>NC_136488.1:19943115-19948115 GCF_053919585.1 Euprymna scolopes
AACAGATGTCTAAGTATCCCGATCTACCAGAACTTTACATTACATGTTTCTTCACTTGACCAATCTACACCAGGGACTCCTACCTAAGGTTCATATGGAACCCTGGGGTTCACAGGAGCATTCAGGGTACCTATGAAAAAAAATTGTACTTTGTCAAGTAATAAGGATCCATATGGAAATCTGATTAATATAAACAACTGCAATATACATTAAGTTTATGTTCATTTCAAGAAAAACAATTTTAATAGTTTTTTTAATGAGTCAGTTCAAAAACATTGTCATAAACCATCCTCATAAATCATTAAATTGTATCCACTCCATTCAACATTTCCAATTCTCTCATAAATCTATAAAATTTACTCATCATTCAATTGAAATCTACCCATCTCATTACTCAAATGGCTTTTAGCCTTGATAAGTGATGACTCATTAGTAAAAACAATGCTCAAGAGTGATGCAGCTATTTTGATTCTTTCCTCGTATCACAGGTAAATTTATGAAGAAGGACAAAAAAAATATTTTATGAGAAAAATATATTTTTAATACATATAGGAAGAGATTACATGAGCAGAATGCATGGAAATAAAAACATTTTATTTACTACTTCTGTATTTTATTATTAGTTCCATTTAACTGTAAATGTATCATGAAGTGAATCTCATGACTTTTGTACGTCAATCAGGTCAAGTAATACTTCTCATTTCTAAATATCAAGTAAAAAACATAAAAATATCAAGGAGAATTCAAATAGTTCTACACTTACAACAATTTCAAGAAAAATGACCTTCCTCTTTAGCACAAAAGAGATCTTGCAAGTCTATCTCTGCTCAAAAGTTATTTTCATGGCAGGTGCTTGACTGAGCTTTAATCTATGGTCCTCCTTCCCAGTTAAACATTTACAACAAACACTCGTCTACCTGCAACAACAGTCAACAATTTCCCTTGCTCTGTATCTGCGCCTAAAACTAAATAAAAAAATCCATGAGCAAAGTTTCCTTCCAAGAATTATCAGTGGAACACAATACCATGGGGTTACTTCCCAGCTGACTATAATATGGTCGTTTTCAAGGCTAATGTAAATAAATTCTTGTTGAACTGTCTTCTTATATAATTAAACTATACCAAAGTTCCACCATTATAGATCATCACGGTGTTGTCTCTCCGTCTACCTGACCCTCATTAACCCCTTATCACAGAATGACCTTTCGGTCTTGATACGCAGTGACCCCCCCCCTCCCCAAGTACAAAAAAAAAAAAAAAAAAAAAAAAGTGATTTTATTTAATTTTATTTATATTAAACTTTTGATAAAAATCGAATTAACTTTCAACTTTATAGATTTTTAAATAAGCCGTGGAGATGGCATAGCTTGATTAGAATTACGAAGGATAAATGAAGGTTATTTTCATCATACTGACTAACCTCAGAGAGAAGGTTGTGAAGTTTTTAATTTATAGATAACATGAAATTTTATATATATATATATATATATATATATATGAAATTTAGCCAAAAGGAAAGGGCCTTACATGAAACTATGACCTTCACCTTCACCGAGGTGCACGACTTATATGATCTTCACTGAGGTGCGCGACTTGACACACAAAAAAAACAGCCTCTTAATCACCTGCTAACGCACGCGTCACTGTAACATCCAATGACAACAACCTTCTCACTCGACTTGCCTTTTATACCACTATCTCAATCCCTTCTCTTGCGCATGCGCCTGTAGATTCCTGACAACCTCGAGACTTCCGCTTATAAAAATCCAAGTTTTGTTGTCGCGCATGCCTATACAAGGCACAAACACGTGGGCGTTTGTTTTGTTGGTAAGTACTACGGAAACAAGTATAAAACAAAGGTGGTCTTATATACACTTTAAATCTGCAGACTTGTAGCGCCAGTGCCTATTCCTGATTTTTGTTTAATAACACAATGCATCAAGGATGGTCTATATTATACTATGACAGGATATCTCCATGTTTAAGTCTGAGCTATGTTGTTCTCCAAGATGGAGTTTATTGTATTTATTTGCTTCCCTACCAAAGCAAATTAGGCACAAGGCCATTTTTAATGTGGGGTAAAAACCAGCTCCCCTAAAAGTAGGCAAAAAGGGGGCACTCTGATTACCAAAAATAATAATTGTCCCAGTATAGAGGGTTTCCCCTCCATTGACTGGTATAAATTATCTTAAGAGCAGCATCTGCAGAACAGGTACTACACTTTGATCCCGGCCCAAAGGATAGCCTGATATTCACAAATAGTCACCCATATAAGAATAAATCAGGATCAAAGTTGCTTAACTTTGATATTCCAACAAAAACTATCATTTCAAATCAGTTTAGCCATAACTGGCACAGGTGTTCAGGTTAAAAAAGGTGATTATTTTTAATATTTTTATCATCATATTTGGTTTAAGGTCCACACATTGGACAGCTTTAAAAAGATTTCCAAATTAACCTCTGTTTATTGATTTCTCTTTATCTCAATTCCATTTTTGGTTGTTAGTATGTGTTAGAGGACTTTAAAAAATTGACTTCCACACTACATTTACTAATTGGAGAACTTTCATCCATTCTTTCACGGTGTTTATAATATGGAAGTTCCTATTCTGTACACATCTCCCTATATTGTCGAGATTTAATCTTGGTCTTAGGTCATCACAACTAAACCTGCCTTTAAGACTTGCATTACACAGCCATCATATCATTTCTCTCCATGCAATGCATATCCTTTATAAAAGCCAGGTACACCCAAAATGGAGTACTGTTTCCACATCTAGGCAGGAACTGCTCGACACACCCTATCCAACCTTGATATAGTTCAAAACCGGTTTTAAAACCTAGTAGGTGATGCCCTTTTCTCTTCTCTGCAATCTCTTTCCCACAGAAGAGACATTGCGAGCCTGTCTCTGCTCTATTATTATTTTCATGGCTAGTGCTTGACTGAACTTCAATCTATGGTTCCCCTTTACCAAACTTTCACAAAAAAAAACAAAAAAAAAAAAAAACAATCAACTAGCTACAACCACTATAAACGGTTTCCCCACTCTCTATGTGTCTAAATCGCACGCAAATTCCATGAATAAAGCTTCTTTCCCAGAACTGCCCACCTGTGGAACACTGTTCTGCTGGCCTGCTTCCCGGTTGAATACAACATGGTAGCCTTCAAATCCAATGTAAACAAGTTTTTGTTGAGCCGTCCCCATAAATAATCAAATTCTACTCAATTTACACCATTAATGATTACTACACTATCATTGTACATTCATTTACCCTTATCCTCGTGTGGCCTTTGGGCCTTGATAAGTGGTGACTCCCAAGTAAAAAAAATCCATAACCATAATTGGACAAGTTCATTTCCATACATTATCACTCTGCATACACATGCTTCATTAGACTCCTCTCTTGGTCAACAGTGATAACGCTCTGCTAGTTAGTCATGATAAAACTTCCCTGAATTTACTCCATCCACTTTTAACTCTTCCAATCACATTAGCACTCCAATGATTTTAACAAAATTTGTCAAAAACGTATATTTGAAATGATTAACAATAAAATAATTCTTCAAGTGAAATACAGTTCAAATTACATGTTAACATGCAGCTAACAACAATAACAGAAAATGGAATTTTTGATCCAATAAAATAAAAAAATAAAAAAAAAAAAGTTACAAAGAACAAGAAAAAAATAATTTTGAAAAAATTAAAAATAAAATATGAATGAATTGGGTGACTCACCCCAACTATGAAAATCCCATTGTAATTCTAAATAAAAATCTCCCAGGTTCCGTAATGCTTGGATATGAAATGGCCGCTTGTCGTCCATTGATTGACGAGACTGTAATTTGAGATGATGTAACAAGGCTTTAACTGTAAAAAAAAAAAAAAAAAAAAAAATCCATTTGAAATAAGAAAGCAAGCCAACAAAACGACTGCAAAATTTTCTCATCTATCAATGTCAATACCGAGATTTACAAGGCCAGAGACGTTTCTCAAGGGGAGAGGAGTACATATTTGGCAATTCTTTTGCATTAAAGCAAAATTTTTGGCATCAGGAATTGAAGCTAAAATTTATAACAAAATATTTTTGTTAGGTCATCTCATTTTATATTTTAATTATCTAAATTTATTCCATTTTATAAGATATAGGCATTTCTATAAGCACCAAGGTTCTATTTAACCATAACTTTAATCTTCTGCTGTGGGTTTGTTTTTAGTTATTTTGTTTTAGCTTTGAAGTAGATTTATTTTATTCAATAGTAAGTATGAAAAAAAAACATACATTTATAAATAGTTTTATCAATTTGGAGACCTAAAAACTTACTGTTAACTTTTTATTACAAAAAAAATTATGATAGATATATTTTATGGCATATCAACCATTTTTAGGTATTTAATAGCTTAAATATTTTTTTTTAAAAGTTTTTATTCTTTGAGTTTTTATATTTTCAAATATTTATGGAGTTTGATTGTTTTGTAGAAAAATAGCTTTTGTTATTACCTTTGCAGAACATGGTTAAGTTTTACAAAGGCAAAAAAAAAAAAAACAAACAAAAAAAAACAATGGCATTAATGTTCAGTGCACTTTTGGTCAGAAAGCCAGTATCTTTTGACAGCTCAACCTGGTAGCACCAGATCCCCTAACAGATATTACCACTAGGTGCCAAAATGGAGCCGGGAGCAATGGTAACTAAGGAGCAACTCCACATTCGCCACAGCCTCCAAATGGGACCTAATCACTGAATATTTTAAAGTCATACCCAGGATCAGATATTTGATTTGTTGTTTTAATGAAAATAATTTTCTCAATGAAGATAAATATTATCACTAAGTATTGGGCTTAATATTTTCTGTTTTTCTTTAATTCACCCTGAACAAGATACATTACCACCAAGATGTAAAGGGCTACTGTGGGTTAGGTGCCAAATTTATAGGAGGCACCCTAAGTGAGTTGTACAGCAAGATGTTGTTTAGATTACTTTTAAATTTATGCATATCAAT
>NC_136488.1:19955615-20258115 GCF_053919585.1 Euprymna scolopes
AATCCAAGATGGCGACTGGGAAATCCAAGATGCCACCATGACATGATTCAAAGAAATAAACAAAATATGGCTTGTAGCATATAAAATTAAAGGAAATTTTGTACAGATCAGAATTGTTTTCAAGTACATTAAACTAATTAGCATAATTAAGTTTCATTTTAACAGCTTCAAATTATAAAACAGTTTTAAAAATGGGAGGTAAGACTCATGCAAAATGTTATTTTGATGGATTTTATCTGTCATCATTACACTGTGAAAAATCGAAGTTGGCAACCAGGAAATCCTAGATGGCCACCATGACAAGATTCAAAAAAATCATTAACAAAATATGGCTTATAGCATATCAAATGAAAGGAAATTTTGTACAGATTACAATTATAATTTTTTTCAAGTTCATTAAACTAATTAGAATAATTAAATTTCATTTTTAATGGTTTCAAGTTACCATGACAATTATTGGGCGAGTTTCTACCATTATTTCGTATAATTTTTTTTATTTTTAAGTCATTGTCGAGACTTCAAGAGACATCGCAGACATTTTTTCTTGTTCTCATGTAACGCTCGACACTACTGGTTTTTTGAACAGAATAAACATTTACAACACTTTCATACCTCTATGGTAAAGCAAATTAAATAAAAGTTATTCTACTCTTAACTGGATAAGTGGTTTGCGTTTTAACTCATTTAAAAGTGTGGTCATTGTCAGTCATTCTTTTTTCCTGTCCATAATTAAAAACTTATGTTTTCTAAATAATAACAAAAAAAAAGTGAATAATTTATGTTCATAAGTTAGTTGATGAACGTTTAGTTTAGAGATATTTTTTGTGTGCATCTTAGCACACAAAAATTCTCATGTTTACATGCGTTTGTCATTACTTTTATCGATTCATGCATAAAAAGTCTTTCTTTTCAAATTTCAGGACAAAAGAAATTAATATATTCGCTAGCGTTTGAACACAGTTTCTATCTTTACTTATCTTTGTACTACAAAGCGTCAACGACATTCTAACTTTTGACTGGAAAGACGTACGTGTTGTGTTCAAATTCCATAGTAAAGACAATTTTTTCCGTGATTAGCTTAAACTAGAAACGTCGTCGATAGGTACAACTTCCGCTTTGAGCGTTTATGTGAACACACTTATTTGCAAAAAGTGATCTACCATCAACAGGCATGCTATGCTGGCATGTTTTGTCATTAATAGTCAGATTTAAATAGCGATTTCTTCGAATATACAAATCACAATAAAAATATTAAAATACCATTTTAAAGTAAATCTTATTGTATATCTCGTTATATAAGTTTTATTTTGATGGAGGTAGGAGAAATGTACTTATTACTGATTTAAAGACTATGAGTGTCAAATTAAGTAGCAGTGTGTGTCTTGTCCAGCGCTGAACGTTATGGTGTCTGGTATTGCCTAAAATTTTATAAGAATTAGATAAAAAAAACTTTGTATGCACGAATCGATTTTTGGAGGGTTTTTTTTTGTTTGTTTGTTTTTTGAAAAAGCCAGGTGTGGGCATTTGAGTGATATCAGACATGATGTCATGCAAAACTCATTCCTTTCTGCTGTTAACAAATGACATGTGCAAGACCACGCCCTCCCTTATTACGAAAAACACCCATCTAGCTGAATCCACTGTCAAAAACTTTCCCCACTCTTTATCTATGCCTAAATCAAAACGTAGATTCCATGAACAAAGCTTCTTTCTTAGAACTGCACGCCTGTGGAACTGTTCCGTCTGCCTGCTTCCCACCTGACTACAACCTAGATGTCTTCAAGTCCAACGTAAACAAATTCCTGATGAACCGCCCCCTTAAGTAGACACTTTATTAAATCTCCACACTAACGTACTGTACTTACAATAACCCCTTATCCTTGAGTGGCTTCTGGGCCTTGATAAGTGGTGACCACTTTGTAAAAAAAAAAAAATTGCCGATCCCAACACAACATAGTTTCCTTCTCTTATCTTCTAGCTGGGTGTGACCCAACCACCTGTGGTAGTCGAATTTTACATTAATAACGGTTATGATAGAATTAAATTAGAACTTTTATCATGTGCAAAATCCTGGGCAACACTCAATTACCTTGACTCCATTTATTTGGTCAATGATGCAACCAGACTTAGGAAAAGTAGCTTCAGTTAATGGATTTGGAATGGATGATATTTTAATGATTGTTTTGTGAAGAAAACAATTGATTGCAAGAGAATAGTATGAAAAGTTGTTTTGGTTAAACTTGGGAGCAGAATCTGACCCTAAGGTCAATTTCCAAGGATGGTCAGTGTGAGAAAAAACTTGATGGAAATTTTCTTTGATACGCAATTATGCACGGAACCAATCAGAAAAGGACCCCGGATATGTTGTAAAGACTCCTGATTGGCTAGTTTGAACTGGAGAAGCTTCATTCCTCACCCATCTCCTAATTATATAAGCTTGTGCACAAGCGATTTTTAGCCAGTAGAGCAGTAGAATCATGGAAAATGAACTAAGGTCGAGTTGACAGCAAGCTGAACAAAAAGCTGATTGCAGGGAATTACACCGACTTTCAAATGATTCTATCAATCTATCGCTTGCAAGCGGAATAATATTTTCATCACATATCGTATTTTGCACAAACTAAAAATAGATTTTTGTGTTTGACGAAAACACTCAATGCTGATAATCTCAATATTACTGCGATAAAGGTTTCAACCTGATCAGACTGTGTATCTGTGTGTCTGTGTATATTTCCCTACGCAATAACTGTCAATTTTAAGTCTACAGACTCGAAATTTGATATGCAGGGTACTGAGATTTGGCAAAAATGGATGTGATCGATTTTTGGCCAGAAATTTGGCGATTAAGGGGTCAAAGTTCAACGATTTGACCTTTGAGAACTCTACCAAACTCCTGACCATTTGGGGTCTACGCACTTGAAATTTTAGATATAGGTTCCTTGGACATGGATCTAACTTAATAACTGGATTTGAGCCCAAAACAATAAATTTTAAGGGGGTCATAATAGGGGTCAAAGTTAAAAAAAAATTGACCTCTGCACTCTCTTCCAAATTACTCAGACAATTTCTGGTCTAAATATTTGAAATTTTACATAAAGAGTATTCAGAGATAGGGCAAGCTTTTTCATCAGTTTGGGTCGAAAATGTTTAGTTACCAATATATAAATATATGTATGTATGTCTGTTTGCATGTCTGCCTTAAACTTTCAATAGAGCCGACGGATTTTACCAAGATCAGTATCGTTTTAAAGTTCGACCTTTCATACGACAAATATCGAAAAATTGGCTAAAAACATTAATATCTTCCCCTTCAACTACGCACTTTTCTACAGGGGGGGGGGTCACTTTTTTTCGCCGATATTTTTAAAAGTTATCCTCTCCTTTAGATTGTCTAGCCTTAATTTTAAAGAATGTCGCTTCCGGTTTGGCAGTGGTCGTAAACAGCATAAACGTTAGGTTTTACCCCGCTCTTTTCCTCCTTTGCGGTATGGGTTCGAGCCTGCCTTCCTACTACCACTTTTTTTTTCTTTTTTTTTTTGCTCAACATACACATCCAAACACCCGGGCAACGCCGGGCGCCCATGCTAGTAAGTAAAAAGTATAATTGTAGCTGTAAGTTTCCCAAATATCGAGATTTACAATATTTACAATATACGAAAATTGAATTCGGAATTTTAGGTTCCAGGTGAAAGCGCAGTCAGTCATAGATGATGCAACACTTATTGAACTGTGGACTCTGAAGTGATTTAATTCCAACTGCCTCTACAGCAGATATGCTAACGGTTATATCTCATAGAATTAGTGAATCTCTTGACAGAGGCTTCCTTTCTAGGGCAATTGCTCTTGACATATGATAGGGTATGGCATAAAGGTCTACTTCATAAGATATCCAGCTATAGTAGAGCTGGAAATGTTTTCTCAATTATTAAATGATTTTTGTCAGATAAGTTCATAAGAGTAGTGGTTGATAGGCAGAAATCAGAAGCTCACAGTATTAATGATGGAGTCCCTCAGGGGTCAATCCGGGGCTCAACTCTTCCTGATCTACATCAATGATCTTCCGAATAACATAAAATCATTCGTTGACATTTATGTTGATGACACTACCATCTATGGCAACAAATCAAAGACCATGAACAATCAAGTTCTCTCTGACTCTCCTCTAATCTTGAGCATGTGGTTCAATGGGGAAAGCGGTGGCTGGTTACTTTTAATGCATCTAAAACCAAGCTTCTATCATCACTGCTCTGATCCTCATCTGGCATCAATTGAAATGAATAGCTCTCGTCTTGGGGGAGGCTCCATGTTTTGACAAACTTCTGGGCTTGACCTTTCCTCCTGATCTGAAATGGAACACATACATCAAATCCATTGCCAAGGCTGCTGGAAAAATGGTGGGATCCTTCTACCGCTCCAGTAGATATCTCACTCCTGATGCAATTCTCTACATATATAAAAGCCAGATATGGCCAATGATGGAGTACTGTAGCCACATCTGGGCAGGAGCTACTAGAAACAGCTTATCCTGCCTTGACAGAGTTCAAAATAGACTTCGTTGCAAGCCTGTCTGTGCTTTATTGTTATTTCCATGGCAAGTGCCCATCTGAGCTTCAATCTATGGTCCCCCCGCTTGCCAAACTTTCACGAAAAACACTCGTCTTTCCAAAACCACTATCAATAATTTCCCACACTCTTTATCTAAGCGTAGATTCCATGAACAAAGCTTCTTTCTTAGAACTGTACGCTTTTGGAACTCTTCCGTTTGCCTGCTTTTCAGCCGACTACAATTTTATTGTTTTCAAGTTCAATGTAAACAAGTTCTTGATGAACCGTCCCCCTAAGTAATCCAATTTACAAAATTTCCACTACTTATGATTACTACGCTATAATCTCATTGACTAATGTATACCCATTAACCCTTATCCTCGAGTGGCTCGAGTGGTGACTCCTTTGTAAAAAAAAAAAAAAATCATCTTGTACAGTAGTATATTAGAACTTTGTAATCAAATATTATTCCCACTCCTAAAACTGTCTGTAAACTAAACCATAAACATAGTGATGTGTGTGTCCTATCTTTTGTTCCAGTTACCTGCCACACCTTGATTAACAATTCTATTTTCAGCTTTGTGTGCCTTGGTGAACAAATTCTCCTTGCCTTTCTACTAAACTTACTTTCTATAACCTTTGTTTTAATGATAAACTTATTTCCTCTTTTATAGTTTTTCCTCTTTATCACTTCCTAACACTGAGGGTAGGGGACTGTGCATAGTTCTGCATTTGTTGAAAACGACATTTGATCAGCAAGTTAATTTTTTTTTCTATTTTCACAACACTAGTTCTTATTTACTTACTATGTTGGTTTTTGATGTGGGGAAAATCCCGCTCTCTAGGGGAACTCTAGAGTGGAACAAAAATAAAAAATTGTCGAGAAAGATGAACTGCATTACTGGAACAGATATTACACTTTGTTCCTAGCCAAAAAGCCAGTCTGGATTTAATCAAGAAGAAAAACAACACCTTTATTCGTTTCAAATGTTTTTCAAAAGTGTTACTTCAAGATAAATACATGATCTCCTAACAACCTTCCCCACCACAACCACCATCCCCTGGAGTAGCAGCCATATGGATCAATTGTTCAAATATTGCATGCTTATAGAACGCTGTAAAATAAATCTGCACTTGTTCTGACAAAGACAGTAAAATAAAAAGTTTTAAGTTGCCCTGGTTAACCTACAGCAACATGAACAGTATTTCTTTAATGATGATCTGCATGAGGTCAGACAAAAACTAATCAGCATAACCATCTATTCTGAGTAGATGAAGAAGACATATGCAGAGCGAGAGAGAGAGCGAGAGAGAGAATCTTTATTACTCCCCCCTCTACCCACACGCCAACTAAGTTATCAGACATCTTGGAAAACAGGAAAATTTTGCAGTTTTGAAACTGGAAATTCATTTCAAGAAAATGTTTTATTAATGAAGAAAGGAAAAGCATTCTCTTGGCCAGAATGAGTAAGGAGCTTTATCGGTTGACAGACATATATATATATATATATATATATATATACACTAGCAGTTCAGCCCGGCTTTGCTCGGGCCCTATGTACTGTTCATAACTTGCCCTACGTGTGAATACATTTTATGTAAGATTTCAAATGTTTAGACCAAAATTTGTCCATGTAATTCCGCAGAGGTCAATTTTTTTAACTTTGACCCCAATTTTGACCCCTTAACATTTATCATTTTGGTCTCAAATCAAAATACAAAGTTTTACCCATGTCCAAGTGACCTACATCTAAAATTTCAAGTGTTTAGACCCAAAATTGTCAAAGGAATTTGGTAGAATCTACAAAGGTCAACTCTTTCAACTTTCAGCTGAAATCGAAACCAAAAGCTAAACTGTAGCATTCAAAGCTGGTGACGTTACCACTGTACCAACTGATTAAAAATTAAGAATAAATAAAGATGAATGTACAAAATGTATGATGTTTTCAATTTCGACCCATTTTTGACCTCTTAAAAACAATTTTTACCGGCAAAAACCCATAAAAAAAAATATCCATAAAAAAATCCAGTCATTTGAGGCCCCTAAACCCATTCAAAGGAGGTACTCATGCAGAGAGTGATCCAGACGTAACTCAGCGTCTGCCCAGCTTTCTCCGGAACAGGATGTCAACAGCCGGTGTAAGCCAAGGAAATTAAGCCGAGCATCGCCAATGAAAGCATAACAAGAAAAGAAAACCTACCTTAAATTTTAACTTTTATTAACTGCAAAGAAAGATGTTATAACAATATAGCTTACTTCGGCTGTTGACGCCATGTTCCGAGGAAAGCCGGGCATGCGCCGAGTTATGTCTAGATCACTCTCCGCATGAGTACCGTAAAGGAATATAGCGGCATAAACAAAGTGGGAATTTATCCAAACACGCCTTGTACATATTAGTTCAGTATCAGGGTAGATGCCAGATACCTCCAGATTGCAACTGTCCATTGTTTACATTCAGTATTCTGTCATCTAAAATTAACAAATATTTTTTAATCATCTACATCAGAATTCAGGTCATAAAGGGTTAAGAGTTCTATTGTAGTCATCTCAAGCTAAAGAATGAAATGGACACCATGCAAAAATTTAATTATAAAATTTGTCAAAAACAAATCTGAAACAATGTATCCTGCAATGTTAATTTGCATGAGTTCATTTTTGCTTTACACAAGATTTAAACTTATCACATTTGCAAAAAAAAATCAAATGTTATCATGGAAGCTCTCCCTCCTTCTGAGGTTAAAGAGATTAACCTTTCACACACTTTCCTTTGAATGTTCAAAATCTTTACAGGAAAAAAAAATCCTTTCACTGTTGACCAAGGGAAGAATCTATTAGACATAGGTATGCAATGTGATGTCGTACGGAAGCGAAATCTGGCCAACGAGGGTTGAAGACATGTGTTGCATGGGGAGAAATGATATGAGAATGATACAGTGCAAGTCTTGAAGACAGGATTAGTTCTGGTGATTTACAAATAAAGATTAAATCTAAACAGTATAAGGTAGAAGTAATTGTCTGTATTTTTGAGATGAGGTGTTTTCATTGATTGAGAATTGTCGGACTGACTTCCTCATCTTGGTTGTTATTGTCACAACGTTTCGGCCGTTTTAAAACACCTGACGAAGGCCGGAGGGCAAAACGGCCGAAACGTTGTGACAATAACAACCAAGATGAGGAAGTCAGTTCGACAATCTCAATCAACAGTATAAGGTAGATGTCTGTAGAATGGGAGACTGATGGCTTGGCCATGTTGAAAGGATAAATAGGACTTTTTGAGTTAGATGTAGCAGGTCCAGTTCATAAAGGAAGGCTTACAAAAACATAAGAGAAAGCAATAAAAATGGTGTTGAGTGAAAGAGGGATAAATCAGCACCTGGCCAGAGATAGGCTCGTTTGTCAATTTCTATACCGTATCCAACACATGCAGAACTCCTTACCACCTGGCACCAAGGGCATTCAGCGTTATATCAGAGTGAAATACTGATGTTTTCCTGAAAGCAATCCTCCCAGGTAGTAGCTCCTTCTTTAGGCAATCATCACTTTAAGTGGTCCTACTGAGAAATGTTAACAGATCAAATCAGAGTAAATTTTGTATCCATCCATATATTTTTTTCTGATTTTGCCTCGTTATTTTTGTTTTGCAGCATATCAATCTTTTATTTAATGCTAAATCCAGAAATTTGGAAAAGATGTTGCTTCAAACTCTTTATACCTTCAAATATTTATGGTATTTGATTTGATCGTTTTCTAGAAAAAAAATGTTTTTATTTTTGCAAAACATGATTGAGTTTGCAAAGGAAAAAAAAATAACATTGTTCGGTACACTTTTGGTCAAGAAGTTAGTATCTTCAGATAGCCTGATCTGGTAGCACCAGATGTCCTAACAGGTATGGGCCTAACCACTGGATGCCTTTTAAGGTCATATCCAGGACTTTTTCTTTTTAATAGGAGAGTGTGTCAGGAATCCACACCATAAGGTGACGTTATGTCTGACATTGACATAGTGGGAGGCTAGTAAATATACTCGTTACCACACAATTGTCCATTTTTCTCAAATGCAAACTCAGTCATCGTTCTCACCTCCTACCCCGCCCAGACAATGCACACAGGTTTTGATTGATTGGAATCATTTTGTACAACTATTTAAAATAGAGATATTAGTAATTCTATATGCCTTTGAAAGGCTTCTTATGAAAGAAAGCCATGCTCTTCAGCTGCTGTCAGCAGCAAGCACCTGTAAAAAGGTGTCCAAGAGAATGGTTGTCTGTAGTGACAAATGACAATGAAGTCAACACCTGTTCACAAGAAAGAAAATAAGGTTACAATATATTCAACTTTTCACAGATGGTAGAAGATTAAAAGGTGACCAATAAAGTAAATGTTCTCTTAATAAAATTTAATGGGGGAGAGGGGGGGGAGACAAAAATGCTAGAAGGAAGAAAAAGAAATGCTGGTTTTCAAAGAATGTAAGTTTGTGTGGACTGCATAGTAAGGAAACTAATACAAGATGAGGTTAGATGCCGGAAAGCCTTCTTCCCTTGGACTGCTAGACTTTGGAATCCCCTCTCCATTTCTCGCTAACCTGATTGTACTAACATATAGAAATTTAAGTATAATGCAAACAAACATCTTGCTCTTTCTTCACAGTCCCTTGTAGACATGCGAGTAAATAGTAATCCCTTATGTTCAAATGATAATATGAACAAGAGTTTTTTAAAGAAAAAAAAAAGTCATTTTCTTTAAAAGTAAACAATAAATAATGTAAATACATTTTTTAATCAAAAAATTTAATCTTAATAATATGAGGTGCTTCAATAAGTTTCCAGATTTTTTATACAGGCATTTAAAATTGTCGTAGACTCTTGAAAACTCAGTATTTTATTGTTATACATCTAATGAGATGACTGACTAATCTATCCATTAATATGATAGCGTAGGTATTACTTTGTGTTACGCAAACACCTTTTTTTCTTCCGAGTGACCGTCATTTAATTGTTATGACTAAGGCTATGACAACTCGAGAATATAGACACAGTCTACATAAAAAAACAACAAAAAAATCAGAAGATATCAATAGATATATATCTGAGAATCAAAACAAGGAAAAGAATATGCTGTTGTCATGGCTCTAGTTATGACCTGCCACTTCTTGTAATAAATAATTTTACCAAGAATTCTTCATAAGTTTTGGTTGAAGCTGATGCACCCGTCATATGGATATATTTTTTTTTATTCTTGAAATTAAAACTTTATAATCTATAAGGATCGATAGAAAATTGCCTTTATAATAATATATACGAAATCTGCATAAATAAATATATTTAAGCATATTTTACGACCGAGCTATGCCAGGCATCCCTGCTAGATTTTATGGAATTAATTTATCATGAAATTGAAATACACCCTACTAAAGAGCGATCATCACAGCTTGTGAATTTCAAAAATGAAATCTAAACGCGAGGACATTTTAGAAGAATATGTAATAAAATTCTATTCTAAATATGGAAAAAATGCTACAAATGTATTAAATTTTTCAGACTGCTTTAGGGCCATCTTGCATGAATTGAGCATCAGTTTTTGAATGGCATAAGAGATTCAAGGAAGGCAGGTCGTCTGTGAAGGATGATGAGGTGTGGGAGGAGTAAGGAAGTCAGAATACCGAAGTTGATTGGCCAAATAAAGAATTTCATGGATAAAGACTGACATGTGTCTACAAAGACAATAAATGCACAGGTTGATGTCAGTGTGGGAACTGTACACACAATTATTCGCGAGGAACTGAAGATGCAGAAGATTTGCACAAAGTTTGTCCCAAGGGCATTTAGAGAAAAGCAGACAGGCGTTGTTTTGACAACAGGGAACTGGTCAAACTGATCAATTCAGATCCCGCAGTTCTCGGTGCTCTGGTAACTTGCTATGAAGGTTGGATCTACTGCTATGTCTCAGAGACAGAGTTCCCAGTGGAAGCATGCTGGCTCTCCCAGACCCAGGAAGTCAGATGGGACAAATCCACCCAGAAACTTATGATGATCCTGTTTTTTGATAGCACGGGCATGATCTACATACACTGGATTCCCACTAGACAGGCAGTTAACAAGGAATATTATGTTGATATTTTATGGGAGTTTAGGAAGAGATTGTGTTGGAAGAGGCCAACATTCTTCAAATTGGGTCAGTGACATTTTCACCAGGCCAGCACACCACAACTCCATCCATGTTACAGACTATTTGACCAAGATGGGCATTAAGACAGTTCTTCACCCTCCCTATAGTCCAGCTCTTGCTACCTATGACTTTTGGTTATTCCTTAAGGAAAATTTTAGAGGCTGTCGTTATGAGAAAACTGAGAAGATGAAAAAGGCTGTGATGAGGGTCACTGACACGCTCATACAATAGGACTTTCATGGGGCCTTCCAGAAGTTGTTGGAATGTTACAAGTGCATTGCAACCGGAGATTACTCCAAAGAGGACTATCAATAAAAATGCCCATACGAAAAAGGTCTGGACACTTGTTTAAGGCCCTTCATAACTCAAAGAAATTAAAATATTTATTGAATTATACTTTATATACTAGTGGGGGTGCCCGGCATTGCCCAGGTGTTTGGAGGTGTGAAAAAGAAAGAAAAAAAAAAAAGAAAAAAAAAAGTGTTAGACTGGGAGGCTCGAACCCGTGATGCGAAGGTGGAAAAGAAAGTGAAAGAAAACCTGAAATCTTACCGCTACACTATGACGCAACAGAAAGTGAAAAGAGTTTAAAATTAGCAATGACAATTAAAAAGTTGACTTGCAGAAATGAAATAGTTAAATGAAGGGGGAGTTCTAGCAGCATCCAAATGAATAGCAATTATCTGATATGAAGGACTTCCCCCCCCCCACATTGATCAACGCTAATTGCCTTTCTGGACGTCCTGACCGGAAGGCCAGGAAGCAGTTGATTTCACTTCGATTAATTTTGCTTTTAATATGAAAGAGACAAGCAAACCACGGAAACCAGGGATTTTTTTAAAACTCAATCAAAAAGATAGAAACGACGTCCATTTTCGAATCTGAGTATTATAATCTAGGGAGTATAAGGAAACTTCTCCAAAATAATAAACTTGTTGAGAAGCCCGGCAAAGAAATCGTTTCGTGGACATACAAAAACGTATGTGCCCATTTTGCCTTTTATATAATAGACTAGCCTGGGTGCCCGGCATTGCCCAGGTGTTTGGAGGTGTGTGTTGAGCAAAAAAAAAAATAAATAAAATAATAAATAAATAAAAAAGTGATAGTAGGCAGGCAGGCAGGCTCGAACCCATACCACAAAGGAGGAAGAAAAAAAACATGGAAGAAAAAAAAAAAAAAAAAAAAAAAAAAAAAAAGAAGTTGTCTTTGCCGTTGCGTCCATTGCCAAACAGGAAGTGACAAAGGTTTAAATTAAGGCTAGTCAATCAAAAAGAAAAGATGATTTTCGAAAATATCAGAAAAAAAAAAAAAGCAACCCCTCCTTGTAGAAAAGTGTCCGGTTGAGGGTAAAGGAATTAACGTTTAGCCAATGTTTCTATATTTGTCATCCGAAGGATCGAGCTTCAAAACGATGCAGATCTTGTGAAAATCCATCGCCTCTGTCAAAAGTTTTAGGCAGATATACAAACATACATTTAAACAGACAGGCGAGATTTATTATAGACTAGCGAGGGGTACCTGGCGTTGCCCGGGTGTTTGTAGGTGTGTGTGAAAAAAAAAAACAGGTGCCCGTGAAAAAAAAACAAAAAAAAACGAAGCCTTGACGCGCAGTTGGAAAATAGTAAAGTGTCAAAAAAACAAAAAAAACAGGTGCGCGTTTTTGATTGACATGACGGCGATAGGTATTCAGCAGTTAGCATTTTGTGAGGGACAGTTTTTAATGAGGTCAATAAATGGGTTTATTTGTTTTTAAAAACTCGCTCCATCGTCTCAAAATGAAAGCTGACCAAACGTTACTTAGCTCTCTAGAGACCACTGGCTCTGGGCCTGTGATTAAAGTCGAGTTTCGTTTTTTGTTTATACCGAAAACCGAATGTAACGTGCCGATGCGGGAAATGTCGAATAATTAACGTTTGAAAGTCATTAAAATTAAATAGACAGGCGAGCTCCGTGGTCAACTGTGAGATATTACAATTTATGGATGATATAAAAAGTTTTAAGTTGTGAAGCAAGCGAGCGCTTCTCTGAAAGAAGTCTTTTGTGGACATCGAGGAAAAGCGTACAGGGGGGGGGGGAGGTGGTTAAAATAAAAAAAATGTTTTGGTAGGTGAGTATGAGGATCGAACTCGAACCCTTGAGGCAAAGTTGGAAATTAAAGTGTGAAAAAAAAGCCTGCAACGTTAACCATTGGCCCACTGCGAGATACTAACGGAAACACGTTTGAATTTATTTAATTACTTAGATTTGGCAGGTGCACGTTTTAATGACTTAATGAGGTCAACTTGACTGCGGGGAACGCTTGTCCAAATTGAATAGCAATTGTTTGATATAAGAAAATATATCCACATTGATCAAAGCTGATTGCTTTCGGACATTTCTGGCGATCGCCACTGGAAAAATACCGCCAGAAATAGTATCGCTTTTATTATAGGAAAAAGCCTAATCCACATGCGGCGAGCGACAAATGTTGAATATTTATCTTCCCGAAGTTGAGCAAATTAAATAGACAGGCAAACTCCGTTGTTAACTCAGAGATATTACGATTTATATGTGATATAAAAAGTTTTAAGAAGTTGCGAACCGACCGACCGACCGCTTCTCTGAAAAAAGCCTTTCTTGGACATACACAAAAAGCGAACATACATACACACATTTTCGCTTTTATATATATAGACTAGCAGAGGTACCCGCTGGCATTGCCCAAGTTTTTGGAGGTGTGCGTGTGTTGGGAGGGGGGGGGGTTAGATCCAAATCCTATGTTAAACTTCTTTTAAAAAATCTGAAAAAAAAAAAAAAAAACAGCGAACCTGGTGTAAAAAGAAAAAGTAAAATAAAAGATAATTTGTTTACAAAATCGGAAAAAAAAATTTTTTTAAAGGTTTTGGAACGTAGAGGCGAAAAACTTGATAAGTTACCCGCTTGCCCACGAAAGGAAAGTAACTGAAAACACTTTCAATCTAACGTTTAAAAATGCAATTAATCAGGTCAAAGGAAAGTAAATTCCACACTTAATTTTAACTACGGGATAGTTCTTTTGGGTTTGTTTTTTACCCATCTTTGTTGGTTTTGTTTCCCCAACATGTAGAGGAAAACCAGCTCCCCCTTTATTAGAGGAGTTTGTCCAAATGAAAGCAATTGTCTGATATGATGGTGAAAACAGACATTGACTAAAACGTCCATTACTCTGAGCGCTCCCAGTCTGTAGGCCGGAGAATTGCTCCTTAGTTACACATCAGTTTCGCTTTTATACGAAAGAGCCGAATCAACACGAGACGGGCCTAAATAGCAAGAATTGTGTAAAATTCGATGTAAATAAATCTAGACATGATGCGCGTTCACAAATCCTAGATATTATTATCTAGGGGGTATATAAACAGTTATAAGTAGGGCTGTGACAATATTCTCTTTCAAATATGCTCTATATTCTTTTTATATGCTCGAGAATATGCTTTTTTTACACGGGAATATTCTTTTTTAAAAAGAATATGTTGCTTTGAGACGGAATATTCTCTTTGGCTACCGTTTATTTTTATAAATCGCATATTTCCACTGTACTTCAAGCGAATATATTTATGCAAGGTACCTTAGATTTACGTTTGCAACAATATTAACCCTTTCGATTCCAATAGGCCGATATATCGGCCATGGGGAGTTAAGGTAAAAGAAGACCTACAGATATTTTGGCCTTACTATAGTATTTTAATAGAACGGGTATAGTTGAGTAGTTAGTAATTTTGCAATGTTAGGGTCGAAAGGGTTAATTATTTGTTTTTTTATAAATTCTATTGATGATTTTGTAAAAGCTTCAGTTAATGCCGAAAACGCAAGAAAATATATAGAAAAAACGTTTATTTTTATGCTATAAATACTTCTAACAATTAAACACTATCAAGCTTAAACAAATATTTTATTCATTGCATTTTACAATTAAATGCGTTTTTAAGTTCTCAAAATTGAAACTTCTGCGGTTGTCTGCTAAAACGGTCTTATACTGGGAAAAAACTCGTTCCACGTCGCATGAGACTACTGGGGTATATTTCAAGCTGACCATTTCTTCGGCACTTAAAACTTTTAAATGATCTATGTCATCCAAATTTTCTTCATTTTCAAAAGCCTTCCCACTAATAAGTGCATCGAGACGTTTTAAAGTAGCAAAACCTTTGTTCTTTGAAATGACATTCTTCAGCTTTTTACGAAATTGGGAGTCATCCATCTCCTCAAGTGTCATTTCGACCTCTAATTAATTCAATAGATTTTGAAAGACTCAGCCCTTTAGTCTCCAACTTTGCAATATTTTTTGTTAAAATGAAAAAACTGTTGGCGATAAAGCCGAGATCAAATGGCAGTGATTCCTCATCCAACAGTTTTTTGGACTCCAATATACTTTGGGCCTCTGTTGAATCTAGAGACATTATGACAGGAGTAATTTCGGGCAAATGTTTGGCGCAATAATGCGCTGCATCTAACCACGTACCCCATCTTGTTACAATGAGACTCGGTGGAAGGGGCAGTCCTGGGGCTAGTTCCCTGAACTTTTCGATCCGATTGGGTGCTTTTAAAAATATACTTTTTACAGTTGAAATCAGTTTATTTACTTTTGGGTGCGCCTGCCAGACTAATTCCGCAACCCTGTGCAAGCCATGGGCCAAACAAGTAACGTGCACCATTTTCGGGTATAAAACCTGAAGAGCATTCATAGCTTTGGACATATATGCAGCTGCATCAGTGGTTACAAGGAGCACATTATTATAAAGGACTTGCTGCGGCCACAAAAACTGCAACGAATCGTTAAAAAAAGCAGCAATTGTAGAATGATTAACTTTTGGCAGACATGCAATATTTCCCAAATAACACTTGCTGCGTTCCTCTTCTACCCCAAGAATGCCAAACACAAAGCAAGCAATAAAACGCTGCTCTACATCAGTGGTTTCATCAATCGAGACCCACAGTTTCATTCCAGCAGCTTTTTCTCTGAGTGACTTCACTTTTGCTTCATACACTTCACTAACGTAATATTTTCTTAGTGTAGTCTAATTTGGAATATTTCTATGTGTGTACCTATGAAGAAAGTCTGTGAACACATTATTGCTCAGTTTATGAAACGGAATATCCGCTGCAATCAACGCTTTGCATAAGTCAGCGTTGAACAAATTATTCGTACTGGCTCCTAAATCAGTTGCTGCAGTAGGAACTTCGCCTAACGTTGCCATGTAGGTCTTTTTTGCCAGATGTGCGTTGGTTTTTAAATGCTGCTTTATTAGAGATTTTTTACAACTTTTGATCTGTAAAAATAAAAATCAATTATTTAATGGTAATATATACATTTAAAGGAAGGGTGGAAAAAGTTATTTGAAGCCGATTAACATTTATTAATTAACGTAAAAAGTAGATAAAATAAATTGTAAATTTTAACGTTCAATCAAAGTTTAATACAGCTAGATTTACCGTTATAGAATTTCAAAAACAAAACTACTATAACAACGCCAATCTATTAGTCAACTATATTGCAAATTTTATGTATTAAAGTTTGTTCCTACCTAGATATTGCAGTATTTGCAGGTTAAGCAATTGCCAGTTAACTGGTAATCTTCAAATTCATCGGCATATCTTGCCATCCGTTCAGCAGGAGTGCTAATTATTTTTGGCATGTTTTGTTTAGTTTTTTTAGATCTTGTAAATTCGTCCTGGGTACTAACACGCTTTGAGTATCTACAAGGACAAGATGTCTTTACATATTTATATATATGCCTATAATATCACTCTTTTTCAACAGACCAAATTTTAGACCCTTTTTTTATGTAAATTCACATCTGTTAGGGTTATCCCACATTTAATTCATCTAAAAATATTAATAAATTAAAAACTCTTATCCAAATATTTTCTTTCAGCATATTTTTGGCAAAACAAAACTTATTCCATAAATATTTTGCATATTCTTTTTTAAAAAGCATATTCTTTTTTTTTAAGGAATATGCTTTTTATCAAAAGAATATTCTCTAACCCAATATATGTAAAGAATTGTTTTTTATTAAAGAATATTCTTGACATTGCCCTACTCATTAATGTACATACTGTTTATATACTGTGAACAATTGAACACTATGGAACTTAAATATTTTATTTATTGCATTTTATAATTAAATTAGTCTTTAAATTATCAAAATTAAAGCTTCTTTGGTTGTCCGCTAAAATAGCCTTATAATGAAAAAAAAACTCGTTCCAATCGTAGGAGATTACTGGACCATATTTAAACCTGGCTATTTTTTCGATACAAATTGTAGTTACAATCCTTTGGACACTACGGGGCCGATATATCGGCCTTGGAGACCTAGGGCAAAAAGGATACGCGGATATTTCGTCCCAAATATAATCCTCTAATAGAATGGCTCTCATTAGGAACCAAAGGTTATTGTAAATTCACAACTACGAAAGTTTTACCATGTTTAATTTAATTTATATAAAAAAGAAAACTTTGTAAAATTAAGACTCGTATGCAAATATTTATTTCAACATATTTTCGGCACAACTTATTCCATAAATAT
Organism: Euprymna scolopes; assembly: GCF_053919585.1. Taxonomy (NCBI): domain Eukaryota; kingdom Metazoa; phylum Mollusca; class Cephalopoda; order Sepiida; family Sepiolidae; genus Euprymna; species Euprymna scolopes. The sequence continues at coordinate 19,972,869 of NC_136488.1, forward strand.
TTTGCATATTCTTTTTTTTAAGAGAATAGGCTTTTTGTTAAAGGAATATTCTTTAAAAAAAAAGAACATGCTTTTTGTTAAAAGAATATTCTCTAACGAAATATATGCAAAAAATATTCTTTTGTAAAAGAATATGCTTGTCACAGCCCTAGTTATAAGCGATAAGTTATAAGCAGGTCAGTAGAGTTAGATAAGCAGGACAAACGTAATTCCAAAGTCTATCAGTCCGAGGTAAGAAACTATTAGAGTAGAAGGCTTTCCAGCATACATATAGAGGAGTAGGATGTTGCTGCTTGTCGAGTTATTCGATATGTCCAGCGAGGGGAAACAAGAGTTCATCAGAGCACATTCTATCAAAGTACTTGTAAGACAGGCACGAATATTGGTTGATTAAGTGTCAACAACCAATCAAATTTTACGAAATAACAATTCACAGATTTGTCAAAAATCATAAGAAATCCAAAAAGAATTACAGACAAAAGAGAAAATTTTTTTTAAATACCTTTGTGCCCCAGAATAACGGCCAGATGTAATGGTGTGTTACCTGGAATAAATAAAAATTCAGAAAAATTAATTTTGATCAAAAGAGTTACATAATTTAAAAAAAATAAATAAATAAATAAATTTCACATTGTGTTAAAACATAAAATCAGGAACAAATTTAATCAAATGTGACTGCATAGCAGAGGAGAAATATTGATCACTACTAGCACATCACCCGTATTGCTCAGCCATAAAATATGCTTAAATGATATTTTAATTTATGAAGATTTTGTATTTATATTTTTGTATTTATTAGAGTAAATTCTTTATTGATTATTATATTGTATCCAATATATAATAAACATTTCAATGACTTGGGTGTCATCGGCTAAAATCGAAACCAAAACATTTAGCACCCCAGCCTTATTCATTACCATCTGAGCGTACAACAGATGGACAAAAATGTTTTTTTTTATTTAAAAACTTTAATGTATAAATGCATATTTATACATGCATAGAAATAACATTTAGTCCACGACCAATAGCCAAGTTTTGTTTTTTTTAATTTTGACCCCTTAATAGCTGTGGTTTTACCGGCTAAACCAAACCAGATTCGTTCCACAGGTCCAAATCCTTTATATATCAAGTTTCACATCTGTAAACCAAAAATTGACAGTTTGGTAAAGATTGTTTCTCAGACAAAGTCACATATATACATTATATATCACACACACACACACACACACACACTAAGTATTGGTTATTTTAAACATGCTTCATATAATTCACACGAAAACAAGGGGATTTCATTTACATATAGTATTATTTTTTTCTCTAAGCATACCAAAACTTTGAGGTCTAGTTTCAAGATAAACTACAAAACATTCATAGAATTATTAAAGAAACCTTTGAGATTCAATTAATTAGGGATTTGTTTTACTATACATACAGATTCGAAAAAGTTGTCAAAAAAAACAAATATATAACAAATAAATGTTATCAATGGCAAGATACGTTATTTTTCTACCTAACTAGATAGTTTTTAGTGTTTTCATTTTATGTAAAATGTTTAATCGGCTAAAAAAAAAAAAAAAAAAAAAAAAAAAAACATGTGTTTACGAAATATTTGAAAAAGACAAATGGCAATGAGCTCGCTTGTGAATACATTAAGTTGGGAAAAGGAGTCCAAACTAAAAAGTATACAAAATACTGTTAGAAACCCACCGCATATATGTCAGCCTATGTCATGGTAACATATATTAAGCGAGTTTCTAACAGTATTTTGTCTAGTTTTTATTTTTACCTCCTTTTCCCAAACTTACCATGTCAAAGAGAGAGTCGGGCGCCATTTTTAATTTTCCAATACATTGGTAAACATTGTATGTTTTTCGAGCTGAATAAACATGTTACATTAAATAAAAACACTAAAAAAATTATCCAGTTAGGTAGAAAAGTAACTCATCTTGCCTATGATAATATTTATTTGTTATATATTTGTTTTTTAACAACTTTTTCGAATCTATGTGTTTAGTAAAACAAACTCAAAATTAGTTTCGTTATTACACTTTCCGTTCTATTGAGATTGTTATCTCAATAATAATCTATTAGAATATGATATAATTGCCAAAAATATTTAATCTGGCTGCTTCTTGTGAGTTGGTCCATTGTTTCTTAGGGATACAAAGAGATGGAAGGAAGAAGCCGGTGAACAGCAAAAAAAATATTTCCACCATGTCTCTTAGAAGACGTTTACATCTGAAACTTTTTTTCCATTTTCACTTTACTATAGATAGCAGTAGCACTAATAATCGTATCTTTTTTTATACAGACAACACATACTTTAAAAACAATGTCAGATTTCAAACAAACAGTAAATTATACGATTTTTTATAACAGAAAAATAAAAGCCAGAAAACCTATCACACTTGCCAGTATCGTCCATGCATACAGTATTGCCACATCTGGGCTGGTGCACGAACAACTAGTCTCTTCAGACCAGTTTAAAAAAAGTTCTAATTCAATAGGTCCCACACTATCTAGCAAGATCCAACCCCTATCCCATTACTGCATTGTGCTCATTTTACAAGTGCTTTAGCAGAGTGTGTTCTAATGAACATGCTACACTGGTACAGTTTCAATATAAATGCCTCTGACCAAAACGTCAGTCCCCATAATCCCACTTTTTCAATATAGCAGTCTCCAGATGCCGGAGGACTATCTCCTCTAATAATTCTTTCATCAAATTGGAAACCTTGGAACTCTGTCCCTGCTCCCAGTTTTCATGACTGTACTAACAAATTTTTTAAATGTAATGTGAGTAAACATTTTGCTTCACAACTCCCCTCTTAGGATGCTCCTGTATGTATAGCCCCAATTCATAGTAGCCCTTTATTTTTCAGTGGCAATGTGTCTCGTTTGGAGTGAATGAAAGTTTTAAAAAATAAAATATTTCTTTTGGAGAATTTAAAGGAAAAAAAAAATAGTAAAAAGCAAACAATTGGCATAATTCAAATGATTAAGTAGAAACATTCTCAAGCAATCCTAAATATATACAATTAGTAATACGAAGGGTATTCCAAAAGTAATGGCTCCTATTTTTTTTTTATTCAGCCCAAATGAATCAGAGGGGATTGAAAATTGCATTGTTATCATGACTGAATTTGTACATTCATGACCTGAAAGTTTCATCTCTCTGTTGCAGATATTGATGACCTGACACTAAGAAAACAACCATTGTCATGGATGTACATCAGAAATAAATGTGTCATCGAATTCCTCCATGCAGAAAAAATTTAATCCATTAACATTCACCGGCGCCTGTTAAACGTTTACAAAAAGATGTGGCTGATATCAGCAGTTGGGGGGAGGGGGGGGTTCGTTGATTTCAGACTGATAACAAATGTGAGAGCTCTGGATGCCCATGCACAGCTACCGCCATAGCTGGCAAAAATGCATTGAGAATGATGGTGAAAATGTAGAAAAATAAATTGTGGGACACATAGGTCACTCGTTTTAATGGTACTACTCCAGTCTTTGTAGCCTTTCAACTTTTTTTAGTTGAAAAATAGGATGTATTACTTTTGAAATGACCCTCGTATATAATTATACAATGAAGAGATATTTTTAGAAAAATTCTGTCTTCATTTTCATTTGCACCTCAATTTTTTTCTGAGAGAAGATAAAAATGTATAAAGTACCATTTTTTTTTTTTTTTTTTTACCAAGTGGCCACCACTTATCAAGGCCCGGAGGCCACTCAAGGATAAGGGTTGAGTGTACAGTAGTCAATGGGAAAATTTTAAGGTTATCATGAGTAGTGAGAATTGAGTAAATTGGATCACTGAAGGGGATGACTCATCAAGAACTTGTTTGCATTGGATTTGAAGACAGCCATATTGTAGTCGGTTGGAAAGCAGGAAAATGGAACAGAATTCCATAGGCATGCAATTCTAAGAAAGAAGCTTTGTTCATGGAATCTATGTTTAGGCACAGATAAAGAGTGAGGGAAATTATTGATAGTGGTTTCAGCTAGACGAGCGTTTTTCGTGAAAGTCAGGCCAGAGGGAGGAGGCCTGAGATTGGAGCTCAGACGAGCACTTGCCATAAAAATAATGATAAAACAGAAACAGGCTAGCAACGTCTCTTCTGTGGGAAAGAAGCTACAGTGAAGAGAAAAGGGAGTAACACTATATTTTTATTTTGGGTTCATCTGTGTTGGAATAGATTTTCTGCGCACCTGACGATTATTACTGTTGCATATTATTACACAAACATGACCCATGATAACCAACTATTTCCTAATAACTGAATAAACGTAAATTTTATGGATTGGAACTTTTCCAATCCATAAAATTTACATTTATTTATACTTTTTCAGCATATGCTAGAAACAGACTAGACCTGGACATCATATTCAGTTTAATGTTCATTTTACATGCTGGCATGTGGTGGGCGGCTTTAAGAAATTAACTTTCAAACTAACCTATGTATGTATTTTTATTCAACCCTTTTCTCTACATTTTTATCACTTTCCCATACTTTCTGTAGTCTTCTATCAACCGACTATTACCTCAACTCCAAGAACATTCATTCATTTTTGAACATGGCCATACCATCAGAGTCTCCTGTTCTGAACATATCTCTTTATACTATCCAAAATTTAATCTTTCTCTGGGGTCATCAGATCTAAGTCTTTATAGATGCATGAATACCTGTAGACACATACACACTGAAATCCTTTAGAAAATCTAAATTCTAAACGAGAAATATAAATGCGGATTCCTTGGACTACTGTTCCCGTCTTGAATGTTATTTTTCACAACATTTCAATTAATGTAACCTTCGACCTCCTTCAGATATATCCTGTTGAACTCTGGAATCTTTCTGTCAAATTCAGGAATCTGCATGGAGTTTCGAACAAAACCCTTTATTAATCCACAAGGGTAGCATGCTCTGGTTCCATCAGCAATGACTGGGTAGAAGTCCTAAACTAATTCACAACTGTATTTTAAGTGTCACTTGCACTGAGGATTGAACCTTCAACCTCCAGAAGAGTGCCACTTACAAGTGAATTTCACATAGTACTTTATCCATTACGCACCAGGTCCTTGTAGATTGGATAAAATATTAGGTAAAATTTATAAAGGTTGAAGGTTAAATCCTCAGTGAGAACGATACAAAATATACAATTGTGAATTACTTAGGACTTCTACCCAGTCATAGCTGATGAGATGAGAGAATACAATCCTCGTGGATTAAATAAAGAGTTCTATTAGAAATTCTGTGCAGATTCCAGAGTTCAGCAGAATACACCTGAAGAAGATCGGAGGTTACATAAACAGAAACGTTAAAATAATTAAGATGGAAACAGTAGTCCGCAGAATCCAAAATAACGAACAAGCAATCTTCATCTAAAAAATTCAGGAACAGATATATCAAGTTCCATGATAATACAAAATACACTAGTGATTCATGAGAAAATAAAAATTAACTGAAATGTAAAATTTATGTGAATATCAGCTTGCTTTAATTACACAAACACATTTACGTACTTAAACGTTACGCAACTTTCCACACGTGTCACGTTATTTTCTCAGCAGTAGAGATATTCCCTCTCAAGTCGAAATTAAAAACATCTCAGATGTGTTTATACAAGTGTTTATAGGTATAGCATTTTAAAATCACATTAATAGCAACATCTTTTAAATATTTATACAAATCTGAGAAGTTTCTTTCGTTGGGAATCATGTCAGTTAAACCTTTTCCAACTTACTAATTTTCTGCTTAAGCAATCGTCTCTGGCATTAGTCAACATTTAATAGATACTCCTAACTGTTCATCGAGATTTCTTCAGAAAAGTTAGCCCTGCTCATTCTTTATTAAATAATAAAAAAAAAATTTCAACAGAGTAGCATAAATCTACTGAAAATATTTCATCTTACTGCATAAATAAATATTTCATTACCGAAGAAAGGAAAAGAAAAAAGCAAACGAAAGAAAAAAGCAAACGAAAGAAAAAAGCAAAGCAAAAGAAAAGGAAAGCAAAAGAAAAGGAAAGCAAAAGAAAAGGAAAGCAAAAGAAAAGGAAAGCAAAAGAAAAGGAAAGCAAAAGAAAAGGATAAAGAGAGAGAGGGAGAGAGAGAGAAGGGTAAAGAGGGAGAGAGAAAGGATAAAGAGAGAGAGAAAGGACAAAGAGAGAGAGAAAGGACAAAGAGAGAGAGAAAGGACAAAGAGAGAGAGAGAGAAAGGATAAAGAGAGAAAGAGAAAGGATAAAGAGAGAAAGAGAAAGGATAAAGAGAGAAAGAGAAAGGATAAGGAGAGAAAGAGAAAGGATAAAGAGAGAAAGAGAAAGGATAAAGAGAGAAAGAGAAAGGATAAAGAGAGAAAGAGAAAGGATAAAGAGAAAGAAGAAAAACATTTCTTTGTGTTAACCCCTGCTTTGTCTCGTCCACACTATTCGATAAATATCCAATACAAAAACATCAGCAATAAACATTAATATTGGTTCATGCATAAAAACTGATCAATAAAGGACAAGAGCAATAGATTCAACATTTTATGAATGGAAATACTAAAACTGGGTGAGACAGTAATTAGTCTCACTTGGAATTTTACCAAATGTGACATTCATTATTAGAGCAAAAATATTAGTAGCACATTCAATTCAAACATGATCAATCATTTGTATTTGCTTTAGATTTCATCTACCACCACCACTACTACTTCTACTACTACCACCAATCAATAAAATCGTAAACAAAAAGTGTGAATTTCAGTATTTTTGTATTGTCAGAATAAACAGGTGCTTTGCACTAGGAAAACAAAAATATCTAACCGGCCTTTTTGTTGTTGTTGTTGTTGCTTTTTGGAGTTTTTTTTATAGTCAACATGGAGAGAACTGGAAGCAGTTCCAGGACGCGAAAACTAGAGAGTGCTAAGACGAGTTAAGGAAAGAAACAAGAAAAGGGGAAGCCAAAAGAAAATTTTAAAAACAAAATACCAAAGTTTGTCTAAGACAACAAAATATCAAATAACATTTCCTTTGGATGAACTATTTAAAATTTTGATCTGTCAAAACTTGTCAGGTAAATTAAAGAATTCACCTGTTTAATTAAGTGAGATGTTCAAGAACATTCCTCCATCCTAACATCTTTACCACCAACAAAGGGATTAATAAAAATGAAAGGAAAATTTCATGAACATTTTATCAAAAATTTTATTTTGTATAAATAAAGGATACATTTTATATATATAAATATATGTTTGTAGTTAACGATGAAAATCTTTTTACAGAATAAACAGGGCTCTACATTGCGAGTGAAACAGTCGCATTTGAGGTAGTTTTTTTTCGAAGTAGCGACTAAAAATAATGAAACGCTTATCTTTTGGCGATTGCATTTCTTTCACTGACAATCTTCCAAAGCTCACTACTGAGTGAAAAATATCTTTTCAATTTTTTTTTATATAAAACGAACAGAATTAAATTATTTAAACAAATGTTTTACAAAACAATATACTCTTTTTTTCAATGAAGGTTGTTTAATAAACATCTGAAAAATCAGAATGTTTATACCTTCAAGTATCCACATAAATTTTGTTGCATATTTAGAATTACACTTATTAAAAAACACACACACACAGAAAAATCTTTATGATGTACATACTTGTCACAGAATGAAGATGTCATATTCTAAAAATCATGTGAGTTTGGCTAGTAACTTTCCTATTTGGCTAGTAAACGAAAATATTTAGATGTCAAAGGTCAACTAAAGATAAATTTGTCCATAGAGGCCTGATAAGTTTCGAATGAAAACTTAAATTAATGCCACAGATAAAATGCAAAGACAAAACGCTTAAAAATTAGTAAAAGTTTATGACATACAGGGTGACCAAAAAAAACGAGCACTAACTCTAATTAGGCGCCGTTTCTTAGTGTTTTGTCAGAATGAAATGAAACTTTGGTCATAACGAGTTTATTAAATTCAAAACATCACATCAAAACACTAGGGTCTTTTGCCTTTTTTTCTCCGTTCTACAGCATATGTTTTAGATGGCCTCCATTTAGCTTTTTTTGTTTTTTTTTTTTGGGGGGGGGGTCAATTTTCAATTGCAGTAAAAGCTCAAATTGTACCTATTTACAATGTCTCCCCACGGGACAGAGTTAAACACCAGGGTCGTTTTTTAACGTGGAGAAAAGGTACAAAAATAAAAAAAATTGTCTCAGTCGTGAAGGATTTCTCCTCCACCGAAAGAGAACAAGAAATAGAAGTGCAGCATCTGAAGAACAGATACTACACTTTGATCTTGGTCAAAAGGACAAGTAAAAAACTCAAATTGTAGCGTGTTTGAATTTAATGACTATGATTAATTTTATAATTGATAGCTGAAATTAGGATTAGAATAATTTTATTCAGTAGATTTTAAGATCGAAGAGTTTCTTCAAAAATTCGAATAAAATCAATGTATTTGTGTGTGTGTGTGTGTGTGTGTGTGTGTGTGTGTGTGTGTGTGTGTGTGTGTGTGTGTGTGTGTGTGTGTGTTTTGCCATATGTGTGTTATGCAAATATCCGCGCGTGCGTGTTTATATATGTATGTATACAGGGTGAACAACAAAACAAAAACGTGTCCCAACTCTAATTAGGCGTCGTTTGTTAGTGTTTTGTCAGAATGAAATGAAACTTTGGTACTCATAACTAGTTTATTCAAAACATCACATCAAAACACAAGGGTCTTTGGCCTTTTTTTTTTCTCCGTTCTACAGCATATGTTCTAGATGGCCTCCATTTAGCTTTTTTGGAGAGAGAGGGTCACCCTATATTCCTATCAAAATGTGGAGAAAAAAAAGACTAATTTTTTTTTAATTTTAAAATACCATTTAAAAAAAAAAAAAAAAAAAAAAATTAGTAATGGTGGAAATTGGATAAAAATTTATTTTCAAGGACAAAGGCTGACTAACATATTTGTTTAATTTTTTTTTTCAATTAAATTTGTAATACATATAGAGATCATACTTGTTTTTATAAATTGAACATCAACGCTCTGATACCCATCTGGCATCAATTGAAATGGATGGCTCTCGTCTTGGGGAGGTTCCATGTTTTGACAAGCTTCTGGGTTTGACCTTTACTCCTGATCTGAAATGGAGCACGTATATCAGGTCTGTTGCCAAGGACGCTGGGAAAATGGTGGGATCCTTCTACCACTCCAGAAGATATCTCACTACTGATGCAATTCTCTATCTGTATAAAAGCCAAGTACGTCCAAGGATGGAGTACTGCTGCCACATCTGGGCTGGAACTGCTAAAAACTGCCTATCCTGCCTTGACAGAGTATAAGGCAGACTTCGTAGCTTAGTGAGGAATACCCTTTTCTCTTCCCTGCAGCCTCTCTCCCACAGAAGAGACGTTGCGAGCCTATCTTTGTTTTATCGTTATTTCCATGGCAAGTGCTCGTCTGAGCTCCAATCTCTCGTCCCCTCCCTCGCCAATCTTTCACGAGAAACACCCGTCTGGCTGAAACTACGGTCAATAATTTTCCCCACTCTTTATCTGTGCCTAAATCCAAACGTAGATTCCATGAGCAGAGCTTCTTTCTCAGAAGTGCACGACTGTGGAATTCTCTTCCGTTTGCCTGTTTTCGAACTGACTAAAGCCTGGATGTCCAACATAAACAAATTCCTGACAAACCGCCCTCTTAAGTAAGACACTATCAAATCTCCAATACTAATAATCACTACAATACTATCTCATTGATTACTGTACATGCAATAACCCTTATCCCTGGCTGGCCTCCGGGCCTTGATAAGTGGTGACCTCCATGTAAAAAAAAAAAAAAAAAAAAAAAAAAAATTGAATACAAATGAATATGTGTGTGTATGTATGTATATACATACGTTTGTCCGTTTAGTGTGTATTGTATTCAGTGACAAGTGCAATTTCCACATGTTGCAGTATATTGATTACTATTTGTTAAATTAATGTCTTTTTTATTTGTTGTTGTTTAGTCATTGTGAATAAATAAGTAAGTTTTTTTTTAAGGGAGTCACCACTTATCAGGGCCCGAAGGCCACTCAAGGATAAAGGTTAATGAGTGTAAGGTGGTAGCGCAGTAATCATTAATGATAGAAATTGGGTAGAATTTGATTATTTAAGGGGACAGCTCAACAAGAACTTGTTTACATTGGATTTGAAGGCCACCATATTATAGTCAGCCACGAAGCAAGCCAGTGGAACAGTGTTCCATAGACGGGCAGTTCTAGGACAGATGCTTTGTTTATGGAATATGCATTTATATTCAAGCACAGATAAAGAGTAGGGGAAATTGTTAATAGAGGTTGTAACTAGTCGTGTTTTTTGGGGAAAGCTTGGCAAGGATTTTTGGGGAAAGTTTGGCATAGATTGAAACTCAGATGAGTTGGAGTTAAGCAAACAAGTACCTTATATGCAAATCCCAGCTCTCACTAACATTTGTATTTGAGAATTATAAAATAAAAGACTTGTTTTAATAATAACTAGCAGGACACATGTCCCAGCATTGCCAAAGGAAATATAAAAGAATGCTTCAAGCATAAAAAAATAAATGTTGGATTATCACCAGTAATAGATTTAAAAAAAAAAAAAAGGACCGGAAGCAATAGTGTAATTTCAGAATTTTCTTTCACTTTAACTGATTATAGAGTTTAAATCTAGTTTACCTTATTTTACTCTTATAGCTAGAGAGATGAGAGAGAGAAAGAGCAGATATTGATTTATATCTTGTCTAAATGAATTTTACAGCCACCTTAAAACTTAAACCACCTGCTATTCCCACGTGGTCACTCATTTAAGTACTGGCCGTTATTTCATTATAATGTAGTACTAAAACAATCACAGTACTCTTCAAAATTTCAACTTCTTTCACGTTCAAGTACTTAACTATTCCAATCAATGGTAAAGTAATAAAATTCTACAGTACCAAACGAACTCTAGTTCATTAGCAAAGCTTATTTTATACCTCAGGACAAATAGTTTGGTTTGTGACAAGTTTTTTTTTGTTTGTTTTTTTTTTTTGTTGTTGTTGAATACGATTAAGGATTAATGACGTATTCAATGAAGTTTTAAATTAATTTCCTTATAAAACATTCTCAGAAAAGCCAAATACATGAAATGCACTGATAAAAAGAAAGATACTTTAGTATAAATTATGGAAAAATAGAAATGACATCTTAAAACTTCACATATTACTATAATGGCGATTTGGTGTTCACTGGAACTGAAACTATTCTTAAAAATGTAATATTTGCAAAATTTTGTTTCTATTTCAGAAATAATTGAAGAATTAATGTTTTATATTACATTTCCACATTTTTCATTAGATCTCCACCAAAATAGGTCATATACGTTTGCTTTATTGACTTGAAGATTGATTATACAAACAAATGAATATTAACAACTGTGTTTAATCTGCATATAGAATTATTAAAAGCAGAAATTTAATAAATTATATTAGTAATTTCCACATTGTTGAGAATATAATGGTTTTATAAAATAACCTAATTTCTACTCATTGTAATTATAATTCTGAGAGTTAAATACTTAAACACCTACTATTTTTTTTTTTTTTAAGTATCCTAAATTGTCTCATATGTTGTCTAATTTAAAAAGGGCTTTAAATAAATAAACGAACCTTTAACACCAAAAACAAGAATTTGTTTTGTTCTGTACTACAGGAACCATGTATTCTCTGATATGCAAATTTAGATTGTGGAATTCATTGCTTAGTTTGAATAACCTTAAGAGATTAGATACGATCTATTGATATAGCATGGCAAACTAAAGCAAAAAACAATTGGAGAAAAATATGATTCCTCACAAAAACGTCAGAATTGTAATAAAACAAATAAAAAAGCTTCTTAGAAGAACAAGATTGAAAGCCCATTTCCATATAAATGCTTGAGAAGTTGTTAGCATGACAATTGAAGAGGATATATAGCTCAACTATTATTGGCTAGTAGATAATGAAGCTCAGGCTTACTTCCAACTTAATATTGGTTTGGGCATATTGCCAATTTAATTGCAGAAAGAGTAGTTAGAGTTCAGAAATGTTTGTAAAATTTCATTTCCAACGAATGAAAGTACCAAGAAGCCGTTTGGAAAGGAAACCGAGAGCAAGGAGAAAAGGTGGTTAATTCTACACTCCAAGGTTTCATGATTGTATCATTTGGATTAATTGAGATAAACAAAAATAGGAGAGACGTCTTTATGCTCTTACGATATTCAGTTTAGTTTTACATAAATACTATAAAAAGAGAAGGAAATATTTTTTGCTTTCTAAACCACAGAAACTATTAAACATTTTGTTAGTGGTTGAAAACAAAAAAGCATTGAGTGTTAAAAAAAAAAAAAAAATTTTACCGATAATTGAAAAAAAAATTTTCTAGTATCACACTTTGAGCAAATTTATAAAACTGGACATATTTATTATAAATGTTTATTGGAATTTTGCATTTGTGTAATGTTTCTGTTTATTTTATTACAATTAAATCTACCCGTTTCTTGTCTTTGATTTAATGTATAACATAACATTATATGTATAACATCAATAAAATACCCGGATGAGGTAAACTAGGAAATCACTCATTGTTTTCTATTAAAAGAATCATTCAAAGACACAAATTTGGCCTCTCGGTATTTGTGCTGGAATCAAACAAGTAAAAAAAATTTAAGGGGGAGGGGGGTATTTAAAAAATTGTATGATTAATTTACTTCAAAATCTGGACCTTTCATCAATATTGCTTTCATGTTTTTGATATGATCCTACCTACCCCAATAAAAGTAATTGCTAAAATAATGGAATTAAAAGAACAAAGATTCAAAATTTTATTCCTCATAAACCTTTCATGAATTCCATCATCACGGTCACTATTTTAAGTTAATTGTTAAAAATGAAACAAAAAAAATCCGAGAAGACTGCATTTCAACAGTTAATTCCTTAAATTATAAGAATATAATCGTGTCACAAATTGATCCACATCTTATTGTAATAAAGGCATAATTTAAAATGGAAACAACTAATGCTCATACAAGAGAATAAAGCAACTAGAAACCTTTCACTCACACTTGGTTTGCTTTGGTTGACATGAATAGCTTTTCCCCTGAAGAGGCTCCTTACCTTGAAAAGCTACTAGGACGAATTATAACTCCGGATCTTAAATGAAAGTCAAATCTGAGAGGTGACGGTGGTCAACGATACAGATTGACTACCTGAGTGTTCCAACTTCGAATCCATTTCGTTCAAAAAAACAATTTCACATGGCTCCTCTCATAAGTACTCAATGTCTTTCTAGAAAGAATTGTTAAGAAAAATACCAAGGAAACCAATGTAAACAATAGAATTTTCAGAATCATAATAGAATTATGATCAAATCTACTGCAATTCCGCAACATAGTGGAGGATGATCTGTACTCTTATCTACAATCGTTCTCTTATAGAAGAGACATTGATAGTCTTTCTGTAAGCTATTATTAGGTAGGTGCTAAGATCAAACCATAATCTGTTCCTCCTGCAAAATCTTCACAGCAAGTACCCGTGTAGTTACCATAACTACAGGTTCCTTTCTTCCAAACAAAATTTCCATGAATGAAGCTTCTTTCCAGGAACTTCCCATCTGTGGATCACCATACCACAGGACTTCCCCTGCTGACTATAACATATGCATCTTCAAGTCCAATGTCAAATACTTGTCAAGCCATCCTCTTAAATAATCAAACCCTGTCCTTTTCACTTACTGCTTCAAATCCTCTCATAGTATTATTCTACATCCAAGTGATACTCGTTAAACCTTACTTCTCAATGGCCTTTGAGACTATATTCATTTTTTTGTTTTTAACTGTCATACTACCTAACTAATTCTAATGCAAACTAAAGATGTATAAAGATTTTTTAAAAATGCACCCAACTTTGTTTTCATTCGTACAACTGATGAAACTAGAAAATATGAACCCAAATCCGAACAGCATACGTCACTCCCATTACAATAAGCCAAATTTAGAAAGTGAAGCATAAAAAAGTTGTGGTTGCAATGTGATGGTGTATATTTCAAAGGATCATTTGATCATATTAAGATACCATTGTCACCATGTACTCGTTTGATTAGTGAATTTTCATGGTTACAGTCCATTTGTGTTCTAACCTTGTACTTTGGTTCACAAACCATTTCAAGTAGCTTGTTTACTTTGCAGAATTAAAGTTAAACTTAAAGATCATCTGAATGAAATGTGCAATACACGTATGTGCGCGCACTTTAGATAAGTACACAACTTTACGCGTGTGATAACATTTTATATGGTTGATAAACATATGATTTGAATTTAAGGTTGATCCTATCACATCTATTGTGCATATTCACACACTAATACTATTGCAAAAAAAAAAAAAAAAAAAAAAAATACGCCAGAAATGGAGACACTCAACCGGGACACTTCCAATCAACACCGGTTGACTACCAATGTATGCGTCATTTATAAACAAACATACACAACTCGAGTTGTTTGTTTTGTTAAGTTTTGATATAAAGGAAACATTTAAAGCAAAAATGGAGAGAACATTTTTTATGTTGGGTGCGTTTTTCTTGCGGGGGGGGGGTCTTTTTTTAACAAAATATTTTAATACACGAATTTAGAGATTGTGATTGTTTTAAATGAGAATTTTGGATGCTCATCTTTACTGTCTTCGGAGAGTGAACAAGAAATTTTTCTAGACCAAGGCAATTATTATGTATCAAATATTAAATCTTTAGTTTACTTTATAAAACTTCCAATAAATAAATGAAACATTGCAGAATACAGTTTACAAACTTTTTCACTTTTTTCTACAAACAACAAGCGAAATAAAATTTAATAAATATATAAATTTATTTGCAAATCTTTTTATAACTTATTTAAAAATATTCTGTAATTCGTGACTCTCGTGCCCAATTTTTCGTCTGCTAAAATTTTAATCACATGATTACGGTATAGCGTCAATAAAATAAGCCATTCATTCAAGTGCCGCTTGTTATGGATTTAAATGTATACGATATTAAAAATCACTTTAGTGGTACTTAATGAATGGTTTATTTTATTAATGCTACACCGTAATCACGTGATTAAAATTTTAGCAGACCAAAAATTGGGAGACAAGAGAGTCACGAGTTCCAATATTCTATTTACTTGCCTAAAATATATTTTCTGATTATCTGTCATGCCAGAGAAATTCCTTTAGATAAGAATCTAAGTGAGATTTTCTACAAGCGAGCATTGATTTAATAAACCGTTTATGACGATCCCAATCGATTTCTAATGTCTGCATATGGGCTTGATTTATAGGATTCACAAACTAACATGAATGGTTTACAGTAAGAAAATACCAAATCGTTCTTCATGCGATATGATTTCTACTTATCGTATATATCATGAGATTAAATTAACATTTAAAATTTTTTTTTTTTTTTTTTTTTTTTCGCTAATGTCAATGTTTTTAAAAAATATTTAGATATAGACAGATGTAATTTAATTTTTTTCATAAATCCAGAGTTTCTTTCTTGGGGGGCCAAAAATGTATTTTTTAAAAATTTAAATGTATTTTATAAATTTAAATCTATATATATAAAAGCGAAAATGTGTGTATGTATGTATGTTCGTTTTTTGTGTATGTCTGTTATTTTTTCTTAAATGCTAAGAGAAAAAAGAAAAATAAATTGAATGATTATAGAGAATGAATTCATTTTAAAACGAGAAATTACTCTTTAGACACTATCTCTGTATTTCTTTTGTTTAAAAAAAAAGAAAAAGAAAAACGGAATACTCCAACAAGAAAAAAACGCACTCTACAGAAATCCCCCCTCCACACTTTTCTTTAAATCTTTCTTTATATTAAAAATATAAAGAAAGATTTATTATAAAAATAAACAACTCGGTTTTGTATGTCTGCTTACAAATGACACCTGCGTCGGCAGTCAACCAAGGTTGATTGAAATGAGTTCCGGTTGAGTCTCTCGGCTTCCAGGGCCCTTATATACTTCATCCGCAAAAAGTATAAAGCCACCCCCATAGAGTAAGAGGTAATAGAAACTTTTGTTCAATTAATCATATAGAATAAATTGTTTACAAGTGGTTTTGTGTTAACATCACATATTCTATTCGGTTTAATATCAGTTTTACATGCTGGCATGCGTCCGACAGCTTTTAGAAATGAGCATACTGCATTGGGCAAGAATTCAAAAATAGTCTTTAAATTTAACAGTCGATCAAGTTAATGATTCAGTGCAATTAAGTTTAACTTCTTTGCCAACAAAGAACCTTAGCAATTATTCACTTATGGCGATAAATGCAAATCAAAGATCAAGAATAAATGCAATTGTTAAATAAAAAAAAAACTAAAGAGTTGTTAGGATAGAGTCCTCAGAAATGCCAAATGAAATAGTTGCAATTCTCTACAAGTACTGTGATAAAGTATGCCTGAGCAATGCAGGTCTTACAAATCACAGTCATTGCCCAAAAAGAACGGGTAAACTACCTCCAAGAAATAGCAACTTGCAACCTTTGTTATTAATAGTGCCGAGTGATACCAGGTTTGAAACGTCATAAGAATTCACAAAATCAGTGAGAATCCCAAAAAGATTCACCGGTTTGAGTCTCTAAAATAATAGTTGAATATCTGGCATTCAACAAAAATAAATAGAAAAGAAAATTGAAAAATAAAAATGAAGAGAAAAAAAAAACAATCAAAAATTTACATCAGACAACTTATAGTCTTAAGAGCTTAGCAGGGTTGAAACAACATTGATATATTGTGAATTCGTAATAGAGTCGCCGACACATTTAGCAGCAGCATACTACGTATGCAAATGAGATTGCCAATGCACGAGCTGACATCACAGTGGAGAAAGAAAAAAAGAGAGAAAAGGAAAGCAGAGAAAAAAAAAGAACATGTTCATGGCAAGGGACAGAAAAGTAGATGCACGCCGACAGCAAGGCACCACGTAGTAAGAGGACCAACAAGGCGTACCAGCAGGAGATGGAAATGTGACCACGTGATAGCATGAGAGACTTAAAGTATGTGTTTAACATGATAGAGTTTTGTCAACTATGGCAAACTAAGACCTTTAAAACAAGATGCAATGCGTTGTTTGCAAAGTACCGTTAATAAATGCTTTTTATTTCAACTAGAAAAAAAAGTCATCCCCCCCCTTTCCTTGCAACTGTCTCTGTATGTAGCATGTTCAGTTAGAGTTAACATGTACCGACAACTTTACAAATTGAACACCAGTGATAGCAGACTATTTCCAGTTTTGCCATTGCCAAATTTTTTGTTTTATATTTCTGTAAAAAAACATTTTCTAATGATGTATAAGGAGTGTTTTTTTGGGGGGGTTTTTTTAGAGGTGGCAAACTTTAAATTAAAATAAATCGCAGAAAAATATTTTTTATATAAATATGTGGTTTATTCCAAAGATTAATTTTTGAAATTCATAATTTACATGCAGTTTCAGGCATGCGGCTTGTGTATATATGGCATCATATAGAGGTCCAATTTTCATAAACTATGCATTAAATCAGGCTGTATTTTGGCAATAATGAATTGAATGTTGTCTTCTAAGTGGTCTCTTGTATCTGATTTATCAGCATAGATATGTGACTTTACATTTTCCCAAAGGAAGAAAAAAATAACACGAACAAGGTGGCCTCTTGACAGGTCCATTTAGTGAAACTATTCATTCACCAAATTCAGTAAATTAATCAGATCAGGAGCTGTGTGGCATGTGGCTCCATCCTGCTGAAACCATATGATGAATCGTCAAATCAAGAGTTATCCCAGAAAATCCGTTCTGGCAAAAATTTACTTACACCATGACTAGTATTTGTGCAAAAATTTTAAAAATTCAAAACAAACGAACGGGAGGACCAAAAACAGCAGTCAAATGATACGAGGATATGACAATATGACGTTTTTCGAGCAAGAGAAAACTAAGGTTTTCAGATCAGTCTTTCAGTGGAAGCCATGTGAACAGGACAGGGCCCATGACATAGAAAACTAAATCTTGGTGAATATTATTTCGATGTCTGTATGTCTGCATCACTCATTTCTTAAGTTAAAAAGAAAAGTTCAAGTAAACAACTAGATAACAGCTTTAATCTCTCTCCAGTGTCAATTCTCTTCAAATAAACCTTTGAAGAAAATTCAGCAAACGCCTCCCCCTCTTACGTCATCTTTCTCCACGAAAAAGGACGATGAAGACTTATATAAACATCCCACGTATGCATAAACACTTATTTGGTTTATTAATTACTCATTAAAACATTACACACAGAAAACTGTCATTCATATAATGGATAATTTCAGTGTCTGGAACGTTTAAAACATTTTACTTATAAATAAGAAGCATTAAATGAAGATAAGGAAAATTTAAAAATAAAAAATGGTTTTCCTCATTTCCATTGAATGCCTAAAATTAAAGAATACCTTTAGTTTCCATTGCATTCTTCATCTTCAAAGTCTAAAAGTGGATCGTTACGTTTTATTTAAAACAAAAACAATAATTATGCTTTCTGCAAGAAAGAAGCATTCATTCATCCAAAACACAGTTTAAAGACAAAAAAGAAAAAGGCAGGAAAAAAAAAAACTGTTTGCAGCAGACAAATTAGTGAAACAATCCACAAACCACTTCATACAATTCACCTGCTTTCAACAACCAATTGAATAATAGTACTAACATTTGCTGAAAGTTGATGAGAAAAAGCACTGCAGAGCAAGTGAGAACAAGTTAAAGTGCTTTCTGATCAATGAACAAATCTCATTAAGAAGAATGAGACCTGTGGAAATTCCATGGTCTATGAGAAAGATTTGCTTTCAATTTTATCAGTTTTATATATATATTAGCAGGGTTACCATGCTTTGTCTAGTTTATATATATATATATATATATATATATATATATATATATATATAAAGGAGTCAACAAATAAAATGAGTCACTACTTATCAAGGTCAAATGCCACTCAAAGATAAGGGTTAATAAAATTGTTTATTAAATGAGAGAATTTCAAATGATGGAAAGGGCAGATTTTGATTTAAGACAATGGGCCCCTAACACAGTGAATAGATGCATTGAATCTCTACGGTTCCTGGTGAGTATGGTCTGAAGATAGCCGTTTCAATTCTACCCAAAGCAGGCTAGAGGTTTAGTTAGCCAAAATGTGGCGAGACAACTATGAAAGGCAGTAATTACTGAGGATAGAGTTACAAGACTCGGCATTCCTATCCAGTGACAATCACCTGAAAAAGGCCAGAGAATGAGTCGGCCGAAATGTGGTGAAACAACAATAATTATGAAGATGAGGATAACAGTCCACAAATAAATTAAGACAATGGCTTGACAAGTTAAATTCCATAAGTGAAAAAAAAAAAAAAAACAACCACCTTACAAATAGTTTCTCATTTATGTTATTGTATGGTAGAATACTAACAGTTGTCGAAATTTAATAATCAGTTTTGTTTTTGGTTTTATAAAAATCATTTAAAATTAGTAAATTCATTTCTCGTATTATTGGGACATTACTTTTCTTAACTTCACAATGTTTCAGTCGATGTAACCTCCAACCATCTTTGGGTGTATCTTGTCAAACTCCAAAATCTTTCTGTGAAAGTCTAAAATCTGCTCCCTTCACTTAATCCATGTTCTCATTTTATCAGCGATGACTGGGTAAAAGTCCTAAGTAATTCGAAATTGTATTGAACCTTCACCTTTAAGAAGTTGAGCGTAATTTTAAGTATTTTATCCACTATACTACAGATCCTTGTAGACAAGGTACACCTGAAGAAAGTCGGAAGTTACATTAACAAAAACGTGGAAGTAACAAACAAAACTAGTCCAACTAGTGTAAATATGAATTAGCAATCCTCAAAACTTTAGAATCATAATAACCAGATATATTTTGAAACTACATCAACAAGAGTAATTAGATAATTATGCTTCAGTTTGAAGAAAGGTAGTATAATGATATTGCAAGGTCTGTCCATGCTAAACAAACATGGAATGGCAATAGTTTTACATACTGCAACGTTTTACAACAAATGAAGCATTGAACTAGAAGTTCCACAAGTGCTATTAATACAAAAATAAAAGGTTATCTATTTCATGCATTTCTTTGTAACATAGCACAGACGCACATATGCAAATGCATGCAAAATGCCATCACTGGTAGAAAAAATAAAGACTTTAAAAAGGAGATCACGTTAGAGACAGGAATAAAGTTTGAGATCATGTTAGAGGCATTGATGATATTCGAAAAGACAATCAAATGAGGGACGTCACAATGGTAACGAAATAAGGAAATAAATGTTGTACACCTTTCCTATTCTTTGTCTACTTTGCGACTGAGCTCACATCTTGGCAAAGTTATTCTCACAATGATTTATATTTTGATTTCAAATTATAGTGATTTTGTGTTTAAGGTTTTCAAAAGAGACCCCCTCCCCAAATCCAACTTTACTGTTTGAGATCATGTCTAACTGAAGAATCTGGTGAGTTGAGCAGCAAGATGTCTTTACTAACCAGCAAAAGTTTCACTGTTAGGAAAGCAGGAAACAGGGTTGGAATTCCAAAGTCTAGCAATCGAAAGGAAGAAACTATTATAATAGAAAGCTTTCCATCATCTAGGGAGAGTTAAGGGGTGAGATTCTGCTGCTTGTCAGGTTAGTTGCAAGTATGTATCTCAAGGAGGTACAAGTGCTATGAGTTCATCAGAGCACATTACATCAAAGTATTTGTAAAACAGGCACAGGGATGCAATATTGTAGCGATGGGACAGAGGTTGGAGTTCTAGTTCATAGTGCAAGACCTATTCGATCGGAGACTCTTTTTTGGACCCTGTCTAAAAGGAAGAGACTAACGATAGATGCACCAGCCCAAACGTGGCAACAATACTCCATGCATGGGCAAATGGTGGCTTTGTAGATGTAGAGGATACTCTCTGGTGCACGTCGTTAACAATATGTTATGTGCATTCATAAAAGTGTTCAAACATAGAACGTAATGTTGGAAACGTTCAATTTTAAATAGTTGCTTTTTTCTTCTTGAAAATTAACCAATTCTGCTTCTAAATACAAAAAGTACTCCTTTTAAAAGAAAAACTAAATTTTAACTTTAAAAATAGTAGTCTGCTTCAAGCATTGTTAAATGTTGACTTTTTTTTAAGGCAACATCAACGCAATGTAGTCGAAATCATTTGATAGAGACAATCGTAAAGAGATTGACAATATTGAAGAATTCAATAAGTTCGAATCAAATATTCATTTACTAATGCAATCTATTGAATAAGGGTAGCATGATGTGATGTTTTTTTCATTAATGTTTTTTTTTGATTTGCTATATCAATCCTTTTTGGGTGATTTAATGGCAAACCTGTTCAATTTGGCAAAAGTTTTATCCTTCAAATTCTTTATATCTTCAAATATTTATTAATGGTGCTTAGTTTGGTTGTTTTCTTAGAAGAAAATTGTTTTTGACTTTGCAGAACATGATTGAGTTTTGTAAAAAGAAAATGAAAAACTAACATCAATGTTTGCTGCATTTTAGGTCAGACTGACCTGATCTGATAGCACCAGATTTTGTTTTTGTTTTTTTTCAAATGTGATATACAATACCACCCGGATTCATTAGACTATTTTTTTTTGTTTGTTTTGTTTACACAGGCATCACACATTATCAAGGCCACGAGGCCACTCGAGGATAAGGGTTAAAGAGTGTACAGTAGAAATTGGACAATATAGTAATCAATTCGGTAAATTTGTTAACTTATATGGAACGGCTCATCAAGAACTTGTTTACATTAGACTTGAACACAACCATATTGTACTCAGCCGGAAAGCAGGAAAACGGAAGACAATTCCACAGGCGTGCAGTTCTAAGAAAGAAGCTTTGTTCATGGAATCTACGTTTAGGTACAGATAAAGAGTGGGGGGAATTATTGATAGTGTTTTCAGCTAGACGAGTGTTTCTTGTGAAAGTTTGGCGAGGGGGGACCATAAACTGAAGCTCAGTCGAACACTTTCCATGAAAATAACGATACATCAGAGACAAATTCACAACATCTCTTCTGTGAGATAGAGGTTGCAGGGAAAAGAAAAGGACATCTATGAGGTTACGGAGTCTATTTTGAACTATCAAGGCAGGACAAGTCCTTTCTAGCAGCTCCTGCCCAGATGTGGCAACAGTATTCCATCCTTGGACATACTTAGCTCTTATATAGATAGAGACTTGCATCAGCAGTGAGATATCTACCGGATCAATAGAAAGATCCCACCATTTTTCCAGCGGCCTTGGCAACATATTTGATGTACGTGTTCCATTTAAGATCAGGAGTAACGGTCAAGCCCAGAAGCTTGTCAAAACTTGAGGCCTTTATTGTTGTTAAATATTTGAATGAAAATTATTTAATCATTCAATATGATTTCATCTTTTTTTACTTTTGCCTAAATATCAAGCAATATCTTAAACCAAAACAAAATAAATGAGAAATGCAACTTCTTAGTAAATATTTTGTTAGCGATGGATAAAGTAGGCGTTTTTAAAAGAGATGCTTATGCAGCAATTTCTGTCTTTAATTAAAAAAAAATTAGTTTATAATGAAATTGAAAATCAGATCAGAAAAGACATTGCGAAATGAAACTTAATATCCGTTAAAAAAAATTTTTAATAAAGACAATTTAATCATCATGGCAGTGAAATCAATAATAAATTATTCTTTACTGTTTGATTTTTTTCTTACAGAATATAGAAATCTTTAACAAGATTGTGTCGGGTGATAAAGAAAAGCAAGATAGTGAACAGAAAATGATAGATGGTAACATGGTGTAAATCAGATGTGGGTAGGGGTTTCGTTTGAAATGTGGCTGCAACTGTTTTGATTATTGCAAGGTTGAGATTAACTGTAAACATTTCATTTTTTTAAGCTTTATGCATTCTTGAATCAGTAAAAAGAATTTTTAAAAAAATACAGAGACAGGGAATCAGATACAAAACAGAATAGACGATCAAAAAAAAAAAAAAAAAGCGAACGTCCAGCCTTCTGTTTCCTCAGCTTGGGATTTGGGGAGTTAATTATAACAGTAAGTGGGAGGTGCTGAAAGAACTGTTGACATTCTACATGCAATAAATTGCAAGCTATATAAAATAAAACTTGCTCATTTCAGATTTCTTTAATTCTGCTGAAATGCATTACTATTTGGGGACTAAGTAGAATAAAGACATTTCGACTTCTAAATCGAATTTGCTCCTGAATTTCAAACCATATTCAATACTTGTACAGATTGTACCTATTTACAATGCCTCCCCACGGGACAGAGTTAGACACCAGGGTCGTTTTTTAACGTGGAGAAAAGGTACAAAAATAAAAAATTGTCTCAGTCGTGAAGGACTGTTCCTCCACTGAAAGAGAACAAGAAATGGAAGTACAGCATCTGAAAAACAGATACTACACTTTGAGGAGTGAAGGGGAAATGGGGACCAACTCCCCGGGGAGTAGGGGAGCTGGATAGTGACAATTGGTATGAAGGGTTGCCCCTACATTAACCAAGGTCTTATCTGTGGGGTCGCCCCCACATAGGGTCTTTGCTTGCAGTATCTGCCGGAACAGATACTACACTTTGATCTTGTTTATATATTTTATTGCTTTTCAAAATTTTGAAAATACAATTAAGTAAAAAACAAAAGATTTTTAAACAACAAAATTAGGCACAAGGCCCTACAAGAAATTGGGGAGGGGAAGGGTTCAGGGTCTTTGTGACTAAAGTGATTAAAAGTAATAAATGTAGACTTTGGAGTCTTTACTCTTGACTGGCAACATTTACCAAAATACCTCATTCACTCTATGGATCTTAATCTAACTAATAAATCCCCAGCGTTTAAGAATCAAAACCATATTTACAATTTATAAACAGTTGTCTGTGTGTTTGTGTATGCATTTTTTTTTTTTTTTTTTTTAATTTTGTGTGTGTGTGCATGTGTGAAAAAATAAAATTCAATTTCATTAGAAAATCTTGGCCAAAAGGCCAAGTCAGATTGCATTAAATTATTTGTACAGATTGTAACAATCAAATAGTATGAGCATAACATTGCTAACTTGTATCGGTACATTTACGGTCAACATTTATTAATTCCATGACACCATCAGAAACTTAGATGATATTCAAACTGATAATAATTATAAAAACACACTTCTTCCATGAGCACATTTTTTTTGTTTTGTTATAATTGCTAATATTAAAGTTTTAATCTAAAGCATAATTTATGAAATCATCTCGATTTTTTGGATCACTTCTGTATAGACGCATGTAAACAAAACTATATGCGTTTCTACACTTCCGTGTGACAGATCAAACACATCGAATAAGTGACATCGCAAATAAAACCTTTTGTTATAAGGATGTATGGACGCATCTTTAATAATTATAAACTTTATGCTAAGGAAATTCTTTTGTTCATAAAAAGAAGAAATTAAATCATAAAAAAAAAAAAATCAATATATATGGCGTTGTGATCAACTACGCAGGTTTAAGTATCGGCAAAGACTTGAATAATGCAAATAGTTTTGAATAGTCTTGCTTCTTGTAAAATAAATGAAATATTTGTGTGGGACAAAAGAGAGAAAGAAAGGGACAGAGAGAGAGAGAGAGAGAGAAACAAAAGGTACACAGAGACAGAGGGGAAGAGAGAAAGAGAAAAGATACAGAGAGAGATAACGACAAAGAGGGAGAAAGAGAAAGAATAAGAAAAGAGAGAAAGGAAAGAAAAGAAAAGAGAAAAAGAGAAAGAGAGAAAAGAAAGAAAAGAAAAGAAAAAAGAGACGGGAAGAAAAAAACAAAAAAGAAAAAGACAAGAAAAAAAAAGAAAAAAGACAAAATAAAAAAAAAAGAAAAACGAAAAGAAAAATAGAAAAAGAAAAAGGAAAAAGAGGAAGAAAGAAGGAAGAAAAAAAGGAAGAAAAAAAGGAAGAAAAAAAGAAAATAAAGAAAGGAAGAAAAAAAAGGAAGAAAAAAAGAAAGGAAGAAAAAAAGGAAGAAAAAAAGAAAAAAAGAAAAGGAAGGAAGAAAAAAAAGGAAAAAAAAGAAAAAAAAGGAAGAAAAAGGAGGAAGAAAAAGGAGGAAGAAAAAGGAAGAAAAAAAGGAAGAAAAAAGAAAAAAAAGAAAATTTTAAAATAGATAAAAAGATCCCTTCTTTGTATTGTTTTTGGTGTTGTTACACTGCCAAGCCTTCAATAACAGCAGTGACGAAGCATTTCCTGTGCATACTATCAATGAATGAAAGAATTCCACATTGGAATGGTTCCATTGAATTTCTCCCAGAGTAGCTTCTTCAGGTTGAAATGCAACTTGGCACATTGTGAATGAAGTGATTGCTGAAAATTTAATAATGGCAGTGCGGAAAGAGGAGGAGAGGGTGGTGCTTATGAATGGGGAATCTTAAAGTCACATGAATTTACAATGAAGAGTAAAACTACACTATAGAAATCAATAAGACGGATTTATTAGACTGGAGAAATTTTAAGAGAAAATCTTTAATAGATATTTATGACACTCATCGTGAGTTTTAGATGCAGCCAATATTTGCTAAGGGAAGCTCAGTCGAACAGTTTTAAGTAGAATTTTATTTGCTAACAAGGTGCAGATTGAATTGATGCATTTTGAGACAGAAACGTAGGTTATACAAAGATATATATATATATATATATATATATATATATATATATATATATATATATATATATATACACACACACACACACACACATACTGTATTATTAAAATAATAAAGATAAAAAAGATAATAAAAAAAATATATACATGCATACACACTGTATTATTGAATAGATCATTTTTTTTACAATTTACTTATAATTTTGTTTTAACAAGGGATAGGGCATCCTACCAGATGTCAAACATTCACCTGCTCTCTTAGACATTCTAACTGAAAACTTTAATTGCAATTGTTTGATCTCTTGTACTTGGCTGACTGGATATATATTTGCCAGGTAGTTTTTGAAATTCTTTTCCATAAGATTGCTCCAATAATTACTGGAATGATGGCTATCTAAGATTCCAGTTTCTTTTCATGTCGTAAGACCTTGGTATTTCAGCATCTTCTTCCTCTCAGCTCTGATTAACCCAGCATCATTATAAACACTAACTTCCATTAGGATTGCTTCTTTCTTCTAGTTTTATGCCACCAAGTCAGTAGTAACAGCTTTATTTCCTAGTTACATAGCTGGAGAAATTGTGTATGCACTTAAAGATATTCATGCAGAAGTCCTTCAGTCAAGCATGTATTTAAAATACAGGGTGGGCCATAAGTCACGCACCAAAGAATTAAGTGATGTGAAACTGTAAAATCTGCGGGGCAAAATATATTTTCTTTTCTTTGGGTATAAGATACATCTTTTATGATTGTATCAGCGTGTACAACATGTTTTTCAGTTTATTGCTCAAGTTTGGTTTTAATAAATAACGTTTATTACTATCAGAATTATTTCAAATCCTTTGGTGCGCGATTTATGGCCCACCCTGTAGAACTTGGGTTTAATTTTCCTTCTAGCGGTTTTTCAGGTTTTGGTTTTTGGATTTGAAAAGGTCAAATCAATTTAACCTTTTAAACTGTTTAGGCCATTTCCAAGAATGAATGGAAACTGAAATCTATATATTCTTTGCATCATTAGAGACACGGATATGGATTTTAGAAAGTTTTTCCGAGAGAGGGGGATTGGAGCGTTCTAAACTTGAAATGATACAATCAATGCAGGTTCATTAAACTGAGAAATTACAAAAATAAAGCAAAATTTTCAGGAAGAAAACTCGAGCAGCTTTAAGAAAGTATACTGTATTTTTTTTTTTTTTTTTCATAAAACTAAGGTCCAAATCTGACTAAGTCGGTGAACCAACAATACAGACTTCAAAATCTATTTTGAAAAGAAAACTCTGAAATGCCCAAATCAAAGATTTCAATTGCAATTCCTGCAAAAATTGCCTCCCATGAATATGATGAAAATTCAGTTTTACATCATTCAATTATTTCAGTCAATTTAGGATAGAAACAATAGAGTAATTTTTTAAATGTTTTGAAAATAATTCAACTAAAATAGAAAAACTTTTAAAAGAAATTATTCCAATTTAGGCGAGATGTGACATACAAATATTAAGAAAGCGGCATATCAATGTTGCAGAACGTGATGTTATGATGAAGGGCATCAATTTGGCTTTAAAATAGGGTTACAGATAGTGGACGTTAGAACAGATTCCACAACAGTAACATCATGGATTAAATCAGTGTATGGTGATACGCGGATCAAGGCAAACGGAGCAGGGAAATGCTTATCAAGCGTCGACTTGAAGCTCTTGAAGACTTGATCGGAGAATTCAAACTGAAAATAACTATCACCTTGGTTCCATCACAAAAATAAAGCAGACGAGCTGACCAAAATGAAGATAGTCTGGCTAAGGAAAAAGACATGGCTTCGGTGTGTTGTGCAGCAGAGGAGTTAAAAGACCTGCATAAGATGCATCATTTTTGAAAGGAACGGACTATATACATAGAAAAATGGATCTGCACATCACAATGCAAGATGTCTCAGAGGTAGTAGAACAATGTAGGAAATGTCAATCAATTGACCCTGCGCTGGCTAGGCACGAAAAAGGGGGAATTGCAGGTTGAAGAAAATTGGCAATGACTGGCTATTGATATCATGCATTATCAACATGAACTGTATTTAACTATGATTTACTGTGGACCTGGGAGAGTAGCAATATAACAAATCAAAAGTGAAATGGCAAAGGTGAAGAGAGTTGTCAAGGAAGTGTTTATGGAAAGGGGGCCAGTAGAAGAGGTGTTGGTGGATAGTAGAACATCAGGCTATATTTTAGAGCTGCATATCGCCCAAGTGGTAATGGAATTATAGAGAGGCACCAATCACACTATAAAAGCTGTGGCATCAAGAAACCAAATTTTGCTCCATGAAGCTGTATTTTGGTATAATATGGCACAGAATGCTGGCCAAGATGAAATCGCAGTGCCATACCGATCTATTTTCACATAGGAATGGCAACATCTATTGGCTGTAACAGAGACAGTGGAACAGGCATATGTGGAAATCACGGTTGGTGAAGAGGTGTAGGTAAAATCACCCAATTCTCGTTGTACAACCTGCTGGGGAAAAGGTACTGTAACTGAAGTACTCTCCAAAAATAAAGTGGCAGTTAATGGAATGGCACGTCACATCTTAGACATACAGAGAGTTTCCTTGCCAGCAGAGGAAGAGGAGGTTCATGAAGTTCCTGAAGAAGAACCTATAAGACGGTCGCACCACGAACAAAGACACCGGCATGAATGACGGACTATGAGACTAATTATTGATCTTAAAGATCAAATAGTCGTGTGATTAAAAAGTAGTATAAACCTGACCTTGTACAACGTGCTGTCTGTTTCAGGAAAGGGATAAAGAAAGAAAAAATGGCCACTCCTGCTATTTATGGGCTGGGAGTTGCGTGAGGTAACAAGATTTGGGAGAATATGCAAATGAGATGCAGTCGGTTTTTCCAATAATAAGTCTATGTGTCAGAGAGAGAGAGAGAGAGGGTGTCTTTTTGACAAAAGTAAGTTCTGACAGATGTGCGGTGAGGTTTGATACTGAGAATTACAAGAGGGAGAACATAATTGGGAATTATTTCTTTGGATTCTTTGGCAGAAAGGAGTTCTGTCAGATGTGAGCTGGATTTTGGTAATGAGAATTGTGAGGAGGAAAACATAACAGTTGGAAATTCTTTCTGTTGACTTTACTTTCTGATAATACCAACATATTTAACTGCATTTATTTTTTATTAAAAGATTTAAATATTTTTTCTAAACTTTCATTGTTAAAACAACTTTTTCAAAGTTGACTTTATATTTTTCTTCATTTTGCTGGGGTCAGCCTCTCATGGAGAAAACATACATGTCCAATGTTATTGACAATTGTTATAAAGCCCGAGTCGATATGTTGTGTCGACACAAATTTTGAATAAAGAAACTGTCATGATAAAGAAAAAAAATAATATTTGAAAAAAAGTTGTCTTAATAAAATAATAAAGGCCTTAAAATAATTTAAAATTAACATCCCTTTATCTAAATTTTTAAATTAAATTTACAAAGTCATGTTTCTTAAAGAACAAAGAAAAGCTAAAAAATAAAAAAGTAAAAACTTCCATAGTGCTAATAATATACATTATGAATAATGATGTATAAAGTCGACACAAAAATGATAGTTAACAAAAGAATAACTCATTTTTAGGTCATTCTGGCATGGTTACTCCTTTGTTTCACTTAAAAGTTTTTAAAAAAAAAAAAAAATAGAAAGCACCAAAAACTTTTTAAAAAAGGAAATTCATTGGTTGAAGGAAACGAATAGGTTGTGAAGGGAAATAAAATCAATAACTGCTTAGTTGCCAGTTGATGCTTGCTATTGCAACAGCATTTACCTTGGTTGGGTTGGGCCAGCTTCTTCCTAGCCTGCACTACACCACAAATCAGAGTAATCCATGCACAGCGGTCCAGAGCAAGATTGCAGGAGATGGCTAGCCAATTGCAATTTCACAGTCAAAGGTTCACCACACTTGGACTTGAAAATTCAACCAGTTCCTCTGATAGTTACTGCCCAGGTCCTTGGTTATCCATCGATATGCTTGCACCATCTAGACAGAGGTAGAAATTTGCTCTCTCCGGGTGACAAGCTGCATGCCCAAGCCATCAAAAATTACGGAAGTTGGAGTAAGCACTGCTTAAACATGAAAGCTATCACAGAATGCAAATCCAGGCATCTGACTTGATTATTTTCCTCAGGAATGAAATACGAACGTTTCCGTAGAACTTACTTGCCATAAGTATTTTATATTATTAATAAGCTCTACCCATGTATTGAGCACTGTTGTAGTAAATACCAAAACATTTTATAAGTGTGTGTGTGTGTGCGTGTAAGTCTTAAAATAATCTCGATGCACAAAAGTCTGCTGTATTAATTCAGCTCAATTTCAGAACTGATCTGAAAAATTTTGCAGGAGTGTTCATATTATAAGCAGCATCCATTTTAGTGTTTGCTTAACAAAATTATCAGTTTTGGTACTGAATAGAGTTTTAAGTGAAGATAAAATAAATTATTTTGAATGGATGTTTTTTTTTTTGTTTTTTGTTTTTTTTTTGCAGCATGGATTTTGTTCAACTTTAATTTTTTCAATTTACATGGATTTACTGATGACCAATGAAAAGAAATGAAGTTTTCTTTCAATCTTCAATTAGCAAATTTGCTTAGCAATCTAGTCACTTAGCAACCGGATTCTGACTACAACAATAAATTAAAAAACAAAAAAAAAAAAAGAAAATGATTTTGTTTTTGTTTCTACGGTTTGAAAATATCTAGGTTACCTGTTCGGATCAATGATTATGTTCACACAAAAGAAATCTAATTCTCTAGCAAACATGTCTCCTAAGGGGAAGGAGTAATATATAAAGTTAGGTAGATGTATATGTACGTGTTTATATATTTAAAAGTACCGGATTAGCTCTAAAATTAACCACTTATGAATTTTTAAGGGTAGTAATGTAGGTGAGATTTAGTTTGATTTAGTTGTATTCAAAGGGAGTAAAAGGGTGAAAACCCCTTGTAAAAACCGACACCTGACTTTTGTAAAATGTTAGTAGGTATTAGACATCAATTAATAAATATTCAAGATTTCAGTTTTTGGGGAGTATTTTAAAAGAATTTGGGGGAGAGGATATTAGATCAAAAGATTAACTTCAATTTTGTAAATTTGGCTCTTGAGAATTCTATGATTCAATTAGAAATATCTACCAAGAATTTAATTTTAAAAAGACGAGCATGCAGGGTTCCCTTCCACAAGTGAAGTCTGGAAAGAGAATTTCGAGAGTGACAAAGATATAGAAGAGGACTGCTATGTCAAGGAAGGTGAATGCTGTGAAGGTGAAACATACCTTGTGCAATGTATGTTATGCAAAGAGACTGTTTTCCTTGGTTTACATTGTCATAATACGCTGAAGGCTGCAAGAAGTATTTACATTATTGTGATGATGATGACAAAAGAAAACTTGCCACATGCAGGTGGAATCCTTGGACCAAATGAAGGAAATGATGGCTTTGATATGGGACATGTCAATCATGATGAAGTTGTACGTTGGGAGTATTGACTGCAGGGAGCCAAGTTATGTATGTGATCGAGGTGAAAAATTGGATTTGAAAGGTTCTAAATAAAAAAAAAAATTACTATTGAGAAAAGTGCAAACAAAAAAAATGGACGAACGATTTGAGGGCAATTTTACTCCTATAATGCTCTCGGGGGGGGGGGCTAAAGTTATACTGGAAAATCCGTTTTGGCAAAAAATTCCCTTTCACCGTGACTAATGTTTGTGCAAATTTTTTTTAAATCCAAGGCATGGTTATTGAGAAAAGTGCAAAGAAATGGATGAACAGGAGTGAATTAGTAGTTCCAATCCCTCCTTTGCCGAATGGGGGGGGGGGGACAAAAAGGTGAAAGGAGATAGATATACAAAAGCAAAAAAGGTAGGAGGGAAACGGATTGAAAGAGTTGGGCGGGATTCAACATAAACAGGAAGAGAAACTATGTCATGCTTATTGAATTGTTTTTAGAGTTTAGAGTTACAGCTTTTCATAGAGAAGTAACTTGACATTTTGTTTTGCTCTAAATATATAGAGGAAAAAAAAGCAATATATTAGATGCAGCTCAATTACTAGAAACTAACTTTCATCACAACTAACATAACAGTGGATGCTGTATGACACACGCCTATATATTATGGATGTCTATAACAGCTCTTTTAATAGGAATAAACAAAAAAACATACTATCACTGAGCCATCACCCATCCACAATCCTATGATTCGTTTAATTAACTTGAAGTATAGATGATATTAAATCAAGGCTGGGCAGTAGGAATCAAGTCACTTCTCTAAACAGATCGGAACTTAGCCAAAAGTAACACTGACATTTATTATTCCCAAGTTACAAGAGATTAAGGCAATCTTTTTTGGTTTTGTTTGTTAGATTTTAGCAGATATTTCCATATATCAGAAACAAAAGAAAAAGGAAAAAGTGGGAATCATTTAAAAAAAAAAAAAAAAAAAAAAAGATTGATTCCATGGCTTAAGCAACTTTGTATTCAGAAGTTATCACCAAATACAAGAATTTAATTATCTTATAATGGAGATTTGATGTCTGTTGATGTGCAATATCTCATTTCTATGCATATTGTCATGGTACACATTACACGGTCGAGTGTAGATTTAGTCATACTTCTGTTCATTTAACATCACTTTTCTTTGTTCAGGAGCCTGACATTTTCTGATATTATGGAAGGTCACTCTTCAGTGGGTCAGCAGTCTCCAAATTACACCATGCTATCTTGTCTAAATCATTTGCTACCAAGTTTTCTGTGATCAGTCAACCTTCCTACAATTTAGGAATTGTTCCAATTGTTGCTGGATGAACGTAACGCTTTCAGCAAATCCTCAGACAGAAAAAAAAATATATAAACTGAATTTTACCTAGTCTGCAGGGAATTTCGAATGAAACCGTTTATTTAATCCACAAAGCCAAAATGCTCTCATTCTGCCAGTCACGATTGGGTAGAAATCTTAAGAAATTTGCATTTATCTATATCACATCGCTCACGATAAGGATTGAACATTCAACCTTCAGTAGAGCGTTGCTTACAACTGAATTTTACCTAGTACTTTATCTGTTTTTTTTTGTTTTGTTTTTTTTTTACACAGGCATCACCACATTATCAAGGCCAAGAGGCCACTCAAGGATAAGGGTTAAAGAGTGTACAGTAGAAATTGGACAATATAGTAATCATTAGTAATGAAAATTCGGTAAATTTGATAACTTATATGGAACGACTCATCAAGAACTTATTTACGTTAGACTTGAACACAACCATATTGTAGTCAGCCGGAAAGCAGGAAAACGGAAGACAATTCCACAGGCATGCAGTTCTAAGAAAGAAGCTTTGTTCATGGAATCTACGTTTAGGTTTAGGCACAGATAAAGAGTTGGGGGAATTATTGATAGTGTTTTCAGCTAGACGAGTGATTCTTGTGAAAGTTTGGCAAGGAGGGACCATAGACTGAAGCTCAGTCGAACACTTTCCATGAAAATAAAGATACATCAGAGACAAACTCACAACATCTCTTCTGTGAGATAGAGGTTGCAGGGAAGAGAAAAGGACATCTCCTACGAGGCTACGAAGTCTATTTTGAACTCTATCAAGGCAGGACAAGTCCTTTCTAGCAGCTCCTGCCCAGATGTGGCAACAGTATTCCATCCTTGGGCGTACCTGGCTCTTATATAGATAGAGAATTGCATCAGCAGTGAGATATCTACCGGATCGATAGAAAGATCCCACCATTTTTCCAGCGGCCTTGGCAACAGATTTGATGTACGTGTTCCATTAAGGATAAAGTACTAAGCGAAGTTTAGTTGTAAGTGACATTCTACTGGAGGTTGATGGTTCAATCCTCAGTGCGGGTGATACAAAGAAAACAATTGTGAATTACTTAAAACTTCTACCTGGCCATAGCCGATAGAATGAGAGCATGTTACCCCTATGACTTAAATAAAGGGTTCCATTCGAAATTCTGTAATATTTCTGTTGAACCTTGGAATCTGTACAGATTTCCACAGAAATGTTAGATTTCTAAAAGATACACCAGACACCTGAAGAAGATTGGGTGTTACATTGGCCGAAACGTTGCACAAATAACATTCAAAATGAGAACAGTAGTCCAAATAATCCAAAATTAAACTTCTAAAGTTTTTGTTTTTTTTCTTATGATTGATTTTTTTTTTTTTGAGACTCGTGAAAATTCTGTGAAAATCTAGTATGCATGTTACACAACGAATGTTATGTTCTTAGAAATTGGTTAATGTTAAGTTAAAGGATGTAAAGTTTTGGAATGTGTCCAAATGTGGCTACATTGTAGAATTGGCCTGAAAATTGAACTTAATTTAGATTAGATAAAAAAGATTTTAGCAGAACTTCTTACAAGCCTATTTTTTTTATTTATATTTTTTTTTTTTTTTTTTTTTTTTTTTTACATACTAATGACTAATCTGTTTGCAACAATATCAGCTTCATTTAATCTGGTCTGCATTTGCAAAACTGCAGCATCAAATACAAAACATTTGTTCATAAAGTTTGATTATCTTGTTTACTAAGTTTTAACATTGGTTTTATTTTTATATACTAATAAATCAACATTTATAATGGTTAAAAGCCACTCAAGGATAGGGGCTAATGAGATGGATAGATTAACAGTTGAATAAATATTATGAAACGATTAAAAGATAATGACTGGAAATGAATAAAAAAAAAATTTTTTTTTTAAAATATGACCTATGGAGACGATTTATGACAAATATTTTTTACATTGATTTGAAGACGACCATACTGTAGTCTCCAGGAAAGCAATCTTATGTTAATGTGTTTCACAAATGGGAAGTTGTTGGAAAGAAATTATGTTCATGAGTATTGCATTTAAGTTTAGGCATACAAAAGAAAGTTCTTTTTAGTAATGGTAAAAAAAAAGTTCTTGCTGTGAATGTATTACAAGAAATTGAAACTCAATCAAGCACTTGCTAGAGAAATAATGATAGAGTAGAGAAAGATAAGTAACGTCTCTTCTGTGAGAAAGTAGCTCTAAAGAAGAAATGCTTCACTAGATTGCAAAGTTGATTTTGTACTTTAGCAAGACGAAGAAGGGTACTTTGAGTGACACCTCAAAATATGGCAGCAATACTTCATCTTTGGACATATTTGGGTCTTATACAGGTACAGGATCGCATCAGGACTTAGAAACTTTCTGGAGTTATAGAAAACATCTTCATGGTAATGAGAGTCTTAAATACACTTCTGATGACTTGTGCACAGACACTTCTTGGGTTTTTGGTTGTGATGTTTAGAGAGTACATAGCAAGGGTAGACAAATGCAATTTCAGGACTGAATCGAAAAAAGTTTGGGTTTTTTTTTCGTAACAAAGCCCAAATTCTGAAATTTTTGAAGGAGTGCTTTTTTTTTTGAGAAAATTTTTTTAAATAAATATAAGAAACTTATATAAATTCGATGTTTTTTACAGATTTTTATTTTTAATAAAACATGAACATTAAGTTTGGTTTCAGTACTTGTGCACAGCTTTTTTGGTTTCATGTTTTATTAAAAATTTATATATATATATATATATATATATATATATATATACACACACACATCGAGTTATTATAAATTTCTTATATTTATTTTAAACTTTCTTGAAAACATGCATTCAAAAATTGCAGAATTCTGGCTTGGTTATGAAAAGAATCTTTTTGATTCAGTCCTGAAATTGCATTTGTCTGCCCCTGCTATGCATTCTCCAAATGTCCCAACTGAAAACCAAGTGCCACGATTTCTTCTGAGTAGAAATCCCTGTGCTCCCAAAAGACTGACTAAAATTCTAAATGCAGAGTTCATGATCAATTTTACAGACAGAACACAGAAATTGGTTTGTTTCTTTATTCATGGAATAACAGATTGTTGTTTTTAATGCCGAAACAATTTATTCTACAGAAGTTTCACCGTTACAGGAAATCATACATTCATACCTTTCGCAAGTGTATTTGTGTGTAAGTGGTCACAATAAGATTTGAAATTAGTATAGCCGATTCCATCATTTGTGATTGTGCTGACCAGCTTTATTACATGAGGAATGACAGAAAAAGCAAACTTCCAAAAAAGTTTGTATGCAAAGGAGTCTTGCAGAAAACAGAAGTCAGGATTTGTAGGCAATAATTAAAAATAACCAGATGCGGTAATTATTAGAAAACATTTATTTGAAAGCCGGTACTACAACCTTAGTGCCAATGAGAATAACCTGAATATCACTACCCCCCCCCTACAACTACCACAAAACAAAAAATTGTAAGTGAAAAGATTTTTTTGAAGCACAATTTTTTTTTTTTTATTTATTTAGTTTTTAAATCAAATGCTTGATAAGGTGTGATTAATGTAATTCTATTTGCAAAGAAGAAAAAAAAAAGACAACTCAAAATTGTATCAATTGAAAGCAAAATGGTTTGCAGATAAGTTGCTGTATTGGTCAACGTGTTTAAGCTTCAAGTGAATTTAATCAAAATTTTCTTTTTCAATAGTTTCCTTTTTGTTGGTCTGGTAATTTTTCAGAATCTTTTTTTTTAAGCTTATAAAAACAGCTGTAGAGTCAATCATGCAATGGAAATTTGAAACTAGCAGACACATAGATGCAAAAATGAATGAGAACTTCCAGATATACTTGCTCCTAACCCAAAACCCATAAAAATGTCTTTGTTTTTTTCTTTGTTGATGTTTTTTTTTTTAAGTCAAATATCAAAGAAAAATTTGGCCTTGCACTTTATGAATATCTGGCATGAATGCAGACTATGTAAAAATATTTAAAAATTATATCACCATTGACTCACCCCAAAAATCTTACTTTTTTATATTATTTTACATTATGGACAAAGACACTACCCCCTCGACGAAAATACCCCCGACAAACAGTGAAGTCCCACCCCTATACAGTTGAGATCCCTAGATGTAAGAAAGCCTTTTACTCTAATAGCTTCTTCCCCAGAACTGCTAGACTTTGGAATTCTCTTCCGGTTTCCTGCTTCCCCAGTTGTACTGACATGCAGAAGTTCAAGTGTAATGTGAACAAACATCTTGCTGCTAAACTTCTTACATAGTACCCCTGCAACTTAGGTCCCTGATAGTAGCCCCCTAGATCAAAGTGGCAATGTGCCTTGTTTGGGGTGAAAATGTAATAAATAAATAAGATATCAGTAACCAGTCACCTGCTCCTAAAATACTCTTCTTCAACAAGCAGATCCAGATAAAACTGGATTGTGGAATTACTTTTCCTAAACACCTGGATGTAGCATATTTAAATATTTATTTCAGCTTTCTTAGAGTATAATAAATGGGAAAATATTCATGCATATTTAATGTGTTGTTTCTATCTGTTGACTGAGGGATGAACAATGAATATTTTTCTGGTTCCTTTCATGTATTCAAAATCAGGATTTAAACCGTTACTGCAGCAAAAGTGAATTTGTCATTTTCATTATTTTTTTTTTTTGTTTTGTTTTGTTTTTTATTTTCACTTGATATCTTTTTTAAATCTTATTTTGTTCAAAATTACATTTTTTCAACTTTTTTTTTAACTGAATCCATAACTTGTCAAAAAGATCCAATTCCTTTTAAAACTTAATTCCAAATCATAAAAAAAATAAGAAATTAATTAATAGAATAGAAATGTTTGCAGACAAGTAAAAGTTTATTTAAAAGAGATATCCAAGGTTTTATTTAATCATTTCAATTACCTACAAGAATAACCGTTTTTCTAAGATGAAGAAAAAATCTCCAATAGAGTTATACATGTAAATGCACATTTTAATATTTTAAATTCTGATTCGCAAAGTGACTTTGGATACTTTTAGAACAAATTATTCATTGAAAGATAGAGAAATGGAGATTGGTAAAAATTAGAAAAACAGTTCAAAGCAAAAAGAAAAAAAATCTATGTAACATTCTAAATTGATTTCAGCACGAGAAAAAAGACTGGGAAAAATTCCTACTTCAAATCAATGTTGACATGAAATTAGATACAAGCCAACAGAGGACATGAAACTCAAACCAACAATAAAATATAGAGAAAAACTAGACTTGAAAATTAAGAAATTCAAGATAATTCTTCATATATTTTATTTTTATCTAATAGAAGCTAGTCTGAGTCAGAGTTTGTTCTACAATACTCAAGTTCCATTGTGAATGGCCAAGTTTTTTTTAAACCAAGTCTTTTGCAATAAAAATAAAATTTATCTCAGATTCCTTCAATAACTTATTTTAACTCCAAAAATCTGGAGCAAATTTTTACTAATTAACTTTACAGTTGATTACTTCATTAATAAAATTAACATTTTAATATCCATGCCAGCTTTCAAATAAGCAATTATAAATAAATAGTACCCTCATTATTCCTCATAGTAACTTGTACATCATTAATTAGAATAATTTATTTTCTAACATCTATTGTCTTGATATAATGTTGCAAGTGGCAGTCAGAGTTTGAAAATATTTGTTTATTCTTGTAGTATGTTTAATTAAATTCTATTTCTGTCAACAAATTTACAAAAAACAGTTATCCATAAAAAATATAATTTCGCAATATTCAAAATATTTAAAGTTGGAGAGAAAATATTAGCCTAGAAAATAATTTAGTTGTCTGCATACTGTGTGTACTGTCAAGCAGATATCAATCCAGCAGTTTTGTATGATTGCAATAGCAACTGGTTTTGTGTATACATTTGCTAATATATATAGATATATGTGTTTATTGTCGACAAAGTCTGAGTCGCTTCACTTAAAAAATATAACAAAAAAAAAATTATAAAATTGAAATATAAAAGCTTAGATGTAAATTTTACAAATTTCTTTTTTTCTAAGGGAGCTAACTGTAAACTTCTATGAACAAGTAAAAGAAGCTATTATGCAAAGATTTTATAAATAAAAATTTTTCAGGAAGATATGTAAACTACTTCACGGGATGTTTTTTAGCAAACAAGTCAGCCATTTTAGTTAATTACTTTGTAAAATTCTATTTTTCTGGCTTTAAATTCCTTTGCAATTTCTCTTGTACGATTAAAGCAACATTAATTTTATTTTCAGCCTATTCAAATACAGTTTCAGGTATTTCATGCTTCATTATATACTAGCGGGGGTACCTGGCGTTGCCCGGGTGTTTGGCGATGCAAAAGAAAAAAAATGTTTTGGTAGGTAGGTAAGCTCGAACCCGAACCCTTGAGGTTAATAGGCTGATGACTTACGACCATACTACGCTGGCAGAGAAGTTAGGATGTGCGAAATAAAACGATTAAAAAGTCAAACAATTAAAAAGTGATGTGACAGGTGAGTCAATTAAATGAGGTCAACCGTGAGGAATGAAATGCACTTAACTTTGGCTGCAAGCCAGTTTCTGCATATGTTGTTTGTTTCCCCCAAGATGTTTGGGAAAACCAGCTCCCCATTTACAGGGAGTGTCGTAATGAATATCAATTGTCTGATATGACGAATTTTGACTGCAGTGATCAAACTTAGTTGCTTTCTGGACGTCCCGAGCTCGAGTGCCAGGGAGGCTAATTTTGCTATGGTTCAGTTTCGCTTATACACGACAAAGCCAAAGAAACACGTGGAGAGTAAAAAATATTGTGAAAATAGCGTGTAAAAGCCAACCAAAAAACTCGTAGATATAGTTTAGACAGTATATAAAAAGTTTTAAGAATGAGTGAGCCACACACACATTTTCGCTTATATATATATATATATGAACAAATGATTAATAAAACATGTTAAAAAACATCTTGAAAAAGAGTTAAAAACATATTTAATTTTAAAAAGGAAGCACAAGATAAGTGGATAGTCCTTAATCCGCAGAGTTTCGAAGAAATACTCTCCTTCTCATCAGAGGGCAGAAATTAGCAAAATGCGGGATCGGATTTTGCATGTAAAAGTATTTAAAGAAACCACAAGTAAGTCACAGATCTTACTTGGTTAAAAAAAGGGCAAGGTAAGGGGAATAGGAGGTAATTATATATATATATATATATATATATATATATACATTGTTTATACATGTTTTTATTTTTAGAACAAATAGATACCATAGAAATGGGTGTTCTATTAATGACCTAATACACTGATGACCATTGTGAATTGCCTTTGCTCTGTGAGGGTCTTTTCCAACACAGACTTTAAAATTTGGTGACAAACGATTTTCATGGACTTAAACTTAATGATATTCCCTAAAAATAAAATAAGAATAGTCTTTCTGGATTCAAATTTCCAAATATAGCAGGTTCTCTCATTATGAAGTAATAAATGTATATGGTAGCTTAAAACCTAATCTACAGCACACTACACAAACCATTTTTTTTTTTTTTTGCTAGAAATAGATTTGTGGAAGTTATTCCAGATATTAATAGTAATAGCATAGACCACTTTCAGATGGAATTATATTAATTCAGAAATAATGGTTAAATAAAATTATCATAAACAAATAAAATCTAAAATTAAGGAACAACTTTTAAAAACTGTCGAATGAACTATTTAACAGAATTTGATTTGTATACTGATATTATAATAATAGTGTAGTTATGTTGTTATTTTTCTTTATTATTATTAGGGGTTAAATTTAAAACGAAGTTAAAGAGGGATATGCCCACACTTGAATAACAAACACTCAACTGTTACGATAAATACCCTTTTGTTAACGCCATTCTAATGTTTGTGTTTGGCATGATTGATGTGAATTCTTTCACATGTATTATTTTTACTGTTTTTACTTTGATAAAAGAAATTATTTTCTTTCAAACTAAATTTGGTTTCTTGTTATGTTCAATTTTTCTATGAAGCATTCTTTGAATTACAATATAAAAACTGAAAAAAAAATTTTTTTTAGTATTAATTATTTCTATTATCTCCTTTTCTGCTTTCTCATAAAACCAATATCTCATCATATTTCGTTTAACATCCATTTTACATGCTGACATATGTTGGACAGCTTTAAAAAAAATTGACTTCCGAACCCAACTACTTTTGACAAAGTCTTTATCTCCTTTTCTCTCAAGTCCATTTTTATTGCTTTTCCCTTATTTTCCTTTGCCTTCTCTTGTAAACTGGACATGCTACTTTAGCCGTTCTATGTCTAACCCAATTTTCAGGTTTTCAATGTGCCCATACCATAAAAAGTCTCCTGTTTTGCACACACCTATGCTGTCCAGATTTAATCTTCCTTCGAGGTCATCAGAACTAAGCCGGTCTTGACGATTCATATCCATCATATCATTCTCATATCATTTCTCTCCATGCAACAGATCCTCAACCCTCACTGACCATGTTTCACTTCCATACATCACACAGTGTACCCATGTCTGATAGAGTATTCCTTTGGTAGCCAGTGGTAACACTCTGCTGTTTAGTAAAGCAAAAAGTTCCCTGAACTTATTTAACCCACTTGCAATCACACTAGCACCTGCTCCATCCTATACTCCAATGGCATCACCAAGGTCATAAACCTTGACAACTACAATAGCTTCGGCATCTACATATATTCTGTCCAGAGTTCTCATCAATCTCCATAGTGTTACAGTTCTAGAACATAAATTAATTATCGTTTCAACATACAAGTAATACCCCCAACACAAGTAGCAAAATCCTACCCCTTCACTATAGATATCTTGATGCCATGAAGCTTCTCTAAAAGTTTCTTCCCTCTGATGGCTAAACTTTGGAATTCCCTTCCTGTTTCCCCACTTTCAACTGTACCAGCATGCAAAAGTTTAAATGGAATGTGAACAGACATTTTGCTACTCAACTCCCTACTTAGGGGCCATCCTTACAGGGACACTATGTCTCAGTAGCAATTTGCTTCATTTGAGCTGAATTAAAAAAATTAAATTGCACTTCCTGTGTACTCAACGTTTACAGTACCACGACAGACTGACACTTGAACTAGATTCTGTTTCTGCAAAAGGAGAAGAAGTGGAACTTTCCTCCCTTTGGGAGTTTTCCAAGATTACTTTGCTTGCAGTTACTTTCACACCTTTACTTTCCATAGCATTTCTCCAAGTTTTTAACTTAGCAAGCAAGTACAAAATCATCAACATTTATATCAAACAATGCTTGTAAGGCACAATCCTGCTAAGTACATGATATGTGCAGTTTCGGATTAGACACACATACAGTTTCCATAATTGTTGAGCGATTTTATGAAGGAAATGAAGATTTCATTTTAAAATATACTATTCACTCAAATATTCAGTTAAGAAAGTTCTTGCAGAATTTTTAATTTTGATTTTAAATGATGTATTTTAAATTAATTTTTCGTGATAATACCTTTATTTTATGTATCATTTTAAAGAGTGTTTTTCGCTCTATGTAATTGTTTAAATTACAATAATTTTAAAACAATTGTCTTTTTCAGAAAGTGGAATACAAATTGGAAGAAAAGCAAATTCGCACAATTATTTCAATTCAAGCTAATCCGAAAAGCTGCTGAAACAGCTCACGATATCAATGAAGCGTTTAGCTCAGAAACGACTACTCAACGCACAGCACAATGGTGGTTTAAGAAATTTTGTGGCGGCGACAAGATTCTTAAAGATAAGCATAGTGGTCGGCTATCAGATGTTGACAACGATTAATTAAAAGCGTTAGTTAAAGCCAATCCACGTACAACTGTTTGAGAATTTGCTTCTGAATTAGACATAACATATACAACGATTTCCAACTACTTGAGAGATTGGAAAGACAAAAAAAAAAGAAAACTTGATAAATAGGTGACTCACAGATTGAATGACAACCAAAAGAAACACCATAATGAAGAGTCATCTTCCCTTCTTTTATGCAAAAAGAACGACTCATTTCTCGATCGGGTTGTGACTTGCGATGAAAAGTGGGATCTTTACGACAACCAGCGATCCTCAGCTCAGTGATTAGATGCCGACAAAGCCCCACAACACTTCTTGAAATCAGAGTTGTACCAAAAGAAGGTCATGCTAACCGTTTGGTGATCTGTGACTGGTCTCATCAATTATTTTTTTTTTCAATGCAAGCGAAACCATTAGTGAAGAAGTCCTGTCAACAAATGGATGAAATGCATCAGAAACTTTGACAACAACATCTAGAATTAGTGAATAGAAAAGGCCTAATTCTCTTTCATGACAATGCCTGACTGCACGTTGCTAAACTAACCCTGCAGAAGTTGAAAGAATTGAGCTACAAAACTGTCATCCGCCATACTCTCCAGACCTCTCACCTACCGACTTCCACTTTTTCAAGCATCTCAACAACTTTCTATGTGAGAAATACTTTAAAACCCTACGCAATATAAAAAAACGACTTCATCTCCACCAGAATGCAAGATTTTTATGTTACTAGCATAAATACACTAGTCTTGCATTGGCAAAAGTGTGTTGATTTTGATGGTGCATATTTCGATCAATAAATTTTTGATTGAGCCGAGATATGTTCATCTGAATTTAGAAATTAAAAACCACAAGAACTTTGTCAACCTGATACAATATATGTCATAGCGAGTCTTTGGGAAATGAAATATTAATAACGATACCTGGTAACTATTGAAAACAAAACTATGATTAGCCAGCAAACCATATAAGTAAATAAAATTAGATAGAATACAATGATTGGGAAGTAAATATGAATTAAATGATAAAATAAAAGTAGGATTAAGTGTAAAAGCTAGGCTTAAAAAAAAAAAATTAAAATGCATACTGAGGATAAAAAGAAAAAACACTTAAATTATGAATCT
Organism: Euprymna scolopes; assembly: GCF_053919585.1. Classification (NCBI taxonomy): domain Eukaryota; kingdom Metazoa; phylum Mollusca; class Cephalopoda; order Sepiida; family Sepiolidae; genus Euprymna; species Euprymna scolopes. The sequence continues at coordinate 20,016,323 of NC_136488.1, forward strand.
ATCAGACTGTCAGTGAGAAGTACTATCTATAGGTTGAAGTGACTTATTTGTTTTTTGTTTTTTTATACATATTTTGTGCTAAGGAGTGCCCCTGCTGGTGTAAAGATAATAAAAAAAAAAAAAAAAAAAAAAAAAAACATGCACAGAACTACTATATATAAAAATATCAGTAATGAGCTGAAACAATTGTATGCATTATCTATATTATATCTAGAAAAGTTAGAATGGGTGTGTGAGAATAACTTTCAACGAATATACGCTATGAATTTTTGATCTACAGATATGTGGAAAAACTTTCTAATCGATTTTCATCCAGCTAAGGGATCAAAATTAAAAATTAGTGTGTGTGTGTGTGGGGGGGGGGGGGGGTCAACAGATTTTATCTCAATTGTTTCATGAATGCGCATGCACGAATTGTTCACATGACAGTTTCCTTATGTTAAGCATAAGTAGATTTGAAAACACTTAAACTATGTGGCAAACTGGACCAATGGTTATTGTACTTAACTCGCTGTCTTTAGATTTCGATCTTAGCTCAAAATATATAATACTCGCATGCACATGTCAGTTTTATTTTCATTGTTTTTTTTGGGTTTTTTTCTACATTTTATTGCTCCCGACAAAAGGAGGGTAGACCTGTAAAGTCATCCTTGACCGTTTAATCAATAACTACGCGTTGGAATTTTTGGAAATTTTACACAAACATTAAACAGGATATGCATAAAAAAAGTAACAGAACGGATTTCCCAGGGTTGCCTTTTGTGATAAAATGGCTAAAATTGACACTTTTGTGCTTATTAAAAACATTGATGCCTTGGATTTTCATAAAACTTTCTGAAAAGTTGTAACTAACTGATTTCTATATAATTTTGTTTGTCTATACTTCGCAGTAACTTGGGTGTGCCTCATGGGGTCTTTTAGGGCTAATAAAAACACTCCATTTTTGACATATTTTTCCATATTTGCCCAAAATTTTCTGTGTATGTCTATATAGCAGTTTTGCATAGTGCTGAACTCAAATTTAAATGTGTTAAGGCCTTGGGGACTTTGGAGGCTAAATGGGAGGGTGGGGGCAAATGATGGACTTAGTCATTTCTTTTTTTGCATGGTGCAGAACTCAAATTTACATATGTTAAGGCCTAAAACTGCACGGTTTTCATTTTCACCAGGATTTGATGTCCCTGGGGACATCTGGGGCTAAACGGGGGGGGGATGCTGAACTATCGAACTATCTTTAAAAATTATTAATATCTATATTGGAATAGTAAATTAGAAAACATTTCAATGGTAAAAATATAGATATCCATTTCATTATTCAAAAGTTACTAAGTAAAAAACACTTTTAGAGAAACCGATTTCAATTGAATTTAGAAAAATAGCAAGTAAGACATCACCCTTCCTTACATCTATTTCCATAAGTTTTATTTTTACTTTCTATAACAATTTATAAATTTTTCATTACTTTATTATTATTTATTTTTTTTTTTTTTGCAACATTTTATTTCCATTTTTTTACAACAATTTCAAATATTATTTTATATGAATATTGGTACAAACACTGGCTTAGCATAATTTTTTTCCCCGTTAATTTTTATGCAGGATTGCATATTTCATTATGGTGCAATTCAAAAGGAATTGTTCCCAAATAAGACTCTTCATTGTGTAAAATGTTTGTTTATTTCTTAGATTCTGCATTACACAAGGAGTCTTTTATAAAGCTAACGCGAGCCATAAAACGATTCTTCATGAAGTGCTTTTCAAAAGAATATAATTTCCTGTAATATTGGCTTCAAGAAATCAATAGTTATTGACTGCAAAAGAGATGAAGCCTATCACAACATGATCAGATTCCAGTAAAAGCAGGAAGTGTTCAGCACTTACTGAAAGAGGATTCCCATCAAACAGAGTTCTTTCTTTGGCTTCCGACCAACTCGAATCGTGTCAATATTACCACAATAATTGATCAGCCTCGGTAAGTTTGGTAAGCCAACTAAAATGTCAACTAAACTTTTTTTTTTTTTTTTTTTTTTTTTTTAACTTTTATTCATCTCAAACCAGGAAAATTATTGAAATGTAATTGTGAATTAGGCACCACACCCACAGATACATCCTAAGTTGGGACAAACAGAGTCATTTATTAACATTACATTTAAAATTTCTGCATATTAGTGCAGTTAGGGAAGCAGGAAACAAGGAAGATAGTTCAAAAGCTAGCATTTTCGAGGAAAAAAATATGAGAAAAGAAAGCTTTTCCGCATCTGTAGACCTATACATTAAAGTGGTAGGTTCTTGCAATTTGTCGAATTTAATACACACACTACATATATATTATTCCAAGTTTGACCCTTGAGCAGCTATTTTTACTGGCTAAAAAACAAAATGGAATTTGTTGCACAAGTCAAAATCCCCTCTCAAGTTTCAAGTCTTTAGACCAAAAATGAACAAAGTAATTTGGCAGAAACCATTACACACACACACACACACACACACACACACACACACACACACACACACACACACACACACACACACACACACACACACACACACACACTTACATATGAAAATAACATATTAGATTTATTATTAGATTATATTAGATGGACTTTCATGTTTGTCATGTGGCGTGGCAGTGTACTCACCTCACATGTAAGTGACAAGTGAAAAGTTCAGATACGTTCTACTGATGAGCTTACATGATGAAACAACTTCCGGTCTGTGGTTTTCATTATTTGTGTAATCTACGGTGTTGTTCGATTGTGGAAATATATATATATATGCACATCTGCATTTTAAATTTATGAAATAATTCATGATGCATGAAATCTACATAACAGGTAAACAATAAGTAATGTCAACACTTAGTTGTAATTTATCATCGTCACACACACACACACACACAGGTGTGTCATCCAACAAGACAAATCAGACATTCAGGTCAACTCTAAAAATAAAATGGAAATGTTGTCACACCTTAAAAAGGAAGATTGATGTTTTGATAAACACAAGGTATATTAAAAATAAAAAAAAAGTACCATTCTTCAGGTATAATTTGTCAAAATAAAAAAATTGAAATGAGGTTTACAGTGAATGGGTGCACAATACGATTGAGATTTATATATTATAAAGCTACACATCATAAGATATTAAATAAACGCTATATATAAGGAGATATCAAATAAACGCTATATATAAGGAGATATCAAATAAACGCTATATATCAGGAGATATCAAATAAACGCTATATATCAGGAGATATCAAATAAACGCTATATATCAGGAGATATCAAATAAACGCTATATATCAGGAGATATCAAATAAACGCTATATATCAGGAGATATCAAATAAACGCTATATATCAGGAGATATCAAATAAACGCTATATATCAGGAGATATCAAATAAACGCTATATATCAGGAGATATCAAATAAACGCTATATATCAGGAGATATCAAATAAACGCTATATATCAGGAGATATTAAATAAACGCTATATATCAGGAGATATTAAATAAACGCTATATATCAGGAGATATTAAATAAACGCTATATATCAGGAGATATTAAATAAACGCTATATATCAGGAGATATTAAATAAACGCTATATATCAGGAGATATTAAATAAACGCTATATATCAGGAGATATTAAATAAACGCTATATATCAGGAGATATTAAATAAACGCTATATATCAGGAGATATTAAATAAACGCTATATATCAGGAGATATTAAATAAACGCTATATATCAGGAGATATTAAATAAACGCTATATATCAGGAGATATTAAATAAACGCTATATATCAGGAGATATTAAATAAACGCTATATATCAGGAGATATTAAATAAACGCTATATATCAGGAGATATTAAATAAACGCTATATATCAGGAGATATTAAATAAACGCTATATATCAGGAGATATTAAATAAACGCTATATATCAGGAGATATTAAATAAACGCTATATATCAGGAGATATTAAATAAACGCTATATATCAGGAGATATTAAATAAACGCTATATATCAGGAGATATTAAATAAACGCTATATATCAGGAGATATTAAATAAACGCTATATATCAGGAGATATTAAATAAACGCTATATATCAGGAGATATTAAATAAACGCTATATATCAGGAGATATTAAATAAACGCTATATATCAGGAGATATTAAATAAACGCTATATATCAGAAGATATTAAATAAACGCTATATATCAGGAGATATTAAATAAACGCTATATATCAGGAGATATTAAATAAACGCTATATATCAGAAGATATTAAATAAACGCTATATATCAGAAGATATTAAATAAACGCTATATATCAGAAGATATTAAATAAACGCTATATATCAGAAGATATTAAATAAACGCTATATATCAGAAGATATTAAATAAACGCTATATATCAGGAGATATTAAATAAACGCTATATATCAGAAGATATTAAATAAACGCTATATATCAGAAGATATTAAATAAACGCTATATATCAGAAGATATTAAATAAACGCTATATATCAGAAGATATTAAATAATCAGACCAAGAGAGATTTATAGTAATGTATAATGAGATTCATATTGGCGGATCTAGTTGTTCAGGTGACAAGTATTAACACTGCATTTAAATGCCGTGTTATCTGGTTGCATGCAGTCACACATTCGTAGACGCAATGCATCAAACTTGATAACACATTTAACTGCTTCCAGTCTTTAAAAGTTAATATTCTTTTCTGCAGTTTTAGATTGTAATAATCACATAATGCATACACAAACGCATCATGATGACCATTTTTATTATGCAGAAATCTTAACTTGAATAAATGTTGATTTATTCAACAAATGAGATCGTAATGAAGAAACATTGCTTTAATTTGGACATAACATGAACAAACCAAACATTGTAAGTACATTGTCTAATAGGATCATAAGTTAAACAGGGTTTTCTTTTAAGACCAATCTAAAATGTTGGACGAACAAATTTAAGTGAAAATGAAATAAATATAATAAATGGTTGAATAGAAAACGACACAAACAAAATCAGAAAAAAGACAGATTCAAATGATAAAAATTGGAAGGCAAAACAATGGGGACGGAAAGTGAGATGAATAGGTATTAACCCCAAATTGTTCACTTTCGCTAAGATAAAACTCTTCTCAAATAGTTTTTTTTTCTAGAAAATGTAAACCATAAAACCATTAAAATAAAATTTAATAATCACGTAATCGGTTTTAAATTTTTTAATCAGCGTATCAAGAAAGAATTAAGAAAAAAAAAGAAAAAAAACAATTGGTTTGTTTTAGGTTTAAATAATTGCATGGTGTAGAGAGAACGGCTACGTTTGATAAAATCTAGCATGTTCGTTTATGTAAGAAAATGTGTAATCCTTAAGATTAATTAATGAGAATGGCCAGAACTGAATGAGGGAGAAATTATTTTTGTAACTGGAGAAGGAATGTTAATGGTTTGTGTAGGAGTTTATGCGGGAATTACGAAGGTGGAAAAAGCAGTATATGCATAATATGTATAATAGTTCCTGGTTTTGACTGGTGGTGGTATGAGGACTTTAGATTTAGAGGGAAAAGTACTAACTATTTCCTCTGTAGATGTAGGCAATCATGATGATGGTTCTCCTAGGATGTAATGCAGGATTTTGATATAATGAATAAATGTGTATAAAAAACGCCATTTTAAAGTTATACAAGATGGTGGATAATAGTGGAGACATACTAAATTTGTATGTGGTTACTGTTACTGTAAACCTACGGTAATTTGGTCCAGAGGGGAATTTCCACAATCAAAATATATATGGAGATAATGTCAATAATAAATCGGCATAACAAAGATTTTTCACATTTAACTGTTGAAAGTTTCAGTGGCAAATTGCAATAGTGTTTTGTACAAAGACAAAATCTTTTTAGGAGTAAAATTTAAAAAAAATAAAAAAGTGGAAATATCAAATTCTATTAACATTCACCGATTTTATAAAAATAAAAAAAAAATTGCCTTTTTCGTGTGTGAAAACTTCAATTTGAAGCATTTGTAGAATTTAATCCTGTATAATTTTTAATTTTTATTAGTTACAGGTTTCACAGAAATTTTCCTACTTTTAAATTAAAAGCCAAGTGTTACCACAAATGAAAAAATATAAATGCATATTAAGGTAATCATTAGCTTTCGCTTTTATTTCATACTAGTGGGGGTGCCCAGTGTTGCCCGGGTGTGTGTAGGTGGTGTAGCAAGGAACACACAAAAAAAGTTGTAGTGGTGAGGATCAAAACAATTGGCAGCCAGGTAGAAAGAGTTAAAAAAAAAAAAAAAAAAAAAAAAAAAAAATGGTAGTAGGTAGGCAGGCTTGAACCCGTAACACGAAGGAGGTGTCCGGCATTGCCCATGTGTGGGGAGGTGGTGTAGTAAGGACCCCCCCCCAGGTGGGGGGAGTAGCAAGTGTCCGGCATTACCCGGGTGTTTGTAGGTGGTGTAGTATGGAACCCGTTGTAGTGGGGGGGGGATCAAAACAGTTGGCAGCTCGGGTGGAGAGAGGTTTTTAAAAAAATAAAAAAGTGGTAGTAGGCAGATATGCTTGAACCCATAACGCAGAAAAAAAAAAAGGTTGATATCTTAGCCGAGGTCTCCATGGCGTGACCAGAAGTTCCGAGAGTTGAAATTAAGTATAGTCAATCTAACCAAGACGATGACTTTGCGAAAATGTCAATGCAAAAACCAACCCCTCCTTGTAAAAACTGCCCAGTTGAGGGTGAAGGAATTAATGTTTTTAACCAATTTTTCAATATTTGTCCTCTGAAGGATCAAGCTTTAAAATAATACCAATCTGGTCAGGTTTCGACGCTTCTGTTAGAAGTCTTTGGCATACATACACATTTTGCCTTTTATATATTAGATGTATAAAATAATAAACGTTGTTTGGTGAAGATGAAATTCAATTAATTTTTTTTTTTTTTTTTTAAATCTTAAAAAGTAAAAATATCTTCAAAATATTTCATTATGCTTGAAGCGTTAAACATATTCCAATCAATTTCTACAAAGATCTCAGATTTAGTTGGGTAATTTTTTTTATATCAAAATTAAAAAGTAAAAAATAAAAAATTGAAGTCACTATTTTTCTGCAGACTTTTTATAAAAGAGGAAAATGCACTTAAGCATCATTTATAATGAAGAAGAAAAAAAAAAAAAAAGAATGCATAAATAAAGACTGCCTTTTAGACCAAAATCTTTAAGTATCCTAAAATTATAAACATGGAAAAAAAAAAAAAAAAAAAAAAAAAAAACATAAGTGTTTTTTTTTTTTAACATTTAATTGAAACTACATTCGACATTGCAGGAAACTTGTTCTAGAGATTTTTTTTTTTTTTTTTTTTTTTTTTTTTTTAACTCCACGGAAAATATAATTCTCACATTTTATCAACTCACATCCAGTATGATCTGTTATAATTCAAAACTTTCATATGGAAAAAATTTTGATGACGATTGTCCAAAATGGAAGAAAATCTTATCAACTACAAGCGGAAATCTTTACGGTTTCTATTTTGTCTGCTCATGCTTTCTAGACTTTTCTGCTCTTTAAATCCCATCAAATTAAAATTATACACTAATATCAGAAAGGTATGAACCCTCCTAACTAAATAACGTTTCTATGTTAAATATTCATATACAAATTATGAAATCAAATGAAATAGAGTTTAGGTTTCAGAATTTTTGAGATAAGGATTGATAATTTGAATTATTTGAACTATTGTTTTCATCCATCCTAACTCTCTTCCTTATCTTCAGCAATGATCTCTCAAATCACATTCTAAGTTCATTCGTCGACATATACACAGATGACACTTACAATCCATGGTAACACTTCAAAGGCCAACAATGACCAAGATTTCTCCTCAGAACTTGAGACAGAGTGCAATTAGGTAAAAAGTGGTTATTTTAACACACAAAACCAAGCTTTTACCTTTTCACCATAAACACTGCAATCCCCCACTTGGCCCCAATTGATATTTTTTTTTTTTTTTTCAATTTTCACCCCAAACAAGGCACAGTGCCACTTTGAAGCAGGGGGCTACTATTAGGGACTTAATGAGCGGGGTCATTATGAAGGGAGAAGAGTAGAAAGATGTTTATTAACATTACACTTGAACTTCTGCATATCATTGCAGTTGAGAAAGCAGAATCCCGGAAGGGAGTTCCAAAGACCCGCAGTTCTGGGGAAGAAACTATTCGAGTAAAAGGCTTTCTTGCACCTAGGGATCTCTACTGTAAAGGGATGAGACTTAGTAGCTTGTCAGGTTTGTCGGGGGTAGTTACGTCGGGGAGGTACAAGTGTTTGCAGTTCGTCAGAGCATTCACCATTAAAGTATTTGTAGAACAGGCAGAGGGATGCAACATCTCGTCGATGGGACAGAGGTTGAAGCCTAGATGACAGTTCAGGACCTATCAGGTTGGCGACTCTTTTTTGAACCCTGTCCAGGAGCGAGAGACAAGCAGCAGATGCACCAGCCCAGATGTGACAACAGTACTCCATACATGGGCGAATAGTTGCCTTATAGAGATATAGGATACTGGCAGGCGTAAGTAGTTTTCTAGCACGGTAGAGGGAGCCAACCTTCTTTGCAGCAGCCTTGGCAATGCTCTCAATGTATCTATTCCAGTTCATATTCCCTGTAAACGTTAGGCCGAGGAGTTTAAAAGAAGTACTTTCAGGCAATGTGTTCTTGGCCATTGCTATTGGTGGTAGAGAAGGTTTCTTGTAGTTATTGAAGGAAACAAGCTTAGTCTTACCAGCATTGAATGTGACCAACCATTTTTGTCCCCATTCCACTATGGATTGGAGGTCGTCCTCAAGTGTTTCTGCCATTTCCTTGGATATGTGTTCATTTGTTTTTCCCTCATATCTGTTATAGAGAGTGGTGTCATCGGCAAATATACCCATCTCCGAAACAATATTATCAGGGAGGTCGTTTATGAATATCAGGAATAATAGAGGTCCAAGGATAGACCCCTGAGGTACTCCCGCATTTATGTCATATTGTTTGGATGTATGTCCGTCGAGGACAACTTTGATTTTTCTATTACTTAAGAAGGATTTAATTACATTATGAATTCTTCCAGTGATTCCATATGATCTAATTTTCCTTAGAAGACCATCGTGCTATACCCTGTCAAAAGCCTTAGATATATCAAGGGCTACCACTCTACCCTCCCCTGTTTTATCCAATGAACGGTATATACGTTCAGAAACTACAGTTAAGATATCTGCTGTTGAACGGGCTTGCCTGAATCCATATTGTTTGTCAGTCAGGAGTTTAGCAGCTGTTAGGTGCTGGACTAGGACTTGATTAACTAAGGACTCAAATATTTTGGCGAAAAGCGGGAGGAGGCTAATGGGGCGATAATTTAGTGGGTCAGTTCTTTCACCAGAATTCTTGAAGACTGGTACCACAGAGGCGGTTTTCCAGCAGTCGGGAAAACAAGATTCGTTAAGGCATTTATTGTAAAGTTTGGACAGAACTGGAGCAACCTCGGCAGAGCATTTTTTTAATAGCACAGCCGGGATGAGATCTGGTCCACATGCTTTTGAGGTGTCTAGGTTTTTTATAATAGCATGTACCTGAGAAGGGGTGATTTTCAAATCGTCAAGTGTGGCATCTGTTCGCAGAGGAAAATCAGGGAGTGAGTGGTGTACAGAGTTCAGTGTAGAGTTTGAGGCAAACCGACTGGCAAGCAGATTAGCCTTGTCAGTTGCCGTGCAAGCAACCTCATGATTGTTTGTTAGTGGGGGAATAATTGACTGTCCATTATTAACTACGCTGTTGTAGATTTTCCAAAAATCCCGGGTTCCTAATTTCTGTGCTTCGATGCGCTTTCTGGTGGTTTCAGAGTAATCTGTCTTAGCTGTGTCTATCACTCTCTTACAATTATTTCTAGCTTCTATAAACTTCTGTTTATTTGAGCTGGACTTATGTCGGTTGAATCTGCGGAACGCATGCTGCCTTTGACAAATGGCAGCTGCACAAGCAGAAGTAAACCATTGGGGAGAGTGGGGCTTGCTATAGTATTTCCGTGCGGGAACATGTGCTTCAATAGCAGTTTTGAACCATTCAGTTGTCTCATTTGCACACTGTTCCGCTGGAAGAGTAAAGATATTTTGCCATGGGGCATCTCTGATGAGCTCCCTGATGGCTTCCCAATCAGCCTTTTTGTAATACCTCGTTGTTTTGAGTAGTGAGTCTTCAGTTTTAGGGCGAGAATTTAGGCTGATTTCTACCATTATCACAGCGTGATCAGCATTCCCGAGTGGGCTGTGGGCATTTGTTGTACAGTCATTGGGAACTGTTGTCAGAAAGAGATCTAGAAGTGAGGCATGTTGATCGTGCTGGTCTGGGAAACGTATCGGAAATGTAACCAACTGAGATAGGGAATGAGATATGGAGAAGCTATGAGTTGCGCTACCAGCTACGTCTGTGTGATTTGAGAGATATGAAGACTTTTGTCCAAAAGAGGCTGTTTTGACAAATTTCTGGGTCTGACTTTTACTCTTGACCTGAAATGGAAGACTTACAAATCTGTTGCCAAGGTCGCCAGAAAAATGGTCGTCATTTTACTGCTCCAGAATGTATCTCACTCCTAACATAATCCTAAGAGCCAGCTACGTCCTAAAATGGAGTAATGTTGCTATATCTGATCAGGAGCTGCTTGGGTCACCCTATCCTGCTTTGACAAAATTCAAAACCCGCTTCAAAACCTAATAGGTGATGCCCTTTTTTTCCTTCCTACAACCTCTTTCCCACAGAAGAGATGTTACGAGCCCGTCTCTGCTTTATTGTTATTTTCATGACAAGTGCTCATCTGGTTTCCCCCTTGCCAAACTTTCACAAAAAAACACTTGTCTAACTACAACGACCATCAACAATTTCCCTCACTCACTATCTGCACCTAAATCTAAAATGCAAATTCAATGAACAAAGCTTCTTTCCTAGAGCTTCCCGCCTGCGAAACTATTCTGCTGACCTGCTTTCCAGCTGACTACAATATGGCAGTCTTCAAGTCCAATGTAAACAAGTTCTTGTTGAGCCGCCGCCATAAATAATCCATTTCTACCCCATTTTCACAACTAACTATTAATACACCGTCTCAATGAGTGACTTTCAGGTCTTGATAAGTGGTGACTCCCATGTAAAAAGAAAGTTTTCCAAAACCAAACTCCTATCCTTACATCATCAACGCTCTGATCCCCAGCTGGCATCAATTGTGATGGATGGCTCTCGTCTGGGTGGGGCCCCGTGTTTTGACAAGCTTCTGGGTTTGACCTTTACTCCTGATCTGAAATGGAACACGTACATCAAGTCTGTTGCCAAGGTCGCTGGAAAGATGGTGGGATCCTTCTACCGCTCCAGAAGATATCTCACCCCTGATGCAATTCTCTATCTATATAAAAGCCAAGTACGTCCAAGGATAGAATACTGTTGCCATATCTGGGCAGGAGCTGCTACAAACAGCCTATCCTGCCTTGACAGACTACAAAATAGACTTCGTGGCTTAGTGGGGATGCCCTTTTCTCTACCCTGCAACCTCTCTCCCACAGAAGAGATGTTGCGAGCCTATCCTTGTTTTATCGTTATTTCCATGGCAGGTGCTCGTCTGAACTCCAATCTCTGGTCCCCCCTCGCCAATCTTTCACGAAAAACACCCATCTAGCTGAATCCACTGTGAAAAATTTCCCCCACTCTACATCTGTGCCTAAATCAAAACGCGGATTCCATGAACAAAGCTTCTTTCTTAGAACTGCACGCCTGTGGAACTGTTCCGTCTGCCTGCTTCCTACCGGACTGCAACTTGGATGTGTTCAAGTCCAACGTTAACAAATGTCTAATGAACCGCCCCCTTAAGTAAACACTTCATCAAATCTCCACACTAACGTAATGTACTTGCAATAACCCTTATCCCTGAGTGGCTTCCGGGCCTTGATAAGTGGTGATCACTGTTAAAAAAAAAAAAAAAGTTTCAATCGATGTAACCTTCATTTTTAAGAGAGTCTTGTTAAATTCTGCAATCTATACAGACTTTCAAACTGAACTCTTCCTATAATCCATGTGGGTAGATTGTCCTCGTTCCATCAGCTATGATCGAATAGAACTCTTGAATAATTTTTATTATTAAATTAAGAAATTTAAAATAAAGTATTTATCTTAAGAAAATCACATCCTTCTTTGGTTTCTAAATTGAAAATGCAAATTTACGATATTTCGATTTTTGTTTTATTCTTAGCATCGCTTGAATCTTAAACTGCCAGAAGATCATCACTTAAAATTTATTATTTAATACACATCCATTGTGTCATGTCAAAAAAAAAAAAAAAAAAAAAAAAAAAAAAATTTTTTTTACTTAAGACTTCTACCTAATTATGGCCGTGTAAAAACAATATACACCTGTACAGTTGGCACAACACACTTGAAGGTAACAATTATATCAGACACGCAAAAATAGCAGATGAAAACAGTGGCTAAAATAATCCAAACAATTTTTGCTCTTTTGCACAAAAATAATTCAAAGTGTAATAAAAAAAAAAAAATTAATTATAAATTCAGTGGAGACATTTTCTTAAAAAAAAAAAATAAATAAAAAACTCAGATTGGAAAATAATTGCGGTCTTGAAGTCTTTCTCTTGATAAATATAGTTCCAATATGTTCATCACAGTGCAACAAAACAATGCAGTAGTTCTATCTATAACTGTACTAGTTGCTTTTTGTTAATTTTTTTTTCTTCATTTTCCAGTAAAATATTATATATATATATATATATATATATATATATATATACATACAGACACTTGCTGCTAAGGGGAGAAACCATAGTTCTTAAAAAAAAATAAAAAATAAAATAAAATTTTAATTTAAAAAAATAATTTTGTACTTTAATCATAAAACTTAATGCAAACTTTCATACAAAACTAATATTTAAAAAATCAGAAGACAAAGAAAATAAAAACATTCACCAAAACATACATTCTTTTTAACGTTGAAACCAAAAGTTTTCAACATAAAAGTTTAATACTGTCTTGCAAAAGAAAACTATTCTACCAGGCTAATTACAATAAACAACTTATTTTGTGCTGCTCCAAAAGGACTACTATTTGGCCACTTGCGTATTTCATCTGAGGAAACACTTGTGACGGATTCTCCTTTAAATCTAGAAGGCAGAATGAAACGTGTAGCCTGTAACAAAAAAATTAAAAAATGGACTCCCAACCTGCACGATAATTTCAAGCTGTGTCATTTGTAATTGTTGGTGCAAATGGCGATCATATTCAGTCTCCTGCTCTCACATTTAACTAACTGCATGACAATTCTGATATTAATTGCTATGATATATTACAATCTGAGCAGATATGGCTATCAGCTGTACAAATGATATTTATTTTGTTAGTCGGATCGCCATATCATTGTCAAATGAACGAAAAAAATAAAAAATACAATAAAAAATTTGACTCCTACAAAAATTGCTGACTCCTAAACTGAATTGCTGATATTGGAAGCCAAAAACATTTTCAATTAAATTTTAATTTTATTATAAAACAAATTAAAATTTCTAAAATTAAAGAAAAGACAAAAATTTAAATGAATACGTTTTGTCGTCCATAATTTCATATATATATATTTTTTTTTATTCAAACAATTCTATTGTATCAACATTTAATTTTCAAAAATTAAACCGAATTATTTTGTCCTTTGTTATTTTTTCCTCACATTTCTCGAATTTAGTGTTAATATCTTTCGACTATTCACATTTTGATCATTTCTTTTACAATTTCAAAATTCACAAGCAATAAAGTGTATTCTAACAAAGCAACATTTAACCCCTTTTACATCTGAAGTGGTATATTTAAAAAAATAAACATAATTTTACAAATAGTAAAACATACTGCTATAAAAAGTAAAAGCAGTATCATAGAAATAACATGAGTACCTATTTACAATGCCTCCCCACAGGACAGAGTTAGATACCAGGATCGTTTTTTAATGTGGAGAAAAGGAACAAAAATAAAAAGTGTCTTAGTCATGAAAGATTTCTTCACTGACAGAATTAGAAATCTAAGTGCAGCATCTGAGCAGATACTACACTTTGATCTTGGCCCAAAGGCCATGAAATATGAGTGACGTCTGAAATCTTTAGGAAGAAGTCATCTTCTACTAGATTTCCAAGTCAATTTTATACTCTTTATGGAGCAGTAGAATGATCTAACCATTTTTTTTTTAACGACTTTAGCAACGGATTTGATCTAAGGCTTCCTTTTCAAGTCTTCCTTGTTTAAGTATTGCATCTAACAATAGTAAACATTTCATAAAACCATACAAAAATACATATGTATTATATGAGTAACAGTTTATCTCTTCTATATAAAAGGCACTGTGTGTGTGTGTGAGTGAGCGAGCAAGTTCCTATGGACTCCGAAACCGGAGAGATTTTTATGAAATTTAACAAATATACTGGAAGCGCTTTTAGATAAAGTTTGTATCAGAATGCCTCTGATAAATACTGAAAATCTTTAATTGAAAAATTTGATTAAAGAGGGAACAGACCAATTTTGAACTAAATTAATCTATAAATATAAAAGCGAAAATGTATGTATGTGTGTTCGCTTTTTCTGTGTGTCTACAAAAGGCTTTTTTCAGAGAAGCGGTCACTCACTTCACAACTTTTTAAATCACATGAATCGTAACATCTCACAGTTAACAACGAAGCTCGCCTGTCTATTTAATTTGCTTGATTTCGGGAAGATAAATATTCAACATTTGTCGCTCGCCGCAAATGGGTTAGTTTTTTTCCTATAAAATCTTGGGGGGGGGGGAAGCGTTCAGCAGTAAATGAAATCCCGCAGTCAAACTTGACCTCATTAACTCATTAAAACGGACACCTGCTAAATCCAAGTAATTAAATAAATTCAAACGTGTTTCTGTTAGCATGTCGCGGTGGAGCAATGGTTAACGTCGCACGTTTTTTTTTTCACACTTTAATTTACAACTTTGCCTCAACGGTTCAGGTTCGATCCTCATACTTACTTTATTTTTTTTACCCTCCCCCCCCCCCCGGAGTTTCCACACACACCTCCAAACACCCGGGCAACGCCGGGTACCCTTTGCTAGTACTTTATAAATCCTAACATCACAAGTGCATTTGAGAAGTTTTATCACTGTATAAGCAAAAGAGCCTGGCGTATATATATATATATATATATATATATATATATATCAACAGTAGGTCTTTCAGAAGAGAGGCACATTTGAAATGAGCGTTTCTGTTTAGAGCATAACTGAACCATGATACTTGACTTTTGCATTTTATACTTTAATTCAAGCGATTATATAAAAAAAATAATTTTATATAATCAATAGTAGTGCAGGTTCTCTACATTGCAATGCACTCAATGTATTTTGGACCAAGTCACTGTGGGAAGGCATATGAAGCTTCCTCCTGGTGCACCACGGTGGGTCCACAACTAGAGCAGGCTATCAATCAATTGGGTTGAAAAATGGTCGATTTCATCAATTTTGACAATAAAAGTATTGGAAGTGTGGAACATTCGTTGATCTTCATTCAAACCCAGGCAACGTCCGTATTCCTACTAGTTCATTGATAAATCTAAAGTCAAATGAACAAAATGCACCTAGTAAAGAAAAAACTTAACAGGCATGAAATATTGATGATTAGTGAGAAAATTATCGCCAAACAGGAAATATCTATTGCCATAGGTGTTGTTAAATTATGTCGATAATTAGAATTTAAACTGATGTAAGTAAACAGCTGTGACTTTCATGTTGGTCGGCAAGAAATTGTGTCAGTATGCTTTTTTTTTTCAGTTGACAGATGTCAATGCTAAAATATTAGATTCTGAGAATAAATTTAAAAAGAATAAATGATAAGCATATAAAAGAACTTTGCTTGGTTAATAGATGTCATTGTTAAAATGGAAAGAATGGAAAATTAATTAAAAAAAAAAAAATTAAATTATATTTCGAGTCTTCAGACTACTGTTCTCATCCTGTGTTATTTGCACAACATTTCAGTCAATATGACCTTTGACCTTCAGGTGTATCAGGAATTTTTCGGTTGAACTTAGGAATCTGCACAGAATTTCAAACAAAATTTTCCACACTCTCATTCTGTCACACATGACTGGTTAGAAATCCCAAGTAATTCGCAATTATAATTTAGTGTTGCTTGCACTGAGGATTGAACCTTCAACCTCTAGAAGAGTCTAACTTACAAGTAAATTTTAAATAATTTATCTACTGTGCCACAGGTTCTTATGAAAATACACCTGAAGAAGGTCAGAGGTTACATCGACCGAAACATAATGCAAGTAATACAGACTATAAAGACTCATAAAAAATAAAAAATAAGGTAAATCAAAAACAAAAGACTTTCAAAATTTATATTACCACTAATCAACAGATACTGGGAGAAAACAAAAATCTATATATATAAAAGCGAAAATGTGTGCATGTATGTTTGTATGTATGTATGTGTGTTTGTATGTCTCGCAAAAACTTTTGACACGGGTCACAGATTTTTGCAAGATCAGTATCATTTTAAACTTCCAACCTTTGCCCGACAAATATCGAAAAATTGTCCGAAAACGTTAATTCCTTCACCCTGAAATCAGCACTTTTTTACTAGGGGGTGGGGGGGTGGGGTCAGCAAAAACCGTCCTCTCATGATGAGTTCGCTTCTATGCATGCATCATATGACGTCGTAATCTGATTTAGTTTAAATATTTAAAAAAGCGACATAATTTAGTCAACGTCATGTTAGCTCAGTTGGTTAGAGCACGGCCTAATTATCTAAAGGTTTTGGGTTCGAATCGTGGTGTGAGATGTCTTTTTTTCTTTCGATTTTTAAATTTTAATATTGAAGGAGGGTTAATTTAAGCCATTTTTCACATGTTTTTTTTTTTTTTGAGGTTTTTATTTTTCAGATTTTTTAACTTTCGTTTTTCTGTTTCGCGTTTTCTTTTTTTGTTTTTCCCATTTTTACATTTAACATCGTTCGTTTGCCTTACGTTAGTTTTTTTTTTTTATGTTATTTACTTCGCTTATTCTTATGTTTTGATTAACAAGCACACACACCTCCAAACACCCGGGCAACGCCGGGTACCCCCCGCTAGTAAGAATTAAAAAAAAGAAAAATCATCAAGTTGAAATCTCTAATGTTCTATGAATAGAATAGAGGAGGGGGGGATTTCTGAGTGCTATGAACTGAAAAAAATTAAGATTTTTTCCTTCTGGATAACATACATAGTCATGAACTGCTATTAATTAAAAATTAGGATACAAATATATTTATTGAGAAACAGATACACAACACATTGAAGTAACGCCATGATAACTACAATAATAAATCATTCTTACAAATGTACTATTTATTAAAAGGAAACATAACTGGATAATCCAGAGCCAGATTTAATTCTTCATTACATGATCTATAAATATTTCCCTTCGTTTATCATTAACTTTTTGCAAACGGTCTTTTTGGAAATAATTTTAAAAGAAAAAAGTGAACCTTCAGTTTACTTAGTCTAATTCACTTTCCTTATTTTGTTCTTTAGTTCTCACATTTCATGAGCGATGTTTCTGACAAAGGGGGAAGAATCGCAGTTTCTTGCATTGGAATCTATCCATCTAATATTCATCATTGGCTACTTTTTGACTTTGATTGAAGTAATATTTTCCTTTTTTTTCTTTGCTTTTTTAATTCCTTATTTGAAGTGGCTTCATACCTTGCCTGGAGTGATTTCCATTAAAAAAAAAATTTTATTGTCCTTCGTTAAACTACATAATTTAATATTTCATATTTTCTATGAAGATTTCACATTTTTAAATGTCAAGAAAGCTGGCAGCAAGAAAAAAAAATAATACTTATTAGGAGAAAAAAAAAACAAAAAAAAACAAAAAAAAAAACGACAAGGACAGGAAAGCAGTTTCAACATCATTCTTCATGGACTTTTCATTTATGAAACAAATATTGATTAGACACGAGTGGTATTTTTTTAAAGAAATGTTCTTGTTAATGTAAGTGATTTAATCGAGGTGGGGCGGCAATTGCTTTTATTTTCAGAATCATTTAATGAAAGCAAGTGTGATGCAGTATTAGAAATTACTGAATGGATTTCATTTATCCATGGCATGTAAGAAAAGAAAAGCGGTCATAGACATAGGCAAGCATTTCATTAGATGTAGAGAAGTCAATTTATTCCCAGAATTACTATATTTACACCTTGTAATGCTGTCTTTAGCAAAGGAGCATCAAGTACTTTTTTTATGGTAAGACTACGGAAGATTGAATCCTGTCTCCAGGCCTATAAGCAAACACTTACCATTATGACAAGTGGAACGAAAATACTAATGATGGGACAATTCCAATATTTTTCCGATTCCGATACAATTACCAATTCCGTACAGATTCCGATTCTTTACAAATCTCAAAATATTTAACTATAAAATTGTTAGATTTCCCCTGATTACCGTAAAAACACACTTGTGCGGGGAGGGGGATCTATAGCTTTTAGTTTTACTGGTAGTTTAAAAGAAATATTTTTATTACTACCAATAGTGGAAGATTTTGTTGTAAAAAAAATAAAAAATAATTAAAATAAATGAATAAATAAAGGAATCGTTTTTGGCATCGGAAATTAGCACAAATTTTTCTGATACCAATACCCCAAAAGTTCCAATTTTTTAGATCCCTGATTCAGATTAATCGTCCCAACACTAGAAGATACAGTTTTAATACATAACTCAGCAAAGACACCATTTAAAAGTGTGTTTGTCAAACCAAATTTATTGGCAAAAAATAGCAAAGTGCAACAAGCAATGTAAACATATATGTCCATATACAGTTTAAAGTTGTCTTATACAAAGCATTCAAATAGGGATATGATCAGCCTCGACACAACCTTCTCTGGTAGATTGTTCCAACAACAGAATATTGCTATTTCTTCTAATGACACAAAAGTACTTATGATATATCTCTTGTTGAGATCATGAAGACCATGACTTTGCACTCAGGTGAAAAACTCCCTTCATATTCTTATAGGCAGCAGTAAAAATTCAATAATAAAATTGCCAGACCACATACTCTTTCAATCATAATTCATATTTAAACAAAAGGTTATGATATTACACATTAGGGGCCTCACATTAATACATGATAACCCAGATCTGTAAAAGAGAATTGGTTACAGGGTTTAATGAAAAATAAGGCAAGGGCAGAGGCAAAATGCTAGAGACAAAAAAAAAAGTTGAATGATGACAAATGAGGTTATGTTTTTTGAGTGAGAGAAAATTAAGATTTTTCTTTTTTCAGATAAGTTCTCTCCAGGAAGCTATGCTAACAAGACATTGTCAATAATGTAGAATAATCTAAGACAAGTCTTACTTCGAGGTCTGTCCGTCTGTATCACTCATTTAAGAAAATGAGTAAGTTAATAATTAAGATAATATTAGTCTCTCCTAAATTCATTGTCCTAATAAAACCTTGTAAAAAAGACAGACTGAATAAGTCAAACATGAAAGCTGCATAAAAGAGAGCAAAAGCTTGTATAGGAACATTTGTTTGCTATTAAAAACGTTACAATAATTTTAAATGTTACTCAATGCAAGGCTTTACGTTGCGAGTGAAACAGTTGCATTTGCAAGTGATTTTTTCAAGTGATGACTCGAAATAAGAAAACACTTATTTGATGATTGCATTTCTTTCACGGACAGTCTTCCAAAGCTCATTACTGAATGAAAAATATCTTTTAAAACTTTACTTTTTAATAAAACAATCAAAATCAAATTATTTAAACAATAAACGGTTTAATAGAACGATATTCCCTTTTTTTTAACGAAGGCTGTTTAAAAAATAAAAAAATAAATAAATAAAAAAATCTGAAGAAATTCAAAATCTCAACATAAAATTCCGTGTATATTTACAATTACACTTATTTAGAAAAAAGAAATAAAAAACAAAAAATCTTTATGATGTACGTGTACTTACCACGGAATGAAGATGTCATATTCCAAAAATCATGTGTTTGGCTAGTAAGTTTTCTATTTGGCTAGTAAATGAAAATATTTAGTTGTCAAAGGACAGCTAAAGATAAATTTAGTCAAAGAACGTTGCAATGTACTGACTAAATGATACATAGTAATTTAATTAAACTGATTAAAAATCTGATTTTTAAAAAGTGAAAAAGCTGGCATGCAATATCTGTTTAACATTTTATAGCATCTCCATTTGATTAAGAAAAATATTTATAGGATTTAAATTTTAGCATTTCATAAGACAATCGATCTTATTACAAAAACAGGTTTTTTAATGATATTCCTTTACTGAATTATTATTCAAAAATATAAATACTTTCTCACAATAAATTAAAAGGTTGGGGCAGGATAATAAGTCAAACAAAAATCAAAACAAAAAGACTCCTGGACAACGCCAGATAGCTACAAATAGTTGTCACCATATCGGGCTGGTTGCCTATATCAAATTGACTCTTTCCCTCCACAGATCTATCTTTAGGAAGATCTTAAAGTTGTAAGCCAGCGTCTTCTGTCGATAATTTAGTTTATACCTTGATAAGTCTTTCTACTTTAGCGATTCCGTGTTAAGATTCCCACAGTACCACATCAGTGACCTTATTTTTTCTTCTGCAGTAATGTTCGGCATATTGTGTTCTTTCTCTTATTATGGAAGAGATCTTGGGCAGCCGACTATACAGATGGCTAATGGTTGCATGTATTTTCCACACATTCTAGTGTAAGTTTCATCTAACTTAATTTCAAGTTTTTTACGGAGAGTCAATGTTGGTGAACCATAAAGCAGCACCATCTTAACTATGGCTCTAAAAATATTTTTCTTGATAAGTTCAGACTTTTTCGGTGGACGTGATGTACATGCCAAGATATTCAAAGTCATCTACTTGTCTAAGCGGTGTTCGGTCTAGCGTTTCAATTGGGTTGGTATTACAATAAATTCATAATAAAATCCTTTATAAAATGAATTTTTAAAACAATTCAGAGAAAATGGAGTGATAAAGAACGTGCGCAAAACTTTCAAGATTACAACTCCTGGCCACTGGCAGTTTTATTCATTCGTTGTGTGAAAGGCCAAAATGCCATATGCAGGATTTTAAGATAAAATGGCTACAAGAATCTCAGACAAAAAAGTTTTAATCTTCATAAAATTTCTAATGATTGCCTTTTATAAATTAAGTTAAAAAATTTAGACACAGCATTCTAAAAATGAACAAAATCAATAAAAATAACAGATTTTGTTACTTATCAATTTGTTTTTCCTGAAGAAAAAAAAAGTGCAATTGTCGAGAGACAGAGAGAAAGAGACAAGGATGGAACACATCCAAAGAGAGAAGGGCGTGGAACACATACAGATAATAACTTGGCTGGGGATATCAATAGCAATGATAAAAGGTGAGCACAAACTGAACAGGTTAATAGATAGTAATTAGCACATAGCCCTTTTTGGCAAGATAC
Organism: Euprymna scolopes; assembly: GCF_053919585.1. Lineage (NCBI taxonomy): Eukaryota > Metazoa > Mollusca > Cephalopoda > Sepiida > Sepiolidae > Euprymna > Euprymna scolopes. The sequence continues at coordinate 20,037,885 of NC_136488.1, forward strand.
AAATCAGATGTATACACTTTGCCAAAAACAGACCACTAATAGTGAGCTGCCGTAATTACATTGGGGGGGGGGGGCGAGAGTGCCAAGAAATACGAGTCAAATAAATTCAAAAAGAAAAAAGAGGGGGGGGCTTGAAAATGACAATATAGAAGTCAAGATAAAAAAAAAAAAATGAAATCATCTTTTTCTATTAATCTTTTATTAATAGGAATTAAAACATTGAATTTTAATTGAAAATATATAAAGTAAATAATTGCTTGGATTTTATGAAATACTGTAAGGAAAACCAACATGATCAAATAATAAGCAAGCATCTCTGTACTCCTAACACTCTTTCTAGAGAGCATGTTTTGGTTTTGAGAATTAATTTGTGTGCAAGATGATGCAAGACAACGAATATGGACAAGAATTCAGATGTAGGCAAAGTTTATCTGAATGGCGAGCAATTGAGGTTGTTCAGAAATTGTTACTTTGTTCGTAGTATTATAGCAAATGGTCGAGCAGGTGCCATTACAAGAGTTAAAATGGGTAGAATAAGTTCTGCCTTTACTAACCGGTATCTACCAAACGTGTATGCAGTGTGATAATATATGGAATTAAAACCTAGCGCGAGTTGAGTACATGCTTTGCATGAAAAGAAAGGATATGAAAATGCTAAATGAATGTGTAATGTGAGGGTTAAAGGATTAGAGCTGATAACCAGAGGAAAATTAAATCTGGACAGTGTATGGAGATGTAATGAGCAGAGAGATTTTGACGGTTTGGCCATATTGAAAGAATGGATGAAAGTTCTTGGGTTAGTGGAAAGGCCACAGAAAATCCAGGACGAAGTGATACGAACGGACTGGGAAAAAAAAAGATAGCTAAATAAAAACCAAATCAGAGATAAGGCAGTTTCTAAGAGCCATTCAATATATACCAGCATGCGAAACAGATAGTGATGAAGAAAGAGATCAGCCAATTATCTTTATTAATTCCCACCCACCTGGCCTTTTTACCACTGGATTATTGCTGAACTGAACATCATCTCATTTCAAAATCCTTGCACAAATTTCACTCACTGCACCATACACTGCTTAGTTTTCGCAGGAGTATACACAGGTATTGGTCTATTACCGAGAGATGTCACTCAGATTTTTAGCTTGGATAGCGAGTGCTGATTTTCCTACTAGAAAGCTTATCAGTATAAAGGAAACTAATTCCAGACAATATCCTGACTTCTAGAGAGAAACATTGTCAATTTTTAAATATACTACTATTGCTACTGTTGCTAATAATAATCTAATATATAAATATATGTCTCCATATTTTCAAACTATCTCCTCTGAAACTAAGAGTCATAGAGGCCTCAAATGATTGGATTTTTTATGGATTGTTCTTTTTATGGGTCTTTAGTCGGTTAAAATAGTTTTTAAGGGGTCAAACAGAAGTCAAAAAAAAAAAAAAAAATCATTATACATTTTGTATATTCACTTTAGTTTACTTTTAATTTTTAATCAGTTCATATGTGTGTGACATTAGTACAGCGGTAACGTCACCAGTATTGAATGCTACAGTATTGGTTTCGATTCTAACTGGTGGCACTCAAATTCATTTTTTTTTTTTTTACTTTTGAAAATATATACAAAATTTGGACAAATTAAAATATATTTAAGCGTATTTTATACCCAGGAAAAGTCGGGCTAACCCCCCCCCCCAGTAATTTCTATGATTTTCCACATTGACCTCTTAAAAATATTCTATCCATTTGTTGATTGTGTCTTATAAAAAACTATTTGTGTACATGCACACAATTTTTTACATATATGAATTTATTGCAATGATTTATCTTTAGAATGTAAAATCATTTTTTTAGTTTAATGTCCATTTTACATGTTGACATATGTTGGATGGTTTTAAAAAATTGACTTCCAAAAGAAATCTATCTCTGACCAGATCTTTATCCCACTTTTCAGGTTCATCCTTATTGCTTCCTCACATTTTCCTTGGGTTAACTGAACCTGCTATCTCAACTAGTCTACATCTAGTAAACCAAAAACATTCAACCATTCTTATTGTTGTCATATCATTGAAGTCTCCTGTTCTACACATCTCCCTGTAGTGTCCAGATTTAATCTTACTCTGAGCTCATCAGAATTAAGTCCATCTTTAAAACCCGCATTACACTTGTTTGAAAACCAGTTTCATTTTACTGAGGATCAGTTTGGGTTTTTTTTTCTACATTTTTTTAATACTATGGTGGTTTTTACAAACTCCCCAAATGAGGATTTATGATAAATGATAAGATTTTGTGGTACCGCAAACGTTTTGAAAAAAGCAGAATTAGATCAAGGTAAACCTCAAGAAACTACAATCCAACAATTTATTAGCTAAACCTTCAACAGAAAAGGAAAATTGGAAAGACAAAGCAACTGGATGGAAACAGATCAGAGCCAATAGCAAACTGCCAATCAAACTATATGAAAGCAAATGCTTGAAGTTAGAAAGTTTGTAATAATTTTATAATAAAACTAAAAGAAAACCACAAAGTCAGCAATAGATGATCATAAAGTTGTATGAAGCTTTCATGCTTGACATTATGCCCAAGCAACACCAAATTTCTATAACTTTATAGTTTGGTAGACTACTATAATTGGGCAATGCTCCTCCGAGAGTAAAGTACTTAAAATGGATTATTGATAATGTTGTAACTGATTAGAATAACCTTTATATATGACCTTTGAGTGTGTGACCAAATATGTAATACAAAGAAAGAAACCGATTTCAATTACACACAAGCGGCCAAGTTGAACGATCATTCAGATTAAAGATGGTGGATTCAAATCGATTCAGAGCCAGCCATTTTGAAAGCTTAAGCATACATCCTATGTCCAAGGTGTTTTCTTTAGATAAAATGAATGAACTTACTGTGATACTAAAAACGTCCCTCCATATAAGGTGTTCACCATAGAAAACAGACCTAAAGTAGGATTGTTAATCAAGGTGTGGCAAACAAAAGACCAGACATAAAATAGATATGGTTAGAATTACTTTACTGGCAGTAAATTTTGCGACAGTTTACTGGACAGTCTTGGGTTTGCAATGGTTGGGAACAGTTGTGACTTTGACAGTTCATAGACAGAAGACAGATGAGGTGATGTCAACAGATAACAAAGAAGTCTCGAAAGATTAAATAGATGTGAATCTTAGCGGTTAGGTCATTTTCCATACACAACCCAATAAATATATACTGAATGTGTTGGAGTTTGTGTTTTAAGTATATTTTTTTTTCTGTTATACATGTGCGAACTTTTGTACACTTCCTCAGCAACCACTAATGTAAGAGACAACGACACTGCCAGAAAAGATGATGAAAGAAGAAATCCATGACACTGTGCTGGGAGAGGGGAATCAGTGGTTCTGGTTGAGCAAAGGGACACTAATCCATCCATCCATGCGCGGCCAAGATTGAACTCACTATAGTTTTTAGTGTAATTCAAATGGAACACTAATATGCTTAGTTAAGTCATGCGAGGAAGTTTTTTTTTACTCTATTTAGAAAATAAAAAAAACAAAAAAAACAAAGAAAAACTATACAGTCATTAAAAACCTTGATAATCTTATTTAGAAATTCTTAACCATTTCTAAAACTTTAATGGAATGTGTTCTGATGAACTCCTAGCACTTGTGCCTCCTTGATGTATATACTCCGAACTAACACAAACAGCAAAATCCTACCACTTCACTATAGCTCCCTAGATGCTAGAAAGCCTTCTACTCTAATAGTTTCTTCCCTTGGAATGCTAAACTTTGGAATGCCTTTGTTTCGTACTTCTGACTATGGACATACTGAAGTTTAAAATGTAATGAGAACAGACATCTCGCTACTCAACTCCCCTGTCAGACATGATCCCAAATAGTAGCTCCTTACGTCTAAGTAGCAATACATCTTATTTTAAATGCAAAAGAGTTCCAATTTTTTTTTTTTTTAATTGTATTGAACATTTAATAGGCAGGGTGGTGGAGGTTGAAAAAGTAAAAGAGTATGCATCGATTGTCATATTTTATATCCAAAATCTATTGTTCTTTTAACAATATTTATCAAGCATGTTTCTTGAGGACATGCGTTGCATGAAGGAAATAATATGAGAATGATACAATGGGTGTGTAATGTGGGTTTTACAGACTTGCTTAGTTCTGATGAGCTCAAAGATTAAATCTGGACAATACAGAGGTGTATACAGGGTGGAACGATAAAGTTGTCACCCCTAAAGAAAACACTACAGCTTTATTTTTAAATTTTTATTGAAACAAAAAAAAAAAAAAAAAAAAAATCAATTCAGGTAACTTGATTATGTAGTAAAGCTGACATCTATTCAATGTAGCCACCTTCAGCCTCAATCTGGGAGCATGCCTTTTCTACACGTACCGGTGGGAGGTCATCAAATACTCAGCAGATGCTGGCAGTCAGGTTGGCTGGTGTTGTGGAGGTGATGTTGGTGATGTTCTCGCCGTATGATCAAACGAAGTAGTTTAACCGATACATGTTGGGGGAGGGGTGCCAGTGAGAGAAGGGTACAAAGAGTCGTAGCACTCCTTCTGAAGCCAAGCCTAGGTCTCTTTATAGCCTGGTGCTGAGTCCTGCTGCCACACCTAGAGCCACTTGATTGCATCAGGGGATCACCACATCCAAGTACACTTTGATGTTGATTTTCAAGCCGACATTGGAGATGTGAGGTAGCATGATGTGGCTCTCACTTGAAACCACACCAAAGACCATAACCATAGCTGGAAACTGTTTTTCATCACCCTGGGCATGTCCCCGTTATTCGTGGCAATCCAGCGATGCATTTTGAGGATACTGACAATAGTCCTGTTATCGTAACAGATTGGTGGAGAACATGAGTTGTACAGTGGCACATCTCTGATCTCGCTTGTTGAACATTGTGTCACTTTCAGACATGATAGAAGGCTCCTATCACTCTTGGGATTTCTACACAACTGGTCAACTAGTAGATGATCTGAGACAAAGAAAACTGGCTTTTATCAAATGGAAATGGAATCATGTCTTTTCTAGCGTGACGTTCTACCTTGTAGAACAGGAGACTTCAATGGTATGACAATGAACGAATAAGTATTTGAATTACTAGATGTAGAACAGTTGAGGTAACAGGTTTAGTTCACAAGGAAAATATGGAAGGAAGCAATAAGTATGAAGAAGGAAAGAGGAACAAATAACGACCTGGCAAGCTAAGTTTCTTAGGAAGTCAATTTCTTAAAGCCATCCAACACATGTCAACATGTAAAACAAATGTTAAAGGAAAAATTTTTTAAATTTAAAGATAAAAATAAATCATCCAATGCGTCTTTGTTCCTTTTTGTATAAAAATAAATATAACCAGCATTACTCACCCTTTACGCCTAGCAGCTGTGTTCCAAAATTCATAACGATCAATTAGCTTAGGAGTTAATTCTAGACAAAGAAATACACATATCTAATTTTAGATTTGGAGAGTTTCATCATTTTCATGAGCATATCTATAATGCATGTGTAAACATCAGTTATATACTATGTATATATACTTATATAATTTATAAATTATATAATTCATTTATATTTATGTATGAATTATTGGAAATTACAAACAGATGTTGACACCAGAAGCATTGTTTGAAAAAGAAAAAAAAAAAAAAAAAAAAAAACGAATGTTAGCTGTGATGCTCATTGTGCCTCTTTCATTCAATAATATAAACAGTCTAGCCAATTTACAGTCACCAATGATGTCAAGTGGAATATCCAGAGATTTTAAGCATTTTATGTTTGTGACCTCTCCACTTTGTAATTGAAATTAATGGTAAATTCCAAATGATAAAATCTATTATACCAAGATATGGATGTTTTGAAGGATCGTTTGGTACAACAACAAGAATATTAGCTCTGGATCAGGCAACTGCGTCCTTGATCTTGTTGCGATATTCATTTATCATGGAACATTTAAACCTATCAATTCAAGCAACCTGTATATTCTCATTAACATTGCCTGTGAAGATGCAATACAGGAAGTTGTCCATTAAGCAAGGATCACAAAGGCTGCCAGTGATTAATGCCATCTCCTTTGATATGAACCAACAACAGAAGTCGAGGAGAAACCTCCTTAACAATGTCAAACTACTAATAGCACCTACGGAAGAACCCAGACTACAACTTTAGACCTTTCTCCTACTCACATAAGAACGCTTTCTGATGCCATCCCTCCTTGCTCCAGTGGAAAACAAACCACCTGAGAACAGGAATCGTGGGTTGGAAATCAAAGTTGCTATGGTCAGACGAGATTTCAAAACCAACCTAACCATCTGCAAATGTGAAGAGGAGGATCATACAATGCAATACTGTCTTGTTTGCCTTTTACTGTTCAACTAGTGATGACTGAACGATTTTACAGAATGCAACAATAACACAAAAGACTGTATAAAACAGTGGGAAACTTGTATGACTATATGCTTCAAAGACATGCAAAGAACAAATTTCTTTTGTGGGTCTCCTTGTATTAATGCGATACAGATATGGAAGCAATTAAAGCAAAATTAAATCTGGCACAAAGACTTTCTGATTTGGAAGTTAAATTAAATATTGTTTTTTATATTTTTATAAATATATATATATATATATATATATATATATATACTTACTTGTCTGTTTAAATGTATGTATGTATGTATGTATGTATGTTTGCCTAAAACTTTTGACAGAGGCAACGGATTTTCACAAGATCCGTATCATTTTGAAGCTCGACCCTTTGGTTGACATATTCAGAAAATTAGCTAGAAACATTAATTCCTTCACCCCCAACTGGGCACTTTTCTACAAGGAGGGGGTCGCTTTTTTGCCTATATTTTCGAAAGTCATCCCCTCTTTTCGATTGACTAGCCTCAACTTAAACCTTTGTCACTTCCGGTTTGGCGATGGACACAACAGCAAAGACGTCACATTTTTATGTTCTTTTCCTCCTTTGTGGTACGGGTTCGAGTCTGCTTGCCTACTACCAATTATTTTTTGTTCAACACACCTCCAAACACCCGGGCAACGCCGCGCACCCAGACTAGTATATAAATAAAAAATTACTTTTCACCGGAAAGAAATATAATCACAACCTTGAGTTGTAATGCAAATCACAAACATCAACAAAGGAAATATCTGGCCAAGTGATGCAGCTGTCGATGCCTCTACTTACATTATAGAAGTGACTAGACACAAAGTCTCCAATTGGTTAAAATCATGTAATAAAAAATAAAAGAACATGTCAGTGAAGAGGTTCTCTTCATAGCCAACCTGAAATTGCAACAGAAAAGTATCTCGTAATATATTTTAAAGGTAATATCTCACCTATGCTGGTTAAGAACTTAAATTTTCGTTAAAAAAAAAAAAAAAAAAAAATTCTACTTAGCATTTGAATCAGTAAATAACTATAATTAATGTATTTACACATCGTTTTTAAGCAAGAGTAATTCATTTTGAACTATTGCTAAATACATTTAGTCTACTTTATGAAAAAAAGTCATTTTTTAAAACGTTCATGTAAAATGTTATGACTGTATTATTTGGGCTACTGTTCTCATCTAGAGTGTTTTTATCACATTTTTGCTTGATGTAACCTCCAACCTTCTTCAGGCATATCAAGGAACGTGACAAGAGATAAAGTACTAAGTAAAATTTAGTTATAAGTAACACTCTTCTGGAAGTTGATGGCTCAATCCTCAGTGTGGGTAATAATAAAGATACAGTTGCAAATTACTTAAGACTCTTGCTTGGTCATGACTGATAGATCAAAAACATGCTAACCTTGTAGATTAAATAAAGTATTCCATTTGAAATTCCTTGCAGATCCCGAGTTTAACAGAAAGATTTTCCAAGTCTGACGAATAAACTCAAAGTCAAAGGTTATATTGGCAGATACGTGAGAATGCCACTTGAGATGGAAACGGTAGTCTGAATAATCTAAATTATTAATCCTCATCTCAAAGATTCAAAAGCATGTGTTAATTTCTGGTAATTTATAAAACTGTTTAGTTTTCTAGTTTTTAAAATTCCTCTACACTTGCACAAGATTCAAACTCAAGAATTGGCACTATAAAATCTGTTCTTAGTAATATGTACTAAATTATACGTTTCTATTTACATATGAACAAACCAACTGCCTATACACGATGACTGCAATAGTATATAAATCTATGCCATGAACATATCTGGAGTCGGGTTACTGGGAGGAAATAAAGTTTACTATCATAAACCTCCTCCCCCCCCCCCCCAAGTTAACCGATCCTAGAAATATTTTCATCTCACCACTAGATAAAGAGTTTAGTCTAAAATTCCTATATAGCTGGAGTAAAGTGCTCTGGATTTGGGCCTTGTGCCTGGCTTGACAGAGTTCATTGTAATCAGTTTATCCTTTTACAGCATATCACCCAGTTAATAACAGGAGTATGAAAAATGGCCAAACCAGGTCAAACATACAAAAGGATTGTGGCTATTTAAGATTTTCCCCGATTACCAATGTGCAGACACAAAGACGAGAGGAGGATGAACAAAGGCTGCTTTCCCTAGCCATCACCAAAGCTAACGGTCATGTGATCCATCATCTTTCATCACTAAGCCGACACTATTTGTATGCATTCTGAATACAAACAAAGCAGCCTACACGTTGATATGTTTGTTTTTTTTCATTTCCAAAAATCAAACCAAAGATTAACAATTTCTGGCTTATTTAATGCCAAAACAATACCCATCTTAAACAATGCATTGAATATGATAAATTGAACACAAATTGCTATTTAACCCATAAATGAAGGGGAGGAGTGAAGAAATTATGGGTTCATATTTTTCTAACAGCATTGGTATACAATCAAACAATGTATATCGGACAAGATTTTACCAATATTCAGTTAATTCCACAGAACACCTCAATATCCATTGTATCAATCACAGATGGCTTTCGGATTATTTTATTTATTTATTCATTTATTTATTTATTTTTTTTATTTTTTTTTTTTTTTGCCATTTGCAAAGTACTGAATGACCTGAAGATGACTAAGCACAGCTGAAAGACAACCAAAAGACAACACACACATGTGAAACAATGTTAAAGTGCAAAGGCACTCAAGCGACAAGAGCAGACAATGCAGGCACAATTTTCTTTCCAGGCACTTGAACAGTTCAGTTGTGTCTCAAGTGGTTTTTCTTCAATTCAACTAAGCCAAGATGTAAAGATATTAACTTAGCGTCATTCGAAATATGAATACCACACGTTGATATTTTAAACACTTGGCATCACAAAAACGAGAACATGTTACTCAAATGTTCAATAGCATGGTGTCATATGACAATCAAGATGTTACAAGATTTAAAAAGATTAAATCTATTTTACATAGTTTAAGAAATTGCTGTTTAGTCTTTTTCTCATTTTTGTTGTTGCATATTCAGGTTATTGAATCCTCCGATCTTTCTTCCTTCTCTCTTGACCAGATTGACATTGCTCTTCTTTCACTTTTCTCTCATATTCGCTTTTTGATTTCGATCTGATTAAAAAGATGAGTGGTATGAAACTTAAGATAATTTTATCAATGGTGTTATTTTATTTACCTCCTCACTAGGCGGTTAGACACAAGGTCAATTGTGGATGTAATGAAAGTGTGTCTGCGGAACAAACTAAATTCGAACTTGGCACACCCAAGTTTTAGCCCATTGGTGTTATTATAGTACATCTTTTTCCCTATGTTACCGAAAGTAATATCAGGTACAATTCTTAGTTGTAATATATATATATCCCCCACACACACACTTTTACTGTATTAAAATGAACATTCTAGTATTGTGGCAAGCCTATGTTCACTGATGCAGATATAAAAATTTTATTGTGATCAATAGTTGGGGGAAATAGGAAATGACATCTATTTTTATAAATTGTTTTAATGTTATGTACGTTCTGTAAAGATTGAAAGTAATCTAATATAACAGTAGTAGGAGTATCAGGTGCAGCAATGAAAATTCTGCTACAACTAAAATGTAAAGGAAAAAGAATTTATACTAAAATTACTTCATAGAAATACATTAACTACCAAACAAAAGTTTAGAAATTGAAACGTTCTTTTTTAGTTGAAAAAAAAAAAAGGGGGGTGTATACCAAGATTATGACTAAACTGATTTAAAAAAAACCCAAAAAAAAACCATCATTCCTTATTAATTTTCATATTTCTAGATAAAAAGATTAAAAATAATTTATAGGCACACATTTCATAAAACATGTCTGCCTCATCAACCACAAACTCATTTTTGTAGTTGATGTCATCCATTCTTTCCATCACCAAAATACTCATTCAGTATGCTTTATTAGGATGCATAGCCATGTTTTGCTTTGTTTGTTTTTTATTCATTTGCAGTTTTTGTTGCATGTGAGAATCTGAATAACAAGTATGGCATTCAAGCAATTTCCATTTTTAAACAAGAATAATTTTTTAGTGATTTCAGTATTATTACATGACCAAAATTTTCTGTTCAGATTGAAAATATGCATTTGTTTTTAAGTACTACCAGTTAAGAAGGTAATTAAAAGCAAACATGAAACAAAAAAAAAATCGGATACAAAACCTACCCAGATTCGAGGAAAGAGTGTCTACAAAGGAGATTTAAAATGTGAACCTTCCCAAACCTAAACAGTTGGATAGGAAAAGAAAAGCACAGAAAAGAAATAAGAAATACTTTACACTTATTTTCTGCTATAACAATAACACCTGCAAACTTTGTGTCAAACACCTTGGATTTTTTGTTTGATAGTTAATGGAGAGGGGGTATCTCAAAGGCTCTGGTGGGTCATGCAGGATCACATGCAGGAGGGAAATATGTCTGGGATAGTCAACAGATTGTTAGTTGGGGTTTTGGCAGTGGTGCCCTGTCATTATGACAAAACTGCTAAGGGAAAATGATAATCGCAAGTTATGGCAAGTTCGATGAAAATAAGCATGCATACCAAAGCGATTTGTTTGCAGAATTAAATGTTATTAATATTCAACATGTTTTTGTTCATCCAAAGCCAGTTTCAAGCTGTGATATTCAAGATGACAGCATTTCACTACATAGCATAAGGTTGTTAAAAGTAGTCTTTAAAAACAATAATACTTTATCAGTTTGAAACTGAAGCCATATAATTGAATATCATAAACCATATAATTGAATATCATAAACCAGCCAGTTTAGTGTGAAAAGGAGTAAATTTAGTGAAATTCTTTTCCATTTTTTTTTTTTTTTTATTTTTATTCAATTTTCACCCCAAACAAGGCACAGTGCCACTTTGAAGCAGGGGGCTACTATTAGGGACTTAATTAGCGGGGTCATTATGAACGGAGAAGAGTAGAAAGATGTTTGTTAACATTACACTTGAACTTCTGCATATCGTTGCAGTTGGGAAAGCAGAATCCCGGAAGGGAGTTCCAAAGACCCGCAGTTCTGGGGAAGAAACTATTCGAGTAAAAGGCTTTCTTGAACCTAGGGATCTCCACTGTAAAGGGATGAGACTTAGTAGCTTGTCGGGTTTGTCGGGGGTAGTTACGTCGGGGAGGTACAAGTGTTTGCAGTTCGTCAGAGCATTCACCATTAAAGTATTTGTAGAACAGGCAGAGGGATGCAACATCTCGTCGATGGGACAGAGGTTGAAGCCTAGATGACAGTTCAGGACCTATCAGGTTGGCGACTCTTTTTTGAACCCTGTCCAGGAGCGAGAGACAAGCAGCAGATGCACCAGCCCAGATGTGACAACAGTACTCCATACATGGGCGAATGGTTGCCTTATAGAGGTATAGGATACTGGCAGGCATAAGTAGTTTTCTAGCACGGTAGAGGGAGCCAACCTTCCTTGCAGCAGCCTTGGCAATGCTCTCAATGTATCTATTCCAGTTCATATTCCCTGTAAACGTTAGGCCGAGGAGTTTAAAAGAAGTACTTTCAGGCAATGTGTTCTTGGCCATTGCTATTGGTTGTAGAGAAGGTTTCTTGTAGTTATTGAAGGAAACAAGCTTAGTCTTAGCAGCATTGAATGAGACCAACCATTTTTGTCCCCATTCCACTACGGATTGGAGGTCGTCCTCTAGTGTTTCTGCCATTTTCTTGGATATGTGTTCATTTGTTTTCCCCTCATATCTGTTATAGAGAGTGGTGTCATCGGCAAATATACCCATCTCCGAAATAATATTATCAGGGAGGTCGTTTATGAATATCAGGAACAATAGAGGTCCAAGGATAGACCCCTGAGGCACTCCCGCATTTATGTCATATTGTTTGGATGTACGTCCGTCGAGGACAACTTTGATTTTTCTATTACTTAAGAAGGATTTAATTACGTTATGAATTCTTCCAGTGATTCCATATGATCTAATTTTCCTTAGAAGACCATTGTGCCATACCCTGTCAAAAGCCTTAGATATATCAAGGGCCACCGCTCTACCCTCCCCTGTTTTATCCAATGAACGGTATATACGTTCAGAAACTACAGTTAAGATATCTGCTGTTGAACGGGCTTGCCTGAATCCATATTGTTTGTCAGTCAGGAGTTTAGCAGCTGTTATGTGCTGGACTAGGACTTGATTAACTAAGGACTCAAATATTTTGGCGAAAAGCGGGAGGAGGCTAATGGGGCGATAATTTAGTGGGTCAGTTCTTTCACCAGAATTCTTGAAGACTGGTACCACAGAGGCGGTTTTCCAGCAGTCGGGAAAACAAGATTCGTTAAGGCATTTATTGTAAAGTTTGGACAGAACTGGAGCAACCTCGGCAGAGCATTTTTTTAATAGCACAGCCGGGATGAGATCTGGTCCACATGCTTTTGAGGTGTCTAGGTTTTTTATAATAGCATGTACCTGAGAAGGGGTGACTTTCAAATCGTCAAGTGTGGCGTCTGTTCGCAGAGGAAAATCAGGGAGTGAGTGATGTACCGAGTTCAGTGTGGAGTTTTAGGCAAACCGACTGGCAAGCAGATTAGCCTTGTCCGTTGCCGTGCAAGCAACCTCATGATTGTTAGTGGGGGAATAATTGACTGTCCATTATTAACTACACTGTTGTAGATTTTCCAAAAATCCCGGGTTCCTAATTTCTGTGCTTCGATGCGCTTTCTGGTGGTTTCAGAGTAATCTGACTTAGCTGTGTCTATCACTCTCTTACAATTATTTCTAGCTTCTATAAACTTCTGTTTATTTGAGCTGGACTTATGTCGGTTGAATCTGCGGAACGCATGCTGCCTTTGACAAATGGCAGCTGCACAAGCAGAAGTAAACCATTGGGGGGAGTGGGGCTTGCTATAGTATTTCCGTGCGGGAACATGTGCTTCAATAGCAGTTTTGAACCATTCAGTTGTCTCATTTGCACACTGTTCCGCTGGAAGAGTAAAGATATTTTGCCATGGGGCATCTCTGATGAGCTCCCTGATGGCTTCCCAATCAGCCTTTTTGTAATACCTCGTTGTTTTGAGTAGTGGGTTTTCAGTTTTAGGGCGAGAATTTAGGCTGATTTCTACCATTATCACAGCGTGATCAGCATTCCCGAGTGGGCTGTGGGCATTTGTTGTATAGTCATTGGGAACCGTTGTCAGAAAGAGATCTAGAAGTGAGGCATGTTGATCGTGCTGGTCTGGGAAACGTGTCGGAAATGTAACTAATTGAAATAAGGAATGAGATATAGAGAAGCTATGTGTTGCGCTACCAGCTACGTCTGTGTGATTTGAGAATCCTAGCCAGTTACTGTGGTGGACATTGAAGTCACCAAATACATGTATTTGTGTGCTAGTATCGAGGGAGAGTGCTATATCTATGCTGTCTGAGACTTTGTTTATTAGGGTACAGTCTTGGTTTGAGGGAGAGCGGTAGAGAAAATACAAGTAGCTAATATTGTGTTGCATATTTAGTCTGAAGCACATAAAGGCCTGGCCCTCTGATTCTAGTTTTATTTCTCTAGTTAGGGGGAGGGTGTTTCGAATATAGACTCCAAGTCCATGCATATGTCTGTCCGAGTCCTTACGGTAGAGTGGGAGATAACCAGGCATGTTCAAGTGGTTAGAGGGAATGGAGGAGTGAAGGTTAGCTTCACTTAATGCTAAGATATCCGGGGTGTTTGCAAGGAGAAATGACTCAACATCATCTAAGTTCTAAGCCCGCAGATATTAGTAAATGCAAGCCTCAAGGGAGGAGGCAGGTTGGTTTTCTTTGAGTTTGGTCATGGTTTAAACGTAACTTTTGCTTGAGCTGTCATTTCATTTTATTTTATTTAAAAGTTTCAGTTAGGGTGGATGAGTGAGGGGGTGCTGGACAAGTAGTTGTGCAGAATACCAGACATGCAATACAAGTAGACCATCAGCTGTCCTCACCCACAGGATTGTGGCCTCAGGAAAGCCCACCGGGGATGTGCAGGGTCCCTTTCCATGCGCGACATGGCACTACAAACATCCCGATATTTTACAACTGTTGATGGAGCAGCCGCTCTAAGCGCTACCAAAGAGTTAGGGCTCCTGTACTATCAGTCGGAAACAGCAGCCAGGAACTGTCAATCCGGTACCCTCAATCCATTAGGCAAAGCCAGCCCAGTCCAACTGCACCGACATATATGGCACTGAAGCACCCCACTGTGTCCAGTTTAGGGGGATGGGATGTGGCGGGAGTGGGGAAAAGCGGCGTTCATTACACTAGTCAGGAAACAAGGTCAACCACTGGGTGATTCAGACGAGTCCCTGTGATAGTACCTCTACACCTGGCCAATAGGCAAAGAAGGAGTATGAAAGCCGGGCGATAGACAGAGTCAATCTCCTCCTTAAGCAGTTTAGGTTTGCCAACCGGTGATTTGTTCGAGTCACCAGCTCTAGGAAGGTTGTCGTCTAGGATTGAAGAGACCTCCCTCCCCTAGGTTTAGTTTCAGAGTTTTCCTTCTCCTAGACGGATGGCCTGGGAAGACCCACGAGTCCATCAGCTCCGAGGGGGTTCGCCCCGCGCCTGGGTCCTAATCCAGGTATTTCTGCGACCCCGCATGGGTAGTTAATATTTATTGGTTATTTAGGTTAATATCTCCTGGAAAAATCGGGCATTTAGGTTAGCTTCTACAGAAGATTTTCACTCCTCAAGTGTGGTTTAAAAAGGGCATTATTATGCTGTCCATTTTCATTTTTACTGAGAGAGGGTATAGGTAAAAATTCATGTAGTGGAAGCAGCTAAATTTGCTACAGTATTGGATCGAGAGAGACGAGTTAATGTATGGTTAGATATAGTTTTGTAAGTTTAGCAATGTATGGTTAGATATGGTTTAGTAGGTTTAGGATTAGGATAAAGTGTTAGAGTATGATCTACTTTCTATTAGAAATTCTGATTTGGTGCCCAAACCGAATATTTAGTAAGACTGAAAGATAAGATATGCTCAGTATAGATACAAGAGAACATTTGATATGGAGTACAGTTATACCTGATAGATATAGGTTATTGCATATTCTGTAAGTATAGTTAAAGTATAGATGGATGGATAAGTAGTATTGTATACGAATGCATGGAATTTTAGACAATTTTAGTAAGTTGCCTTTAGACTACAACGAAGGAGAATGACTTCGCCTTTCTCTTAATATCCGGAAGTTTTTATTTCAATGAGTACCGGTTTAGTTTGTGTAATAATTATTGCAATACTATCTCTTAATAAAGAGATATTAATGGTTACTGTTCATTATAGATTACTTTAAGTCAATGTATTGGACTATGGCTAGTAAGTATTTACTTAGAAGCTTGGTTATGGGTTGGGAGTTATAATCAGGAGCATGCCTAGGAAATTTTAGGTGTTAATGGGTATCGATTTAAGAGTTTGTTAGGGTCAAGTCGGAGAGCAAGGACCCCTCTAAGTTACGTGAGACGGATTAGGTTTAGTGGCAACTTAGGAAATAGAGCAGTTTTGATTTGTTAGTGATCAGGAGAAAGAGACTTAAGCTCATTTTGGGGTTATTTTGATAAAGGAGGATGTAAACAAAAATTCATCTTTTCTCTTTATAAATATACAATTCTTAAATGTCGTTTTTTTTTTTCTTTCTTTCCGGGTTATTTTAAGTTAGGTTATGTTTTTCAATAACAATCTATTTTCCCCAGATTGATATTTTTCAACAATGTGTATCTGTGCATATAAAAACGGTTCTATATCAAAGAAAAAGAACCACTCGTCAACATGGTGGACTAAAGACTAAGTTGTCTTTCACAAAAAAAAAATATAAAAAATAATCTAAATTGAAAACTTTAATGAATAAACTTTCTGCCACCAAATTGAGTTTCCAACTTGTTTGTACTTAAATCTGATGATTTTTATTTTTTGCTGATTTACTATTAAAATCAGTAACTTTATCTTTATTTCTGATTAATATGTGCTATTAATCATACAACAAAGACCCAATGAGTTATCTATTGAAATGAATCGTATATGAACAATCAAAAATTGTACTGTCATTTTTTACTTTTTTCTCAATAGGTAATGGGATTTTCCCTAAAGGTTAGGCTTGTTTGGTCTAATAATTATTGCTTTTATTATGATTAAGTGCTCATTCATTGCAATAGGACATTTCATTTATTTGTAAGGAAATTTCACTTATTTGAAGCCTGCATTTTTAGTTATAGATTGTGAAAAAATGGCTTCTGAACCAATAGCAGACAAGATGACTAGTGTTCTAATTTCCAACAAATTTTGAACAGTCATAATTTGGCATCTAATTGTGGTACCAAAATAAATTGGTATCATTGTTTTGCAAACATCTATGTGGCCACATTAAAAGATAAAATGTGTTTGAGATACAGAATTTAAAATTTTAATGTAATAAAATACAAAAGAAATCCAACATTAATTTCACAGTTTAATATTTTCTTCTTTGCAGCTTTCTTTTTACTTTTGTTTGTGTCTTGTAGTTGTACATATTTTTGTTCAATTATTTAGCTTATTGAAATCCCCTCCTATCCTGACCAGACTCTAATCTAGCTATTACACATTTCACTTTCAATTCACTTTCCCTTCTCTATTTTTATTTATTTATTTATTTATTTTGCCTTTTTCTATGGTTTAAAAGATTTGTGACATGCAGCCAATGGAACCATTAATTAGTACTGGTATTATCAGATGTTTCATTAATATCGACAGTACTATAAAATACAATTTCCTTTTATAGGACACGTTTTAAGTATCCAAGCATAGTTTTGGGACAATTGAAGTCAAAAATCACTGATCAGTCACACAATAATCTACAAAGCTATTCTTGTGATATGCGAGGCAAAACTAAATTGTCTTTCAGAAAATCATAGGTTTATATGGTTAATATACCTGTTTTCAACCGGAAAAAAACGATATAACTGAAAAAAAGGCCTAAAATGGAGATATTTTAGTGACAATTTTTGTTACCTCACCACAAAGAGCCAAAAATCACTTTTAGACATGAAACTAAGGGAAGTAAATAATCATTTTCGTTCAACAATAGTATAAAATTGCATTTGTGCAAAAAAAACGCTGCTCATAGAACTCTCTTCGAATTTTACCCATTCTCCTCAATTACAGGCTGTGACAATTTTTTCCCGATTTTGGTAAAAAAATGCGTCTTTTTGGCAAAGATCCCTCTAAAATGATGACAAACGAAGCAAACACTGTCCCTATGGTCATTTCTCAGTAACCTTGATCAGTTAGCTTTCATTTAAGCTTTAGAACAGCAGCAACCGGCTAGCGGTTCCCAAAATATTGCACGTTTTGTTTGACCGGGTGAAAAGTGAAGCCGAAAATAATTTTCTCTGTAAAAAAAAAAAAAAAAAAAAAAAAAAAACCTGCCTTCAATTTTCGAAAAATCAAAAATCCCTTCTATACAACTTGTCACTAATATCAATCTGAACAACTTGTATATCAGGAATTTTTGATTTTGGCCAAATTGAAGACGTACATTTTTTTTTACAGTAATATTTTTTTTCTCCAAATTTGTCCCCCAGCAGTATCTTTCACAGTTGATACCAAATTATGTGCTAACAAAGTGGTCATATCACTTCTGATAGGTTTCCACAACTATTCCCTCCAACAGGGTTGAAAACTAAGTGACTCACCCTTCATTTTTGCTTTGAGGGTTTCCCTTGTGAATGATTTATATGTCATGGTAGGCAGTATAGGTTGGATGTATAGAAGTAACTACTATGAATTTACTAATGTATACCTATTAACCCTTATCCTTGAGTGGCCTCTGGGCCTTGATAAGTGGTGACACCCATGTAAAAAAAAAAAAAAAAAAAAAGTAACATTTCACAGCTCCATCGTATTGTTTGAAGTCAAGGAATACCCTCATGAATTATTCAAGTGTTATGGGTGAACTGAAAAGAAGGTTTTCACGTGGAGCAGGTGTGAAAAATCCTCCCCTTAACATGAAGGAAGTTGTGAGATCTTCACTTGTATGTGTGTTGTATCAGTAGTGAGGAGAAACAGTTCTGACCTAAAAACGTAGTCCTTTTAACTGTATGTAAATAGTCATGATCGCTATGTCATTCTGATTAATACTTTTTCTTTTTTCAGAATAATTCACATAGCGACCCTCTCTAGTAACAACTATGGTTTTTGAAAAAAAGAGAGGGTGAAAGAAGGGATCTACAACAACAGGATACTCCAATTTGACGAAGGAGGAGAAAGTGAAATACCACGAAGATGCAGTACATAAACATCGTGAGAAGGCAGCAACAGCAAATCCACCATCTCCACCTCCAACAAAACTTCCATCAAATGCATCAACACCCTTAAATGAGGAAAAACCAATGACTTCAACATCTGGAAAACATGGCAGACCACCTTTAGAAGCAGCAGCGATGACACCAAGAACGCGATCACGCCGGAAGACTGAGCAACAACGAAAGTGACGCAAAACCAAAAGAGTGTCAACAGTTCGTCGCTTGCTGCAATTAGCAACTTGGCAGAAGAGGAAGGGGGCAAATACTGAACAGGAGGAGAGAGACTCTGATAGTTCTGCAAGTGAGGAAGAGTTGAATTCTAGTCCTCCTACATCCGATGTTGATGACGAGCAGAATACAGAAGCACCACCGCAACCATCTGACGAATCCCTACGTAAAAAGTATTACAGACATCGGACTGTGCTGCAGGGTCTTCTGCCAACCAACAGTATGGACAGTCTAAAGATGATGATCTATTTGGTCCACCTGTCCACCCTTCATGGCCCCTTGCAAATTGAACTGCAGAAGATTCAAATCAAGAGCGGAGACCTTAGTATCCGACAAGTCCGTTATCGTGTTGATAAACTTCTCAACAGACTTCCCAACATGAATGAGACTGAATCAAAAACTTTGCTGAGATATTGGTTTGGACTGTTGCTCGACAATGTTCTGGTAGAGCAGCTTCTTAATGATTACTCTGTTGTCATTCCACCAGGGTACATACCTCAGAGCATAACAATCTCAACCAAAGCTGCCTCCATCGCTAAGGAAATGGTCACGAGTCGACGAAATGTGTCTCAGGAGATTAAGAACATTGGCACCATGTACGTTGTCAGGGTGGCCAAGGAGTGTGGGCTCACCAGAGACAACCATAAGGATATCGACCATCTGGCCTCGGCAACATCATGTACCTGGCGCTTTGCACGGAAAGTTTTGTATACTATTACTGAAAACGATGAAAAATCATTGTATCAGCGCCAGATGAAGAACAATTCTGGTTAAGAAAGATGGCCTAACACTTATGATTGATAGGTTTTGAGTAATTTTCTTAAATAGTTTCGCAATCTGCAGGATACGGTCCTTGGGACAAAAAAACGGGAAGTGCGATTCCGGCCGTCATGAAAGAATTGCTTGAAAACATGGTTTCCCATCAGAATTTTGTATTCGTTTTTGTTTTATTGGATTCCTCGTGAAATTTTGGTTTAGAAAAATGGTATAACACTTATACATTATCTGTTTTGAAAATTGACCTAAAATGGCAATTGTGTCCCAAAACTATGCTTGGAGTCTTGAAACGTGTCATAGTAAATACTCAGGATAGGGAGAAAAAAAAAAAAAACACAGGCATCACCACATTATCAAGGCCAAGAGGCCACTCGAGGATAAGGATTAAAGAGTGTACAATAGAAATTGGACAATATAGTAATCAATTCGGTAAATTTGTTAACTTATATGGAACAGCTCATCAAGAACTTGTTTACGTTAGACTTGAAGACAACCATATTGTAGTCAGCTGGAAAGCAGGAAAACGAAGACAATTCCACAGGCGTGCAGTTCTAAGAAAGATGCTTTGTTCATGGAATCTACATTTAGGTTTAGGCACAGATAAAGAGTGGGGGGAATTATTGATAGTGTCTCAGTCAAGAAGGGTTTTTTTTTTTAGTGACCAAGGACAGAATACCATACTTTTCATACTAGCTCAAAAGATCAGATTGTCTTGAAGTTAAAATTCTGGTTTCCTGACCACACTAATATGAAATCAGAATCACTGGAGTAAAATAGTTCAAAATGTTGATTTTTGACCATTATAGATTTTCTACAAAATTGTTATACTTGTTGACCATTGTACATAATCCAATTTCTGAAAATGACTTTGGGGTCATTTGCAACTGAAATTGCATTTCTTTATGTTGAAGTAAACAAAACAAAAACGAAAAGAAGTTGTCAAGTGAGGCAAATACTAATTTATCAAACGAAAACAGTTTTTTTCCTTCCGTAAACATTAATTCATTCTCATTATAGATAACCTTTTGATACATGAAAGTCACAAATACTCACAAGTCACCGATCGGACAAACATCAGAGATTTAAAAAAGAAAAATAGTTATACAAACATAGAAACACATTAATGTCTCCCATTCTAGCCTGGAATAGTTTTAATGAGATACAGAGCAGCAGATCAGCTTTTAAAAGATGAATTGTAAACAAACCGACACCACAACTTATACATAAATGTAAGTCATTTTTTTTTTTATTCATGTTTTTAGTGTCATAATCAGATGCCAGCAGATTGATGGTACAACAGCACTCGGAGAGTACAGACTATCACAGACGCCAAAAATAATCCATCTGAGCAGTTAACTTGGTTGATCAACTTTTAAATAATTTTCTCAATTTCATATCACAAGTTTGAAAAAGAAAAAGTTATGGACATTTTCTTAATCTTCATTTTTTGGCATTTTCATGGTCAGCCTTTTTATTTAGGAATTCAGAATCAAAAATCTATTTAACACTTCTGGGATAGACTTCTCTCTTTCCAAGTTACACACTTTCAAGATCGTTTGTAATTAGTTAATTCTTACGTTCCTTCAGAGATTCTATAGTTACTAATGCGATATCTAAAAGACATGGAAGCAAAATGCATATCGTCTATCCCCATGGATTAAATAAAGGATTCAGTTACAAAATAACTTATGCTTTCAATATACCAGCAGATACAACAGAAGTCAGAAAACACAAACTACCATAAACGTCAAAAAAAGATAAAAAAAATACTCCATCTGAACATGATAAACTTTTAAATAATTTTCTCATATTTCCACATCACAGGTTGAAAAAAATAAAATATTTACAAGTTTTAAATGAGTTCCCTAATCTTATTTTGTTGCCATTTTCACGTCAACCTTTTTTCTAATGAGTAATGTCCTGGAAATACAGAATTGAATATTTAATCTTTCTGGGGTAAAAAGTTGATGGATCAGATCCTGAAAGTGATTGATTGAGTAGTAATAAGTTAGATAAACAAATGAAATATAGTTTTGTTTTATTCTTGAATAAAACAACTTGAATAAAAAAAAAAAAATCCTATATTTACTCTGAAACAAATGAAAGAAAAATATCTTGGTAAGAAGAACTGGTATTTTGCTTTTGTGGATTTGGAAAAACGTTTATAGCATATCAAAATATGTTATCTGGTGGGATTTGCATTACAAACGAGTGGTTGTTCAAGCAATGTATAGAAATTCTCAAAAAGCATTTAGTGACAGAAAATTGGAATGACGGTTCATAATTTTAACTCAAAACTAAGCAAATTTTCTTGCCACACAGTTACCAACCATAGCTAGGATAGTCAGTCTACTCTACTATTTCACTCAAAACAAGGCCAAAATGTGTAAACATCCATGCATCAGTTGTCAATGGCCGACCTCTTAGAAATGGGATACTTTAAATCTACATTTTACACACCTAGTTTTAAAGGATTGAAAATGCAAGGGGAGGAATTAATCTCTGTATTAATAAAAGTACCAAAAAGATGTAATCTTCACTGCGCAACACCAGGTAAATACAGCTTATCTATTATATAAAATGGCAAATGTCAGTTCATATGTCCAGCTAAAACTTTAAAATACACAAACACTCACAAAGTGTTGTTTTTTGTTTTTGTTTTTAAATCAACAAACCCTCACACATATATCTAAACTAAAGATTTGTTATTTTGGGGGTCAAATGGTCATTTATATTAACGTTATTACAATGTACGCACATCTTTTAATGTGATTACATAAAGAGAAGTAATCGATTTTTTTTTTCAGAGTTATCTCCCTTATGACATCAAGACGTTTGTGCATGTGTGAGCATGTTCAGAGAGAGGAATGCATTGGACAAAGAAGAAAAAGAGGAAGAGAAAAAACACAGAAGAGGAAAAGAGAGGATAGAAGTTATTACACTTTTGTCCCAAACAGTTCTTTTAGTGGATAATGAAGAGTTGGACTATTGTTTAATCATTTGTGACCATTTTATGCTGGAACATTTTCTGTATTACTTTTAAAATTTATTCTCACTTAGATTATTGGTACTATTCAACCCATAAATGGATAGATGGGGACTCATGGCTTCCAAGTTTTATCAGTTATGTCCATCACACTTTATGCCCAGATAATACTAGGTAAATAATTACATTCAGTTAAACATCTGTTTTACAGATTGGCATGTGTTGGATGACTTTTTAGAATAACTTCCAAACTAACCTATCACAGGCCAGACTATTTCTCCTCCATTCTTTTACTACCAGCCTTACCATTTCCTGTCATATTTTTCTTGGCATTTCCCTGCCAACTAACACTGCTACATTAACTGTTCTACACCTACTCATTCTTTTAACGTGACCCTACCAACCAAGTCTCCAGTTTTATACACATCTCTTCATACTTTCCAGATTTAATCTTCTGAAGTAATCCTACCTTAAAGACTCCCATTTGCTAGTAAATTATATTCATAAGATAGAAAAACTAGCATCAAATTTCATTTGTTTCTAAAATAATTTTAGAAATGAATTCATGAATTATTTAGAAACTTAAAAATACACATAAAAGACAGCAAGCTAGAATGTGTCAATCAAAAGAATACAATAATGGAACAATGTTTACAAATTCTAATTCAGTCTTATGACTTATGAATAAAACATTCGCTTTTCAGCATTGGTAACGATTCTTTTCATCAGGGTTTTATCTCAATTAAAACAAACTCTTTTGTTTGATGCCTGTGAGACGTGGCATTTTGATAAGTGTTTCTGACTGGCAAAGTTTTCCGGTTTCACTTGTATTTCAGGAATAATTCTGTTTAGGTATGGCCTCCTCCCCCCACTTCATCCAAAAAGTAGGGGAGTTAAAAAATTAGAACAGAAGATTAAAAGTTTAGTTACATTAAATTAATTTTATTTCAACTTCTGTATTATGTTTAGCAGAAGTTTTGCTGCTGAATACAGTGTAAAAGTCCCTTCTGATTAATTGTAGTGTAATTCTAGAATAATTTTAAAACTCTACATAAAAAAAACTAGTCTACTTTGAAATGACTTCTTTTTTTTTTTTTGAATGGTTTTATTTTTTATAAAACGTTATAATACATACCTATAAAGTTAAGTATTTTTCTCACTCTAATCTTAAATGCCTACTTTTTCTATTTAAAAAATATTAAAACAACTTAATATACGCGATCATGGATATGTGCGACTAAATGAAGGTTAACTAATTTGTATATGCCTTTAAAAGGAACGTTAATTTCTTAATCATTTTATGATCGCTTATTAGATGGTCAGTTTTATCTAACTTATGCTAAATTCTATTTATGCATAGTGTAGAATTTTAAATATAAACAGTCTAGCACACGGAAATTATATACAAGTGACCTTGTCTGTCGGTGTGTGTATCTACCAAACTCCTCTCTGAATATTTGATCTACAGACTTGAAATTTGATATATAGGGTATTTGGATCCTGGCAAAACTTTTGATTTGGATTTTTGCCTGTAAAAAAAAATTTTTTTTTTAAATAAAAAATAAAAGCTGCTAAGGGGTCAAAATTCAAAGTAAAAGCCAGTTGACTTTGGTAGGAGTAAATCAACTAACTTTAGAGTATACGTACAAACATTTTTAGCTTGAAGTCACTTACTTTTAAGTCTTTTTTTATTCATTTGGCAATATCTCAGATGGTAATAAAGACTGAAGCACTAACTAATGACTAAGGTTGGGGCACTAAATGCTTTGGTTTTGATTCCACTTGATGGCACCAAAATCCTTTTTTTTAACCTTTGAAATCATTACTATATATATTGGGTACAATATAATAATCAATAGAGAATTTGCTCTAAAATAATAAATATGATATCTGCATGAATAAACAATATCATAATTAAGCATATTTTACAACTGGGTAAAGCCCAAGAGTCAAAATATTTACAATTAGAAAACATTTTTATTACACGCTATTAAAAAGAAAAACATTTCAAAGTAAAGATTTTCATTATAACATTTTATTAAAAATAAAACCATTCCGAAAAAAAAAAAAAAAAAAAAAAAAAGGCATTCGAAAAAGCATTTTTATGCAGAGGTTAAAAATTAAATTGGAATTATGTAAATATTAATCAGAAGGGACTTTTCCTCAAGTGGAAGTCAATATGAAATAAGTTTAACATAATCTTATCCTTCATAAAAGCTTTCATCATGATCGCCATCTTAAGTCAACTGTTGAAAATGAAATAAAATAACTCATCACAAGGGAATGATTTAGAGAAGAAAAAAAATTAAATATAATTGAATCAGAAACAGTTATGAAGGAAACCAAAACTCTCATATAACTCCACTTCAAAAGTTGTTTCAGACAACTACCTGGATTGCCTTGCATATGGAGAGGAGAGGTGGTGAAATATTTATCTTCTTGGAGGTCAATACTTGGACTGTATACAAGAGGAATGCATCACTAAAGTGATCTTCATTACTCCAATAGAAAAATGGCGCATTGAGACAACCGATTGAATATTAATTAGAGAGGAGTGGGGGCACCTCTTTAAAGAAAATACAAAAATAGACAATTCTGAAAAAAGATGCAATTACATTTAGCTTTAAAAGTATTTTAATAACTCTTTCTTATATCGGAATACGTGAACATAAGTTTCGTTATTTTAAGCAATGATGTAGCTAAGCATACATTATTTGGTCAATCTATTAGTCTCATCTTAATTGGCTTCTATATTCGGAGGGGGGGGGGTATTTTTAGACAATTTACATCTCCAGATCAGACAGCTCATCATCATCTATTTTACATGCTGGTATATGTTGGATGGATTTTAGAAATCAACTTCTAAACCAACTTATTCTAGCCAGGTCTGTATTTCTCTTCCCCTCAAATCCATTTTATCACTTCCTCATATGTTTTCCTTGGAATTCACTTACAATCTCAACTGTTATGCATCTACACACTGAAGCACTCTTCTTTTAATGTGACCAAACTAACAAAGTCTCCCATTCTGTACACATCTCCCTATACTATTCAGATTTATCTAAGCCAGTCTTTACGACTCCTTACACATCCACCAAACACAGGTCCTTAACCTTCACTGGCCAGGTTTCACCTCCATCTATCATAATACTGCATGTACACATCTGACAGACTTTTACTTTGGTCAACGGTGGTCACAAATATCCTGATGGCTTATACAACCTGAACGTTTTAATTTTTTATTTTTTATTATTATTTAAAAATTTTTTTTTTTTTTTTTTTTAATAAAATAAAATGAATTTAGAAAGTTTAATCTTCAGAAAAGCAAAAAATTGTGAATCCCTGTAAAAGTTTTAAAAAGAAAAACATTTGCTGTACACACATACAATGGTTTGCTGCATCTTCAGGCTTCTCTAATGACATTGTAGATGTTTTTTTAGACAAATTACAGATCTGCAGAGCCAAACATGTTCAGTATTGTGATGGTGTTTCTAACAGATTATACTATCTCAACACTTCATCCTTTGTTATGTTTGGATGACAGACGAGATCACAAGTCATATGTACATTGCTGGGCTAAAACATTTGCACAACACGACTACTCTCTCCACCTGCTGACAAGACATGGTAAAATGAGTAGTAATGACTAACTGCAGGTTTCACATCAGCCTTATCTTAAATACATATACTTTATTTTCAGATGGTTGCTATCATTAATGTGTCTGAATTTTTGAGATAAGGAATGAGAATTTGTATTATTCAGACTACTGTTCTCAGAAGATCAAGATGAGAAAAGTAGTCCGAATAATCCAAATACAAATTATCATTCCTCATCTCAAAAATTCAGAAAAATTATCAAATCAGTATAGACCCGAGAATACAAAAATGGAAAAGGCTTAAAAAGCTACACTAAAAACGATCAAGAATGACTCGCATTCCAATGCAAATGCTGTGATCTTACACTAATTCCAACAGAAATAACATTGAAACTACCAATCTATTTCAGAAGAACACAAATAAGGCATGAACTCATCCAAGATAGAATTCACAATATCAGGTGGAAGAAACATCAATTACAGATCAAAATCTCAAACAACCTCACCCTCTTCACGGAAAGTGTATTACTGAGGACACAACCTGCATCCAAGAATATCTGGATATATCATAAGCGAGAATGTAAGGTCAAATTTTGACAAATACAGAAGTTGCAAAATCTGAAAGTTAAGGATGTAAGACTCCATGTCCACCATTCACTAACAAGAGCCATTGTCAACAATAGTAATGGTTTGATAACTCTTTCTGAGGAACGAGTGCTAAACAAAGGTCTCAACTTTTCCATAACAATCAAGCGGATAGCATACTTAGATATGATAGTTCTAATAGAGACAGCCTTGGATAAAACCAAACACAAGGAGATCAGCTAAGATAAAAAGTGAGACAAGCATTCGAAAATTCAAAATCTCCAAAGCCTAACCTCTCAAAGGAACAAGTATTGGCCATAAAGTCACTATGCAGTGATGACAATAGTGCCAGCAGACAAAAGCAATGATACAGTGTTAATGAATAGAGCAATTGCCATCTTATCAAGTTTCTCCACTTTCATCTCTTCCTCATCTAGAATTTTCTAGTAAGTGTTTTAGACCAGCATAGGTGCAGAATTATGACTGTATCTCCAACAGATTACAGTATCCGTACACCACATCACCATAAAACTTTTAGTGTGTTTGAGTAACCAATATATTGTAGGAAGACATTTGTATATCATTGAATTATAGTAAAAAAAAATAAAAATACCCAGAGATGCCATGATTTTAAGCTGGAGATGTGCTAAGGCAAGATGAACCGCAATCACTCTGGCCTTAGTTTTACATCAGTTTCCTTCTAGATGAGTTGCCGTAAATCTATCTGGTAAGCGTTATACATTTCAAATTGACTAAGTTTAAAAACCATTCATTGCAAGAACTTTACATTTTATACGGAGTATTCCTTAGACCAAAGTCCTCTCTAAGTAAAAAAAAAACAAAAGATTTAATAGATAATTAATGTTTTCCATAATATAAATCTCACCTGTCTGTTTAAATACATGTATATACATATGTCTACCTAAAACTCTCAGAAGTGCCGGATTTTCACAGTATCATTTTGAAGCTCGACCCTTCGGACGACAAATATCGAAAAATTGGCCAAAAACATTAATTCCTTCAGCCTCAACTGGGCACTTTTCTACAGGGAGGGGTCGCTTTTTTTGCCAATATTTTCGAAGGCCATCTCTTCATTTTGATTGTTTAGCCTTAATTTAAACATCACTTCCAGTTCGGCGATGAGCACAACAGCAAACACGTCACTTTTTTTTTTTCCACGTTCCTTTCCTCGCAATACAGGTTCGAGCCTGCCTGCCTACTACCACATTTTTTTGCTGCTCAACACACCTCCGGGCAATGCCAGGCACCCAGACTAGTAGTAAATAAAAGACAATTTTCAAACTGAATGTAAAAGTAACTGCTTAGCAGAAAATAAAGTCATTTTTCTTTTAATAGTTCAATTAATTTGTATCATTCAGACTACTGCTTTAATCTTGGATGTCATTCTCAATGTTTTTGCCGATGTCACCTTCTACAGATGTGTCTTGTTGAACTTAGGAATCTATATGAAATTTCAAATGGAATATTTAAGGTATCCATTTTTCTCCCACCAAAAGAAATGAGACATCAGGGTTGGAAAGTAGGATTGAAAAGTCAGGGCTCCTGAGGAGGGCACTGACCAACAAAAGGTACCTGGGCAGCCTAGTCTGTATTCTCAGTGAGAGTGCCTGAAGCCATTAGTAATAAACTTTAAAAAAAAAATTAAGAGAGAGAGAGAGAGAGAGAAGGCAAAGCCTAGGAGGGTGGACAGAACTGCATAGAATCTGCTTTATTCCACAATCAATATAAAAAAGATCATTAAAGGAATGTTGATTTTGGTGCAAAGGCAAAAACCTCAGCGGCACAAACTGCGCAAGCATATTGATAATTTGAATTTAGATTATTCAAACTACTATTCTAACATTTCGACTGATATAACCTTAGAGTTTCTTCAGGTGCATCTTGTCAAACTCTGAAACCCTTTATTTAATTCAGAGAAATATGTTGTTCTCATTCAGTCATGACTGGGTATAAATCTTAAATCATTTGCAATTGTATTCTTAGCATTTCTCACACTGAGACCTTCAGAAGACTGTCATTTCGAACTGATTATTATTTAGCATTTATATCTGGTACAAGAACACATGACATAATAGACATAAGTGCTAAGATCACAAGAATTGACAAGATACACCTGAAGAAACTTGCAAATTATATCAGTTGAAACATAATCCTCATCTCAAAAAATGTTTAAAAAATTTTAATTTTTTTTTTTCATTCAAGAGGAAATAACACAACACAAAGAAAGGAAAAATATTAAAAAAAAAAAAAAATAAAATAACAAAAGGACAAAAGAAAATATGTATATATTATGAAAGCATTGTACAAACTATATGGATGACAAAAAAATATATATATAAATACATGACAAAAATATAAATAGATACAATCCTGTATAAATATCTATATAAAAGCCAAATTCACCTTAAAATGCAGTACTGTTGCCACATTTAGGCAGGACCTGCTCGGCGCACCCTATCCTGCCCATCTATCAAGTTTAAAACTGTCTTTGAAACTCAGATGATGCCCTTACGTTACAAGTCTTTCTCTTCTCTATCGCTATTTTCATGTCAAGTGCCCGACTGAACTCCAATCTATGCCTCCCCTTGTCAAACTTTCACAAAAAATACTAGACTAGTTCCAACCATTATATACTATTTCCGCCACTATCTGTGCCTAAATCTAAACACAAATTCCATGAACAACGCTTTTTACACAAAACTGCCCACCTTTGGAACACTGTTCTGCTGGCCTGCTTTTCGCTTGAATACAGCATGGTAACTTTCAAATCCAATGTAAACAAGTTCTTGTTAGCCGTCCCCATAAATAATCAAATTCTACCCAATTTATACCATTAATTATTACTATACTACCACCTTGCATTCATTAGCCCTTATCCTTGAGTGGCCTCTGGGCCTTGATAAGTGGTGACTCAAGTAAAAAAAAAAAAAAAAAAAAAAAAAAGCTATATTCCAAATTCCAAGATTTAATGTTACCATTTATGTTTTACAGCATCCATCTTGTTACACATAAACAATTATGTCAATACTGAATGTTTTACATGTTGACTCATAAAAAGTTAAAAATTCTAACTTTAAAGAACAAAGAATTGGGCATGATCAAATAAAGGCGAAAATCTTTTGAAGAATAGTTGCAACGCGTGATATAATATTGAAGCCCTATTTGATTTAACAGAAAAGTTATTCAAGCCTTATTTTACATATTGATATGAGCCGTTCCATATAAGTTATCAAATTTAACAAATTTTCATTACTAATGATTATTATATTGTCCAATTTCTACTGTACACTCTTTAACCCTTATCCTTGAGTGGCCTCTTGGCCTTCATAATGTGTTGATACCTATAAAAAAAAAAAAAAAAAAAAAAGTCCAATGTGAACAAGTTCTAATTAAATCGTCCCCCTAAGTAATCCAAGTTACAAAATTCCCACTGTTTACTATGCTAAAATCACAATGACTAATGTATACCTATTAACCCTTATCCTCGAGTGGCCTCTGGGCCTTGATAAGTGGTGACACCCATGTAAAAAAAAAAAAAAACATTTCTATATTGTTTTAATCAAACTGAAAATTTATCATTCAACCACGGTAGTGGTTGAATATATGCTTAAGTCCGAAATTGAATGAATCGAGACACATTCAAACCCCCACCGCTAATTCCGTTCACAACCAAATTTCAAACAGGTTATATAGTTGGATAGAACACCTCATTAGCTACATTTTGAAAAAAAAATTTCGAAAATGGGTTCAGTAGAAAAAAAGTTACAACAAAATATGTGGGTTCACAAACAGGAGAGTAAGTACATACATAAGTGACTAACGCTTTTTTTTTTTTATTTTGCATAACTTTTTTTTGTATATAAATATTTTTTACTGCGATTTTGCCAATATGACATGTTAGCGTAACGGTTAGAGTACCGGGGGGTTGGTGGAAAGATTTTAGGTTCAATCCCGTGTATCGTTTTTTTTTATAATTAAAAAAAACGAACTTTTTTTTAACTCTCCTTATGATTTTATAGCAAAAAATGGTGAATTTATCCATTAAAAATATTAGTGAATTCTATGATATACATATTCTTTGAATGAACTCAAATTTTTCATTATCACATTTGATGAAAAATGTAGTCATTTCATAACTACTGTGATTCGAAATTAAATTGAAAATGTTATGTTACCGTAACGGGTATAGAGCCGGGATTGGTGGAAAGATTTTAGGTTCAATCCCGTGTAATGGTTTTTTTTTTAAATTAAAAACCGATGAAAATCGAACTATTAATATGCTAATAATTCGCCGGTTCCAAGTTATTATTATAACTACTACTCTTAGAGCTGCTGCTGCTGCTGTGAGATCGTGTCTTGTCCATATTATCATCAGCAGCAGTGAACCTGCTTGCCTAGTTTCGGAAGTAAATAAGTCGAATAATACATGTGAACTTAAAAGACTAAAAGGAAAATACTAGTGAGAGTGACAGAGACAATCAGAAGAAGCCAGAAAAAAATGGATAAAATAAAAGGTTTAGATTTTATTTTTAGTAGAAGAAATGAAAGAAAAAACAACACAACTTTATTTAAACTGACTCGGAAATACTGAAAATAGTTTAAACATTTTTAAAGGTAAATTAAAAAAACAAGGATAAAAGCAGACGTCACTTTAAATGTCGATGACAATGAAACTTGGATAAAATAAAAGGTTTAGTTTTTATTTTATTAGAAGAAATGAAAGAAAAAAAACTTCATTAAAACTTACTAGGAAATACTGAAAATAGTTTAAAGATTTTTAAAGGTAAATTAAAAAAAAAAAAAAGGATAAAAGCAGACGTCACTTTAAATGTGATTGAATGATAAATATTGCATAAATGTGTCTTTGAGAGCTAATTTTTTTTGACAATCATTAATAAATATTATAAATTTATATATTAATACAATAGCAATGCCTGGAAAAATCATGGATTATATGGAAAAATGCATGCATGAAAAGTAATATTCTTAAGATTTTATTAAACCTGGAAAAGTAAAGGACAAGAAATTCAACCTGTAAAAGTAAAGAACAAGATATTCTAGTAAAGTAAAAAATAAGAATTTTTTAGACTTAAAATATTGCAGCTAAAAATAAAATTTGAATATTGATAATTTATATTTATGTAGTGAAAATTGTTTGAATAAAATTAATTCATTAGTTAGTTAGTTAGTTAGTAGATGGAATTAATAATTTAATAATTTACATAAAAATTAACAATTTTATTATATCATAATTAGGATCATTTAATTCATTTTTATGTAAATTATAAAATTATTAATTCCTTCTACTAACTAACTAATGAATTAATTTTATTCAAACAATTTTCACTACATAAATATATGCAAATAATAGGGGGAAAATAAGTTCAATCCAGTGACTGACACCCTTTCTAACTCAACAATAAACAACATATGCAAATAATAAATAAAATATTTATCAATATTCAAATTTTATTTTTAGCTGCAATATTTTAAGTCTAAAAAATTCTTATTTTTTACTTTACTAGAATATCTTGTTCTTTACTTTTCCAGGTTGAATTTCTTGTCCTTTACTTTTCCAGGTTTAATAAAATCTTAATATTACTTTTCATGCGCGCATTTTTCCATATAATTACATAATTTGTGTTTTATAATTCAAAACAACTAATCTTTTTTTTCTAAACTATGTTAACTATGATAAATCTACAATGGGCGTATTTGTTTTTTTATACAAAGCAAACTCTTAATTCTTAAATTGTATTTACACTTTTCTTAGTTAATTTCCACCCCCACCCCCTGTATAAGCTAAAGATATGCTAGGTTTTAACCCAATTATTACAATGCATGAATTGTTATATCTTCACACAAACATCTATTGTTGTAATATGGTTAGTTTTAATTTACGTTTTTCTTTGTATTAAGTGATTTATTCATTTCTCAGCTATGCATGTTGCAAATTCAATATCAGAGACATAAGTCAATGTTAGAAATATACTCAATTACTTCCTTTACTTATTTCAGAGAATTAATTATATTCTATGAATTTTAACTGTGATAATTAAAGATTATTTTGCACCAATCATACTATTATATAAGGATTATTTAATTAGGTCATGCAACTTAATTTATTTTTATTTTGTATTTAACTCCTGAAACCAATCTAATATCAAATAAAAATATATAATTCCTTAATTTATATAAAGAAACCTAACCGGATATTTCCTGGATAAATTATACCTATTTCTATGTGAACAATATATATATATATATGATGATGATTGCAACGTCTTGTCAGACGAGTGCCACTCCCTCAGACATTTAAAATCCATGAGCCCAAATGTCTGAGGAAGTATCTATACAAATATGATGTTACAGAGTCTTAGCTTTGTACGACAGCTAAGTCTCTCTCTTGGTTCAAAATGTTGAGATCCAGCAATAAGCAAGAGCAAGATAGCCAGCAACAAATTAAACTGCAGACCAGCTTAATGCGGGTACTGGTCTTCCGCTTTATGGTTTTTTAAATCAGAGATTTGCTTCTCCTAGAAAGGTTGCCTTCACCACGGCTTACGGGAGCCCTCTCTACCCCAATACACATATACACACACACAAATATACACGGTGCTAGTTGGCCGTTGACCCAGAAAAAGAGTTCATTCGCCCTTTGGGAGGTCTTGTTTTTAATCCTTCAGGGAGACTAGCCGCCCTCCTCACCAAACAAGTCTGGTGGGGGAACCAGTTTAGTCACCGGTGACCCGACCAGGAGGCAGGTAGTACTGGGTTACATGGTACCAGTAGCATATGACATGACCTGACATAATATATATATATATGCACACACACGTTGATTCTTAATGATATAAGCTTAAGATGTATTGGGTTTTAACTCTACAACTACTGAATATAAATATTTGAATCAAAAATAAAGCCATAGTAAAACATATGGACTAATATAATGTGATGATCTTGAATATTTATACTTTTGTTTGTAAATACATGCACAATAAGTCAATTATTTCAATTTATTTTATGAATGTTTATTGTGACCATTAGATCCAGTACCAATCATGCTATTATTATATTTGCGTTATATAACTGGGCCTTTCTAACTTCCAGACTCCACACTTTTTTTTTTTTTTTTTTTTTTTTAACCAAAGACATCCTGTATATGTATATTTTTTTTTATTACATTTTCAACCCAAACAAGGCACATTGCCACTTTGGTGTAGGGGGCTACTATCAGGGGCAGCAACTACTGGGGCACTATGTTGGGATTTGGGCAGCAAGATGTCAGTTCACGTTACACTTGAACTTCTGCATGTCAGTACAGTTGGGGAAGCAGGGACCTGGAATGGAATTCCAGAGTCTAGCGGTTCTGGGGAAGAAACTACTGGAGTAGAAAGATCTTTTACATCTAGGGATCTCTACTGTGTGAGGGTAGGAATTAGCTGCCTGTCGGGTTTGTCGAGGTTGTCTACGTCGTGGGGGCACAAGTGTCTGCAGTTCGTCAGAGCATTCACCATTAAAATACTTGTAGAATAGGCAGAGGGATGCAACGTTTCGTCGATGGGACAGAGGCTGAAGCTTAGATGCCAGTTCAGGGCCCAATAATTTACACCAAGTGATCTAATCTGGTTTGGTGCAAAAGTTGCAACACCATAATTTACTTGATGTTTATTAGCACTTCCTAATATATGTTTTCTCATCCATTTGTATACACTCTTTAGTTATATTTCATATACTAAAAGCTTGCTTCATAAATAAAAGGATTAGTATAAATAAAGGGCACAATATAATTAAAAAGGTATATTTTCCCCATAAACATATATAGATGTAAGCGACCTTGTCTGTCTACTAGGCTACAGTCAGTTTTGGGTCTACAGATTTGAAACTAGAGGATTCGGATTTATGGAATGAATTTGATTCAGGTTTTAGCCGGTAAAAGTAGCTACTAAGAGGCCAAATTAAAAAAATTGGAACTTGTAAATTAACTTAAAGTGACTGTGCATGCACAAATATTTATACGTTAATGTCGGTTAATTTTTAGTCTTAATTCAGATGATAAAGCTGGAGCACTAAATACTTTAGTTTTGATTCTAGCTGATGGGACCCAAGTCATTTTTTTTTTTTTTAATAATTTCTGAAATCACTATTTTATATATATATATATATATATATATATATATATATATATATATATATATGGTATGATATAATAATCAACAGAGTATTGGCTCTATGATAAATATGAAATCTGCATAAATTAAAAAGTCATATTTAAAACTTATTTTATGACCAGGCAATGCCGGGTGGCCTACTAGTTGTTTTATATAAGTAAAATTAAGTTCGATAATGCAAAGGAACCAACATCATATTGTTTTTACACAAAAGTAATAAACATCAATCATAGAAAAACGGTTTAAAAGACAAGTTTCATCATGATCTTTCCATGGCAGCCATCTTGCTTTCCTGTTTACATGATAATAAGGAAGACGATGCAAGCAAAACATCTTGAAAAAAATTCTGGAACATTGCCGAACAAGGCATTTCAAATGCATTTCACAGATCGAATTATTCGGTGGCTATTTTTATATTCATAATTCTGCAAAACAACGGTATCATGGATTCCAAAAAGAAATTTGTGTGTTTATTTAGAATTATACTTATTTAGAATTATATTTATTTAAAAAAGCAAAATTACAAAAAAAACTTTTGATGTGCTTACTCGTCACTGACTAAAGATGTCATATTTAAAATATCACAAAAATTGATGAAGGAGTTTATTTTATAACTAAGGAAATAATAAAAAAAATAAATAAAAAATAAAAAAATAAAAAACTTACAATTTTTTTACGATTTTAATATTAAATGTATCCATTATAAGGTTGATTAAGATTTTGATAGTTGTCGCCCTCTTATTTATTCAACATGGCCGATTAAAAAATAAATAAATAAATAAACTATGTTTCACATTGTCATAAAATTTGATTTTCTTGAAGATAAATTTACAAGATTTTTGGAATATGACATCTTTGTTCCATGACGAGTACGTTTATAATTCAACAAGGATACATGATAAATTATTCACCGTTCGAAGATGACGCACCGTAAGCTATTCACCGTTCGAAGAGGACGCACCGTAAGCTATTCACCGTTCGAAGAGGACGCACCGTAAGCTATTCACCGTTCGAAGAGGACGCACCGTAAGCTATTCACCGTTCGAAGAGGACGCACCGTACGCTATTCACCGCTCGAAGAGGACGCACCGTACGCTATTCACCGCTCGAAGAGGACGCACCGTACGCTATTCACCGCTCGAAGAGGACGCACCGTACGCTATTCACCGCTCGAAGAGGACGCACCGTACGCTATTCACCGCTCGAAGAGGACGCACCGTACGCTATTCACCGCTCGAAGAGGACGCACCGTACGCTATTCACCGCTCGAAGAGGACGCACCGTACGCTATTCACCGCTCGAAGAGGACGCACCGTACGCTATTCACCGCTCGAAGAGGACGCACCGTACGCTATTCACCGCTCGAAGAGGACGCACCGTACGCTATTCACCGCTCGAAGAGGACGCACCGTACGCTATTCACCGCTCGAAGAGGACGCACCGTACGCTATTCACCGCTCGAAGAGGACGCACCGTACGCTATTCACCGCTCGAAGAGGACGCACCGTACGCTATTCACCGCTCGAAGAGGACGCACCGTACGCTATTCACCGCTCGAAGAGGACGCACCGTACGCTATTCACCGCTCGAAGAGGACGCACCGTAAGCTATTCACCGCTCGAAGAGGACGCACCGTAAGCTATTCACCGCTCGAAGAGGACGCACCGTAAGCTATTCACCGTTCGAAGAGGACGCACCGTAAGCTATTCACCGTTCGAAGAGGACGCACCGTAAGCTATTCACCGTTCGAAGATGACGCACCGTAAGCTATTCACCGTTCGAAGATGAAGCACCGTAAGCTATTCACCGTTCGAAGATGAAGCACCGTAAGCTATTCACCATTCAAAGATGAAGCACCGTAAGCTATTCACCATTCAAAGATGACGCACCGTAAGCTATTCACCATTCAAAGATGACGCACCGTAAGCTATTCACCATTCAAAGATGAAGCACCGTAAGCTATTCACCATTCAAAGATGAAGCACCGTAAGCTATTCACCATTCAAAGATGAAGCACCGTAAGCTATTCACCATTCAAAGATGACGCACCGTAAGCTATTCACCATTCAAAGATGACGCACCGTAAGCTATTCACCATTCAAAGATGAAGCACCGTAAGCTATTCACCATTCAAAGATGAAGCACCGTAAGCTATTCACCATTCAAAGATGAAGCACCGTAAGCTATTCACCATTCAAAGATGAAGCACCGTAAGCTATTCACCATTCAAAGATGAAGCACCGTAAGCTATTCACCATTCAAAGATGAAGCACCGTAAGCTATTCACCATTCAAAGATGAAGCACCGTAAGCTATTCACCATTCAAAGATGAAGCACCGTAAGCTATTCACCATTCAAAGATGAAGCACCGTAAGCTATTCACCATAAATTATTCATCATTCTTAAAATGACACACCATAAATTATTCATCATTCTTAAAATGACACACCATAAATTATTCATCATTCTTAAAATGACACACCATAAATTATTCATCATTCTTAAAATGACACACCATAAATTATTCATCATTCTTAAAATGACACACCATAAATTATTCATCATTCTTAAAATGACACACCATAAATTATTCATCATTCTTAAAATGACACACCATAAATTATTCATCATTCTTAAAATGACACACCATAAATTATTCATCATTCTTAAAATGACACACCATAAATTATTCATCATTCTTAAAATGACACACCATAAATTATTCATCATTCTTAAAATGACACACCATAAATTATTCATCATTCTTAAAATGACACACCATAAATTATTCATCATTCTTAAAATGACACACCATAAATTATTCATCATTCTTAAAATGACACACCATAAATTATTCATCATTCTTAAAATGACACACCATAAATTATTCATCATTCTTAAAATGACACACCATAAATTATTCATCATTCTTAAAATGACACACCATAAATTATTCATCATTCTTAAAATGACACACCATAAATTATTCATCATTCTTAAAATGACACACCATAAATTATTCATCATTCTTAAAATGACACACCATAAATTATTCATCATTCTTAAAATGACACACCATAAATTATTCATCATTCTTAAAATGACACACCATAAATTATTCATCATTCTTAAAATGACACACCATAAATTATTCATCATTCTTAAAATGACACACCATAAATTATTCATCATTCTTAAAATGACACACCATAAATTATTCATCATTCTTAAAATGACACACCATAAATTATTCATCATTCTTAAAATGACACACCATAAATTATTCATCATTCTTAAAATGACACACCATAAATTATTCATCATTCTTAAAATGACACACCATAAATTATTCATCATTCTTAAAATGACACACCATAAATTATTCATCATTCTTAAAATGACACACCATAAATTATTCATCATTCTTAAAATGACACACCATAAATTATTCATCATTCTTAAAATGACACACCATAAATTATTCATCATTCTTAAAATGACACACCATAAATTATTCATCATTCTTAAAATGACACACCATAAATTATTCATCATTCTTAAAATGACACACCATAAATTATTCATCATTCTTAAAATGACACACCATAAATTATTCATCATTCTTAAAATGACACACCATAAATTATTCATCATTCTTAAAATGACACACCATAAATTATTCATCATTCTTAAAATGACACACCATAAATTATTCATCATTCTTAAAATGACACACCATAAATTATTCATCATTCTTAAAATGACACACCATAAATTATTCATCATTCTTAAAATGACACACCATAAATTATTCATCATTCTTAAAATGACACACCATAAATTATTCATCATTCTTAAAATGACACACCATAAATTATTCATCATTCTTAAAATGACACACCATAAATTATTCATCATTCTTAAAATGACACACCATAAATTATTCATCATTCTTAAAATGACACACCATAAATTATTCATCATTCTTAAAATGACACACCATAAATTATTCATCATTCTTAAAATGACACACCATAAATTATTCATCATTCTTAAAATGACACACCATAAATTATTCATCATTCTTAAAATGACACACCATAAATTATTCATCATTCTTAAAATGACACACCATAAATTATTCATCATTCTTAAAATGACACACCATAAATTATTCATCATTCTTAAAATGACACACCATAAATTATTCATCATTCTTAAAATGACACACCATAAATTATTCATCATTCTTAAAATGACACACCATAAATTATTCATCATTCTTAAAATGACACACCATAAATTATTTAGAATTTTTAAAATGACACACCATAAATTATTTAGAATTTTTAAAATGACACACCATAAATTATTTAGAATTTTTAAAATGACACACCATAAATTATAAAATGACACACCATAAATTATTTAGAATTTTTAAAATGACACACCATAAATTATTTAGAATTTTTAAAATGACACACCATAAATTATTTAGAATTTTTAAAATGACACATCAAATTATATATAATTTTTTAAAATGACACACCATAAATTATTTATAATTTCTTAAAATGACACACCATAAATTATTTATAATTTTTTAAAATGACATATCATAAATTATTTATAATTTTTTAAAATGACATATCATAAATTATTTATAATTTTTTAAAATGATACACCATAAATTATTTATAATTCCATTCTTAAGTGGTATAAAATTAGATTACAAAAATATATTAGACATTGCGTACAATGCTAAATAGTTTACAATTCGAAATTTTTTTTCTTCATTTTTTGGGGGGAGGGGGGGGTACTTGTTGCTTTAGTTTGACTTTTTTTCTCCTGACCGGATTTTGACATAACTGCTGAACTGTGCTGATTTCACTTTCAGTTCTCTTTATCATTCTTATACTTCTTCATGTCTGCTTTCAAGGGTTTACTGCATAAAACTTATAAGATGATAGAGGATTTCCTTCCGTCATATCAAAAGTAGTATAGAGTTGAGTTTCATGCAAGTACTGCATGAAAATGAACATACTGGTATCATGACAAGCTTAGTATATTTTAACAAAAAGTTTCATAAAATGAGATTTTTCCATTTTGCAAACCATGCAGGATTTTTTCTTTGTGCTGTATAATTAGAGAGGAGACAAAATGGATAGAATTGAACAAATAATGGTCGGCCCTTTTTCCAGAAGGAAGGTAGTTGGAAGTTCTTTAATGTTGTTCAATTAACAAATATTGGTTTGAAATGATCTTGATCAGGGAACTATATATAAAAAAAAAAAAAAAAAAATTTTTAATTAAAAAAAAATCAATAAATCTATGAACCGTTAAATGTGTGCTGTGTCGTCAGTAAAATTTTGTTGTAAAATCACACGCATGCATTTCTATAGGAATTTGATCTTGTACAACTGTGTGTTTACAACGAAACACAGATGAAGATACCTACTAGACAGACTTAGTTACCCATGCCATGAAACAATATCATCCCAACTTAATTTGATATGGGTTCAAGATACATCTCAGAAAAATATGTGAACACAGACTAGAAGTTTGCCAATACCTTGACACTACCAGATTAATGAAATTGTCAAAATTTAAACTTATGTTTACAATTTTTTTATGGAAATCGCTCTAGACAATGCATGAAGCTTAAAAAAAAAAAAAAAACTGAAGTCAAAACCAAGCCATAAGTTTTGTATGAATAGATTCCGACCCAGAAAAACAGCAATTCTTCCCCCTTTATCAGAAACATTGCTAAAGAACAAAATAAGTGAAGCAAGCATTATGAGGATGTCGAAAGTCAATACAAGATCTACTTTGTATAAAGTACATAAATGCTTCAACGTTCCAGTCATTAAACATGGAACATTAGTTAAAAAAAAATTAACACTCATGTTGGTTCTAGTGGTCACTTTGCATAAAAACTATGGTCATTTTTTTTTTTAAAGATGTCTTCTTTTCCACACATTTTGGCAAAACCCCAGAAGGCTTTTTTTCCAGACAGTACTTCCAAAAAGGAGGTTGACTGGATTGTCTGTCACTTGCAAACGAATATTGTTATATATTCCGACCCTATGCCAGTTAGTAATGATAGAGTTAGCTAGAGTGAATTTTGGCAAGGGTCACATTAGTACATGTAAAGATAATCCAGTGGCAAAAAAAATGTACACACCCGCACGTGGCGTGATTGAAGCAGAGGTTAAAGGTTAGACTCCTTCGACATAATTTAATATGACACTTGTTCAAGCGAGAGAACAAAGTTTCCAGATGGTCTTATTCAAGAAATTATACAGATTAGACGCGTCCAGCAATGCAGAGATAACTTAAGTAAATGTTACCTCGAGATTCTGTCAATCTGCATCTCTCAATCCCCAAGTTAGAAAAATAAGTTAAGGAATTAACTTTAGCTAGGCAGTCTCTCTCAATGAGTTAACTCTATAAATAAAACTTTTGAAAACTCAAAGTTTCTATTTTGTTTCATGCACAAGTAGTTATTTTCGTCTAGCTACACAGTCAACAACTACAAGAGGATCATAGCCTACACATGAAAAGACAAAGAAAAGCAACAATCAAATAAAAAAAAAACAGTACCCGTGCA
Organism: Euprymna scolopes; assembly: GCF_053919585.1. NCBI lineage: Eukaryota > Metazoa > Mollusca > Cephalopoda > Sepiida > Sepiolidae > Euprymna > Euprymna scolopes. Next base: position 20,079,570 of record NC_136488.1, read on the forward strand.
TGTATAAAGACATTATATTGTTTTCTTGATTGCTCTCAAGTGATGCTTTATGAACGAGAACGAATACGAGCTATGTATGTAAGTGAGAAGAAACAAGTATACAATCACAAAACATACAATATGCAAACTTGTCGTTTTATGAAAATGGTACAATATGATGGAAATGCAAATTATCTAGACCTCCATAATAAAATTAACTTTATATCACATTTTAGTCAGATAAAAACATTGGAAGTGAAATAGCATAAAGATTAGATAACTGCATGTCAGAAACACAAAACCTTAGGAATAGATAAATATAGATGCATATGTAGGTAAAGAAATTACTTTGTGGAAAGGAGGGCAGTGAATTTTTTTTTTTTTTAAATGTTAATCTAACATATTCGTGTGTGAGAGAGAGTTCCTCGGAGGTTTTGAAACGGCCGAGTCTATCTTTTGTAAATTTCACACAAAGGTAATTTATATATTTGGCAGTGTTCCGATGAGTATTGAAAATAAAAAAAATAATCCAATCTTAAAAACAGCCTTTTTTCTCTTATAGATAAGAAAGAATTTTTACAGGGGAATAATTTACATTACACCGGTGTAACCTTGACCAGTGTAGCGTAAAATAGTCCCCTGTAAAAATTCTTTTTTATCTATAAGAGAAGAAAGACTATTTTTAAGATTGTCAAGCCCAAATATCAGTCAATGTGATGTTGTAAACAAACACAGACGGAATTTGATGAACAACATTATCATTTTTTTTTTTTTTTTCGAATTAGTCCACCGGGCAAATTATTCCTTGTAATATATAATATTCCGTAGAGGATTGATTCTATAATACATACGCAATCTACATAAATTAAAGCATCATGTATAAGCGACTGGGCAATGCCAGGCATCCAGCTAGTGTGTGTGTGTGTATATATATATATATATATATATATATATATTACACACACGCACACAAAGTCGATGTTTGTATTTTATAGAAATCAATATTTTTAATCATAAAAACATTCAAATAAATTTCAATAAGATTTACATTTTTCATAGAATCTAAAGGCAACATTGAAATTTTCTTTCAATTCCATTTGCGAACACTAGAAATTATTGGTTAAAAATAACTAAAATATATTAGAACATAAAGAAATTCATTTTTTAAATATATTTTTTTTTCATTTTATAAAGCAAAATAAAATTTTGCAGTTACAAAGTTTTGATACACCAATAAATCGGCCAATGAATCAAAGATTTTGTTGGAACAATTTCAGTAAACAAAATATTAGCACATAACGAGACTCGTTGGCTTTTACCGTGTACAGAGAGGGACAAGTGGATAAAAACAAATGATTATGATCACAAAAAAATAATACCTAATATATATATATATATATATATATATATATATATTTATTTATTTATTTGAAAATGGATATCATAAAATGAGCTTTAAAAAAGGTACTATTTATCCTTTATGACATCATTTTTTTTTTTAAATATTTTTATAATATGATCATCAACCAATGTCAAAGTTAAGAGAATATAGTTTTAATGATTAAAAAAAAATATATATAATATAGATCCATTAATTTATGGTTATTCTAGTATTAAAAATAAAACTTGAATATACTGTGTACTTGCATGAAAGGTCACATAAGATTATGGAAATTTTTATGCAAATCTATTTCTATGCAAGTCAAAAAGCATATTAACATGTTTTACATATATTTTTTTTAAAGATGTGTTCAAAGGAAGTCACATTGCATGAAACAAACTTTCCAGATGAATGCATGTGAAAAACTACATAATATAACGAGGCACATTTAAATAATTTGTTTTGAATTCAGGAAATATCAAAAGTTGGATGAAAATTACTTAAATTTTTACAAACCGTTATGAAATCAACAGACAAGAACACCTGCCTCTGCCTGTGTTCCTTATAACTTCCCAAATCATAATTACAAATAAGTTTCATTTTATTAGAACTTAGCAAGCGAAAGAGAGTAATGGGGATGTAATACTTTAGAATAAAAATAAATTAGAAAAATAAGGTGAGGTAGAGATTAACTGGAGATAAAAAAAGAGAACAATAAAGATGGTCTACAAGGAAGAAGAGGCACCTGCCAGAGTTGAGGTATTGCAACGAATGTAATCAACTAAATGTACAAAGTTTTTCTTGTATTGGTCGTTTTATTTTCATTAGTTTGTATGCTGTTATTTATTTGCTGCCTGCCATCACTTGATAAAAGCAGAAATAAATGACTAAGATATTCTTGCACATACTTTGATGACCATAGTCGTTGTCATGAAAAACCACGTCGCACCTTAACTCTGACAGAATGTTACAAGTTAATCACACAAATATTTGGAAAATAATATACTATTATATAAAATGAACTTTGTGTATGTGAGACAGAGAGAGAGTTTCATATAGACTCCTAAACAGCTGGGACAACTTTCCTGAAATTTCACACAAATGTACTTATGCACCGGACAGTGTTCTTGGATGGTTTTGTATCTGAATGTCCGATTAGTATTAATAATCAAAAAAATTCAATGAAAGAAGGAACAGACAATTTTGACTAAAGTCAACGTCTTATGTCTAACATCAGAAGTGCATTTGATAAGTTTTATCACCACGCAAGTAGAAAGGCCCAACATATCAAATAAGATTTTTTATATGACAGGGATGCATTCGAAATGAATGTTTCAGTTTATAGCACAAATGAACCATGATACTTGCATTTTAAACTTTGATTCTAGTCATTATATAAAAATAAATTTATAAAATCAACAGTAGATTCTCTACAGTGCAATGTAGAGTGCACTGTATTGCGGACTAAGTCACTGCGGAGAGGCATATGAAGATTTATTCGGTGTACAAACTAGAGCAGGCAATTAATTTGATTAAAAAATGGGTGATTTCACCGATTTCGATGAGAAAATATGGGAGGTGAATTTATATTCAGTTTTAAATTTGAACAATATATTTTTAATGTAAATCATTAAAATGTAATGGACATAGGTTATTTTAATGTGTGTGTGTGTGTGTGTGTGTGTGTGTGTGTGTGTGTGTGTGTGTGTGTGTAACAAAAATAAAGTGTAGAAAAATATGCTCGTCATAAGCTGAAGATTTGCATTTCAGATAATGTTGACATGTCCGATCACAACAGATTTTGCACCCACCCAAAGTGTCTCCTTTGGAAGGAGGGGTAAATATCACAACATAAATTGTCTGTCTGTCTAATATTACTACAGTGGGATGCAGGTAAATATCCTAACCTGATGAGTGTTGCAATTGCTATTATAATTTGGAGGTATTGATTAGAATTTTTGAACTGCTATTCCGGTGCTACCAGATCAGGCTGTGTAAAGATATCGGTTTCATTACTCAAATGCACCGTACATTAAAGTTTATTTCACTTTGCAAAACTTAATCACAAAAACAATCACTCCTCCTCCTCTTTTTCTTTCTCCTTCCACTTCCCTACTGGCTTCCAGATTTAAAATGCACTAAACATTAATGCTATTGTTCTGTTTTTCCTAATTAAAAAACAAATCCCACTATAAAAAAAAACAACCAAACCAAACTATGAATTAATATTTTAAGATATAAAGAACTTGAAGCATAGAAACTTTTTTCACAATGAACAAATTCTGCACTAAATAACCCCGTAAAAGGTTGATATGCCGTAAAACAAGCCAAACACTATGAATAAATATTTGAAGATATAAATATCTAACTTGAAACACAAAAACTATTACCAAAATGGCCAGCTTTAGCACTAATGACCCCAAAAGGGTTGATATGCCGTCAAATAAAACAAACGATCGCACTCAATACTATTCTCATCTTGGCTGTGAACAATAGTCCACATAACGAATCCTCATTTGCAAAAACTCTGATAAATTTCTTACGCCTTTTGGACATAGTTTTTAATAAATGTTTCTTAACTACAATATACAGAATGTTTGTGCTAGTAAGACAATATTATTTTACCGGATAGTTCTAAAAGATCGATTATCCTTTCGCCTTTCTCATTAGAATGTAATTCAGACAAAGAATAAAGAACAGCGACCGTCTTAATTCGTTACTTTACTGTTGCATGCTATGTCCCCTCCCTCACCTCCCAATCAGAACAATGCTGAATAACCCTGCTAGTTGACAACGAAAACAGAAAGACAAAAGGGAAATGCATGTACAGGTGCGGTGGGGGGGGGGGCGTGCTGCTGCGATAATAGGGTTCTGTTATTTAGTAGCATCTAAGCGGCTTCGGCTGACGATTTTCAACCCCAGACCGCTTTGGCGCTTTATTAAATAATCTGGTACAAAGGCCCTGTGTGTTCGATCATAGAGGAACCATCCTCCCAGACATTATTTCCAAGTTTATTGCCAGTCGCCTGAGACACATACCGGGGAATGCCGGCAGGTTCAATCACAAACTTCAAACCTATCCAGAGTGATTCCCCTTTAGGGAGAGCTGGATCCCCCCCCCTCCGCTCCTTACGAACTTAATAGCTAACTTTGCTGTAATGGAAGTCGACAGATAAACATACTGCCGGGTTTTGTTTATTCGACGAATAAAAAGAATAGAAAGTTTAAACTTCTTAACGAGCAGATGAGCTGTGGCTTAACGAGTTATTTGCGTCTTTTGTTTATTTTTTTAAGAAAGGGGGCATGAAACTCCAGTATTAATAAAATTAAAAGGAAAAGAGAATTAAGGCCTTCTATTTAATAACTATGAAATCCGCAAGTGCAGTTGCTTTTAAAGAAAAAAAATGTCGAAGGATACTTTCATGGTTCAGCTCTATAAAAAAAAGGGGGGGCACTAAAGGGGTGGAAAATCTACGTGATTCGACACATCAGCAATACCTAGTAAGCAGGGGGGGGGGGTAAGACGACTTTTCAAAACTAATATCCAGAAGAAAGCAAATTCCCACCAAGATCAAGCAGAACTATATTTAATTCTGAAGGGTTGCAAAATCAACCCCTTCAAAAATGAGATCCTATTTTTAGACGATTACACGTGAACACCTTGTAAAACTTGAGGGAGGGAGAATCAGTTTCGCATATAAATTTAACGCAAAATCTATTTCCGGGCACTTCTAGCGTTAATGTCTTATTTTTGCTATGCGAGATAAATTCTGTGCGGTTTTTTTTTTTGGTTTTTTTTTGGGTTTTTTTTGTTTTGTTTTTTCTTTTTTAGTGGGGAGGGGTACTTTTATAGTATGGTTTTACGACATTGCCACTTGGACTTAGTGTTAAAAAAATTAGTTTACTGCCTTAAAAAGCGAGGATAACCTGAAATATGGGGGTGGGGCTGGGGCAGACCACCTAATAAAATTTTTTTTTTAAATTAAAAAAAAAAAAAGGAAAAAAAACGATATATTTAATGAAACCTACTTTTAATATGCAGGTTTATTTAATAATGAATAAATATCGAAAATTTCAGGAAAATATGACTATTTGATTTTTGTTAAATTTTTAAAAATATGGGCACGGCTTAAAAAAAACGTCACAGTTGTTCTAAAGCGTCGATAATGTAAACACGATTTTTGTCTCGCATTTTCATTTTTTTTTTTTTGTATGCTGTCAAAAAATTTTAAAAAATATTAGTTTATTTGAAGTTTTTTTTTCTTTTAAAATGGTAAAAAAGTTAGGATGTTAATATTAAATTAAAGTTACATGGTGTTTACGTATAGGTGGGGGGGGGTAAAACTGTGGCGCGCGTTGGAGGTACCTACGATTTTTCTAGTCATCTATTAGGCACATCCGAGTAGCTTCGGGGAAATCGCGGGAAGCACCGTTGCAACATTGATCCCTCGCTCTAAAATCGAAGGGGTGAGGTGGGGTGGGGTCCTTTTAAGGTTGTTCAAACTTAATCGCTTGAAGTAGAATCTCATTCGGGAGGGGATAGCTGAGAATGGTAATCTACAAATTTAACAATTTTATTTATTTATTTTTTTTGAAGATGACAATCTTTCCTCGCAGAACGAACATTATGAAGGGAAGTTTTATTATTAAGTAGTATTATGCCAACAGTCTTGGACGGGTTGAACCAGCTTCCCTTGAAGGAGGCACAAGCGATGCCAGACTGCATGTATATTATTAAGTAGGCTAAACAAAGGAGTTTTATTCTGTCCTTTAAATAGGGACTGTTCCCTATTGATTGCGGTGCATTGCAATAATGCTGATTCTGCGCAGTTCTAGGAGATCCAGTATCCACCCTCCCAGGCTTTGCTTTCTCTCTTTGAGAAGGGGTTAGTTTATTGCTAATCGCCAGAGACGCGCTTATCGGGGAAAACCAACGGGGCTGCCCAGGTATTATTGCGGGTCAGAGTGCCCCTCCTCGGGGACAATGACTTCTCAATTCCATTTTCTGACCCTGAGTGGTTTGGTTCACAGTTCCTGCAGTGGGTGGAATAACATTAAGGGAGTGTTGCTGTTGCTGTTGCTCTGTTGATGTCAGCTAAAATTCAACATATCAGGTCAGCATTATTGCCAGAAAGAATAAAAATCTTGATAATTTGCTGATGATAAACATTTTTGGTTATTCGGAATTTTAACGTATTGTTCTAAGGGAGGTAATTCTATTTTAGTAAGAATTGTAAAAATGATTACTTTATTGAATGCAAGAAAGTTTTATAACATTAATAAAATTGAAATACGACGACAGTATTTTTTCTGAAAAACATTCGAGTAATTACATGAAAAAAAATTTTTTTTTTTTTCTCAACTACTTTAGCAAATTAGAGAGTGCTTGTCACTCAAGATAAAGTCGACAGATCGATTTAATATTTTGTTTTAAGCAAAAACAAAAGGTACTTACATGTTATGTCGAAAATAGATATATCCAAAAATTACGAAAATTCATCGATTAGAAAATTTATATTTAAAAGTAATTTTTACAGCAAATTAGATGAAATAGTATTTTTCTTAGATGTTACCACACCTTGAAGATATTGTGACGTGCCCCAGCCCCACCCAGCGTATTATAAACGCCCCAACCTCCTCATGTTAAGAACGGCTTTCGGAATAAACACACACCCCAACCTCGAAAGCCGTTCTTAACACGAGATGGTTGGGATTGCTTGGGTAGGTCGTATAAAAATACCTTTTTTTTTTTTTTTTTACTAAACACACAATAGTTGATTTTTGGATATATTAGGACTTTCGACATGACAAGTAAGTACTGTTTTTGCTTTAATTAAAAAAAAAAAAAAAATTTTAAGTTGATCTGTCGACTTTCTTAAACACCAAATAGAGTAACCTCCCTTAGAACAATAGATTAAAATTCCGAATAACCAAATTTTTAATGTAAAAAAAAAAAAAAAAAAAAAGGATCAGAAATATCACAATGAACTTGTTTTTGTTTTTAGTTGCCAACAACAGAAACAAGTGTTTATTGTTTTGTTTTTATTTATTTTTCTTTTTGTTGTCCTTTAACCAAAATTAGGTATCAAGTTTTAATGTGAAATTAGAATTAAAGAGGTCAACTGGAATTAAGTAGCTACAGTTTCATCAAGAACTAAAACAAAACAATTATTAAACAATAGCGTCATTTATTACTGTTAACAATTCACACTAAACCTTTTGTTTGTGTGTGTGTTTTAATAGCTGTCGTTAGCCAGAATTTCCAAGTTTGTTTGTTTTTTGTTTTTACTTTAATTTGTTGTTTTTACTATGTATTTTATTTATTTCTTATTAAAATAGGGTTTATTTAAAGTAAATTCTTTCGGTGTTGTTTGAATCAAATGCTTATAAAACCATAATCGTCGTTAATATTATATTATCTTCCTTTTTGTTTATAAAATTACTGGATGTAAAACGACCCCCCAGTCTTTTTAATAAGCCGGAAATGACTTTCCATTTAACAGTTTAAATGTTTCTAAATTCATTTAAAATTTCGAAGAGTTGCTAAGTAATTTATGCTTTGGTTATCTTTACGATTACTGTTTCCACTTCACTTCCGGATACTTCTTCCCATGTTAAGAAAGACATTCTAAATAACGTTATTATTTAGAGAAACTCGTCAGGAGGCGGTTTCCTTTACTTTATCCTGTAGATTCACCTAATAATTTAATAAACAAAAGATACCGTAACAAAAATTAAAAAATAAAAATAAAAACCGGAAGTAAAGTGGAAATAATTTTTTTTTTTTAATCATTTTTTTTTTTTTTACTTTTAACAAGAGATTAAAATGGCTGACTTGTTTACAAAGAAATTGAGATGCATTTCGGTGGATTTAATCCAGTAATGAAACGATTTTTGTTAATAGGACTGCTACCAAGTATTAGTATTCACGCTATTGCATTTTTATTAACAGTAACTAATAAAAACTAAAGTGCAAGTCAGGTAGAGACAAGAAACACAGTTACAAGAAGTGGTCACACAAGTTTAATATAAAAGTGTAAATAAATAAAAATAAAAAAATTAAGATACTGACAATAAATCTATTTCCATGGAGAATAAAAAGCCAAAAGAGAATAAATGTATTTACTATGAAGCCATAGATCGCCAGAAGACGAGGATGGAAATAAATCGAATTATTTTTCTTCCTTAAAAATGAAATTTGTTTTTCTTTAATCCAAAGAGGATGTCGGTTGGGTTTTTTCGATAAACATTTAAAAAAGAAAAATAAAACAAGTACGTAAGAGGGTAGTAAGAGAAGGGCGGTTGTCATGGTAGGAGGAGGCGTTTTCACGACTCTTTTTTTTTTTTTTTCTCCGGCTTCGAAAAAGAAATGGAATCGAAATCAAAATGTCCGAGAAAAGGTTTCGTTTCTCTTCCTTGCTTACCGTACATGTCCTTTTGGTTGACATCGTGTGTTCGTAAGAGTTGGGCGACACGAGACACCTCGTTGTTAAAGACACTCACATGCAGCAAGTAGTCCTCGGCCATGTTTGTTTTGACTCTCCGGGGAGCGTCTGTTATATTGATAGAACCTTACACTTTGCCGGGGAGCGGTCATTATATCCGATTAAGCAAACACGTGCTATTTATAACTAAAACAAACGGGACAGGAATCTGTTGCATAATATCACATCAAAGGCGGTCATTTTTATTATTTAATAGTTGTATAGTTCGAATTCCTTATAATAGGTTATTCCATTGTTAAAATAAATGCTAATTTATACTATGTATGTGTGTGTCCGTGCGTGCGTGCGTGCGTGCGTGTGTGTGTGTGCGTGTGCGTGCGTGTGTGTGTGTGTGTGCTTATTTATAAAAACATTATTGGCTACATATGTGAATACATTTTTCATCTGCACCTTATTTACAGATTCAGTCTCATCAGGCCTCATCTCTGGATCTCTAAATGAGGTGCAGCTACTGCAGCTGCAGCTCTAGCTGAAACATGTATACACATATGTAGCCAATAATGTTTGTATCAATAGACAAACTATAATTATGCTCTTCTTGTCATTGAGCACTTTTTGATAAACACCAGAGTTTCATTGGATTTACATCTAGGAAACTACAACGATACAACCATTGTGTGTGTGTGTGTGTGTGTGTGTGTGTGTGTGTGTGTGTGTGTGTGTGTGTGTGTTTAATTTTCTTCCTTTGAAGATTGTAACGTTGGGTATGGGGCAGCCAAGCTAGCTGCCAACATTGCCCGTTTTTTTTCCATGGAAACCAACCGAGAGCTCGTTGTTTCCTTAAGTGCAATTGTTTGGATCTCTTTTGCACTTGGTTCACCAGGGATATTAGTTAGGTAGGATTTCAGGTTCTTCTCCATAAGCCCTTTTATATGTGCTAACCTATAATAACTGGTGTGTGTGTGTGTGTGTGTGTGTGTGTGTGTGTGTGTGTGTGTGTGTGTGTGTGTGTGTGTGTGTGTGTGTAATAAAACAATAGTAAAGTTACATAATTTACAAGTTCATTATAATCAAATGCTTCAACAACAAATAAATTATGAAAAAGACCTGTAATCCATGGATTTTCACAGAAATTATTGGCAAATATTAATTTGAAAACTTTACAGAACAATTTTTGGTTACGTTACAGGTAACAAATAAAAAATAAAAAAAATAAAAAATTTTAACTTATTAATGAGCAAAATGTTTTTGTAATTGATCATGAGTTGATGAAAATATCAAATTGGAATTGAGTATTTTATACAATAAAAGTCAAAAATATTCAAACATCAAGTGTCTTTGAAAATCTATCTATCTATCTATCTATCTATTATATAAAAGGAACTCTGTGTGTGTGTGTGTGTGTGTGTGTGTGTGTGTGTGTGTGTGTGTGTGTGTGTGTGCGTGTGTGCGTGTGTGTGTGTGTGTGTGTGTGTATGCGAGTTCATTTCCTATGGACAAAAAATAGCTAGACCGATTTTTTAAAAATTTCACTCAAATGTACTTCATGTGCCTGGCGTGTCCTTAGATAGGTTTTGTATTGGAATGCCTTTGATAAGTATCGATAATAAATAATCCAAAAAATCCAATGAAAGAAAGGACAAGCAATTTAGACCAAAGTTAAGGTCTTATACAACCTAACATCACAAGCGCATTTGAGAATTCTTATCGCCGCACAAGCAGAAAGACCCGGCATGTAAAATCAAGAGTAGGTTCTTTGAAATGACAGGAGAATGTTCGCAATAAAAGAATATTAGCATGATTACATAAATCCGAAAAGAGTTTGTATTCTTCTGATAAGTCAAGGAGGAAAATATTCAACAACTGGCATAATAATTATATGAATGGTTCTGCATTACGATACAGATACTGTCAAAAAATTAACATTTTAACATGCTGAAAGAAATAAATGACAAGATGAACAACATCATGAAATTTGGAATATACACTTTTTGTCATTCACATATATATATATATATATATATATATATATATATATATATATATATAGATAGATAGATAGATAGATATATAAATACCCGTTCACATAAACCTTTCACGAAAAAGCTAGAACCCATAATTAGATTGAATCGAGCAATTGCATCGACAACAGACAACGCCGGACCCAAAGTGGGTTTCGATGTACTGCATCTCATCAGTGACATGCTCCGACATAGGCGCGAACCCAGGTCGTTGCACTCATGAAGCGTGCAATACTGACGACCCAACCATATGGGCCATGCTCGATTCTATCTAATTCTGGGTTCTAGCTTTATCATGAAAGGTGTATGTGAACGGGTATTTATATATCTATCTATAATCTCCACTTAATGTCTAATATATATATATATGAATGTGAATGAGGGTATGTGAGGACATTTCTCAACCTATATACTCAACAAATTTTTATCTACAGCCTTGAAATTTTGTATATAAAGTATTCAGACATGTAGGAAACTTTTTTTAATTGGTTTTCATTCAGAAAAAAGGGCTGCTAAGGGGCCAAAATTTAAAAATTGGTATTTATGGGTTACTAGATTTTTGTTTGTCAATTGTTTCACGACTACGCATGTGCAAATCGTTCACATTATGTTAAGAATAAGTAGGTTTGTAAACACTTTTTAAAGATCGTGTCAAGCTGGTCTAATGGTTATCGTACTTGACTCATTATCTTTAGATTTTGATTTCAATCTCAGCTTGAATATTTTTTGTTTTACTTACAAGACATAAACTATTTAGAAAAAACAATACTCGCATGCACATGTCTCAGTTTCTTTCCGTATTCTTTTTACTTAATTTTTTTTAAGGAATTTAATATTACGCGTAATACCAGGCAATGTCAGGTACATTTTCTAGTATATATATATATTTTTTTTCCTAGTATATATATATATATATATATATATATACATATATATATTTTTTTTTTCTAGTATATATATATATATATATATATATATATATATATATATATATATATATATATATATATATATATATATATATATATTGGTTATTTGCATTCCACTGACCAAAGGAAAGAATCATTCATATTTTTTTTTTGCAGCAAGTGCCACTATTTTTATCCTTTTACGCCCTATGAAAATGAAGTGTACAACCGCTCAGTAGAGATGTATTCATGCCAGTAAACACACCCCCTTTGATTGCATACATATTTTCCTCTTTGCAACGATGACGTTTACCTAAAAGAAAATCAAAGAACATAACACCCCGGTTCTATGTGCATGGTAATCTCTTAAACTCTTGAACAGATCATTATGAATTTTGGAATATATATTCTAGGTAACACGGTGATCAAGAGGGTTATATTGTTTATTATTATTATAATTATTATTATTATTATTATTATCATTTTTTTTTTTTTTTAATACATTTTAACATTTAGGGGTGCATATATATAAAGTTGGATATGTGTATATATTTATAATTTATATTTTTGCTAATATTGCCGAGGCCAGTCACCTCGGTTATCAGCCTTGTAACTATAAAAAGAGATATCGACAAAAATACAGTAGTGACAAAGAAAGAAGACAAATGCAGATTGTAGAGAATGGGAAGGATTGATGAGATGGGTCAGGAAAAAGTGGAACACATGTCGTAACGCAGTGTTATAAATTCAGCACTAGTCTCAGACTCAGGAGACTTTTAAGTCAACTGTACATGACACTACGAACAGGATTCATTTCGTCGGGATTTATTTCTACCAGATTATTTTCTTACTGAAATTGGAATAGTAATGGCATCAGGACAACACAATGACGTGCAACTAGTTCAGCAGTTGTTAAATTTACAGAAAGAAAACAATGAGCTTCACGCTGGCAAGGTAAATATGTCAAACTGACCCCACACTAAAAAAAAACAGACAAATCTGTGATCGAAGACATAGACAAATGGACCCAGTCCAAACAAATGTACAGTTTAACCGACCCCATGGAAATCTGCAGCGAATTAAGAACGGCTTACTCGAACGAGGTAAACAAACTTTTGTCTGAACTAGTAGGACCCAAAACTTTCAATATAGCCACAGAAGAACAGTTCTCATGGCATATATGACTCATTGTAGTGAAAGGTCTACATCACGAGGTGCATAGACATAGATTCCACGATACAAGACAGCAAGAAGGGGAGAGTCCCGCGCAGGTTTTAGCAAAGCTTCAGTCTCAAGCAAGGTTTTGCAATTTTACTGTTCAGTGTTCCAACGAATGCCAACTCGTAGCTGGCCTTGCAAATATAGAATACCAATGCAAGTTGTTGGATGCTGGTGGGGAAATACTCTTATTGGCTGAGGATATGTTTATCTCCTTCCCACGGCAAGAAGATGTGACACAAGGTTGGGAAGGTGAGATTCAAAAAGCTTGCACCCTAGAGGAAGCGCAACACTGTATGTAGTTCTGTCAGCATTCCCCGGTTAGGATGCCTCAGGTGATTAACAATAAACTAATCACTTCTCCAAGGGTGAAGAGAGAAAATTCTGGTTGGGTGAACCTTCTAGAACTGCACATGACCATTTGGACCATACTTCAGTCAACAGAGAAAAAGCCATCTCAACAATGACTTTGGAGTTTTTGGTGAAAAACCTCTGAATGTATTTCTGAGCAGGGATCTCATAGTTAATAGTCCTATCAAACAAGCAATTGGGGTAAATTACAGGCTGAAACTTTTATGGTTAAAACTAACTCATGTACTACTTAACTGTATTTAAATTAATCTCCGCCAATTCTTAAAGTCTGGTGTGTTAGTTTAATGTGAGAAAGAGTGTTTTTTCCACACAAAGTTATTTGTCCTGGTTTGATTGATTGGTTTGCATTACTTACACCTACCCTTTGAAAAAGACGTGTTTGTGATGCACAAGTCGCAGTAGGGGGAGACACTACAACTGCTAGTCATAGATGATTAGTCTTATAACTAAGAAAAAGAAACAGAAAAAACTACAAAAAAAATGACAAACACAGTGTGTGCAGCAAAATATAAAGATAGCATTTATTTCAAAGAAATAAATATGTGATTGGTAGGAAAAGATTTCACAATTAAATGAGTAAACAGGAAAGGATGGATCATTACAACTGTGGTAATATAAGTCTTGAATTCCTCATCGCCAGTTTTGTGGCAATGTAAGTTTTGAATCCCTCGTCGCCAGTTTTTTGAGACTGTATGTAAGTTTCAAATCTCTTGTTGCTAATGTTATGGCAATGTAAGTTTTGAAACCCTCATCGCCAGTTTTTTGAGACTGTATGTCAGTTTCAAATCTCTTGTTGCTAATGTTGTGGCAATGTAAGTTTTGAAACCCTCATCGCCAGTTTTTTGAGAATGTATGTAAGTTTCAAATCTCTTGTTGCTAATGTTGTGGCAATGTAAGTTTTGAAACCCTCATCGCCAGTTTTTTGAGAATGTATGTAAGTTTCAAATCTCTTGTTGCTAATGTTGTGGCAATGTAAGTTTTGAAACCCTCATCGCCAGTTTTTTGAGACTGTATGTAAGTTTCAAATCTCTTGTTGCTAATGTTGTGGCAATGTAAGTTTTGAAACCCTCATCGCCAGTTTTTTGAGAATGTATGTAAGTTTCAAATCTCTTGTTGCTAATGTTGTGGCAATATAAGTTTTGAAACCCTCATCGCCAGTTTTTTGAGACTGTATGTAAGTTTCAAATCTCTTGTTGCTAATGTTGTGGCAATGTAAGTTTTGAAACCCTCATCGCCAGTTTTTTGAGAATGTATGTAAGTTTCAAATCTCTTGTTGTTAATGTTGTGGCAATGTAAGTTTTGAATCCCTCATCGCCAGTTTTTTGAGAATGTATGTAAGTTTCAAATCTCTTGTTGCTAATGTTGTGGCAATGTAAGTCTTGAATCTCTTATCGCAAGTGTTCTGGCTTTGCAAACTCATGATAATCAACACAGTGGTATAATTAACAAAAACTGCTTTAACAAAACTATGTTACCGAAGTACACATCATGATTCTGAGGCCATAACTGTAACAAATGGCAGTATTATTTCTTTTCCACTGCAGGAATATGTGACATATGATCAGGAGGTGAGGTGAGTCAAGTTACCGCCCCTAAAGGAGGAGCATTCTGGCCTTATAAAATTTGTCTAAACAACCCCATCAGCATTTCCAGTCAGGATGCCTTAGGAATTAAGCAATAAACTTACTCAATTTGAGTCATTCCATTCATTTCTGAAATGGATACATTTATTAATTCATGTAGTGGATAAGTTCGCTTATTCCTAAAATGGGTAAGTCTATTTATTCCTGGAATGGATAAGTCCATTAATTCATATGATGGGTAAGTCCATTAAGTCTTGAAATGGGTAAGTCCATTATTTCATGTAGTGGGTGATGCAATTCTATATCTTTATAAAAGCCAAGTATGTCCAAGGATGGAGTAGTGCTGCCACATCTGGCAGGAGCTGCTAAAAACAGCCTATCCTGCATTGACAGAGTACAAAATAGACTTTGTGGTTTAATGCGGGATGCCCTTTTCTCTTCCCTGCAACCTCTCTCCCGCAGAAGAGACATTGTGAGCATGTCTTTGTTTCATCGTTCTTTCCATGGCAGGTGCTCGTCTGAGCTCCGATCCGTCATCCCCCTCACCAATCTTTCACGAGAAACACCCGTCTGGCTGAAACTACTGTCAATAATTTTCCCCACTCTTTATCTGTGCCTAAATCAAAACGTAGATTCCATGAGCAAAGCTTCTTTCTTAGAACTGCACGCCAGTGGAACTCTCTGCCACTTGTCTGTTTCCCACCTGACTACAACTTGGACGTCTTCAAGTCCAACATAAACAAACTCCTGACAAACTGCCCCCTTAAGTAAGACACTCTGTCAAAACCCCCAATACTAATGATTACTACAATACTATCTCATTGATTACTGTACACGCAATAACCCTTATCCCTGAGTGGCCTTCGGACCTTGATAAGTGGAGACCCCCATGTAAAAAAAAAAAAACAAAGAAAAAAAATCTATTAATTCCTGAAATAGGTAGGTCCATTAAATCATGTAGTGGGTAAGTCCACTAATTCCTGAAATGGGTAAGTCCACTAATTCTTGAAATCGGTAAGTCCATTAATTCCTGAAATGGACAAGTTCATTAATTCCTGAAATTGGTAAGTTCATGTATTCCTGAAATAGGGAAGTCCATTCATTCATAAAATAAGTAGATCAACTTTCCCAATAACAATTACTATAGGATGATGATGATGATGATGATGATGATGATGATGATGATGATGATGACCAAAGTTTTCTTTCGGTGATAATGCTGCTGATGATGCTGGAAATCTAAAAAGGCTTATTGTCACTCAGATTCCAAGGAACACCACCAATTGTTGTCAGTGAGTAATATCTGATGATAGCCTGTGTGAGAACTCCTAGTGAGTACATGTATAATAATACGTTCTGCTACTCAAAACAAAAACAATAGAAAGAACATTATTACAAAAGAGAACGTCACACACACCCTTAAAAAATATTGGTGATGATGGCCTAAGTTGGCATCACAAAATGATCATGAGAGGTTTAAGAGGATGGAAGGACTGAGGAGGGGAAGCACTAACCAGACCTCCACTGGAACCTTTAAGAGATTTTTTGCTACTGAAACCCCAGAGAATGTCAATCAGCATTTCAAGCCAGAAATCTATTGCAAGGAGCTGTTGCAATAATGCAAAATCATTTGCAATGGTTATTGAAGGAGATGGAGAACACTGAAAATCTGAGGATTCCAGGGAACACCACAGGTTAATGTCAGTAAGCGATCACTGGTGATAGCCCGTGAGGTCTCCTAGCAAGTAAATAATAATAATATAAAAGTAAAGAGATTTATTATTTTTAGAATGTCTTAAAAGATACATCACAGTTTATGAATTGTGATCCAATGGGTTATGGGGAACAGTTAGTTTGTTTCTGTAAAGTTTTGTTTTCTATATTCTTTAATCACACAAATGATTGTCATTGTCATCATATTCCATTTAACATGCATTTTATATTCTGACATATATTGGACAGATTTTAGAAATTTATGCTCAAATAATCGATTTCTGACCAGGTCTTTATTTATCCCTCTTTCTCTTAAATCCATTCTTGTCACTTTCTCCCATGTTTCTTTGGCCTGCTTCTGCCAACTGACCTTGCTACTTAAGAACACTTATCCATTCTTTTAACGTTACTATAACAACAAATCCCCTGTTCTGCATGCATCTTCCTATACTGTTCAAATTTTATCTTCCTCTGAGGTCATCAAATCTTCAAGACACACAGTGCACATTCATCAAATTATTCTCATATTATTTCTCTCCATCCAATGTACGTTCTCATCCCTCACCAGCCAGGTGTCGTTTTCATATCATCACAATCGTCACATGATTTGCAGTACTCCATTTTGGCCCTTACTTGGACTAGATAGGATGTTGGAGAGGCCAGTTTCAACCAAGCAGCCAGTCACAAGATGCTGTAAAAATAATTTTAAAAAATCCCAATTGAACCTGATGTTTCTTCAATCAGACACCTGTCCTTTTGTAATTTGTAGATTGTAGGAATTCGCTGAGGAAGTTTGATGATGAAATTTGCTGACACCCTGCACAAAGAGCTCTGTAAAATTGGCCTTTCCTCAGATCAAACCTGTGATTGCGTCCATCATTGTGGGCCCTGTTATAGTTCAGAATTAATGGATAAGAAAAAAACAGTTATGTCTATTATGATTTGAATGAAAAGAAAAAATACTAAAAATTAAGAGGATGCAAATAGCTCATCCAAAGTTTTGGGTTATAAGCTGACAAAAACGAAATTAGAAATTTAAAGTCAAATATTCAAATGAAAAAAAAAGGGAAGAAAGAAAAATTCATAAATCACAATTAAACTTTACTGAAGAGAACTTGAATGCCTCATTATCCTCAAGTATCTAAGGTCTCTCTGTAAAGAAGTTTTTCAGGACAACCTGGCATGAGGATACTTTTTTCTACAGGTAAACCCTGACTAAATATTCAAATCACAATATTCACGGCCCAAATACGATCTCCTCTGTATGGCTAACCCTCACTTTTATGAAGAATGATACACTTTCTTCAAGTGATATTACGTAAAGTAATACCATGTAGCTGGATACTCCACCAGACTAGATGAATTCTTGTTCTGGAATGCAGTAAGGACAAAAGAAAGAAATAATATAACATATTCAAATGGTCAGTTGGGGAGAGGGAAATAATGTTTTCAAATTCTTTACTAACTCAGTATTTGAGAAGAAAAGTAAAACTTTAATTAAAATATTGAATATCTTATATAGAGATCAAGTGTTTGCCCCAGGAAGGGGGAACTTTGATTTTTGAGAATTTTGACTGAAATAAAATAAAACAAGAAACAACACACAATGGCATATCAGCCTAAGAAGCAATTCACCATTGGAATCATGAATTAAACGGTAATGGTCTTTTATAAAAGAAAGCAGTTTATGATTGGTTGTGACAAATAGTAACAAGTGAGAATTAGCATATTCAATTTCCATAAAAAATTCCTGGACCTCATTATGATTTTCTCTTTTCTGCTAACAGAACCCAGAATGCTGACATTTTTTTTCTATGTCATTATTTTTCTCCCCAACAATATGACTTTGTTTTATGTGGAAACGAGAACGGAATGAACTTATGAAGCAATTTGAGAACTTCATCAATCGTTGTCCGATCATGCTGTTCAGATTTATAAAAGTTTTGCTTTCAATGAATAGGATGAAAAAGGATGAGAGAAAAACAAACGCGATAATCATAGCCATTATACATTTCTATTGACCAAATACTATTGACCACTTGTGTCACTTTGTGGAAATTGAAAGGAAATAAATTGCATCAACTGAAAAATGTATTGATCTTTATATGCAGTCAGTTGAATATGCAGGTGATATAGTGGCTGTGAGCATGGCAGGACAGACTATGGATACCCACGTAGTGGTTCATGCACGTGAAATTTTTGTGGCAGGAGATGCGCAATCTCCAACCACACCTCTCCTTAGTCAACATTGTTAAATACCAGTGTCAAATGAAGTGTATGTACAGGATGACTGGAAAAAAATGCCGAGATAAGCAGAGAGCACATACAGCACCTAGAATTCCCAAATGGTCACCCATCTGGTACTAAGCAGGCTCAACGTTGCTTAACTTCAGTGATCTGACGAGAACCGATATGTCAATGCGATTATGCTGTATCTGTGAGCATGAATTGTAGGCACGTCATGCAAGGTTCAAATTCTGTCGGCGGATGCTCAATCATTAAGACTCTAACTTCTCTACTCCTTAGCTATGTAAATTAATAGAACAGATTAGATTCTTAAGTCTTGTTAGAGTAGGTGTACATGATCGGTCTAATAGATAATATTGTATGCTATGGAATTATTTCTCCTGAGTTCAAATCCAATCAGATTTATTGTAATTTATGCAGTTGGAAAAGGCATAAAACCACAATTTCCCCCCAAAATAGAAAATTGTGTTCACATGGTATGCTTGCTTTGTCTTCCATAAAACTAAATATACAACGTGATGAACATGTCTCACAAATTTTTAATGCATGCAGATTCAAAAAAGACAAACTAATCAATATATGTAAAGGAAGCGTCTAACATGGATTAACAAATGACTGTGTGAGTGTCACAAAAGCACCAATAGAAATGTTTGATAACAAAAGAATTCCCTTTTAGATTATTTAATGTATTACTAACCAGCAGAGTGTTACAACTGTTGATTCAGCAAAAAGTCAACCAGGCATGGTGATAACGAAATGATTGCATGTCTAGGAGATGACTAGTCTGACCAAGTAGACACTGCAGACAAACGAATCTTGTCACTTCAGTGGCTAAACTAAAATAGATAGAGGTTGTACAAGTCAGCTGAAAAAGCAGGAAACAGGAAGTAGACTTGTGAGTCACACATTTTATATCAACAACCACATCAACAAATAGTTGACTACACTATGATCATGTGATCTGGCATCCCATTCGTTGAGAATTTGTGATTGAAAGATGTAATTTTGGAATCAATTTGCCTGATAAATTTAAATTTTATAATCATACTAGACTACCCGTGACCCATTGGGTCAGTATGTTATATTAGCTATGGAATTAATGTATGAGCGTGACACTTGTGACATAAAGAAAATAGATTTTTGTGACATAACAGAAACATTTCTATGAAATTATGTTAAAATGAAAAAAGAATATAGATAGATTTCTATGAGTCGTTTTGTTTATAATTGTTTATTTTTGAAAAAAACCCAAAAAAACTTACATTGAATTATAAGCGGTTTGCCATACTTATAGGTAAATGTTCTCTAAACAGATATCATAATACTTAAAGTTAAATTCAAATTTTGATATATCTTTTTATTTAAACAAAAAAAAAACCCCAAACAATTGGGATGTTGAAAACGTACACAGTAAAACAATACATTTTATTGTCGTGTTGATTATTTGTAACGCAAAATAAAAAAATACATATTTTCGGGGTTATTTATTTATGTTGGTAGTGTAGAAGAAAATGCATGAATGTTTATTAAGAAAGTTGTATTAAAAAATGGAGAATAAATTTAAAAAAAAATGAAGGCAGTGGGTAAATAGCCATTGTAAAATACTCTTATGGTTGTCAACGGGTTAAAGTAAATTTATTTGTAAGAAAATTGCGTTAAAATAACTTAAACATAATACGGAAATGAATGATGTGCCTAAATCAAAACGTAGATTCCATGAACAAAGCTTCTTTCTTAAAACTGCACGCCTGTGGAACTCTGTTCCGTCTGCCTGCTTCCCACCTAACTACAACTTGGATGTCTTTAAGTCCAACGTTAACAAATTCCTAATGAACCGCCCTCTTAAGTAAACACTTCATTAAATCTCCACACTAACGTACTGTACTTGCAATAACCCTTATCCCTGAGTGGCTTCCGGGCCTTGATAAGTGGTGACCACCGTGTAAAAAAAAATAAATAAATAAATAAATGCAGAAAGTATTAACAATTGTTTATTTGGATAATTTCAACGTGAAAAAAAAAACAATTGGGACACTGAAAACTTATACAGTAAAACAATATGTTTTATTGTCGTGTTGATTATTTGTTTATGTACGCATGCACAACCAGAAGTCGTCAACCGGATGTTGGGTTACAACACCCGTTACAAGGTCATTTCAGTTTTATAATTATATAGATTTTGTCATTTCATTTCAAAATGATAAGTTGGATAATTATAAATTTTATTTCAAGAAAAGTAAATTTTATTGTTTGAATGTTTAAAACTTTAATAAGACCTTAGATTAAATATTGAAATCAATCCAGGGCATCAATAATAGACAAACGAATTGGAAGAAAACTATAAACTAATAAAAGGATTTAAGGATCTCAATTCCTTGCTTCTAATAGAATAATATATGTTCGGAGCAAACAGTTTAAACTGGATGGGTTCAGAAATAATGGTAAACACATGGAATTTACAGAAACATTTGAAACAGGTGAAAAATATATATATATATATATATATATATATATATATATATATATATATATATATATATATATATTAGTGATGGGACGATTCCAAAATGTTTCTAATTCTGATACAATTACAAATTCTGTTCTAAATTCCTGATTCCGATACATGTACACATTTTGATTCCAATTCTTTTAAAATTTTGTAACATTTATTTAAGGATTCGATGCTTTTTAAAAATGTTTACAAATCCCATCCCATGTCAAGAATGAGTTTCTACATAATAATGTTACTATTTAGAAAACAAGTTTTAACATTGTGACTGGTCTCTGTTAACTATTCTCTACCTTTTCTCTATGAAGAAATGTTCATTTTTTTCCTCGCAATTATAAAGATTTAATCAGTTATTAGATTGATTTTAAAAACAAGATACAAATAATAATAATAATTGTTGTGAATATGGATTATCTCCTCTTTGATAATCCAAGCTAGAAAAGCTGTACATTTCCACTTGTCACGTAGACGCGTAGCAAGATTCTTAATTGAATAAAAGATTACTAGACGGAATCTCTTGTCCTGTTTTCATTACAATTTATTCAATTAAGAATGGGACAATTTATGTGACCAGAGCGATTTACCACAGATCTAGAAAGCAATCCAGCTGACAAGTGCTGGAAACATTGGCGGGAGGCATTTACAAATTTCGCTGAGGTTCTACATTCAGAAAAACCAGGATATCCCATCAATAAGCATGCGCTCCTAACCAACTACCTGTCTCACACAGTTAACGAAATTATCTTGGATTGTGTTACCAACAAAGACACAATTGATGTACTGAATGCTACATACATGAAGCCCAAAAATAAGATATTTTCTATGCATCTACTTGCAACTCGCCGACAAGAATCAGGCAAAACATTGGACTATTTCCTTAAGAGCCTTCAGACACTGGGCAAAGATTACAACTTCTGCTATATGATGGCATTAGAGGCCCAAAAGCAATACATTTTGGATGCCTTCATTAATGGCTTACATAATTTTTAGGTAAGACGCCTTCTTAAGAATAAGACCCTTACACTGAGAAAAGCTTATGAGCAAGCCTATACCTTCAAATGTGCTATACATCAGTCTAGTTTTTATTTACAGCCAGAAGTCCATGGGCGCCACGCTAAACCCACCTATTGCTACTGCCCCACCCCCTTATGACTATAGTTCAATGAAGCTTCAAGAACAATCGGTCACTGCTGCTTTAAAAAGGGACATCTGCTATTTTTGCGACTTATCTAATCACCTATGAGTTTCATACCCTGCCAGAGATACTCGTCATAAATGTGGAAAACTTGGTCATTTTTCAAAGGTATGCAAGTCTTCTAAAACCCTACACAAAGCCACTCATCAAAATACATCTGCAACTTTAGCCCTGACTGCCTTTCAAAAACTATTGCAAAAGTGAAAATTAACAGGAGACCTACACGATACCGGGAGCTCAGAAAATTTTATCAAAGAAAGCTTGGTAAAACCCAACAAACTGTAATTTCTCCCCTCCCCCAGCAGGGTAACAATGGCAAATGCATTATTGTAATTGGTTATTGTTTGGTGGACTTACTATTTAATGACGTCTCCTATAAAACTACTAAATTATCCGTAATGAAAAACCTTTGTTACAAAATAATACTGGGACAGAATTTTTTGAAGCAACACTCACAGATTGAAATTCCGTTTGGCAGTTCAATGCCCACATTGAAATTTGTGGATTGGCAACAGTAAAAATCCAGTACCCATCATTTTTCAAAAGCCTAACTGAAAACTGTATCCCATAGTAGTGAGAAGCAGACGTTTTTCTTATAATAATAAAAAAATTCATTGACTCTGAGATAAAAAGACTACTCGAGGAGAGTATAATTGAGCCTAGCAAATCACCCTGGAGAGCTCAGGTAGTTATAACCACTTCTGAAACCATACAAGTAGTAAGATTCTTAATTGAATAAAAGATTACTAGATAGAATCTCTTGACCTGTTTTTTTATTAAAATAATAATAATAATAATAATAATAATAATAATAATAATAATAATAAGCCGGATACAAGTTCTCTAACACAGGGGAAAAAATGAACCACATGATGTACATGGACGATCTGAAACTTTTTGCAAGGACCAAAAAGGAACTAGAGACACTAATAAACGCTACCAGGATCTTCAGCCAGGATACCCAAATAGAATTTGGTATGAAAAAATGTGCACTACTAGTTATAAGAAAGGGAAAACTGGAGATGACAGAAGGCATGGAACTACCTAACCAAACAGAGATGAGGGCATTAGGAGAACAAGACGCCTATAAATACTTGGGAGTTATGGAAGCAGACACTAACAAAGCAACAGAAATGAAAGAAAGAATTGGAAAGAAATACCTCAGGATAGCAAGAAAACTCTTGGAAAGTAAATTATATTGCAGAATCCTAATAAAAGTAATAAATACATGGCCAATATCACTAGTAAGATACTCTGGACTGTTCATAGGGTGGCCTAAAGAAGAACTGAGACAGATTGATCAGAAGACTAGGAAACTCATGACCATGCACAATGCACTATGCCCAAAGGACGATGTTCCCCGACTATGTGAAAAGGAAAGACGGTGGAGAGGACTGGTTTGTATAGAAGACTGTGTGAATGACACAAAAAAGAATTAGAAAAATAGGTAATGTAAAACACGGAAAGGATAATTATGGCAACGAGAGACACAGAAAAAAATCAACAAAATAGAAAACAGAGAGACAAAGAATAAGACGAGAAAAGAAAAATGGGAAAAGAAACAATTACACAGAAAATTCATAAGAATGACAAAAGATGAAAATATGGAAAACACTTGGACATGGATGCAAAAAGACATGTAAACAAGAAACTGAATCCCTAATAACTGCAGCACAAGATAACTCGATAAGAAGCAATCACATCAAAATAAAGATCGACAAAGCATAAGAAAACAGCAAATGCAGACTCTGTGGACAAAGAGACAAAATGATAAACCAAGATATCCAAATGGAATTTGGTATGGAAAAGTGTGCACTACTAGTTATAAGTAAGGGAATGCAGCAAACTGGCAAGAACAGGCAAAAACAGGCATGACTAAGTGGGAAGGGCAGTACACTGGGAATTATGCAAACAACTGTATCTCCAATGCACAGACAAATGGTACAAGCATAAACCAGCAACAGTACTTGAAAACAAGAATCACAAAATCCTATAGGACATACAAACAGATAAACACATCCAAGCAAGAAGACCGGATGTTGTAATGATTAACAAGAAAGAAAAGTCCTTTCAAATCATAGACTTTACCATTCCAGCTGACCACAGGGTGAATATCAAAGAAAAAGAGAAACAGTGCAAATGCACAGAGCTATCCAGAGAACTGAAAGGGATATGGATGTTGAACAAAATAAAGATAGTACCTATAATAGTAGGAGAACTAGGAACAATTCCAAAAAACTTTGAAAAAAGGATGGGAGAAATTGGAATTAGAAGAACGGCTAAAAAGATATAACGAATAACAATAATGAAAATAGCTGAAATATTAAGGAAAACCCTTGAATGCAGAGACTAATACACATGGGTCACATGCGCAGGCCAGGAAAAACATCAAGAAGCATTGCATGAAAATAAAAGAATATTGAAGTTGCATGTCTACAAGTTCGCTATCCCCTCCCCATCCTCCCCATTGCCCCACCCCCAAAGAGTGATGCCAAATAGTCGAGAAGTATCAAAGAGGATAGAAAGACCGAGGAGAGAGCACTGACTTGACTTCCCCTGGACAAATGCGAAGAGAACTGGGACCGTGGGGAGACTTATTGTCACTCAAAACCCAGTGCAGACTAATGGCTGCTTCCAGCGAGAAATCAATGATAAACGATAATGCAAATTTATTTGCAAATGTTATTGAAAGTGGTGGAGAGTACTGGAAAATCTGGGAAGACTTGTTGTCACTTAGCTTCCAGGAAACACCACAGGTTGTTTTCAAGGAGAGATCTTTGATGACATGTGTGAAAGCTCCTAGTGAACTAATAATAATAGTTATACTATTAAAAATAATAATGGCAAATAGATTAACACTTTAACAATCATTCCCCCAAAATGAGATTCTACTTTTTTAGATGATTAAATGGGGGGAGGGGGGATAAACCCAACTATTTTATAATTTTGAGTAGGAAAGCAATTTCATGCATAAATTTAACATAAAATGATAATCATTTTCAACCAACTCTAACTTTGTAATCTTGTCTAATCATTCAAAAATCGAAACAAAATCCTGGTAAAACATAACATTTTCACTTGATTGGTGACATTTATTTGATGTGTTTTTACCAGCGTTTATTTAATTCTTGATTTTAATCGATTATCAAGAGTCTTTGTGAACGACTTATAAAAACATTTTCTTATTCAGCTCAACAGAGTGATTGAACTAAAACATGCTTTATAATAAGTTTAAACACTTATCCAGGTAGGTAGAAGAGTCTTGCTTTTGGTAACAGTTATTTGTTGCATATTTGTTTTTCATCTCTTTTTTGTTCTATAATTACAGTAAAAAATGCCCAAATCTCATTTTTCTTTGGGGAGCAGTCTAAGTCTAAATGTAGATATAATTTCCTTTTCAAGGTTTTCCCTTTATGTATTTTATCAAAGATTTTGATAAACTCTTTGTGAGATTTTTATCTATAATTTTTTACTTGTGTCCAAAGAAAAGATGTACTATAAACATTAATTATTTCAAAGACGCCAGACAACGACAGTGTCCAGACCGTGCCATCGAAATTGAAAAACCTTGTCCAGTGGATTTTAATTTTTTTAAATTAAAATGCAATAAGTATCCGCTCCTTGCTTCCCACCCTCACTCCCTTTCTCCCCTCACCCTACAAAAGAAGCCGATTTGATCAAGTATAAGATGGAACAGAAGTAGCAAATCAGCAAAAACATATTTCAGAATATCTAGAGTAGCCCGACCAAAGTCATTATGAGTCATTACACCACCGAGGAGCGGATACTTATTGTAGAGTGGTACTTTTTGTGGAATTTCAAATCTGTCACTTCTCTGGGAAACCCTGTACTTTTACAGTTTTAACAAAAAAGGCTACACTAATATTATGGGGTCTCCATTCACGCTGAACGTCCACAGAATGCCCAGCAGCAACATATTACACATGAAAGATGCTGCCGTGGAATTTTCACAGGTCCCGCTAGTATTTATTAATCCATCAAAAATTTAAACAAGCATGTTTATCTTCTGATGAAAAAAGTCTATCTTTAAAAATCCATGGATTAAACATTTTTTGATATTATAATTTTTTGTTTGAATTTTTGATGGATTAATAAATATTATAATTATAATTTATTCAATTTTTATTTTCATCATCAATTTTTCTTTAGTTGCTCGAATTGGTATATTGAACTTTTTTATTAACTTGATGAATTCTAATTTAAAGATAATATTTATCTTCATCTTTGTAATATATATATATATATATATATATATATATATATATATATATATATATATATATATATATATATACTAGCAGTTCTGGGCGGCTTTGCTCAGGCCCTGTGTACTGTTCATAACTTTATGTGCGTATGTATATATATATTAAAAAGTTTGACTCATGTCCAGTTAACCTACATCTAAAATTTCAAGTGCTTAGACCCAAAATTGGCGGAGGAGTTTGGTAGAGCCTACAAAGGTCAACTCTTTCAACTTTGACCTCTTGGTAGCCAAATTTTCGGTCAAAAACTGATTAAAAAGCTTGCTGCATGTCTGAATACTTTTTTTGTAAAATTTCAAATGTTTAAATCCAAAATTGGCTGAATAGTTTACTAGAGACCGCAAAGGTGAAATCTTTTGAATTTTGACTCCTTGGCAGCCAAATTTTCGGCCAAAAAAACGATTGAAACGTTTGAATACACTTTATGTAAAATTTCAAATGTTTAGACCAAACATTGGCTGAGTAATTTGGTAGAGTCCGCAGAGGTCAATTTCTTTTTTAAAACTTTGACCCCAATTTTGACCTCTTAACATTTATTGTTTTGGATTCAAATCAAATTAAAATGCTTGACGCATGTCCAAGTAACCTACATCTCAAATTTCAAGTGTTTAGACCATAAATTGGAAGAGTTTTTAAAGGTCAAATCGTTGAAATTTGACCCCTTAACAGCCAAATTTCTGGCTGAAAACCGATTAAAAAGATTTTCCCAAATCTCAATACCCCTTATGTCAAATCCCGAGTCTGTAGACTGAAAATTGACAGAGTAGTTTGGTAGGAAAATGTACGCACACAGACACAGACACACACAGACAATTTCATATATATATATATATATATATATATATATATATATATATATATATACTTGTTTATTGTTATATAAACATGCTCACATCCCGCTGCTACAAATAGCCACTTGTTTCACCCGAGTATATATATATATATATATATATATATATATATATATATATATATATATATATATAGAGAGAGAGAGAGAGAGAGAGAGAGAGAGAGAGAGATATTTGTTCTCAACAACATATATAGATTATATCCATTGTATTTTTCCATTATTTTCCTTCTTCCAGCGATTCATTCTTTTATGATGTCTTCCAGCTCATTTCTATTCCCGGCAGGAAAAACAAAAAGAAAAAAAAAGCAAAGAAGAAAAAATAATTTAATGATGCATTTTAGACGCGCAAAAACTAATAAACCAAAAACCAAAAATAATTCACAAATGGTTTGCGAAAGTGGAAGATTGCAGTTCTATGCGACTCCCGTTCTTCATGCTTCATTATTCTGCGGAAACTTCCATGAACCGTCACTATCACCAAGACCATCAACACTGTACACCGAACTTTCTTTGCAGCTTCATTTGGCTAACGTCAGCAGTTCTGATTCAGAAGGGTTGAATGCATTCAGCATCCCCTACTTACCATAAAACAGAGTTGGAGTGGAAATTATCAGAATTCATGGGCTTTAGCAATTTCCTCTGTATCCAAAACTCAGTGATGCATAACAAAGATTTTTTAGCCTTTTTTTCCTTGCTCTCTCTCTCTCTCTCTCTCTCTCTCTCTCTCTCTCTCTCTCTCTCTCTTTATATATATATATATATAAATATATATATATATATAAATATATATATATATATATATATATATATACATACACACACACACATATATATATATATATATATATACAGATAAGCCTGAAGAATCCTAGAGTGCATGAAACGCAGAATATTCAGTGTAGCGTAATCGCCATATATATTTTATAACTTACTATATATATATATATATATATATATATATATATATATATATATATGTATATATAACTACTTCATTTACTCACATAAATTAATATACGAAAGTATAAATTTATGTGTAAACTTTAAGTATTTACTTCAACAGTGCTCAATACGTAGGTAGAGCTAGTTAGTAAGTTATAAAATATATATGACGATTAAGCTACACTGAAGAATCCTAGAGTGGATGAAACGCGGAATATTCAGTGTAGCTTAATCGCCATATATATTTTATAACTTACTATATATATATATATAATTTATTATTTGGGGGTAAACAGTTACATATGGTCGCTACAAATACCATCTGTTTTAATCAAAGAGACTTCATCAGGCGACCTGGAATCTCTCAACGCCAAAAAGAAGGTCGCCTGGTCGCCTGATAAAGTCTCTTTGACTGAAACAATTTTTCTTTTTGGCGTCAAGAGGTTCCAGGTCGCCTGATGATGTCTCTTTGACTGAAAATGATGGCTATTTGTAGCGACCATATGTAACTGTTTACCCCCAAATAATAAAAAATATTTTGCTCTTTTTATTGAGCACTATTTAACAACCTCGTAGTCTTCATTAGTACTGACTTTTGAACACCTCAAACCTATATATATATATATATATATATATATATATATATATATATATATATATATATATATATATATATATATAATTCCAGGTTAATATTTTTCAGAGGTAAAGCAACCAATGAAGTTTTAACGAGATTAGTGCAAGAGTGCTCAGTAGTGAAGTAGGGCAAGATGTACCTTTTATTTGTTTTACATAAGCGTTAATATGTCACTACACATTAATGAGCATGTTTCAGTCAGCTAGTTACAAGTAACTAGAGACCTCTTTAGGCGATATAGCTTATACAAAGCTTAGTCCATAACGGACTAATGGATTAATCTTTTGTATAAGCTATGCTCATGAATGTGTAGCGACATATTAATGCTTATGTAAAACAAATAAAAAGAATATATGTGTGCGTGTGCATGAGTATGTGTGTGTATAGTAAGTTATAAAAATATATATGACAATTAAGCTACACAGAATTTTCTGCATTTCATTCTTGCAACACCAATTCCATGCAATATGCTGACGAATCTTTATGAGGATGAAACAGGGAACATTCTATGTACTTTAATTGCGATATATATTTTCCAAGCTTACTACTTAGTTTTACTTATGTATCGAGCACTGTCGAAGTAAATACTGAAAATATTTGCATAACATTTCATGTAGGTATATAAAATACTCTATATATCTATAAAAGTGAAAAAATGTCTGTCTGTCTGTCTGTCTGTCTGTCTGTGTACACTTCCCTACCAAATAACTGTCAATTTTCGGTCTACAGACTCGAGATTTGATATAAGGGGTATTGAGATGTGGGAAAATATTTTTAATCGGTTTTCAGCCAGAAATTTGGCTGTTAAGGGGTACAAAGTTCAAGGATTTGACTTTTAACAACTCTACCAAACTCCTCCGACAATTTTGGGTTTAAACACTTGAAATTTTAGATATAGGTTACTTGGACATAGATTTAACTTTATAATTTGATTTGAGCCCAAAACAATAAATGTTAAGAGGTCAAAATTGGAGTCAAAGTTTTGAAAAAATTGACCTATGCGGTCTCTACCAAATTACTCAGCCAATTTTTGGTCTAAACATTCGAAACTTTACATAAAGTGTATTCAGACATAGGGCAAACTTTTTAATCGATTTTTGTTGAAATTTTGGCTTCCAAGGGATCAAAGTTCACACGATTTTACCTTTGTGGTCTCTAGCAAACTATTAAGCGAATTATGGGCCTAAACATTTAAAATTTTACATAGAGGATATTCAGACATGCAGCAAGCTTTTTAATCAGTTTTTGGGCGAAAATTTGGCTGGCAAGAGGTCAAAGTTGAACGAGTTGACCTCTGTAGACTCTACCAAACTCCTCCGCCAATTTTGGGTCTAAATACTTGAAATTTTAGATGTAGGTTACTTGGACATGGGTCAAACATTTTAATTCAAATTGAGCCCAAAACAATAAATGTTAAGGGGTCAAGATTAGGGTCAAAGTTAAAAAAAATTGACGTCTGCGGTCTCTACCAACTTTTCTCTGTGGTAGTTAAGGAAGCCTATTATATAACAAGGCATTACCGTACATGTTCACACTGTTGAATGTTTTTGACTCCTAATAGGGGGGGGGGGTATGAGACCAAAGATTTCAACGATCGTTTTTATAACCACAAGTCACAATAAGAAACCAATGAAAAGCTTCCAAAGTTACCATAAAAATTGCCGAATTTTGGATTCAATCAGTTTGCCGCCATCTTTGTTACTGACAATTACACTCATGATCATACTGCACTGCTTCTTCACCCCATCTTTGTTCAACATAATATCTCAACACTTAACACACACATTTTAATATATACATATGCACATAAAGTTATGAACAGTACATAGGGCCCGAGCAAAGCCAGACGGAACTGCTAGTAATAAAATAATAATAACATATATATATATATATATATATATATATATATATATATATATATATATATATTATAGTAAGTTATCAAAATATATGGCAATTAAGCTACATAGAATCTTCCGTGTTTCATCCCAATTGGAATTTTTGCTACCTGATGTTTTTATATATACACGTGATGTTTAGTTTAGTTTGATAACCAATCAGATTCATTGTTGTTTCCGCCTGTAGGTTGATGTTTTCATCAACCAATGGCCAAACTTCATCCAGAAAAAAGTTTGGATGACTAATATAACCTGACGAATCTTCACGAGGATGAAACGTAGAAAATATGTTTCGTTATGCAGAAACAACCAGATTATTATTATATCAATATCGAATCTTTTCATACTCTTCAGAAAAAATATAAATTTTCTGCTAAGAAAGAATTGTGCATGACAACCTGATATTGGAAAAAGAAAACGGAATTCCATAGAAAATTCAACATTGCATGTTTATATCAGCTACTATCTGGAATTAATAATAATATATTATCATTATTATTATTATTATTATTATTATTATTATTATTATTATTATTAAGGAATTTTTACTATATGAGGGGCTTTCCAAAAGTAATGCCTCCTATTTTTTATTCCGCCTGAATGCCATAGTATCTGTTGACTGAACTAGTCGTCTATGTAGTAATTAGGAGGTCCACCGTTCCAGGCTTTTCCATCCAGCTTTTGGGTGTAATAAGTTTATTGCTTACTGCCTTAGGATTCCCACAGGGAAATATCGATGGGACTGTCCAGGCAATTTTTGTTTGATAGGTCAGAGTGTTGCTTTAGGGGTGCTGATTGACACTCCCTATCTTCCGACCTAATGTCATATCTTGTATGAGAAGCAAGTAAATATCTACCCTCCTAACATGTCAAAAATATTGCAACATTAGGATGCTTGTTCTGGGCGTCACTAGTGAAGCAAGGGCTGCACAATCTTAAACTGCACAGCTGCATTTCCGGATTCCAATGGCAATGAGAAGTCAAGGATGATTGGAAACAGTGTTGAGATAAGCAGAGAAATGCAGGTGTTTATTACAATTCTGACTTCTCGTTGACTAATTGCACAACCAACACTTGAGAATCTAGTTAACTATACTTTATCATTTAATCACTAAAGGTAAGAAATATGGAACATTTCTCAAGGTTATTAATGAAAGTAATGCAGGCCAAGCCCACAATTCACACCTGTAACCAAACCATGCTACTTTCATATTATATATATATATATATATATATATATATATATATATATATATATATATATATATATATATAATTCATTTACTCACATAAAATTAATATACGAATATACGAAAGTATAAATCTATGCGTAGACTTTAAGTATTTACTTCAAAAGTGCTCAATACATAGGTAGAGCTAGTTAGTAATTTATAAAATATATATGCCGATTAAGCTACATTGAATATTCCATGTTTCATCCACTCTAGGATTCTTCAGGCTTATGTGCATAAGCCTGAAGAATACTAGAGTAGATGAAACGCGGAATATTCAGTGTAGCTTAATCGCCATATATATTTCATAAATTACTATATATATATACCGGTTCTCATCAGATCACTGACGTTAAGCAACGTTGAGCCTGGTTAGCACCAGATGGGTGACCATTTGGGAATTTTAGGTGCTGTATGTGTTCTCCGCTTATCTTGGCATTTGTTTCCAGTTGTCCTGTACACACACTTCACTTGTCACTGGTATTTAACAATGCTGACTCAGGAGAGGTGTGATTGGAGATTGCGCACCTCCTGCCACAAAAATTTCATACGCAGGCATACCTACGTGAATACCCATAATCTGTCAAAGACTGAAGGAGCCTGTTTGTTTATATATATATATATTGTATGCTTTGGCAGCGAGTCATGATTTATGCACGTCTAATTAAACACAACAGAGTTCGTCTTTTTCTAATTTTTCTGGTAATCTTTTCTATTTGCTGAGTGGTCTTTCTTATTTCATCTGGTAGGCTATATAGTATGGCACTCAGTGGTTGTTGTTCAGCCATATTCTCTTACGCTTTCCATCAGTACTTCCAATTATCCTCAGGAGTTGTTTTTCTTCTTCTTTATCGAGACTTGGGTGTATTTATAGTTAATTCTATTTTATATATTATTTTTATATTCTATAATATTTTATATAGGTATGTGTAGGGGCAAATTATTTTTAATTTTGATTTTCTTATTTTACTTTTTATATTTTATTTATTTATTTATTATTAATTGTTGAATACGGTTAATATGCGTAAACGCTTACTTTCTTAAGTGGTCTTATGATTTTGACCAGGACTATATATATATATATATGCATATATATATATAGAGAGAGAGAGAGAAAATAAAAAGGAACAAACCGTATTATGTGTTCATCAACGTTTCGTCTTTATTTCGAGACTTCCTCTGGATGAAATAAAGACGAAACGTTGATGAACATATAATACGGTTTGTTCCTTTTTATTTTCTCTATTTTTTCGGAATACTATTTCCATCATTTTCATCATATATATATATATATATATATATATATATATACATATGAAAGTGGCGTGACGTGGTTACAGGTGTGAATATATATATATATCATCATCATCATGATCATCATGATCATCATGCAGTCCGTCAGTCTTGACGATGACTAGTCGAGGCCTCAGTGCTTTATCCTTTGGCGTTGACATAGTCCTCTTTCTGTGTGAAACGCCCGGTCACAGGCACTGCATATGTGGGTGGCAGGGTTGTGTCGTCTATAATGTCTCAAGTCTAAGGCTTCTCCAATCTTTCTCTCTATTTCTTTCTTCCGTTTGTGGAGACTGCCCACCAACCACTCCTTCCTTTGGTTTGTTCCTCCCAACTCTCGACATTGATGTTCATTACCTTCAGGTGCTGCTTTGTTACATCTTTGTAGTGAAGCTTCTGACCTCCTACCTTGCGGGTTTCATTTTTGTTTTTTTCTTTGTAGCAGTGTAACGAATATATATATATATATATATATATATATATATATATATATATATATATATATATATATATATATATATATATATATATATATATAGTAAGTTATGAAAACATATTTATAGTAATTAATCTACACAGAGGTTTCTGCGTTTCATCCCTTTAGGTAACCGTCAGGCTAGCATGCAATGATGAAACACAGACGCCTCTGTGCAGCTTAATATATTTTTATACGTTACTAACTAGCTTTACTGATGTATTAAGCACTGTTGAAATAAATATTGAAAACTGATATATATAAAATATTATATCTCCATGTATTATATTACTAGCAGGGAAACCTGACGTTTTCCGGGATTGAATGAGGGTCAACAAATGTTCCACTCTCCCATACTTTTATTATAACCGAAACCAATGCTTAACAATGATTTGAAGGGTCTCAACATAGGCTTCTGCATTGATTCTAAGGCTCTGTGGAAAGAAATGGCGAGTCATGATGTGCCCTTCACTGCTAACAATACCGAAAATCATTACCGTCAACTTTTAGGAATCTTACAATCTTACTATAACATTCACAGGCAACATGAATTGGAACAAATACATTGAGGAAATTGCCAAGGCTGCTGCAAAGAAAGCGGGCTTCTTCTATCATGTTAGAAAATTATTGACACCAGAGAGTATCCTACACCTTAACAAAGCCACAATTCGCTCATGCATGGAATATTATTGTCATGTCTGGGTGGTACCTCTACCACTATTCTCTCTCTCTCTCTCTCTTAGACAAGGTCCAAAATAGGAGTTTTAAATCTGATACATCCTGCACTATCATCCAAGTTCCAACCTCTGTCCCATCACTGCAATTTTTGCTTCCTGTTTTACAAGTACTGTCATGGAATGTGCTCGGATGAACTTCTGCTGTTTAGACATACAAACTCTAGACTAACCCAACAAGTAGCAAAATCCCGCCTGTTCACTTTTAAGTCTCTAGATACCAAAAAGAGTTCTACTCTAATAGTTTCTTCTCTCAGACTGCTAGACTTTGGAATTCCCTCCTTTTCCTGCTTCCCTGACTGTACTAATCTGCTGGAGTATAAATGAAATGTGAAAAGACATCTCACTGCTTAACTATCTACAAACCCCTGTTGACACGATCCCAAATAGTAGCTCCTTACATATGCCAAGTGGCAATTCCCGCCCAAAACATGATGACTTCACCTCCTCGTTGGTGATGAACTCTGTAAGGCGATGGAGTTCGATTCGAGTTCCAAACTTTGGCTTATCCATCCAGATCGTCAAGAGTAACACAGGTCTCATCTGTAAATAGGCCACGTTGGAAATACATTTTCATGTAATTCTGTGCTGAAGCCTTTCGTTTTTCCCTATGTTGTTTGCTCAATAAAGGCCTTGGAATAGTTATGATGTTTCTTGCCATCTCATTCAACACATTACATCGGGCCTGTCCGGATCTTGGAGTGATTCCAACTCTTGCAAAAATGGAAGCACTGTTTGGGTTTTGGTTGACTTCCCTACGAATTTTCTGAATATCACAATGTGAAAGGTTTCTCCTGGTGCCCTTATCCTTTCTGGATTTGGTGTTGGGGTTGTTCACGAATGAAGCCAAAGTTCTTGGATTCCTTTCCAGCTCCATAGCTAAATCTTTGATGAACAATCCTTCTGCAAGTCAAGCAACAATCCTTTTCGTTTCGATAACCGTTAATCGCGTTTTTTTGGCATTTTAAAAAACCTGCGATAAAGCGATGGACAGTATAAATTACTTGATAATGAATAAAATATCATGACTTTGTGAATATTGCATGGATTTGAATAAAATTTTGGGAAATAACTAACCTTGAAACAGTCATTTGATGATACAATTTTCATTTTTGTGTGACGTATATTTAGTGAAATATTAAAATTTTACTAATATGCAAATTGATACAAATTGAAACAGTTTTTATATATATATATATATATATATATATATATATATATATATATATATATATATATATATATATACTAGCGGGGCTACCCGGCGTTGCTCGGGACCGTATAAACAATTAGAAAATTAAAGTTGATTTTGAACATATTTGTTATTCTTTGGATAGAGGAATTTTTAATGTCTATGTATCATTAGCTTTTTCAAGCAAATGTATATTTTACCTACCCTAGGACGGGTATTACACGTATCAAATAATTGTACCATACCTAGGATAAGTAATTTATAGCATGTATATGAAATAATGTTACCTTTGCAGGGATGGGTAATATACACCACATATTTAAAATAATTTTACCTACCCTCAGACGGGTAATTTAAATACATACATGAAACAATTTCACATACTATCGACAGGTATTGTACAACATGTTCCTATTTACAATGCTTCCCCACGGGACACAGTTTGACACAAGGGTCGTTTTTTTAACGTGGAGAAAAGGAACAAAAATAAAAATTGTCTCAGTCGTGAAGGATTTCTCCTCCACTGACAGAACAAGAAATTGAAGTGCAGCATCTGAAGAACAGATACTACACTTTGAGATATTAAATCTTTTATTCATGTTAAAAATACAGTCAAAATCAACGATGAACAAAAAACTTAGGCACATGGCCAACTCAAAAGGGGGGATTGTGGGGGTCGTTGATCATCCTTGTCACTCCAGGACTAAACAAAGTCAAAAGTTTCTCCCAGCTAGTATCTTCTTTCACCATAATACCGCATTCGCCCTTTCATATTGGGGGACGTCCTACTTAACTCCCAATTTTTAAAACATTTTTTATTGACGTGTAAAAACAAAAAAGATAACAAAATGGTACAATAATTCATTTGTGTTGAGGGCGGGGTGAAGAAAACACAAAAGGTGGTTAGTAGGACCCTCCCAACCCCGTCTAGTTGATAGACTGCCCGTTCCACTAGGTTTGTAAAAGGAACCTCGCTGGTCAGTCTCTAGGTGGGGATGCCCTCTAGATGGGGATCTTGTTTATATATTTTATTTCTTTTAAAAATTTTGAAAATACAATTAAGTAAAAAAGAAAAGATTTTTAAACAACAAAATTAGGCACAAGGCCCTACACTTTGATCTTGTCCCGAAGGCCAAACATGTTAAATAATTTCATTTACCATCTAAATACATTATCTTTGTTAAGGGTTGGGCAACCATTGCTTCATAAATTTCAACATTACTGGGTTTTTTCCTTCGTCACTAAAATTGCTCGGAATTGTATAAAACAATGAGAAAATTAAAGTTAATTTTGAACATTAAAAATGTCTATCCGAAGATTTCTATGCATTATTTCCTATTAAAAAAAAAAAAAAAGAATATTTTACCTACCCTAGCATGTTGTTTGAGTGTGTAGAGGTGGTGTATTAAGGATCTTGAGCAGGGGCCATGAAAAAAAAAGAAAGAGAACGGAAAAAAACACAAAAAAACAATCCAGCGTTGCCTGGGTGTGTTGTATAAAAAGAAAAAAAAAAAAAAAAAGAAAACGTTTGTAGGCTGAAACCTGTAACGCAAAGTAGGAAAAAAAAAAAACGTGATGTCTTTGTCGAGGTCTCCACTGCCCTACCGGAAGTTGATAACGTTGCAATTAGGCAAACTCAATTGAAAAAAAGAAAAAAAAAAAATGACTTGCAAAAACCGACCACTCCTTGTATAAAACTGCCCAGTTGAGGGTGAATGAATTAATGTTTTTGGCTAATTTTTCGATATTTGTCGCCTGAAATATCGTGCTTCAAAGCGATGGCTGTTTGGTCACCTTCCGATGTGTCTGTCACGAGTTATAAGCATGTATAGTGGTTTTAGCTAGTCGAGTTTTTTTTTGTGTGAAAGTTTGGTAAGTGGGGACCATAGATTAGAGTTTACATGAAAGTGATAGAGCAGAGTCAGGCTGGCAACTCTGTCGGGAAAGTTTGCAGGGAAGAGAAAAGGAGTTTTTGATTTTTAGCCATACATACAAATAACTGCTCATTATATATTTCTGTCTGCCTGTTAATTAGAAAGGGCAGTTTTAAAATAACAGATCAATACATGCATCTTGAAGGATTTAAGGTGCCTTTGCTTTTACCGGCCGATGATTTCCATAAAGTCGACTCTGGCTCACTCAACAGCTGATGAAAATAAGAAAAGATTGGTCAAGCATTCCTCAATTTTTTTACGAACACACTGTTTTTAGTTATTCATAAAGGCTGATTTTTTATAAATTGGAAGAAATAAAAAAAATTAAGGTTAGGTTAGATACATGTTTGCAATTTCATTTATTGTATTTCTATGTTTTTTTTTCTATTTATCTTTATAGCACAGGTATCCGGCGTTGCCTGGGACCATCAGAAACATAACAGGTGAAAATTGTAACAATGTATTTACATTTTCAATTACTCTCACTTGTTTTTATTGATTAAAACAAAAAAAAAATGTTAGAAATCCATTTGCAAGTAATAAACAAAAGATTTTGCCTAAATCACTTAAAAAGGATTGTATTGCTATATATAGCGTATAGACTGGTTTCTACATCATTAAATTATAACATATCTGGTCTAATTTAGCAACTACTGAGATTCAGCTAATTTATCGCGCCAGTTTTTTCAGATAATTGACTGAAGCCAGAAACATGAATTAGTAGTCAGAAAGTGTGATGAACTTATTTTTCTATCAATACCCTCAAATTGATTTTTTATCCAGAATTTATCACTTCAAAGCAAAAATCTGATGAAAAAAATAATAAGAACAAAGTCATATTTGAATTAGAGATTTTATTTCAATGCACTTTTATGTTGATAATATTAAGGAAGGATATTTTTGATATAAAATTAACAATATCTAAAAAAGTATATATGTAAAAAAAAAAAAAAAGGATCCGCACCACTTGATAATGTCAATCACAGAATTTTTTCTAGGAGAAGCAAATCTCTGATTTAAAAAACCATAAAGCGGGAGACCAGTACCCGCATTAAGCTGGTCTGCAGTTTAACTTGTTGCTGGCTATCTTGCTCTTGCTTGTTGCTGGATATCAACATTTTGAACCGAGAGAGAGACTTAGCTGTCGTACAAAGCTAAGACTCTGTAGCATCATCTGTGTATAGATACTCCCTCAGGCATTTGTCTATAAAAGTGGTCCTGTGGCGATGGAAAAGTTGTGACGCATGGAGGCTTGAAATGCTGGAAGTATGTAATAATTGATCTCAATTACCATCTTCAGTGTCATGCCTGCTTGAGCGTGTGAATTCACCGGTAGGGCTCATGGAGGGAGTGGCACTCATCTGACAAGATGTTGCAATCATCATCATTCACAAAATCAAGGCAATAAAATTTTTAAAATATAGTATCAAATGACATAATGTTTGAAATTGTTTGAATGGTTATGAAACAATTGTAACGAATCTGAAAATACTATTATTATATTATCATTTTTTATTTTATTGCCTTGATTTTGTAAAAATTTTTTTTTTAATGCTGGATTATAAAAATGCATAAACATGGGAAGGGAAGTTTACCAGCGAAAATGTTCCTCTCAGCTCTATTCCATCAAATGGAAACCTATGGGGAAAAACCTCAATATAATATTGAGCTGTGTATAGATTAATGATCATTATATTCCTTGAGTAGTGGTTGTATACATTTTTGTATTTATTATTATCAAGCCAATACTCTGCTGATTATTATATTGTACCCAACATAAAATACTGATTGTTAGTGGCGGGTTAGTAAGAAGCATACATATCAACAGCGGAGACAAATGAAAGGAGAACATGAATTAATAATTTCCGAATTTTCATTACTAACGATTATTATATTGTCCAAGTGTCTACTGTACACTCTTTAACCCTTATCCTCGAGTGGCCTCTTGAGCTTGATAAGTGGTGATGCCTATGTAAAAAAAAAAAATGAATCTGGAATCAAAATTATATTTTATTAGCAGAGAGATCCAATGTTGCCCGGGATTGAATGATGATCCACAAATGTTTCACACTCCCATATTTTTATTGTCATCGAAATCGGTGAAATTGCAATTTTTTAATCAAATCAATTGATTGCCTGCTTTAATTGGGAACCCACCATGGTGAACTGGGAGGAAGCTTCACATGCCCACCCCAAAGTGATTTAGTCCACAATACATTGTAGCCTACATTGCAGTGTAGAGAAGCTACTGTTGATGTTATAAAATTATATTTATATCTAATAGCTTGAATTATAGTTTAAAATGCAAAAGTCAAGTATCATGCTTAAATTGTGTTCTAAACTGAATCATTAATTTCAAATGTGTCACTGCCATATCAAAGAACCTACTGCTGATTTTATATTCCTGGCCTTTCTGCTTGTGTGGTTGTTGGAAAACCGCTTCTGTGGTACCAATATTCAAGAATTCTGGCGAAAGAACTGACCCATCAAATTATCGCCCCATTTTCGCCAAAATATTTGAGACCATAATTAACCAAGCTCTAGTCGACTACCTTACAGATGCTAAACTTCTGACTGACAAACAATATGGATTTAGACAAGCCCGTTCCACAGCTGACATCCTCACTGTAATCTCTGAATGTATATACCATTCACTGGACAAAGCGGGGGAGGGTAGAGCAGTAGCTCTAGATATATCTAAGGCTTTTGACAGGGTATGGCACAAGGGTCTCCTCAGGAAAATTAAATCATACGGTATCACTGGTAGAATACTTAGCATAATTAAATCCTTCTTAGATAAGAGAAAAATCCAGGTTATCCTCGACGGTCGTACATCTAAACAATATGATATAAATCCGGGAGTGCCTCAGGAGTCTATTCTTGGACCTCTATTGTTCCTAATATTTATTAATGACCTCCCCGACAAAACTGCCTCTGAGATGGGCATATATGCTGATAACACTACACTCTATAACAGGCATGACAGGAAAACAAATGAACTCATATCTAAAGAAATGGCAAAAACACTAGAGGATGACCTCCAATCGGTAGTGGAATGGGGACATAAATGGACGGTCACATTCAATGCTGCCAAGTTTCCTTCAGTAACTACAAGGAACCTTCTCTGCCACCAATAGCAATGGCCAGTGACTCCCTGTCTGAGAGTACATCTTTCAAACTGCTTAGCCTAACGTTCACAGGAAACATGAGCTGGAACAATTATATTGAAAACATTGCCAGGGCCGCTGCGAAAAAAGGTAGGCTCTCTCTACCGTGCTAGAAAACTACTGACGCCTGAAAATATCCTGCATCTCTATAAGGCCACCGTTCGCCCATGTATGGAGTATTGTTGTCACATCTGGGCTGGTGCGTTTACTACTAGTCTCTCGCTCCTAGACAAGGTTAAAAAAAGAGTCGCAAATCTGATAGGCCCTGAACTATCATCTAAGCTTCAGCCTCTGTCCCATCAACGAAACGTTGCATCCCTCAGCTTGTTCTACAAGTATTTTAATGGGGAATGCTCTGACGAACTACAGACACTTGTGCCCCCACGACGCAGACACCCTCGACAAACCCGACAGGCAGCTATATCCCACCCCCACACAGTAGAGATCCCTAGATGTAAAAGATCTTTCTACTCCAGTAGTTTCTTCCCCAGAATCGCTAGACTCTGGAATTCCATTCCAGGATCCTGCTTCCCTAACTGTACTGACATGCAGAAGTTCAAGTGCAACGTGAACCGACATCTTGCTGCCCAAATCCCTACATAGTGCCCCAGTAGTTGCTGACCCTGTTAGTAGCCCCCTACACCAAAGTGGCAATGTGCCTTGTTTGGGGTGAAAATGTAAGAAAAAAATAAAAATAAATAAAAAAAATAATGGCTTGAATTTAAGTTTAAAATGAAAAAGCTACATATCATGGTGCAATTATGATTTAAACAGAAACATTCATTTCGAACGCACTCCTGTCATACCAAAGAATCTACCGTTGATTTTATATGTGATAATAAAACTTTTCAAATGTGATCTAAGGCTGTGTAAGGTGTTAACTTTGGTCAAAATCGCCTGTTTTTTTTTTCATCGGATTATTTCACATAAAATACCTTCGTGTGAAATTTCATAAAAATCGGCCCAACCGTTTTCGAGTCTATAGGGAACGAACTCACATACACACACAGACAAAGTTCCTTTTATATAATAGTAGAGACAGTGATATATTATTTCTTTTTTTTGTTTTTATAAAAATTAACTAAGTAACGAAAAAAGAAAGAAATGAATAATCAAAATCACGATAATGATGAGGAGAAATGAGAGTTACTCACAATTCTTGATTATAGGATGCAATGTCAGGATGCAAGAAAAGAAATACAGGTTCACCATGTATGCCGATGTGCACCAATTTTAAAGTTGTAGATGACTAGTATATATAGAAGGAAATGCGTGTTCATCTCACGTTTGGGTGTCACCAGTTTGTAGCGGACTAGAGTATATTATATATATCCCCCAATCGCATAAGATAGGGAAAATGAATTGAATTGAGAAAGGAACAAACAACGCGTTAAATTGAAATAAACAAACTAGAATTTATTTCATGAAGAAACAAATAAAAGAAAGGGTACAGCACGTGTTTAGTTTGGCGTGCTTCTCTCACTATTAGCTGGTGAGAGGGAAAGTCTATTGTTGTAGAAAGAGAGGGTGAGAAAGTCAATCCAGGCCATGGAGAGAGAAAGCGTGTAAGGTGTAAATGTACTGTCTGTTGGTTTGGGCCTCAAACATAGTGACAGGGGATGTGAAGCATGGACGCACCCCGAAGGAGCGGTAGGTCCTTCGACCACTCAGGTTGGGAGCCAGGTCAAAAAAAAGGAAACAGCTCAAGTCTCTTGCTTTTGTAGTTGTTTCCGGTGTCCTTCACGCATATGTGGATTTCTTTTAAAGGGAAGTGACGTTGCCCATGTGTGCGTACGTGTGCGCGTATTTGTGTGTACGTTAGCGTGTGTGTGTGTGTATGCACATGAATGTGAGTGTATGTACGTGAATGTGAATATATGTACGTGTGTGTATGTGTGCGTGTATGTTTGTGTGCGACAAGAAAAGGCTTGCACAATATTCCCCTTCCCCCCAAAAAAGTATACAGTGTATATTTTTTAAAAATAAGTAATGTTTTGGGTAATTGACTTTTCGTCCTGTTTTTGTTGGTGGTGTGGTTGTTTCAAAGTGTGTTCATAAAAAAGTATTTACTTACGCATAGAAAAAGGCGTTTACTCTTTTTTTTAGGCTAACATTTGTTTGTTGTTTTTTTTTGTGTTGACATGTGCAACGAGTTGCTTGGACAGTGAAGTGAATTGTTCGTTTGGAAGGAAATTTTTGTTTGTGTTGATGTGGGTCTGCAGTTCTAGGAGTCTTCGCAAGTGAGTCTGCAGTAGTGTGTGTATATTGTCTGTACGGGAGCTTGTTGTGCATCGGTTCGTGTTGAACGGGAGTGTCCATATATATATGTTGTAAGTAGTGTTTTTGGCAATTGACTTTTTGTCTTGTTTTTTACTGTTGGTGCGGTTGTTTAAAAAACGTCAAAAACGGAGTGAGTTCGAAAAAAAAAGTATTTACTTACGCGTCTCAACTCGTATTGTTGATTCAACTTCTTCCTATGTGTTGATAGGGATGTCCTGCAATTCTTTCTTTGTTGTTGAATCTGCTGTGCAGGAGAGAATGTGTATAGGCCTATGTGATTTTTCTTCTCACGTT
Source organism: Euprymna scolopes (assembly GCF_053919585.1). Taxonomy (NCBI): domain Eukaryota; kingdom Metazoa; phylum Mollusca; class Cephalopoda; order Sepiida; family Sepiolidae; genus Euprymna; species Euprymna scolopes. Next base: position 20,123,355 of record NC_136488.1, read on the forward strand.
TGTTTCAGGGTAATGTCAGGAAAACATGAGAAATGTTTGTCGAGCTCAAATTTTTAAAAATTTGGTATGAAGTCGACAGCTCCATGTTTATTTTCTTTGCCGAGTCTGACGAGGGGTTTCGTCATTGTTGTTCGTCCGCTGCTGGAGAAATTCTCTTTTTCCTCGCCGTCTGTATACCCAACATTGCTTGTGTTTAGTCAAATAATGGTGTGATGTGCTGGTTGTCTGAAAAGGAAAAGACTCCTGGAAAAACGAGGCCCGTTAGCGCGAAGAGGAAAAAGGAGGTTCAATGGCCTTGTTGCTTGTTGAGATTCTTGTCGGCAGTAGTTTATTTGTTGTTTTTCTTTGTTGAAAAGTTTTTTTTTTTTTGTTTATCAAATAAAACGCACGTCTCACTCAAAACAATTCATTTAAAAAAAGTAAGGTGACCATACATGTTCGTTTCACATCGGTCGGTCGCCAGTTTGTACATGACTAGTGTATATAGAAGGAAATGCGTATTTATCTCACGTTCGGGTGTCACCAGTTTGTAGCGGACTAGGGTATATTATATATATCACCCAATCGCACAAGATAGGGAAAATGAATTGAATTGAGAAAGGAACGAACAATGCGTTAAATTGAAATAAATGAACTAGAATTTATTTCATGAAGAAACAAATAAAAGAAAGGGTACAGCACGTGTTTACTTTGGCGTGCGTCTCTCACTGTTAGCTGGTGAGAGGGAAAGTCTATTGTTGTAGAGAGAAAGGGTTAGAAAGTCAATCCAGGCCATGGAGAGAGAAAGCGTGTAAGGTGTAAACGTACTGTCTGTTAGTTCGGGCCCCACACATAGTGGCAGGGGACGTGAAGCATGGGCGTGCCCCGAAGGAGCGGTAGGTCCTTCGACCACTCAGGTTGGGAGCCAGGTTGAAAAAAAGGAAACAGCTCAGGTCTCTTGCTTTTGTAGTTGTTTCCGGTGTCCTTCACGCATGTGTGGATTTCTTTTAAAGGGAAGTGACGTTGCCCATGTGTGCGTACGTGCGCGTACGTGCGCGTACGTGTGCGTACGTGCGCGTATGTGTGTGTACGTGTGTGTACATTAGCGTGTGTGTGTGTGTATGCACATGAATGTGAGTGTATGTACGTGAACGTGAATATATGTACGTGTGGGTACGTTCACGCGTATGTTTATGTGCGACAAGAGAAGCCTTGCACAAAGTCACTCAATGTTCAAATTATAATTTCAGAAGAACAATTCACCAAGTTCTTAAAAACAACGAGATTAAACCAAGATGAAAGATACATTTTCCTTGATTGATCCAGATGAATAAAGTCCTCAGATGTTCGATTATGAAATACATAACAACATGGTGACTTTCTTGAATATATTGGATGCACGATGCTCGAGTAATATGGGCTTATACCTTCCTTGGATATGTTGAATTCACAATGCTCAAATAATATTTCAAATACACTGTACTAAATGGATGAAATTAGGCTACATTCTGCCCTCGTGGGGAGACACACACACTGCAACAAATGTGCACCCACGTTGCGTTCATGTCTTTCAGTGATAAGATAGTTTTATGACGAAATGATTTGTTTCACGTCTTATTGAGACAATTAGAAAAGTCGGTTGCTTTTCTTTCTCCTCTCTTTCAAGAGTGTTTTTATAGAAAATAAAAATTCCCGTTTGTATTTCCTGTTTGTCTTTCATGACAGTCGGGCAGGGTCAATATAATCCTTTCGAAGGTTGATTCAAGACTCTTTTGATAGAAAATAAAAATTCCTTTTGTTTTTCACAACAGTCGGCCAGGTTAGATACATTCCTTTTCTGTCGAATCAAGACTAATTTTTAATTTCTTCAATCTCTCGCATGTAACATTCACCCTGCCTACACACCTACACACTCAAAATGAAAGGGTAAAGTTAATTGGACAATGGGGTGTTGCCAGGCTGAGATTTTTAAAATAATTCGAACTCATGCACCACAAGTCTAGCCGCAGGCGATGACATCTGATTGTCAGGTGACTTGGCGATTCTTGGAACAGGGACGTCACAAGTACAATATAATAATCGATAGAGAATTGGTTCTATAATAATAAATATGAAATCTGCATAAATTAAAATATCATATTTAAGTGTACTTTGCGACTGAGCAATGGCAGGCAGCCTGCTAGTTTTAAATGAAAAATAAAAATAATTGTTAAAATGAATATTCAAACAAAACATCTTTTAATTTTTTTTTTTACATGGAGGTCAGAGTTTATCAAGGCCCAGAAGCCACTCAGGGATAAGGGTTATTGCGTGTACAGTAATCAATGGGATAGTGTCGTAGTAATCGTTAGTACTGGAGATTTGATCAAGTGTCTTACTTAAGGGGGCGGTTCATCAGGAATTTGTTTATGTTGGACTTGAAGACATCCAAATTGTAGTCAGATGGAAAACAGGCAACCGGAAGAGAGTTCCACAGGCGTGCAGTTCTAAAAAAGAAGCTTTGTTCATGGAATCTACGTTTTGATTTAGGCACAGATAAAGAGTGGGGAAAATTATTGACAGTGGTTTCAGCTAGACGGGTGTTTTTCGTGAAAGATTGGCAAGGTGGGACCAGAGATTGGAGCTCAGATGAGCACTTGCCATGGAAATAACGATAAAACAAGGACAGGCTTGCAATGTCTCTTCTGTGAGAGACAGGTTGCAGGGAAGAGAAAAGGGCATCCTCCACTAAGCCACAAAGTCTATTTTGTACTCTGTCAAGGCAGGATAGGCTGTTTTTAGCAGCTCCTGCCCAGATGTGGCAGCAGTACTGCATCCTTGGGCATACTTGGCTTTTATATAGATAGAGAATTGCATCAGTAGTGAGATATCTTTTGGAGCAGTAGAAGGATCCCACCATTTTCCCAGCAACCTTGGCAACAGACTTGATGAACATGTTCTATTTTAAATCAGGAGTAAAGGTTAAGCCCAGAAGCTTGTCAAAACATGGAGCCTCTCTAAGACGAGAGTCATCCATTTCAATTGATGCCAGATGGAGATCAGAGCGTTGATGATGTAAAGATAGGAGCTTGGTTTTAGATGCATTAAAAGTAACCAGCCACCTCTTCCCCCACTGTACCACATGCTCAAGATCAGAGGAGAGAGAATCAGAGAAAACTTTGTCATTCACAGCCTTTGATGTGTTGCCATAGATGGTCGTGTCATCAGCATAGATGTCAACGAATGATTTAAGTATGTGTTTTGGGAGATCATTGATGTAGATCAGGAAGAGGGTTGGGCCTAGAATGGACCCCTGATGGACTCCAGCATTAATACTGTGGGCCTCTGATTTCTGCCCATCAACCACTACTCTTATGAGCCTATCAGAGAGAAATGATTTGATAATTGAGAAAACATTTCCAGCTATACTATAGCTGGATATCTTATGAAGTAGACCTTTATGCCATACCCTATCGAAGGCCTTTGATATGTCAAGAGCAATTGCCCTAGAAAGGAAGCCTTTGTTTAGAGATTCACTAATCCTATGATATAACCGTTAACACATCTGTTGTAGATCTAGCAAAACGGAAACCATATTGCATGCCACTAAGAAGGTTATTTCTGCTGAGGTAGTTGACTACTTCTCAATTTAATATTGATACCAGCAGCTTACTCATGACACACAGGAGACTTATTGGTCTGTACTGAGAGACAGATGACTCATCACCTGAATTCTTAAATACAGGGCATACTGATGAGCTTTTCCAGGGTGTTGGGATGCACTTCTCCTTAAGGCAACGCTTAAACAGTTTGGTAAGTATGCTTTTTCAACACTATAATTGGAATGCCATCAGGGCCAGTTGCTTTACTGGAATCAAGGTTCTTGATTAGCTTGGCGACCTTATGCACAGATATTTTTATGTTGCATAGCATGTTGTCTATTATAGGAGGAAATACGGGGAGTTCATGACCTTCGTTGCATAGGATAAAATTAGCTGCAAAGTTCTTGGCAAATAGTTTGGCCTTGTCTGATGCTGACGAGATGACCTCAGGTCCATTGATGATGGTTGGGATAGAACACACACTTCTGTTCAGGATCCTGTTTGTTATTTGCCAAAACTGGTGGGAACCAATCCGCTGCTCAGCTACTTTGGATTTAGCGGACTGAGAATATAGCTCTCTTGCATTTTTTATTACTCTTTTGCAGTGGTTGCTGGCAGTCCTGGAAGCAGCTTTAGTCTCAGTACATCTATTACGTTGGTAGCTATGGAAAAAGTGATTTCTGTGCACGATAGCAGCAGCACATTCTGGAGAGAACCATGGCTGGCTGTTAGATTTTTGTTGGAATTTTTTGAACGATATGAATCAGTCTATGCCTACAATTAACCATTCCGTCAGATCTGATACTATAAAGGACACATCCTTTTTAAACATGGAATGCAGGGGTAGATCAGATATGAATGTATGGAAGCTATCCCAGTCAGCCATAGAGTATCGATATACAGTACGGTGAAGAGGTACGCCATTTTTATCTTAACTGATACAATTGTGTCGATGGAGGATCCCAGAGGAGATAGAACGGAACATGAACCTAGCTCGGGGGAAGTTGTGAGAAAAAGCTCTAGAAGGCTTGCATAATGACTGGTAATATGAGGCTCACGGGTGGGTTCATGAACAATCTGAGTGAGGTCATAGGCAATGGCAAAATCATGACAGAACTTCCCCTCATCATCTGTCTTATTTGAGTGGGTCAGCCATTCCACATTATGGACATTGAAGTCACCACAAAAGTGAATGTTAGTTAAAGGATGAGCAGACAGGATATGGTCAATTTTCTCAGATATGCTCTTAAAGATAGTAACCCTAGTGTTGTGGGGATGATAGAGGGCAAATATAAATGCGGTGGAGTAAGCAAGTGCAACCCAGAAGCACATATAAGGTAAATTATGGTCTTCTCTGGAGGTATCCCTACCACATGGAAAGCCATCTTTAATGTAGGCACAGATTTCATGCCCATGGCGATCTTGGAGGTCAGATTTAGATGTTAAGTTAGAGTATCCTTTAATTATGAACTCAAATTATGAAATATATTAATGAAACATAATTTAAATAATTATTTAAAAAAATTTAATATGAAAGGCATGATGTGTCAGTCTATTAGTGTGTCGACATATTTGCTTATTTTATTGCATGCCATCACAATCTATATATCACAGCCATGTTCTTTTTTTGTATACCAAATAACCAACGTCTGTTTGGATGAAATAACCACAAGCAAAACATTTCTGGTTCAGATCGTTTTATTTCTTCACACTTCATGAAACATTGGCATGTATTGTTGCTTTTCTCATCTATATATTGAGTGTGCATGACTTGTCAGGAGTAATTATTATTTAATATCTTGTCATATTCCAGTTTTTGGTAGCGACCGTTTTGGATAACGATAATATCTTTAGGTATTGCCAAGAACCACACAAGAGCAATTAATATACTGTGGCAAAAGTAATGAAATATGTGACTTACACAAGCGATGGCACCACTGTCTATCTTGTCGGATAATGGAATCAGGAAAGGAAAGAGAAAAGAAAAACTTTCGTATATAGACGAATTATTAATAAACATATGGCAGTAATTTGCATATGAGGACAATGACTGCTGTGAAAAGGAATGAAGGGGAAAGCACAGGACAATCTTCTTTTTTGGACACTTAAGAGAGAGAGAGATAGTGTGAACGGTCGGTGAAGATTACCGTTGAAGATTAAGTCGAGAGTTGGCAAGAAGGAGTTTAGATGAATATTTATTATTATTATTATTATTATTATTATTATTATTATATTTTTTTAACTCTTAGTTTCATTCATATACATTGGGGTATAAATTATGTTTTAGCTAAGGAATAAAATGAAGCACATATACAGACATATTAAAATGGCAATAAACGAAACATTGAGAAAATAGATTTTAGTAAACAGTTGAACAGTGTTTTGGAAATAAAAATTGAGAAAACGAAATTTTATAACAAAACGTTTTCATATTACAATTTTATAAGCATAAAATTATTTTCAATTAGTAAATATTTATTTATGCAAATGCGTGTTTGATAAAGAAAGTTGAGTTAGTAGTCACAAGTCCAAATGTTTATAGTGTGAATAATAAGCATTAGTAATATACATATGTGAGTATTTGGCAGCGTAAAATTGTGTATGTGTGTGCGTTGGTTTACCTTGTTTTTGTTAGTGTGTGTATAGCTTGTGTGTAAGAATGTGTGCATAGGATAAAAGAAATTGGTATATGAGTTATTGAGTTCTTTTTCGTCTTGCATCCTACATCCCCCGGCTAAAGGCATGTGGAGAGAAGTTGTTGAGCATACGTTCATGAGATCCTTTGATACTGCGGCCAGTTTAAAAATTTGGAAGAAACCTGATTTTGTTGACCAGGAGTTTCTAATTTTGCACTGACTTGTTACTATCACATAGATGTATTACTTTCAGAATTTTAAATGATTTACATTGGTTGAAAATACTTTGAGTTAACACATTCTTGTAAAAACTTACTTGCTTTTGCAAGTGACAAAGAAAGCGAATTCAGGAGAAAGAAAGCATATAGCAATTAGAGTCATCTGCTTTTTGCATCCATTTAAATCACTTTAGGATACAGTCGCTAAAAGTTTCTTTCAATTCTCGTATATATAACATTGCAGCAATACATGATCCCCTCAAGTCTCATATTCCGTTAATGCAATATACGTTTACTACCATTTTTTTCAAATTTTATAGCAAATTATAAAATCTTAACTCTAAAATCAGTTAGTATAAACATTGCTCAAGACTATAATTACAATCCATGCCTCAAATCACTACAGAAACAACAACGAAATACAATATTCATGAATTAATACGTTTACATTCAATACATTAAAGAAACAATGGTATAGTTTCCAGTTACAGTAAAATAGAAAAATAGGGATAAATAAACATAGCCTTCATGTCCATTTCAAATTTTACCCTTCTCACATATGTAGTTTGGACCTTGTAAAATCCACAAAAGTCCAAATATGGGACCTACTTTACAATTTAAAAATACGTAAAGATGGTTTTGTATTCAAATTAAGACTACTAGGTTTGCATTAGCTTTGCTTCTCTCTCTCTCTCTCTCTCTCTCTCTCTCTATCTCTCTCTCTCTCTCTATTTTCTCAACACTGGCTAGCTCGTAGTAAATAAAAGGAAAAGTCTTCCCATTAAATGTTGTTTGTAGACAAAATGTTTGCAGTAAAATAAAGTTATTAAAAGACCAATTTTGTTATTCTTGTGAATGCAACAACGATGATAATCACAACAAGAGGAAATTAATAACCTTTCTCGTCCCATAAACACATTATTTCTCAGCCTGACTTTGCTTGCCAACAAGTGCAGTGAAATTCACTGCAAGACCTTTTCATTCTGTTAAGTTTATCCCTGTATGCCTTTGAACGAGTTCCAAATCATTCACCAACTAAATGTGTATTATTATTATTATTATTATTATTAGTAGTAGTAGTAGTATTAGTAGTAGTAGTAGTAGTAGTATTAGTATTATTATTATTAGTATTATTATTATTATTATTATTATTATTAGTAGTAGTAGTAGTAGTAGTAGTACATGTGACAACAACAACAACAACAAAATGCCTTCAAAAACTTGTTATTAACAATTTTTTATCCATGCTTAATTTCGGTACTTACGCAAAATAAGGACCATTGCCAGAATTTCCTGGTTACTTTACATAAAATGCCAAAATATGCTGAAACACTAAGCCAATGAAATCACAGCAGCCAACATCATTTAGGAAAAAAATTCTTAGCTTTGTGCTTATTGGTGCAAGCATTTAACTTACTTTCTGGTTTGCCCAATCAAAGGCCATCTTTCATGTAAGCTGAGTACGTGATAGAAGACTATAAAAGGGATAGCACATTGTTTACATGTTTTCTTACCCATTCAGATGAAACTGACAACATCTCATCACATTGCTTGGACCAACCCTCAAACTTTTCTGTTGGATGACAAGAAGTTCTAAGATTTCAACATGGTAACTGTCGCACACACATGGACTGACTGTAACACACACTTACACATACCTACATACACACATGGGCATCACCTGGGTACATGTCATATATGAACTGTTTTTTTCCCCTACAAACAGGGCAGTCATCCTATTCTTCATAGATGAACTCTTCTTTCTTCCTGATTAATAGGGAATTTATTTAACAACAGATCCTTCTCTTTCATTCTTTTTTTTTATTATTATATTTTACAAACAAGGAACATTGCCACTTTGATGTAGGGGGCTACTATTAGGGACACAGGCTACAGGGGTACAAGGTGGGGAGTTACGCAGCAAGATGTCGGTTCACGTTACATTTGAACTTCTGCATGTCAGTATAGTTGGGGAAGCAGGAACCTGGCAGGGAGTTCCAAAGTCTAGAGGTTCTGGGGAAGAAACTACTGGAGTAGAAGGCTCTCTTACATCTAGGGATCTCTACTATGAAGGGGTGGGATTTAGCTGCTTGTCGGGTTTGTCGGGGGTATTTAAATAGAGGGGGTACAAGTGCTTGCAGCTAATCGGAACATACACCGTTAAAGTACTTGTAGAACAGGCAGAGGGATGCAACGTTTCGTCGATGGGACAGAGGCTGAAGCTTGGATGATAGTTCAGGACCTATTAGGTTGGCGACTCTCTTTTGAACCTTGTCTAGGAGTGAGAGACTAGTAGCAGATGCACCGGCCCAAATATGACAATGCTCCATACATGGGCGAATGATGGCCTTATGGAGATACAGGATACTTTCAGGGGTCAGTAGCTTTCTAGCACGGTAGAAAGAACCCACCTTCCTTGCAGCGGCCCTGGCAATGCTCTCAATATAATTGTTCCAACTCATGTTTCCTGTGAACGTTAGGCCGAGGAGTTTAAAAGATGTGCTTTCAGATAAAGAGTCTTTGGCCATTGCTATTGGTTTCTTGTAGTTATTGAAGGAAACAAGTTTAGTCTTGGCAGCATTGAATGTGACCATCCATTTTTGTCCCCATTCCACTACAGATTGGAGGTCATTCACTAGTGTTTCTGCCATTTCTTTAAATATGTGTTCATTTGTTTTCCTGTCGTGTCTGTTCTAGAGCGTGGTGTCATCAGCATATATACCCATCTCACAGACAATTTTGTCAGGGAGGTCATTTATGAATATTAGAAATAATAGAGGTCCAAGGATAGACCCCTGAGGCACTCATGCATTTATATCATATTGTTTAGATGTACGGCCGTCGAGGACAACCTGGATTTTTCTCTTATCTAAGAAGGATTTAATTATGTTAAGTATTCTTCCAGTGATACCATATGATCTGATTTTCCTGAGAAGACCTTCGCGCCATACCCTGTCAAAAGCCTTAGATATATCTAGAGCTACCGCTCTACCCTCCCCTGCTTTGTCAAGTGAATGGTATATACGCTCAGAGATTACAGTTAGAATGTTTGCTGTGGAACGGGCTTGCCTAAATCCATATTGTTGGTTGGTAAGAAGTTTAGCACCTGTAAGGTGCCGGACTAGAGCTTAGTTAATTATGGACTCAAATATTTTGGCAAAAAGTGGGAGGAGGCTAATGGTAATTTGCTGGGTCAGTTCTTTCGCCAGAATTCTTGCAAACTGGTACCACAGAAGTAGTTTTCCAGCCGTCTGGAAAGCAAGATTAATTAAGGCATTTGTTATAAAGTTTGGAGAGGATTGGAGCTACTTCGGCAGAGCACTTTTTAATAGCACAGCTGGGATGAGATCAGGTCCACATGCTTTTGCAGTGTCAAGATTTTTTATAATGGCATGCACCTGAGAAGGGGTGATTTTCAGATCGTCAAGTGTGGCGTCTGTCCACAAAGGAAAGTCTGGGAGAGGGTGGTTAGCAGGGTCTATTGTGGAGTTGAAGGCAAACCGACTGACAAGCATGTTAGCCTTCTCAGTTGCTGAGTAAACAACTTCATGATTGTTGGATAATGGAGGAATTGTTGATTGCCCATTATTTACTACACTGTTGTAGATTTTCCAGAAGTCACGGGTTCCTAATTTCTGAGCTTCGATGCGTTTTTGGGTGGTTTCAGTAAATTCTCTCTTAGCTGTCACTACTTCTTTCTTATAGTTACTTCTGGCTTCTATATACCTCTGTCTGTTTGAACTGGATTTATGTCGGTTAAATCTGTGGTACGTGTGCTGCCTTTGCGCGATGGCAGCTGCACATGTGGAAGTAAACCATTGGGGAGAGTGGGGCTTGCTATAAAATTTCCGTGTGGGGACACGTGCTTCAATTGCTGTTTTGAACCATTCAGTGGTCTCATTTGCGCACTGTTCAGCAGGAAGTGAAAAGATATTTCGCCATGGGACGTTTCTAATGAGATCCCTGATGGCTTCCCAGTCAGCCTTTTTATAATATCTCGTTGTTTTGAGCAGTGGCTCTTCAGTTTTGGCTCTAGAGTTTAGGGTGATTTTAACTATTATCACTACATGATCAGCATTCCCAAGTGGTCTGTGGACGTTTGTAACACAATCATCAGGAACTGTGGTCAGAAACAGATCTAAAAATGATGCGTGTTGCTCTTGCTGGTCAGAGTAACGGGTTGGAAACGTAACAGTCTGTGATAGGGAATGAGATATAGAGAAGCTATGTGTTGTGCTAACAGCTGCATCTGTGTAATTAGAGAATCCAAGCCAGTTACTGTGGTGGACATTGAAGTCACCAAATACATGAACTTGTGTGCTAGTGTCGAGGGAAAGTGCTGTATCTATGCTGTCAGAGACTTTGTTTATTAGGGTACAGTCCTGGGTTGAGGGAGAGCGGTAGAGAAAATAAAAGTAACTAATATTATGTTGCATGCTAAGTCTAAAGCACATAAAGGCTTGATCGTCCGATTCTAGTTTTGTTTCTCTAGTCAGGGGGAGGGTGTTTCGAATATAGACTCCAAGTCCGTGCATATGTCTGTCCTTACGGCAGAGTGGGAGATATCTGGGCATGTTAAAGTAGTTAGAGGGGATGGAGGAGTGTAGGTTAGTCTCACTTAGTGCTAAGATATCCGGGGTGTTTGTTAGGAGAAATGCTTCAACATCATTTAAATTAGTTCTAAACCCACGGATGTTAGTAAATGCAAACCTCAAGGGAGGAGGCAATTTGATTTTCCCTGAGTTTTATCCTGGTTTAAGTGTAATTTTAGATTGTACTGTCATTTTTTGTTTGTTTTAAGTTTCAGTTAGGTAAGGGGTGCTGAACAATTGGTTATGCAGAACACCAGGCATGCAACGCAAGTAGACCATCAGCTGACCTTCCATCTACTAGGACTGTGGCCTCAGGAAAGCCCACCGGGAATGAGTGCAGGGACCCTTTCTATGCATGACATGGCACTACAAACATCCCAATATTATTCAACTGTTGATGGAGCAGCCGCTCTAAGAGCTACCAAAGAGTTAGGGTTCCTGTACTACCAGTCGGTAATAGCAGCCAGGAACTGTCAATCCGGTACCCTCAACCCATCAGACGATGGTCAACCCAATCTACTTGTACTGGTATTATGATATTCAAGCACTCCCAACTGCCCAGTTTAGAGAGAGATGGGATGTGTCGGGAGAGAGGGAAATCGGCGTTCATTGCCCTAGTCAGGAAACAAGATTGACCACTGAGTGTTTTTGTCGAATCCCTGTGCTTCGACTTCTATGCCTTGCTAATAGGCAAAGAAGGAGTATGGACACCGGGCGATAGACAGTGCCTATCTACTCCTTAAGCAGTTTAGGTTTGCAGACTGGTAATTTGTTTGAGTCACCAGCTCTAGGAAGGATGTCATCCAAGAATGGAGGGGCTTCCCTCCCCTTTATATGTTAATGTATTTGAAGGTCGCTCCTTGGACCTTCTTTTTTTACTTGGGAGTCACCACTTATCAAGGCCCGAAGGCCACTCGAGAATAAGGGTTAATGAATGTAAGGTGGTTATTATTCCTGATTTTAATAAACGACTTCCTTGATGCAATTCTGTCTGAGTATATTTTGCTGATGATAACATGCTTTGTTCTCAACATACGAGCAAAATGAACATGCACATATTCAAGGCAATGGCTGAGTCCTTAGAAAATAGTCTTCAGTCTGTACTGAAATGGGGTCATAAATGAATGGTAAAATTTAATGGAACTAAGACAAAGCTCCATTCCTTTAACAATTATAAGAACCTTTTCGTACCATCGATTGAATCGAGTAATAAAAGCACCCTACCTGAGAATTTAACATTCAAACTCTTCAGTCTAACATTCACAAGTAACATGAATTGTAACAAATACAAAGAAGATATTGCCAAGGCTGTTGCAAGGAATGTGGGCTCCCTCTATCATGCTAGAAAATTTCACACACATGCCAGTATCCTATAAAACCACCATCCGCCCATGCATGGAGTATTGTTGTCACATGTGGGCTGGTGCATAAACAGGAACCAAAAAAACCTTCTAACCTAATAGATGCCACACTGTTTACCAAGTTCCATTCCCTACCCCATCGCCACAAGGTTGCATCCCTATGCTTGTTTTATAAATACTTCAATGGAAGTATTTGTGCCCCCCCTTGACGTAAATACCTCCAACCAATCTGACTATCAGCAAAATCTCACCCTTTCAATCTAGAAGTATCCAGATTTCAGAAGGCTTTCTACTCTAACAGATTCTTTCCTTAAACTGTTAGAAGGTAACGGTGGTCAAGTAGTTAATGACATGGACTGATGACCTGGCTGTTCCACGTTCAAATCCAGTCCAATCACTTTCGCTTAGAATGTTGGTAACCTTGTGGTCCCTCTCGTAAGTACCCAATGTCTATCTAGAATGAATTCTGACCAGAAGAATATCAGGGAAACCAATGCCAACAATAGAATATTTGGATTCAGATGATGATGATGATCCTTGAACTATTAGCCTTTGAAATTCCCCCCTGCTGCATGTTTCCCTAGCTGTAGCATCAAGCAGAAATTGGTATGTAATGTGAACAAACAGCTCGCTTCACAACTCCCCACTCCAGCCCTATAAATATGACCCCTAATTCACAGTAGCTTATTATATCTCAGTGGCAATAGGCTTTATTTTGGTTGAATAAAAGTTAAAACAAAATAAAATGATAAAATGTGTAATGTTGATACATACATATTATATTTACCAAGTTCGTAATCTATGTAATATGTAATTATTGATGTAATATTGGCATTGTGTTATGTATAACAAAACCTCCACCACTCTTTCTAGTAGTTGGTTTCATAAATAATACTTTGAATTATTTTTTTAATTTATTATAAATCAAATATTTATTCAAATAAAAACGAAAATAAGTAAAACTAAAACAAATAAAAAAGTTCTATTTAAAAAGAAATAATTTAAAATATGTGTGTTTTTTCTTTTTTGTGGAAATCATCTTAGAGAAGGCATGAAGGAAGTTGACGTAAAGAAATATTAATAAAAAAATCCAAAAAACAATGAATTATAAAATAAATAAAAAATAGTAAAAAAAAGTATTAAAAATATTTTTAAAAAATACTTTGAGTAGAAAAAAAAAATAGCCAATCATGCTTCATGGATAGATTCTCATCCAGAAAACAGCAATTCTTTATTCTTTATCAGAAAAAATCGCTCATAGAATTTGAGAATTAAAGGATAAAATCAGGAAAGCAAGTTACAAAGTTGCTGAAAGTAAAACCAAGTTGCACTTTCTACCTTCCTTATAGGGACCGACTATAAAATTTTGAGAGACACATAAACAATATAGCTAAGAAGAATGACAAACATAAGATATATAGATGAATATAGAAATAACCGGATAATAATAACTTGACAGGGATGCAAGATGGAGAGTCAGGTAGTTCAAAGAAGCAACACAAATGCTAAAAAAAAGAAAAATTGCTAAGCAGACCAAGTTTAGAGATTAATAGTGTTTGGGATTGTAGGAAAAACAAAAATTGTACACTGTTGTGGACCTAGATATAAATACCCTAACTCGCTACAAAAGAAAATAATGAAACGAATGGAATGAAGGAAACAAAAACTCAATTGCTGGATAAAAGAAACATGTCGTTTATTTTCTGTCGAAAATAAAATGGTTTAGGTGAAACACGTGTTCATTCAGGCATTGACGACTACATGCGTGGAAAAGAAAGGAATGAAGTCGAGGACGAGAAATAGCCGTCCCGCACATAGAAAGGAAAATAGAAAGAGAGTGTTGGCCTCAGCAAAACCATGTGTTCATGATAGCAGTCGTCCACGTTGGAATGTCTTCAAGCCAAGAGCTATGGACACCGAACTTGCCTGGTTGATGAACCCAGGCAAAAAGGGAAGAAAAGAGAGGTAGTTGAATGGTGTTGTGGACTTTTATATCGGGGTAAGTGTTCTGACTGCGCACATCTAGAATTCCTTTCAGGGGAAGTGACGTTTCCCATATGTGCGTACATGTGTGTGTATGTGTGCGTACATATGTGTATGTTAGCGTGTGTGTGTATGCACGTGAATGTGAGTGTATATACGTGAACGTGAATATATGTACGTGTCTGTGCATATGTGCGTGCGTACATGTGGGTGTGTGTATGAGGATGTGTATATGCGTGCATGTGTGTGCGTATGTGCGTGCGTACATGTGGGTGTGTATATGTGAGGGAAAAGATGTTCGAACAACACCCTTAAAATTTCGGCGATGGAAGGGAGATAATCTTTATTAGAGTTACCTCCCCATTATCAACCAATTTTCTCACACATATGAAAACGAAGTCATAAAACAGAGATCAACTCCAAGAATACAAAAATATCTATGGAGCTAGTAACTTTTCTCCTTTCTTTGCCAAGACAACAACCAACATATGTGAAGATGGTCGAAGGCTAATCCGATCAAAACATTGCACAAATAACACTCAAGATGAGAAAAATTGTCCGATTAAAACAAGTATAACAATCAGCCGTCATCTAAAAAATTCAAAACTGTAAAAAATAACTGATTGATTTTGCTAAAAAGAACATTTGCAAATGATTAACAGTCATCAGTGGAGGTCGTTTCGAAACTTTGTTACCTTGATGATCGCATTCGAACAACAATTGGAGTTAATGAAATTTTATTATTATGTAACATAGTACAGATGCACATATACAAATGAATGCGAAATGACGTCACTTGTAAAAAAAAAAACTATAAAGAAAGAGAAAGAGAATGATCACATGAGAGATGGAAAGAACGTTCAAGATCATGTTAGAGGCATGGATGATGTTCAAGAAGCCGATCATTTGAGGGATGCTACAGTGGTAACAAGAGAATGAGGAAATTAATGTTATTGTACAACAAAGCAAGCAAATTGAAGTTCTTTTCTATTATTTGTGACTGAGGCTACAACGTGTTGGTTCTCGGGCAACATTACATTACTAACCAGTAATGTTACCACTCTTGACCAAGGGAAGAGTCTATCAAGCATGTGTACACAGTGTGATGATGTACGGAAGTAAAACCTGGTCAGTGAGGATTGAGGACATGCGTTGCATGGCGTTAAATGATATAACAATGATATGATGAATGTGTAATATGAGTTTCAAAAATAAACTTAGATATATGGCCTTAGAGGAAGATTAAATCTGGATAGTATAAAGAAATGTGCGCAGAACAGAAGACTTCAATAGTATGGTCACATTGAAAGAATGGATGAGAGATCTTGAGGTAACAGGGTCTTTTGGCAGAAAAAAAGGCTAAGGAAAACATGGATGGAAGTGATAAGTATGGATTTGAGAGAAAGACCTGGCATAGATAGGTTAGTTTGGAAATCAATTTCTAAAAAGTTGTCCAACACATGCCAGTATGTAACTGGCACATTAAGCAAGATTATGATGGTGAAGTTACCAACATCGCAAGGAGTGCCTCTCCAATGATTGTAATCTATGTATTGATGTTATTCTGTGTTTGACGGACTGTTCAACAGACTGCAGCAGTCACAAATAAAAATCTATTTTCTATTGTGAATCAAGTGCCTTCGTCTGATGCTGGTGGTAATTTTCCTTGTGAAAATGATAATGAAATTATCAATGAATCTCTGTCTAGACCTGTGAGATTACAGAAGTTTGTTAAGGAAAGAAATCCTGAATTTATTTGGTATTGAATTTGGTTGTTGTGGAATTTCTTTTTTTTTCTCTTTTTTTCCTTTTTAATTAGCAGAGTGTTAGAATTTTATTCTTGCTTAATCTTTCATCCTTTCTTTTTCCTCTTCTTCTTACTGATTACTTCTCTTTATTTTTGATGATGATGATAACTGTTGTATCACGTGACTGAATTGTATTCATTGATTGGTTTGGGAAGTTCTCACTTGTTTTTTGAAGATTGCGATATTTTCATCAGTTAGAGATTCGTAGTCCGATGGTGTGGATGTGTGAATTTTGCAGAGTACATAGGTATACTATAGTGTTTAATATTACAAGTATCAAGATTTTCTCTGAGCTCATCAGACAAACATACTTTCCTTACCAAGACACAAGCTGGGACGAAGGACAAGGCATTATCAGAGTAAATGTATGTAGGAACACCAAACAAGTTAAAGAATCTTAGGAAAGCTAAAACTACAGAATGAGTAGACATATATAGCAAGAGTTCCAAATGAATAGCTGTGATGTTGAAACATGTAAACAGCAAAACATTCACTACCATCACTAACTCACAGGTGACCGGTGAAATCAATGCCTGTATGTAAAAAGGGTCTAACAAGATTTACCCTATGTCTAGGTAAGTTAGTTACCTTGGGATACTACTGAACTCAATCCTTCAATGCAAAAGAACAAATCTAATTTTTCATCAATCAAGAAAAGCACTGATCTTGATTCATCAGAAAAATTCACGCAGAAATCAATCGCTTGTTCAATAATTCTTTGCATAAATATGATCTATCACTGTCTGTATCTAGCAAACAATTAAATGAAATATCTTTGCTGCCTCTTAAACTAACTGAAATATTAACTACTGCCAATAAAGACGTACTATTAGTCATCCAACATGCATTGGAAGCTGTCATAGGGTCAATTGCAACCGGACATAAAGACATAAAGCACAGAGGTGTCCCGATTTGTTGCAAGACCAACAAGAACAAGAATCCCTCTTATTCAGAAAACTTATCTTCATAGAGCAGACTAGCATACTTAGCACAAAGTTTTAACTCTCTAAATCTCTTTATCTTAGCAACATAAGTAGGGTATACCCTACATGCACGTCCTCTATGGTTATTAGACCGGCAAAAATTACAACCGTAATTAAGCTTACAGACTTTGATGCAAAAATTCTCCAAAGTAAAGAGCTTCTTAGCTTCTGAGGAGTATTTAAACTTAGGAGTGAACTTTTTCTTAGCAACATCCATTGCCCTATGCTGTTGAGCATTATACTTACAGAATTCAATAGTACGAACAATTTTCACACAATTTTCCAGAATTTGCTCAAGTGAGGGAAAATTACTACCAATCTTGTGAACCAGTTCAGATTTAAATAAAGCTGGTAGCTTACTAAAAACTGTGTGACTAAGTAAACGATTTCCTGGAGATCCACATTCCAGAAAATTCATTTCGAAAGAATTACTCAACTCGTAAACCTGCGTTTTAACTGTATTTAGAAATTTCCTAACAGCTACATTACTAGTCAGTCTTTCTACACCTAATATGGTTGAAAATATAGGGTCTACTATCCTATTCTCATCCAAAAATTCCTTGGAGAGGAGTTTCAATGCCATCTCATAATTTTCTTCAGACACAGACAAATGCCTAATCAACTGAAAGGCGTACCCTATAAGATGATTTTTTAATACTACTAATTTTAACACATCATTATCAAGACAAAAATTCACTATGAAAATTCAAATATACCAATTTATCTGTCTCTAAGTCTCTATCCTTAAACTTAGGACATTCTATCCTAGGAACTAAATCAACTCCTTTAATCTTCCCTAACAACCTTAAACAAGGGTTATCATCTTCAACCTTGACAGGCTGTAATCCAGATAATTTTTCCAGTACCTGTATCTTAAATAAGGCACCATCTTTATTAAAAGATTCAATGATGCTTTAATCAACATCTTCAGCTAGATAAATATCCATGATCTATTTCTCTAAATAAAAGCTTAACATTCACAGGAAACATGAATTGGAATAGATACATCGAGATTATTGCTAAGGCTGCTGCAAAGAAGGTGGGATCTCTCTATCGTGCTAGAAAGTTATTTACGCCTGAAAGTATCCTGTACCTCTACAAAGCCACCATTCGCCCATGTATGGAGTACTGCTGTCACATTTGGGCTGATGCATCTTCTACTACTGTCTCACTCCTGAACAGGGTCCAAAAGAGAGTAGCCAACCTAATAAGTTCCAAACTGTCATCTAAACTTCAGCCCTGTCCCACCAAAGTAATGTTGCATCCCTCTGCCTGTTCTACAAGTATTTTAATGGTGGATGCTCTGACGAACTACAAGCCCTTGTACCCCCTCGACGAAAATACCTCTGACAAACCCAACAAGTAGCAAAGTCCCACCCCTACACAGTCAAGATTCATAGATGTAAGAAAACTTTTTACTCTTATAGCTTCTTCCCCAGAACTGCAAGACTTTGGAATTCTCTTCTGGCTCCCTCCTTCCCCAACTGTACTGACATGCAGAAGTTCAAGTGTAATGTGAACAGACATCTTGCTGCTAAACTCCCTACATAGTACCCTTGCAACTTAGGTCCCTGATAATAGCCCCCTACATCAAAGTGGCAACGTGCCTTATTTGGGGTGAAAATGTAATAAAAAAAATAAATAAAATAATTATTCACTGAATTTTTATACAAAGAATATTTAAATTCTTCTACCTTAACTGAAGATTCTAGAGACTCAAATATGACTAAAATTTTATCTCTAATCAACTTTAACTTTTTTCAACAAGGAATTTACTGAAATTTTACTTGTTAATCTCCTGAACCTACAACAAGCAGAGCTAAAACCGCTGTAGGGAATGGTAGACAAATATAGGGAAGAGATATAACAGACAATGACGTAATTCAATTTTGGTGGCCAAAAACTGCCAAATCCAAACTGAGCAAGAAGACAAGATGGCAACGCAAATAAGGAGAAAGAAAGCCTAGAGAGAAAGAGAGGGCAGTTATAGAGTAAATTTTTTTTTTTTTTTTTTTTTTTTTACACAGTGATCACCACTTATCAAGGCCCGGAAGCCACTCAGGGATAAGGGTTATTGCAAGTACATTACGTTAGTGAGGAGATTTGCTGAAATGTTTACTTAAGGGGGCGGTTCATTAGGAATTTGTTAACATTGGACTTGAAGACAACCAAGTTGTAGTCCGGTGGGAAGCAGGCAGACGGAACAGAGTTCCACAGGCGTGCAGTTCTAAGAAAGAAGCTCTGCTCATGGAATCCGCGTTTTGATTTAGGCACAGATATAGAGTGGGAGAAATTTTTCACAGTGGATTCAGCTAGACGGGTGTTTTTCGTGAAAGATTGGTGAGGGGGGACCAGAGATTGGAGTTCAGACGAGCATCTGCCATGGAAATAACGATAAAACAAGGACAGGCTCGCAACGTCTCTTCTGTGGGAGAGAGGTTGCAGGGTAGAGAAAAGGGCATCCCCCACTAAGTCACGAAGTCTATTTTGTACTCTGTCAAGGCAGGATAGGCTGTTTTTAGCAGCTCCTGCCCAGATATGGCAACAGTATTCCATCCTTGGACGTACTTGGCTTTTATATAGATAGAGAATTGCATCAGTAGTGAGATATCTTCCTGAGCGGTAGAAGGATCCCACCATCTTTCCAGCGACCTTGGCAACAGACTTGATGTACGTGTTCCATTTCAGATCAGGAGTAAAGGTCAAAGCCAGAAGCTTGTCAAAACACGGGGCCTCGCCCAGACGAGAGCCATCCATCACAATTGATGCCAGATGGGGATCAGAGCGTTGATCATGTAAGGATAGGAGTTTGGTTTTGGATGCATTAAAGGTAACCAGCCACGACTTCCTCCACTGAACCACGCGCTCGAGATCAGAGGAGAGAGAAACAGAGAGAAGTTTGTCATTTACAGCCTTTGATGTGTTGCCGTAGATGGTCGTGTCATCAGCATAGATGTCAACGAATGATTTAAGTATGTGTTTAGGGAGGTCATTGATGTAGATCAGGAAGAGAGTTGGGCCCAGGATTGACCCCTGAGGGACTCCAGCATTTATATTGCAGGCCTCCGATTTTTGTCCATCTACCACTACTCTTATGAGCCTATCGGAGAGAAATGATTTAATGATTGAGAAAACATTTCCAGTTATACAAATAAATATATTAAAAAATAAATTTATTGTAAAAAAAGGAAAAAATAGGTGAAACAAAAAATATAATAAGATGTAAAATGTCCACTTTGTAACCGCTAAATTTGTCCCTTTAGCCTGGTCAAATAGACCTTAAGTAACTATAAAAAATATATATAGAGAGAGATTGTAATAGAAGGAGTAAAGAGAGAGAGAGAGAGAGAGAGAGATGGGGAAAGAGAGAGAGAGAGAGAGAGAGAGAGAGAGAGAGAGAGAGAGAGAGAGAGAGAGAGAAAGAAAACACTTACTGAGATACTTTTTACAATAGTCGACCATTTTTATCTTTTTTACCTGTGTACGGAAATAAGTCAACAGAAGTTATTTCCCCTTAATTGACTTAGATATCTCTTTTTAATCATGGTAAAAAAAGCCGACAAAGTTCTTGTAGATGATTAAAAGTAACTACAAATGTTCGTTCAAAGTTCTTTTGAAGTTCCCATAGATAAAAAATTATTATTTTTTTTATTACATTTTCACTCCAAACAAGGCACATTGCCACTTTGGTGTAGGGGCTACTATCAGGGGCAGCAACTACTGGGCCACTATGTTTGGATTTGGGCAGCAAGATGTCGGTGTCGGTTCACGTTACACTTGAACTTCTGCATGTCAGTACAGTAAGGGAAGCAAGGACCTGGAATGGAATTCCAGAGTCTAGTGGTTCTGGGGAAGAAACTACTGGAGTAGAAAGATCTTTTACATCTAGGGATTTCTACTGCGTGGTGATGGGATTTAGCTGCCTGTCGGGTTTGTCGAGGGTGTCTACGTCGTGGGGGTACAAGTGTCTGCAGTTCGTCAAAGCATTCACCATTAAAATACTTGTAGAACAGGCAGAGGGATGCAACGTTTCGTCGATGGGACAGAGGTTGAAGCTTAGATGCCAGTTCAGGGCCTATCAGATTGGTGACTCTCTTTTGAACCTTGTCTAGGAGCGAGAGACTAGTAGCCGATGCACCAGCCCAAATGTGACAGCAATACTCCATACGTGGGCGAATGGTGACCTTATAAAAGTACAGGATATTTTCAGGTGTCAGTAGTTTTCTAGCATGGTAGAGAGAGATCCCACCTTCTTCGCAGCGGCCCTGGCAATGTTTTCAATGTAATTGTTCCAACTCATGTTTCCTGTGAACGTTAGGCCAAGCAGTTTGAAAGATGTACTCTCAGACAGGGAGTCACTGGCCATTTCTATTGGTGGCAGAGAAGGTTTCTTGTAGTTATTGAAGGAAACCAGTTTAGTCTTGGCAGCATTGAATGTGACCATCCATTTTTGTCCCCATTCCACTACCGATTGGAGGTCACCCTCTAGTTTTTTTTGCCATTTCTTTAGATATGTGTTCATTTGTTTTCCTGTCATGCCTGTTATAGAGTGTGGTGTCATCAGCATATATACCCATCTCAGAGGCAGTTTTGTCGGGGAGGTCATTGATAAATATTAGGAACAATAGAGGTCTAAGGATAGACCCCTGAGGCACTCCCGCATTTATATCATATTGTTTAGATGTACGACCGTCGAGGACAACCTGGATTTTTCTCTTATCTAAGAAGGATTTAATTATGTTAAGTATTCTGCCAGTGATACTGTATGATTTAATTTTCCTGAGGAGACCCACATACCATACCCTGTCAAAAGCCTTAGATATATCTAGAGCTACCGCTCTGCCCTCCCCCGCTTTGTCCAGTGAATGGTATATACGCTCAGAGATTACAGTGAGGATGTCTGCTGTGGAACGGGCTTGTCTAAATCCATATTGTTTGTCAGTCAGAAGTTTAGCATCTGTAAGGTGACGGACTAGAGCATGGTTAATTATGGTCTCAAATATTTTAGCGAAAAGTGGGAGGAGGCTAATAGGGCGATAATTTAATGGGTCAGTTCTTTCGCCAGAATTCTTGAATACTGGTACCACAGAAGCAGTTTTCCAACAGCCCGGAAAACATGACTCATTAAGGCATTTGTTGTAGAGTTTGGAGAGAACTGGAGCTACTTCGGCTGAGCATTTTTTTAATCGCACAGCTGGGATGAGATCAGGTCCACATGCTTTGGAAGTGTCAAGCTTTGTCTCTTCGACAGTAGAGTTTTCCTTTATTGTTCACACACCAAGCGATTCTCTGACTATACATTATTCATCCTGCATTTCAACATTGTGTTAAGGCCATAAACAATTTCTCCATTCCTAGAAGAAATGTTCTGTGTTTATCTTTCGATATTGGAATGTTTCAGATTTTAATGTCTTTACTGACAAGTCCTCGGGTCATAACATCAGGATGAGCATAACCTTCACTTAGTTAACTTCTCCAGACTTCCTGATTACCAACTGTTTTAAAGTCCAGTTAAGACTGTACCAATTTTTATGTTTTTATTGATGGAGACAAAGTTCACAAAACCGCATCATCGAGCGGAAATATCACAATCTTCAAAAAACAAGCGGGAACTTCCCAACCAATCAGCAAGTACAATTCAGCCACATGATACAACCACCACCACCACCACCATCATCAGAAATAAAGAGAAGGAATAAGAAAGAAGAAGAATAAAAATTTCAACTGTTACAGCTGAAACATTGTGAAAATAACTCTCAAAATGAGAATAATACTCTGAAAATTCAAACAATACAAATTTCACATCTCAAAAATTCAAAAAATTAAAGCATCCTTTTGTCAAACAAAGCAATAAATAAGAGTACTAATTAATATGATTACAGACTAGTTGATCAGATACAAGTTGATATCTAAAATGTGATCAAAGGATTTGCTGAGTTGGTAAAACCAGATACTATAAGTTCATCTTGATGATCTGAACTAGAGCTGATCTTAGGTGATTGTTTTATTTGTGAGCTATTTGATTTGTTCATTAAAAGACCCAGGACATTTGAAATTTGAAGAAATGAAATGTGAAGGTGATGCTAACAACTAGAAAACAAAGTTAACAGTGTCTATTTTTTTTTTTTTTTTTTACCAAAGATAATATCGATTATAAACCAACCACAGCACATGATTGCATTTTGAATTATTTCTTCCTTAAGCTCTCTATGCTGCAATATGTCTTCACCTGGGCAACACTGACTAAATACAACCAATTATTGTAGTTAATGATTTTATTTAACATTTTTATGGCAAAAAATATGTATAATATAATTAAAAATAAACATTATTGTTGAATGACCATAAAAGGCCATTTTTATAAAT
Source organism: Euprymna scolopes (assembly GCF_053919585.1). Classification (NCBI taxonomy): domain Eukaryota; kingdom Metazoa; phylum Mollusca; class Cephalopoda; order Sepiida; family Sepiolidae; genus Euprymna; species Euprymna scolopes. The sequence continues at coordinate 20,146,862 of NC_136488.1, forward strand.
GAATGTCTCTTATTTATGTTATTAAAATGTTATATATTTTATATAATTGTAATATGGTTGTTACATTTTAACATAGATCCAACGTTGTGCATAAAAGTCTCGCAAAAGAACACAGCAAAGAAACTCGAGTCAATCTTTTTCAGTTGAAATAAAAGGCGTTTATTCATGGTACTTTCAAAAGTATGCCCGCATCTTGGTTTTAGAAGTCTCTTCATTCGTTTGGTTAACAAAACTCTGCCATCTCGAACACATACTTTTTCTCCTCTTGCATCGATACATCTGCTTAAATCTAGTAACCACCATGCAGGTATTTGAAAAACCTCTTTTGCTGGTATGTGCTTCATATTCGCTGTCCCACCATGCAGTTTTTTAAAATCTCTGCTGTTCTTTCCACTACTATGTTTGCAGTTTGCCCTGTGGAACACAGTCGTCTGACCATTTTTTTTGTTCAAAGTTTGGATTGCATCTTGTTTTAAAAGTTTCTCTCACGTCATTCTCAATCTCTCTCCGCCTTTTCTTTCCTTCCTTTTCCTGTGCTGTGACGTCACCTCCCACCATGGCTTGGTCATTTGAATATGTGTCATATCGATACTGTTACATATACGTCACCAGCTCTGTTACATAATTTAAGACCAACAATTGTAAAATGTATGCGAAATAAGTCAATTTTGAGGCAAAATTTTTCAAAAGATACAAAAATATTCAATCAAAATATATCAGTAATCATTTAAACAAGATATAGCCATGTTAAAAAATAGGCTCTCAAGGTCTCACAAACAGCGATCCGACTATTTTTAAATTAAATTATATTGTGTTACATGTGATATTTTTTGTATGAAAAACATTCAATCTATATATAAAAGTGAGAATATGTGTGTATGTGTGTGTACCTGTGAGGACACTTCTCAACCTATATACTTAACAAATTTTTAATCAACACACTTGAAATTTTGTATATAGATTATTCAGACATGTGGAAAATTTTTTTCAATCAGTTTTCATCCGGAAAAAGGGTTGCTAAGTTGTCAAAATTGAAAAATTGGTACTTGGGGGGGGGGCATCGGATTTTTATATGTTTGTCAACTGTTTCATGACTGTGCATGTGTGAATCGTTCACATTATATTAAGAATTGGTAGGTTTTAATGACCGTGTAAAACTGGCCTAATGGTTATCATACTTGACTCAATGTCTTTAGGTTTTAGTTTCGATTTCAACTTGAGTATTTATTTTCTTACAAGAAGTGAACTGTTTTTACTTCATTTTTCAAAGAATTTAGCGTTACATTTAATATCGGGCAATGCTGAGTACATCTTCTAATATAAAAGAATAAAAAGCAATTGCATAGGAATGTAGATTGGGGAATCAGTTTTGGATATAAAGTTGATGTAAAATGATCCCTCATTTCCATGCCATTTTAGTGTTTTATAGCACAAGTAAATTTTATTAGTGGTGGGAGTAGGTGGTGTTATTGGACGTAAATTCTATGCATTTACTGGGTGTAGGGGGAGAAAGTTCTACTTTCTTTTAGGCAATTATGTATGGTTTTCTCACCTTGCCACTCGGACTTACTAGTGCTAAACAAATTTAGTTAACGGTCCTAAAATGTTAGAATGATGTAGAAATGGAAAATAATTTTATGTTAAGTTTATGTAGGAAACTGACATCCCACTTAAAATTCTAAAAGACTTTTTCATCCAACGTTTCCATGGTGTTCCCACGTAATCGCTTAAAAAAGTAGAATTTCAATTTTTGGTCGGTAATTTAGCTGAGGATGTTAATCTATAAATTTATCTTTTTATTTTTTAAATAGTGCCTACGCAGTGAGAAGTTGGTTCTTGTTTAGAATTTCCCCTATATTAAAAAAAAGAAAGAAAAAGCTCCATGACATACATAGCCGTGACAAAACGAAAATATCATATTCCAGAATTCATGTAAATTTATCAGGTAATTTTATGTTTTAATAAAAACAAAATTTTATGAGGATTGGATGAATGAATAACTTTCTCGCCTACTATTTTGGAAAAAAAAAATCTAACTTACTTTAAGTTGCAGTGCCTACTAATTCTCATTAACAGCTTAAAATGATTTTCTTATTTAAAAATAAAACTACTCAATCAATTTAGGTGATTTTGGAATATGATATTTTCCTTTTGCCACGAGTACGCTTTTTCTTTTAATATAGAGGGGATTCAGGATTCTGGACAAAGATCAACAAGTTTGCAAAAAAAAAAAAAAAAAAAGTGAAATTTGTTATACGTTTATTTTTTGACCATTTTTCATATTTCTGTGGATTGTAAAACAAACACTAAAGTGAAATTTTAAGAAGACTATACCCCGATGAGTGGAACTCTTCTTTCATTAGAGTCAGAAAAGTGACAACGCGCATTCAAACGCAAAACCAACATGGCGGCTGAAAGTGGAAATTTAGATAATCAACTTTTCAGAATTTTGGAAAATGAGATTTCTGCTGAACAATGGATGCGGTGGAAACAGATGAAAAAGCAGGTATTGCATATGAAATTGTATTCCGAATTCGAAACAGCCATACTCCTTCAAGAATGCTGAATACAATTAACATATTCGCCTCATGTGGAAAGCGTTTATTTCAGTGTTTTGTTATTTCGTTTTAGCATTTTCTGAAATTAAAATAATTTTATGGAGAAAAAATGTATAATAAAAGGTTCTTTATGTTTTGATACGTTTAAAGTTATATAACTGTTGTTTCTATTTATATAACGAATTTGAATTTGTGTGATTAACTTGGTTCGTGTTTTTTTTTTTATTATTGGCGCTTGGTAAGATACAGTCGACAGATCCATTTTTTAATATGTTTTTTTTTAAGCAAAAACAATATTACCTACTTAATTGTCATGTCAGAAATAGTAATATATCCAAAAATTACGAAAATGATTGAGTACAAATTTATTTCTAGTTAAAAGTAATTTTTTACAGAAAATTGGGTAAAATCGCATTTTTCTTAGACGTTATAAAGTAAACAGTAGAAGGCTGCAAACAGGGGACATAACCCCGAAAGGTATATTTATAACAGTTGTTCTAGTCGATGAATTTTCGTAATTTTTGGATATATTACTGTTTTCGACATGACAGTTAAGTATGTAATATCATTATTGCTTAAAACGATATATTAAAAAAAATCAATTTATCAACTCTAGTTTAACAAACACTTTTTATTTTTATTACAGTTTTTCTTTGTTTTTTTTTAAAAATTAATATCATGAATGAGGATTTGAAGGGCTCTTTTTAAGGTTCCAGTTTGGGAGGAAATTTAGGGATACTTTTGTGCTTTGCGCACCGGATTTCTCTTATGTTGGCTCGGTCTTGGTCGGCATCTGACGTAAACTGCCGGAATATGCTGCTGCTGAGCGCTGATCAAATTTAAAAATGCTAACAGTATTTATCAGATACTAATTACAAAAAACAAACAAACAAACAAAAAACAATAAAATAAAATGTAACAACCTACCGTAAGTTTCATGAATATTTTTATTTTTTGTTTTTGTTGTGTTGGTAGAATTGGACTGATTCAATTTGTGTGTGATTATAAGCTTTTTTTGTCTTATGCTTTATTAAAAGTCGTCTGCTTTGAATTTTATTGGCTAAGCATGTTTGTTATCACCTTTGCATTGGTTGATCAACTTGATCAGCGCTCGGCATATTCCACCAGGTTCTGTCAGCTGCTGGTCGAGCCTGAGCCAACATTTATGAAAATCCAGTGCACAAGATTAACAAGATGTTGGTTTACATTACATTTAAACTTCTGCATATCAGTACAGTTAGGGAAGCAAGTAATAGGAAGGAAATTCCAAAGTCTAGTTGTTCAAGAGAAGAAGCTATTAGAGTAGAAATTTAGGGACCGCAACCATGATGATTTTGTTGCTAAGTGGGTTTGTCGGAAATATGTATGTCAAGGGGGCACAAGTGCAATGAGTTCATCAGAGCACATTCCATTAAAATACCTGTAAAACAGGTATGGGAATGCAACATTACAGCAATGGGATGAGGGTTGGAGCCTAGTTTGGCAAAGCGGAACCTATTAGATTGGAGACTCTCTTTTGGATCTTTTGAATCTCAATTTAGAGTTATCTCCCTTGTTTCTTCAGCCTCTTTTCAAGATGGCGTCACAAGATAATCACTCATCCTTTAGCCATAAAATTTGATATTTTTTTAAATTTAAAAATAAAACTACATGATCAATTTATTTGATTCTTACTGTACATTTTTTTTTCTTTCTGTGTGGGTATGTACATCATATGGAGTTTTCTTTATTTTTCTTTTTTAGGAGGAGAAATTCTGAACAAGAATTTCCAAACATAGCATAAAGATAAATATAATTAATTGGGGTGAAAGTAGTTGGAAAGAAAATCATGGAAAAATTCCTCATCACAAAAATCAAAACTAAACAAAAGTTAAAGTTCTGAATTTCTGAAGAGGGCTGATTTTTTATATTACTTTTATTGATCAGACTATTTGTGACACGTTTCAGTTGGTTTGGCTTTTGATCGTCCTCAAGCATATTGGTTAAATTTTTTTCTTTTCTTTTCCAAACAACAAACATGCCTGTGAAGACAGTTGAAGGCCAAACTGACCGAAACATTGCACAAAAAACACTCAAGATGAGAACAATAGTCCGATACAAGTAATATAAACAAATTTTATTTTGTATCAGTGATTGTTAATTTTGTTTTTATTTTAGGCTGGCGATTTGTTGGTCAGCTCGGATGAGGAAGAGGAAGAAATGTCTTCATGTCTGCCTTCAACAAGTGCAGGCCCCAAACCACTGGAAATAACCTCACCACCGAAGGTCGTTGAGGAACCCACCACCTCAGCACAAGCAGTACAGGAAGGTTCCATTGAAGCGATGGGAGTGAAACTCTTTGGTTTCAATACTGATTTAACGCTGAAATTTCTGAATGGTACGTTTGATAGATGCACTGACAATATATTTTCCCCAATTTTCTATCCCTATTTACTTTCCTTATTACAAAGACAGAGCTACACACATGGTCATTTTGTTTTAATGTGGGGAAAATTCAGCTCTAGAAAAAAGGGAACTATGGATTAGAACAAAAGAATTACCTCAGTCTAGAAGGACTTCTCTTTCACTGACTGAGGATAGAAAAGATTAAGTACTGCATCAGAACAGATACTTCACTTTGCCGTCCTTGTCCAGAATTCCCCCCATATAAAAAGCAAAAATAAAGAAAAATCTGTATGATATACTTGTGATGAAACAAAAATATTGTATTCCAAAAATCACATAAATTGATCAAGAAATTTTATTTTTAAATAAGAAAATCAAATTTTATGAATAATCAAAGAGTGACTATCTTGCCTGCCATTTTGAAAAGTTTCATGAAACAAAGGGGAAATAACTCAACAATAATTTAAACTTGTTAGATTTATGTTGTAATGCCTACAAATTCCCATTAATCGCTTAAAAATGATTTTCTTTGTAAAAATAAAACTATTTAATCGATTTATGTGATTTTTGGAAAAATGATATTTTTATTTTGTCACGAGTGTCTATATCATATAGATTGTTTTTATTTTTGTTTTTTAATGTAGCGGAAAATCTCAACAAGAACCCACTTTGATCCTAGGCAAAAGGCCAATTTGCTATTGCATATAATAATTTTTGTAAATATACAACATTTGCAGGTACCATTGGTATCGCTCAGGAATGGATGATGACTTCTGTGGAACTTCTATCTTTGAACTCCACATTACTTTTTTGGTTCTTATTTTTTTAGTTTTCAATTCAAAAATAAAGTAAAATGTATTTACTGTTTATTGATGTACCATATGAACTATGCAATCTTATAAAATCTTAAATACAAATTTAATACAACCATTGGATTTATGATGGTAATTGAATTCCTTCCCAAAAAAAGATTCTTTGATCTTGGAGTAGAGTTTTGTTTTCAGTTATATCCCTAGACAGAAAAACCTCACAAATATAGTATGAACGAAAAAAAAAAAAAAAAAAATTGTTTGTATCTTGCAAACAAGGCATATTGTCACTGTAACAGAGGACAGATTTATAGGGGCAACTTAAGTGGGGAGTTGTGCAACAAGATGTTTGTTTATATTAAATTTAAATTTCTACATGTTGGTATGGTCTGAAGGAACAAGGAAGGAATTCTAAAGACATGTTGCTTGAGGAAAGAGGCTATTAGAAAATTTGGCGCTTCTTTGTTATTAAAGCGAACTCCGAAAGTCAACAAAATGAATTTTCATTAAAAAAAAAAAACAATGGTATCTACTTATTTTTGATGTCAATTTCAACTAAAAGCAGTGTTATCTATTTAATTGTCATGTCGCAGTTAGTTAAATAATACTGCATTATTAGATAAAACATGTAATTTCATGATTTAACAACAGAATGATTTTGACATGTTTGCAGCATGTAGTGTAAACACAAGGGAAGTGACTCATAGTTTGAGAGGCTGTTCTTGGCCTTCGGGCCAGGAGCGAAAAAGGGAGTAATCAGTTCTGGTCAATGTGGGGACAACCCTTCATATCGGACAATTATTTTTTAAGTCAATTGGTTTGGTCAATGTGGGGGGAAACCCTTCATATCAGACAATTGCTAATTTTGGACCCTGCCAGAGTGCCCCCTTGGGGGAGCTGGTTTTTCCTCCCCACACTAAAAAACGGTGTTGCGCCTAATGTGCTCAGTGGGGAAGCAAATAAATAAATACCTTCCTCTGCTACCACCCCCAAACTCGTCTGTTTATTTATTTCAAAACTTGCAAATTTGTTTGAAAACTATTTTCATTAACAATTAATTTTCTACTCCATTGTCTTTCAAAATTTTTGGATATGTTACTAATTTCGTCATAAGAATTAAGTAGATAACATTGGTTTTAATTGAAATTTAATATTTTGATTTTTTGTTATCTGGAGCTCTCAACAGTGAAACCGTATCATTTTGCTGCTAGTTTTGTAGGTCAAGGGTATAAATGTAGAGGAGGTACAAGTGCATTAAGTTCATTGGAGCATATTCTGTGGAAGTACTTGTACTTATGTGCTAATTTGGTAGCATCTTCCATGCATTTATTCCCATTCTTGTTACTTGAGAATGCCTGACCAAGTAGTTTAAATTCTCAAATCTCAAAAAGGATGCTATCAATTCTTTTTTTTTCTTTTATACTAATCGGTAAAGTTTATCCCTTACTTACCTTGATTTAAGCTTTTTTTTCTTTAAAATTTTTTCTCTTTAATGTTTTTTTTTTTAAATTTGAGGATCATCAAATTGTATAAATTGTTCCTGTTTTGAAAATAAATAATTGTTATAATTCTTTTTCTATCCTTTGCAAATACAAATTTTAGTATGTTGTATGGATGATAACGACTACCAGTTGTCAAAATTTCAGCTTTTTACAATTGTTATTTCTAATAAATATTAGGTTTTAAAATTTTGTCCCTTGGATGCTACTGTATATTCTTCCATGAATCACATAGTTCCAAAGACACCGAGACAGACTCTCAGCTTGTATCCCCTTTATAAATAAACCTTTGTATTAATCCTACGTGAATGTCCTGTGTTATCATTATCTAAAGAAAGATATATCAGGAGTCTATATTCGTAACACCCTCCCCATGTTTCGGGAATCAAAACGAGAATCAGATGACCAAGCTTTCATGTGCTTTAGACTAATTTTACAGCATAGCATTAGCTACCTGTATTTTTTTTATCGCTTGCCCTTGACCCAAGACTACCTTAATCAATTACGTCTCTGACAGTATAGATGTAGCATTCTTCCTAGACTCTAGCGTCCAACTACATGTATTTGGTGACTTCATTGTCCACCATAGTAGTTGGCTTGACTTTTCTTACTACACTGACGCAGTTGGTAGCATCACCATAACTTTTTTATATCCCATTCCTGGACACAGATAGTAACGTTCCCAATCGTCGCCAATATCGTCAGAACCAGCAAGCCTCACTTCTGAACCTATTTTTGACTACAGTTCCTAAGGATTGCGTAACAAATGCCCATTGCCCTCTCGTGAATGCTGATCATGCTGTAATAATGCTAGACATCACCCTACACTCTTGATCCCAAGTTGAAGAGCCACTGTTCAAAATGACAAGGTACTACAATAAGGCTGACTGGGAGGTGATCAGGGATCACATTAGAGATGCTCCATGGGGAAATATCTTTTCTCTCCCTGCTAAACAGTGTGCAAATGAGACCACTGAATGGTTCAAAGTGGCAAGTGAAGCACATGTTCGCACAAGTTCTGTAGCAAACTTCACTCTCCTCAGTGGTTTACTTCAACTTGCGCAGCTGCCATTGTTCAAAGATAGCATGCATACCATAGATTTATCCAATATAAATCCAGTGCAAATAGACAAAAGTATATATAGAAGATAGAAGTAATTGTAAGAAGGAAATAGCCAAAACCAAGAGAGAATATATCGAAACCACCAGAAAATGCATTGAAGCGCAGAAATTAGGAACTCATGACTTCTGGAAAATCTATAACGATGTAATAAATAATGGGCAATCAACAATTCCCCCACTATCCAACAATCTTGAAGTTGTTTGCACAGCAAACAAGAAGGCTAATCTGCTTGCCAGTAGGATTACCTGCAACCCTACTTTGAACCCAACAAACCACTCTGTCCCAGATTTTTCTCTGCGGACAGAAATCAAACTAGATGATCTGAAAATCACCCCCCTCTCAAGTACATGATATCATAAAAAACCTAGACACCTCAAAAGCATGTGACCTGATCTTGTCCCAGCTGTACTATTAAAAAAATACTCCACTGAGGTTGCTCCAGTTCTCTCCAAACTTTTCAATAAATGCCTTAATAAATTTTGCTTTTCTGTCTGCTGGAAAACTGCTTCTGTTCCATTCCAAATTCCATGCAGATTTCTAAGTCTGACAAAATACACTTGAAAAAGGTTAGAGGTTACACAAACAAAAATGTGCGAATAACACTCAAGATGAGAACAGTAGTCCGAATAATCCAAATAATAAGAATTATCCATTCTCATCTCAAAAATCCAGAAATATAGAAGAGGCATTTATTTTATATTATTATTAATTACATTTGGCAGTTCAGTGTTAGTTGCCCGGTAAATCTTTGCCAGTGAGACCCAGGAGTTTTGACGCTATGAATTTGTTGCTTTTTTCATTGTAACTGTTTTACTTTGTTACCAACAAATACAAATGTTTTGGGAATTGTGCGTTTTGATCTGTTTGTGTTTTATTTAACATATTTTGTATTTTTTATTTAGGGCAAATTACATTCAATGAATTCAGTACTGAGATGGACTCTCTCCATCAGGGAGAAACAACCCGGATGGGTATGGAAACTGATGGGACCGATCTGGAAACCGGGGCCACCGAACTGGAAGAAGATGATGAGGAGGGAGAGGAGGCAAGTGAACGTCCATTGGAAGCAGATAGCAAAGACGAAGATTGGAGTCCAGTTCCACGTAAGAAATTTTTGATCATAAATGAGAATTTAATTTATACAGAAAATATCATCAAAACTATCAGAAATTATATCATATCCATCATAATTTGATTGTTAAAACCGACATAGATAAACCGGGAGTAATGACCTAAAACTTCAAAGTTTGGGAAAATTGTTATGTTTTTCTTTTTACTTTTTCTTTTTAATTTCTTGTGTTGGCTTTTCTACAATTAATAAAAAGTACTATATATATATATATATATATATATATATATAAATTGAAGTTAAAATTGTTGACTTGAGCAGAGTATAAATGGATAATATATTATAATTATCATTGTTACTGTATTTTATTTTACTTTTTCTATTTGATTATTTTATTTAATTTTTTTATTTTATTTTTTTAGTGTTTTTGGTTTTTGTCTAGAATCTACTTTATATTAACAAAAATAAAGAAAAATCTGTATGATGCGTGTACCCATGATGTAAAGCAAATATCATATTCCAAAAATTATATGAATTAGTCAAGTAGTTTTATTTTTATTGAGAAAATTATTTTTAACTGATTTATGTGAATTCATAGGCATTACATCATAAATCTGAAGTTTGACTTATTGAGTTATTTCCCTTTGTTTTTTTGCTTTTCTTTAGATTTTTTTTTTGGAATGACAAATGAGATAGTTACTCTTCTTTTATTCATAAAATATTATTTTCTTATTTAAAAATAAAACTACCCAATCAATTTATATGACTTTTGGAATATGATATTTTCATTTTGTCACTGGTAGTTATGTCATGCTGATTTTTCTTTAGGGGAATTCTGGGCAATAACCATATTTTTTATTATAAAAATCTTTTATATTGTTCATCTTACTCTATATTTTTCTATTCTATTGTTTTCATTACAATGAATATATTATATCATTATTAGAATGATTTTTATGGATTATTATTACTTTATCATCTGATTCTGATTTTCATACTTTAATCAATTATATTTTAGTAATTGTTATTTTCAATTTTATTATTTTATGTAATTTTATTATATTGGTATTACTAGCAGGGGTACCCGGCGTTGCCCGAGTGTTTGTTTCCGGGACGGGGGGGGGGGGAGTTTTAAAAAATGTTATGGTAGGTAAGTAGGAAGGATCAAACCCGGAGTCATGAGTAAAAGTAGGAAAATAAAGTGTGAAAAAAAACCCCCAAAAAACATCTGCAACGTTGACAGTTCGGCCACCAAGAAAAGTCCATTCCAGTTGTTTAGGAAAAAAAAAAAAAAAAAAAACGACTACGGTAGGTCGGCGCGAACGTGAAAATATAATGTGAATTGTCCAGCACGCTAACCACTACGCCACAGAGCACTGCAGCTTAGTTTAGTGATTTTAAAAACTTCACATGAAAGAACTACGAAGCCAAACCGGTGTTCTCTTCTCAACTGTTCCTTGTGAACGATCCCCAAATGGTGTTAAGTGGTGGCAGGGGGAGGAGGAATTTATTAGAGAGAAAATATTTTACCACTTCCATTGATCTTAACCGATTTTGGCCGTGACTTCTCAGCAGAAAAAGTATAGAAATCTAAGATTATCGAGGAATTTGAGAAATAATAAGCCTATAACACACCTCAGATATTGTTCTGCCGTTTGTGCATATTATATTTGCATGAAATATCTTGATTTTTAATCCTATTAATGTCAAAATCAGACGGGAAAAAGTGAGTTCATTTTATTTATATAGAGATTATTAATTGTATTATCATAAATTATATACATGTCTTTTTTTCTATAATTAGATATATATTTTAAATAAGTAGAAAAATGGTAATGTTTTTTGCTTGATTTCTATTTGTGAGGCACTGGAGAAGGGATATATTGGTATTTTAAAAATGCAATAAAATATGTGGAAATTTTAAATTGTCTTGGAAATGATGATACACCAAATTATTGTTGATTTTGAATTCTTGGAACTGCTATAAATAATGTAAATTTCTTTGTTACAACTTTCTCTCTCTCATATATATATATATATATATATATATATATATATATATATATATATAATGTAATCGTTAGTTATCATTCCAAAACCAGATGTATTTAATTCAAACTCATGAGTTTTCCTTCATTTTTTTAATGAAATTATCCTTTCATGTGTTTCATTGAATAGCAGAAGGCAATTAAACAACTCAGAGACAGATGTATGTTCCTCAAAAACTGTTTGAAAGTTTTTTTTTGTATAGAATAAAAAAGTATTTGAAGACGAAAGAAAAGAGAAATATGTAAAGTCTGTCAAAATCTTACCTATTATAGTGTTTATAGCCCCCCCCCCAATTGGATTCAAAACGCATGTGGGCAAAACAGTTTTATGGTATCTGTTTAATGCACAGTTAGCTAACTATATTCAACCATTAATTTGGTATAAAGAACTCACTCTAAGTCAACAAGCTATAAATTTGTGTTGGTTTTAACAAGCAAAAAAGTTTAATTTGAAATATTTCATATTTGTATTAAATTTTATCCATAGTCATTAGACACTAATTAAGCAAATTTATTGAAAGCCTTAAAATTTAGCCCTTTTCTAGAATTTCTTGTGTTGGCTTTTCTACAATTAATAAAAAGTACTATATATATATATATATATATATATATAAATTGAAGTTAAAATTGTTGACTTGAGCAGAGTATAAATGGATAATATATTATAATTATCATTGTTACTGTGTTTTATTTTACGTTTTCTATTTGATTATTTTATTTAATTTTTTTATTTTATTTTTTTACTGTTTTTGGTTTTTGTCTAGAATCTCCTTTATATTAACAAAAATAAAGAAAAATCTGTATGATGCGTGTACCCATAATGAAAAGCAAATATCATATTCCAAAAATTATATGAATTAGTCAAGTAGTTTTATTTTTATTGAGAAAATTATTTTTAACTGATTTATGTGAATTCATAGGCATTACATCATAAATCTGAAGTTTGACTTATTGAGTTATTTCCCTTTGTTTTTTTGCTTTTCTTTAGATTTTTTTTTCGGAATGACAAATGAGATAGTTACTCTTCTTTTATTCATAAAATATTATTTTCTTATTTAAAAATAAAACTACCCAATCAATTTATATGACTTTTGGAATATGATATTTTCATTTTGTCACTGGTAGTTATGTCATGCTGATTTTTCTTTAGGGGAATTCTGGGCAATAACCATATTTTTTATTATAAAAATCTTTTATATTGTTCATCTTACTCTATATTTTTCTATTCTATTGTTTTCATTACAATGAATATATTATATCATTATTAGAATGATTTTTATGGATTATTATTACTTTATCATCTGATTCTGATTTTCATACTTTAATCAATTATATTTTAGTAATTGTTATTTTCAATTTTATTATTTTATGTAATTTTATTATTCGTATTATTATTAATTGTATTATCATAAATTATATACATGTCTTTTTTTTCTATAATTAGATATATTTTTTTAAATAAGTAGAAAAATGGTGGTTTTTTGCTTGATTTCTATTTGTGATGCATAGAGTAGGCACTGGAGAAGGGATATATTGGTATTTTAAAAATGCAATAAAATATGTGAAAATTTTAAATTGTCTTGGAAATGATGATACACCAAATTATTGCTGATTTTGAATTCTTGGAACTGCTATAAATAATGTAAATTTCTTTGTTACAACTTTCTCTCTCTCATATTTATATATATATATATATATGTAATCATTAGTTATCATTCAAAACCAGATGTATTTAATTCAAACTCATGAGTTTTCCTTCATTTTTTTAATGAAATTATCCTTTCATGTGTTTCATTGAATAGCAGAAGGCAATTAAACAACTCAGAGTCAGATGTATGTTCTTCAAAAACTGTTTGAAAGTTTTTTTTTTGTATAGAATAAAAAAGTATTTGAAGACGAAAGAAAAGAGAAATATGTAAAGTCTGTCAAAATCTTATCTATTATAGTGTTTATAGCCCCCCCCCCATTGGATTCAAAACACATGTGGGCAAAACAGTTTTGCAATGCCCATAAGGAAACTACTGGTCATATCTAGCTGAAAGGTTATATGTACCTTTGTTATGATAGGTACAACGGACCAAGTATTATGGTAACTGTTTAATGCACAGTTAGCTAACTATATTCAACCATTAATTTGGTATAAAGAATTCACTCTAAATCAACAAGCTATAAATTTGTGTTGGTTTTAACAAGCAAAAAAGTTTAATTTGAAATATTTCACATTTGTATTAAATTTTATCCATAGTCATGAGACACTAGTTAAGCAAATTTATTGAAAATTTAGCCCTTTTCTAGAATTAAAATCATGCAATAATAATTCTAGACATAAAGTTTAGTACCATTATATCTTGATTTTTAACCTTTTTAAGGTGGGACTGCATAAAAGTGGTGAGGGAATTAATTTTATCCATCCTTATGAGTGTATACCTAGAGTACAATTCGATATATTAATTAGAATTTAAAATGTTGAAATTGATTTCTGGAAAGAAATTCATGATACATGATAAAAATATTCCAGCATGTCATATGTATACAGAGTTCTAAGACTCCCGCTTTATTAATACTTTTTGCGTATATTTTTGCTTTTTTTGTCAACATTCAGAGTATATTGTAAGAAACAAATGAATATTCAAGAAATTCTTACAAAAGATTTTTTTAGTCAAAGGAATAACAAATTATATATTTTTTTTCATTGGAATCCTTTGAGATTAGTAATTTGTTTATTTATTTGCAGATTGTTATCCTCATTTTCAGAATTGTTGTTTCACCACATTTCGTCCAACTCATCCTCTGGCCTTCTTCAGGGGATTAACTATGATGGGATAGGAATACTGTATCGGGTAACTGTATCCCCAGTAATTACTGCCTTCCATAGTCGTTGTTGTCTCCCCACGTTTTAACCAATTAACCTCTGGCCTGCTTTGGGTAGGATTGAAACTGCTATCCTCAGACAATACTGACCTGAAAGGGTCTGTGGCACAGTGGATAGAGGCACTGAATCTCTACGGTTCTAGGTGATCATTTTCTGAAGATAGCGGTTTCAATCCTACGCAAAACAGGCCAGAGGTTTACTTGGTTAAAACGTAATGAGATAATAACTATGGAAGATACAGTTAACAAGACTCGTCATTCCTATTCTGTCACAAGAAGGTCAGAGGATAAGTTGGCCTAAACATGGTGAAACAACAACTATGAAGATGAGGATCACAATCTGTAAATAAATAAATAATAAATTAGTTCAAAATTACTCTTTTTTTTTTTTTTTATTTAAAACAATCAGATTAACAAAAGAGTTCTCATGATTTCAATCAGTATTGTATCTTCGGCCATAACAACAAATCTATATAAATAAAATTACTTGGTCAATACTATTCTATTTTTGAACTCGTCAGGAAAAGTTTCCTCTTTAAAACGATATCTTTTAATTAAATTTTGTTTTAATTTCAGGTAAAAAGAAACGGAAAAAGATGAAAAGGGTAAATGATTTTCTTGCAATTTTGTTGTAATTTAAAACCAATAATTTTAAAAATGCATGATTGGCCTAATTGATACTATCACAGACTATGGAATCGTTCACATGTGAATAGCATTTATGCACTGATACGGTTAGCGAATGCACAGATCAACAATTTCCCTTGAATGACAAATGGTAATTGCATGCAATAAATAGGTTTTATTTGATATTAAATAACTAAAAAACGGATTGATATGCCACAGATAAATCAAACTAAATTCAATGTTGAAGAATAACATTACAGTTTTATTATTTACATTGTAAGGACTACTAATCTCATTCCTAATGTTTTGACTGATGTAACCTCCAGTCTTTTTCAAGTGTATCTTTGCAAACGAAAGTCGAACTTGGGAACCAGTACTTGATTTCAAAGTATGCTCTTTGCATAATGGAATAATTCTTGAAAGTAGCAGAAAATGGTGTTATACCAAAATAACTTCCACATCTAATATACTTCCTGGTACTCCCGGTTTTGATTAAAAATAAAAGTTAATAATAAAAAAAAAAAGGGTATTCCTATGATTTGTTTATTTTGGAAGAATTGGTATTTATGTATCTTATTTTTTTATTACAAAGATAATTGTTTTCATTATAAAAATATTTAATAAAATTGATTTAAATTAAAAATATTCACTGACATCGAATATATAAGATTTTTTTTTTAACAACTTTTTTTTTACAACAATAATTATTCACTGAGGTGGTTTGATATTATTTTAAAAAATATGAAAGACTTTCTTTTTTTGTTTGTTTAATATTGAAACTATTTATTGAAATTAAATTTATTTAGGAAATATAAGACTTTTTTAAATAATAAAAATATATTCATTTCTTTAACAATCATAATACTGGCATATCGCACATATATGTCCGAACTAATTTTCTTTTGCTCTTTCATGCTAGAGAAACTCCTGCAAGTAACTATTGAAATTATGTATGAAGTTTATATTTCCAAATTAAAATCAATTTCATTAATATTTTCATAATTAAAAGAAAAACATGAAAAATATATAGTTAAAATGGCAGTACTAGTACAGTTTAATCAAGACATTAAAAAATGAAATTATCTTGTACGTACTCGTTATGGAATAATGTTTTCATACAAAAATATCATTTAATTTTATTAAGTCGATTTTTTTTTTTTTACAGAAGAAAATGTATTTATAATGAGATTGATTCGTGTTGTGTCCATCTTGCCTTTATTGTGGAGGAGGGGGGGTGTCTTTATATAAAAAATTGATTAACAAAGAACAAAATGAAAAAGAGATTAAAAAAAAAACAGAAACTCTTTTGTAGAGGAGGGGGATGTCTTTATATAAAAAATTGATTAACAAAGAAAATGAAAAAGAGATTTAAAAAAAAAAAACAGAAACTCTGTAAAATAAGTGAAAAAAAACCCCGAAAATATTTATCTAAGTATTTTTTTCTGCCCATGTTTCAAAATAATCTCATCAAATTTTGACAAACTTGTGGTGATTGGAGTTATCTCCCCTGGCGCCTTTCCTCCTCGTCCACAAAATACACAAGATGTACATGACATGATCGATCTCAGTAACATTTGATTTTCCTCTGTAAAAAAAAATATACTTGATCAAATTAAGTGATTTTTTTTAATGAAAACTTTATTCCATAGCGAGTATGTACAATATATATTTTTTCCATAATGAGTACGTACAATATATATTTTTTCAATATTTTAATTTTTTTGTCTTGATTAAACTAAACAAGTACCAAAATGGCAATTTTTCCAAATCAAAAAATCGTATAAACTATTTGCATATTTATTTTTTAGTAAAAGAGCTTTTATTTTTAACCTGAACCAGAAGTATCAGAAAACATTTTATATCTGGAAGCTATTTTGGCCTAACACCATTGAAGCATTGCTGGTGAATAAGAATCTTTAATAAGTTTGTATGCAGTGCAGAATAAGATGAAGTGGTGAAAAAGGAGATGAAAACAAATAATTGCAAACAATATTCAAAGTGTTTTTATTAAAAAAATAGCTTTATTTTTTTAAACTTATTGTTAATAGAACCTGAGATGATGGAAAATATTTCAATATTTCAGGAGAAAATCATGTAAATTGATCAAATAGTTTTATTTTTAATTAATAAAATCAGATTTTATGAGTATCCAAGTAACTGTCTTGCTCGCCATTTTGAAAAACATCCCAAGAAACAAAAGGAGATAGCTTAACAATAATTCATGCTTTATTTATGTTGTAATGCCTACAAATTCCCACTAATAGTTTAAAAATGATTTACTTGATAGAAAAAATTTATTTTATTAATTTATGTGATTTTTGAAATATGATATTTTTTGTTTTGTTACAGATGTGTGTACATCATATAGATTTCTTGTTCTTTTTGTTTTTTAATATTAGGGAAATTCTGGACAAGAACCAAAAAATGTTTTGTTCATTTACAGATAAAAAATGCCCACGATACGTGTTCTATGAAGAAAATATTAGATTCAGCATAATAATTATTATAAAGTATTTTATTTGTTAATTGTGCTTTGTCTTATTTATTCAGTTAATTATGTAGGATTATACATTTTTTAATTCTTTTTATTTCCTTGTTGAATATCTTTTAGCGCCGAAAGAAAACTGAATTGCCAAAACATCTACAAGGTTTGATGGGAGAAGCCAACTTGAAATTTGCTCGTGGTGATCATCAAGAAGCCATCAATATGTGTCTGGAAGTTATTCGTTTGGGTAGGTTCACCCCAAACTTTTTGTCATGATTCCCCCATTCCATCCCTCATCCTGTGTTTTTTTTTTTAAATTATTGTACAGACATGAATGAATTAATGTAAATTTTGTTGATTTTATTTTATAATATATCAACCCTTATTTAATTATTGAATACCAAATCTAATCGTTTTGAGAAAAGTTTTCCAGCAGAAATGAAGTGTAAGATGAAGTGCCTAACTATCCATTGCTGACAATGACACTGGCTCAGTCTATCGACGCAATAACATTTGATTTGAAAAAAAAAAAAAAAAAAAGCCCTGATGAGCCTGCACATTCTGTCAAGTGCCAGAAGTTAAGACAAGAAAACAAGATCTTACCATCAAGGATGTTATGTGCTGAAGAGAAGCAATAATGTCGACTAGATAAATGTTTTTTAGACTGGAATATGTAAATTCTTATTTCTTCCAGTCAATCAAAAATTCAGTCCAACATAAAAACAGTGCTACTTTCTTATGAATTTGCAGTATTAACTCATAAAGTGGAAGAATTAGATGCGTTACTGTGTTGTGCTCTTCTTTTTTTTCTATTGATTATATTTTTTTATGCTTATGTTCTTGAGTTTTGACATTGGTACTGTGACTTTCTTGTATACACCTCTGGTTTGAGAAATTCGAACTGTGATTCGAATTGCAGATGTGATGCGTCAAATTTTTAATACAATCTGAAAATACTGTTTGCTTTGATTCATCATTCCATTCCAGATGTAAATCTGTGTCTCCTTCGTTGCAATTTATGTTGTAGTAAAATTGGTGTCAATTTTAAACTTTTGCTTAACTTGCTACTTCACTTTTGAAGATTCAGACTTTTCATGTTTTTTTCTTCTTTTTAATCAAGACTTGTCTTCACTTAATAGCTGGCACTCCCTCCCCATCTTTAATACTAGCTTTTCTTCCTAAAAATTGAACCTTTTGTTCGGTATCATAAATTGTTTTTCACTGTAAAAAAACTAGTTGATGAAATTAAGTGAAATTTTTTCCGGAGGACTTCATTCCATAATGGATATGTACAATATAACCTTTTTTTCGATATTTTCATTTTTCATGAGATTATTTGGTGGTATTCCAGAATTTTCCCTATATTAAAAAACAAAAATCCAGAAAAAGCTTTATGATGTATGTACCTGTGATGAAATGAAAAAATCATATTCTAAAAATCATGTAAATTGATGAAGCATTTTTTTTTAGTATAGAAAACCATTTTTTCCAATTTTAAGTGATTAATGGTAAGCCATAGCTATTATAAAACTGAAAAGAAACAAAAACTTTCCGAATTCTGAATTGACTTACCTCCCTTTGTTTATTCAAGATGGCAAAGCGGGAACCCTCTGTCTTCATTTCTTCATAAAATTTTATTTTCTTAGTTAAAAAACTATTTGGTCAATTTATGTGATATTTGGAATGTGATATTTTCATTCCATCACGGGTGCATACATCATACAGATTTTTCTTTATTTTTGTTTTTTACTATAGAGGTGATTCTGGACAAGAATTCTTTTCTTTTTCTTCACAAATGAATCTAATTTGTGTTTAATTTCTTTTCCTTTGGACAAATTCTTTCAGCTCCACAAGCAATTATACCTTTCCAAACTCTGGGTATGCTGTATGAAGAAATGGGAGATTTGGAAAAATCTTTACAGGTGATTGAATTCTTTCCGCACTTTTTCTTTCTGCAAATTTAATTGTTTTTGTTTTTTGTAAATTGTTATAAGGGTAAATTAGAAGCTTAAAGTTGATGGATCAAGTTCTGAAAATAATTGAAAGAATAAGTGAGCAGCAAAAATGTCTTGCTACATTTATCCCAAGACAAATGTAATAGAATTCATTAAAAAATGAAAAGCAAAACCTTGAAAAAGAAAAGCTGCCGTTAAAATGAAATATATTAAAATGTATTTCAATCTGTCTTCATCAGTTTTAAAATGAATTCTATTAATCTTACATTTAGTTTGTATCTAGAAATATTATAATATTATCTTTTTTTGGTACTTGTACAGTTTAATCAAGACATTAAAAAATGAAAATATTGAAAAAAAGGTTATATTGTACGTATCCGTTTTGGACTGAAGATCTCCGAAAAAAAATTTCACTTAATTTGATCAGGTAGTTTTTTTTACAGCGGAAAAACATGTTTTTATGACAGCGTGTTGAATGTAGCCATCTTTGAATTTTTTTAACATGCCATGGGGAGATAAGTCAGTTTAAAGCGCCGACACTCCCTCCCCATCTTTAATACTAGCTTTTCTTCCTAAAAATTGAACCTTTTGTTCGGTATCATAAATTGTTTTTCACTGTAAAAAAACTAGTTGATGAAATTAAGTGAAATTTTTTCCGGAGGACTTCATTCCATAATGGATATGTACAATATAACCTTTTTTTCGATATTTTCATTTTTTAATTTCTTGATTAAACTGTACAAGTACCCTTTTTTCTGA
Source organism: Euprymna scolopes (assembly GCF_053919585.1). Classification (NCBI taxonomy): domain Eukaryota; kingdom Metazoa; phylum Mollusca; class Cephalopoda; order Sepiida; family Sepiolidae; genus Euprymna; species Euprymna scolopes. Next base: position 20,167,050 of record NC_136488.1, read on the forward strand.
TTTCTATGGAGAATCTTTGTGATTAAAATTTGATTAGTATTAATACAGTAATGCCTTGAGATACAAATTTGATTTGTTCCATGATGGCCATCGTATCTTGAAAAAAAAAATCATATCTCTCAATAATTATTCCCATTTGAATTGAAAGAAACAGAATTAATTCATTCCAAGGATAAGAAATTTACCCAAAACAATCTCAAATTATGCTCAAGAATCACTAAAGAAAGATAAATACAAAAGTAATGACGCAAAAATATATATATAATAATAAATGTTAATAAAAACAATAAAAAAATAATTGTACCCACTGCCTAGGTGTGTGCTAGCATACAGGGTGCATGCAAGGAGGATGGAGGGAGAGAAGTCAAAGCTACCACACACACACAATATGCTAACTAAAAAGAGTCATGATCATACACAATTAAAAACGTTGAATGAACTTATTAAATGCTTAATATTTAAGTCTTAATATAACAGGAAGGGTGAATAAAAAAAATATATAATTGTAACCAATTTACCATGGAGATGGATTAGCTAAACGGAGGCGAGAGGGTTGAACAGCATAGCCTATGATACGCGCACACACACACACACACACACACACACACACACACACACACACACACACACACACACACATAAACAGACACTTTTTTTCTTGCTTTGTGTTTTGAATTTTTCATTTTTGTTTTTCAAATTTTAATTTTTTTTTGTCACACGATTTCTTAAATCGTATCTCAAAAAATTGTATGTTAGAGCGTAAATATAGATACTATGTATCGTATTTCAAAAAAATAATATTTTTAGTGCATTTGTATCTCAAGGTATTAGTGTACATATATGCTTTTTAAAACTATTTTAAGATTAATTTACAAATTGTTTTAAAATTGATAAAATCATGAAGAAATTAATCATGAACTGAAAGAAGTTATAAATAACAAGTATTAACAATTAATAAGGAGTATTAACAATTAATAGTGTTAACATTTTTAAAGCATAAGAAATTGTGACATTTTAATGAATAAATAGTACTGGCAGTTTCAATACTGTTGGCATTTTCCCTAATGAGGTATTATAATTCTAATCTTTAGTGAAGTCATTCCCCTTCGTTTTAATGATAATTTATGCAATGATTGTGTTTTTCAGTTATACTTGATTGCAGCTCATTTATGGCCCAATGACCCCGAAGAGTGGGCTCGTTTGGCTCACATGTCCAAAGAACTCAACAACCCACGCCAGGCCATTGCATGTTATAATAAAGGTAATTACTTCTTTTTTAGTCTTTAGTACTTATGGGAAAGATTAACAAGATGTTGGTTTACATTACATTTAAACTTCTGCATATCAGTACAGCCAGGGAGGCAGGTAGCAGGAAGGGAATTCAAAAGTCTACTTGTTTGAGGAAAGAAACTATTAGACTAGAAAGCTTTCTGGCATTTAGGGATCTAAACAGTGAAGGAGTGTGATTTTGTTGCTAAGCGGGATTGTCGAGGGAGCACAAGTGCAATGAGTTCACTGGAGCACATTCCATTAAAATATTTGTAAAACAGGCACAGAGATGCAAAATTGTGGCGATGGGGCAGGGGTTGGAGTTTAGTTGACAAAGTGGGATATATTAGATTGAAAACTCTTTATTGGACCCTATTCAAGAGAGAGAGGTTAGTGATAGATGCACTGGCTCAGATGTGGCAGCAATACTCCATGCATGAGTGAATGGTGGCCTTGTAGAGGTACAAGATACACTCAGGTGTGAGTAGTCTTCTAGCTCAATAGAAGGAACCAACCTTCTATGCAGCACCTTCACAATGTCCTAATGTATTTTTTCCAGTTCATATTGCCTGTAAAGGTTAGGCCGAGGAGTTTGAAGGAAAAATTCTCAGGTAGGGTGCTATTTGTCATGTATATCGATGGTTGGAGAGGCGTCTTGCAATTGTTAAAGGAAGCAGCTTAGTCTTACTAGCATTAAATGATATCTATTTGTGGTCTCATTCCACTACAGTTTGGAGGTAATTTTCTGACGATTCTGCCATTGTCTTAGATTTATGTATACCTATTCTTCCCTTGTGCATATTATAGTATGTTGTATTATCAGCAAATATATCCATCTCAGGCACAATATTATCAGGGAAATGGTTTATGAAAATCCACCTTAGTTAGCAAAACATCCAACAATATTATTTGATTTAACCAAGTATTCAAAAGAAAAAAATAATCCAATTAAATACCACAAACAGCTTCAAAGTATTCAACAGCAAATATCAAAACCACATGAAAATAAATACAGATGGATCCAAAATTGGAGACAAAGTCACATGTGCAAGAATACATAACAAAAAAACATTATTAAAAAATACTCTCCAATAAAGCATCAATCATTAAAAAAATGTGATCCATAGAATTAGCACTTCATATTATAAAAATAAATGAAAACACTGAGAAAAAAGAAACATTTTTGCAGATAAGTCAATACTAACTACACTTGAAAATAGAAAAACAGACAATCCTTGATTTACCAAAATCCTAAGTAGGATTTATGTAATTACCAAAAATAAAGAAATAATCTTCTGCTTGGTATCCAGCCATGTCGATACAAAAGAAAAAAACATTAGGACTGGAACTCGCAAAAGACAAAATTCCCTTACAATAAACATCAAATAAATAAATGGCAAGAATCGTGGAATTGTTGCACCAGAAATACATTGCATGCAATAAAGAAACAAATTGGAGAAATAAATGACACAAATGGATTGACTAAAAAAGAAACAATATTATCAAGACTCTGTATAGACCACGCAAACATCATTCATTCTCATCTATATATATAAAAGACAAAATGTGTGTTAGTGTGTGTGTACACTTTTTGTGTATGTCCGACATCAGGGTACTCACTAATTCTTAAAACTTTTATATATTGTCTAAATTATAATATCTATGCATTACAAATAGAGGTTGCGTTTATCTTTAATTTGGGCGACTTTTACACGCTATTTTTGAGATTTTTTTCACTCGTCGTGTCTTCGTTTCTCTTTTCAGTATAAAAGCGAAACTGAATTTGTAGAAAAGGCAGCACCCTGGCACTTGTGCCGGTTGTCCAGTAAAGCAATAAGGTTTAATCAATGTGGTGAAAACCGTCATATCAGACAATTGCTTTTCAAATAGACACACCCATTTTTTATGGGGAACTGGTTTCCCCCCCTCCCCAACATCTTGGGGAAATAAACAATCAAAGTTGGGGAAAGAAAACAAAAACAAACTACCTCGCAGAAAAACTTAACTGCGGAATATGTTTGACCTCATTATCATTAAATTTGCGCATCATAGGTTTTTATTGTTAAACTAAAACACTTTTTTTGTTACTATGCCGTGGTGGGCGAGTGGGTAACATGTCAGGATTTTTTTCCACCTTCGCCTCAAGGTTCCGGGTTCTATCCTACCTACCTATCAAAACTTTTTCTTTTCTTTTACCACATGGGCAATGCTGTTTTTTTTTTTCTTTTTTTTATCGTTTTTTTTTTTTTTTTATTACCATAAACACACACACACCTCTAAACACCTGGGTAATGCCGGGCATCCCTGCTAGTCTATTATATAGATCTCATCTCTTTGTTTAAATTTATGTATGTTTGTATGTTTGTCTAAAACTTTTGACAGAGGCGACAGATTTTCGCGAGATTGGTATCGTTTTGAAGCTCGTCCCTTCGGATGACAAATATCGAAAAATTGGCTAAAAACATTAATTCCTTCACCCTTAATTGGGAACTTTTCTACAAGGAGGGGTCGCTTTTTTCGCTGATTTTTCGAAAGTCATCCTCTCTTTTTTATTGACTAGCCTTAATTTAAACCTATACCACTTCCGGTTTGGCAATGGATGCAATGGCAAAGATGTCACATTTTTTTTTCACATTCTTTTCCTCCTTCGCTGTATGTGTTCGAACCTGCCTGCCTACTACCACTTTTTTTTTTTTCTCAACACACACCTCCAAACACACATGCAACGCCAGGCACCCAGTCTAATCTTCTTAAAAAGGAAACATTTCTAACTTGTATACCATAGCAGGAGTCTTATACAATATGTCACATTTAGACAAGTTGTTTAGACTTGAAACAAATATGCCAAAAATACAACAAAGAAAGAAACCTAAAAGAAATATTTCTCCAAGTAAAACCTTAAAAATTACTTGAATATATTAGAGAAGCTGGTGTATATAACAAAATCTAAAAAAGATAGAAATAATTAAAAATAAAACAAACCATGTGCCTCTATGAAGCTGCCTATTGCAAGACACAGAAATGCTACAATGTTCCCACACCCAAACTAAAAAGCATATCTAACTTCAGATTCTTTTAAAGCCACTTAAAACTATCTTCAGCATAAAATGACCAGCAAGGTTGAAATGCTGCTGGACAATCAATCTTATTTTTGGTAATTTAAGAAATGTTTATTTTGTTTTTGTTTTCAGCTATTCGATGTGATGCTTCCAATCCTGATTACATTTGGGCTAGATGTAACCTCTATGAACAAATTGGCGAACATACGAAGGCCCTGGAGGGCTACCAAAGTATTTTACAACTGATGACTGTCTCTGGGGCGGATGCAGAGGATTACTGGCGCTTGGCCAGAGACACATCACGGGTATGATTGACCATTCTGTTACTCTGTTTTTCTCAATGATGTAGCATTTTTCTCCCCATGTTTTTTAAAGCCATAGAAATTTTGACTGGTCAGTTCTCATGAATGGTGTGGCGTGATGATTTTGAGAAATTGTTGGATATTCCTTTTTGATTAAGTGTTTTATTTGGTAAGTAAGAATTGATCATGCTTGTGTACACTATGTGATGATATATAGATGTGAAACCTGGCCAATGAACATTGAGGACATGCGTTGCATGGAGAGAAATAATATGAGAATGATATAATGGCTGTGTAATGTGAGCTTAAAGACAGTCTTAGTTCTGATTATCTTAGTAGAAAATGAAATCTGAATAGTATAGAGATGAGTACAGAACTGGACACTTTGAGGGTATGGACACTTTGAGAAAATGAATGAGAGTTCTTGAGTCAGTAGATACAGAACATTCCTGATATTCATAAATGACCTCCCTTATAAAATTTTCTCAGAGATAGGAATATTTGCTGATGACATCATGCTCCTAAGACATGAGGATTAAACTAATGAACACATATCTAAAGAGATTGCTCAAACTCTAGAGGAAGACCTCCAGTCTGTAGTGGAATGGGTCCGTAACAGGTTGGTAACATTTAATGCTACCAAGACTAAGCTTATTTCCTTTAATAATTAGAAGAAACCTTCTCAACCACTGGTTGCCATGGCCAATGATATACTACCTGAAAGTACTTCCCTCAAGCTCCTGGGGTTAACATTCACAGACGACATGAATTGGAACAAATACATTGAGGCAATTTCCAAGGCTGCTGTGAGGAAGGTGGCTCTCTCTACCATGCTAAAAGGCTACTCACACCTGAGAGTATTCTATATCTACAAGGCCACTGTTCACCCATGCATGGAGTATTGTTGCCACATCTGGGCTGGTGCATCTGACACTAGTCTCTCACTCCAAGACAGGGTTAAAAAATGAGTCGCCAACCTAATAGGTCTTCAACGATTAACTAAACTCCAACCTCTGTCCTATTACTGAAATGTTGCATCTTTATGCATTTTTTACAAGTATTTCAATGGCTCTGAAGAACTCTGAGCGCTAGTACCTCTTCGATGACAATACCGTTGACAAACCTGATAAGCAAAATGCCACCCCTACAATGTAGAGATCTCTAGATGCCATAAAGCCTTCTATTCGAATAGCTTTTTCCCTCAGATGCTGCACTTTGGAATTCCCTTTTTGGCCTCTGCTTCCCTGACAGTATTGACATGCAGAAATTCAAATGTAATGTAAACAGACCTCTCAATGCCCAACTCTCTGCAAATCTGGTCCCAAATAGTATCCGCTCATGTCTAAGTGCATGTTTGGAATGAAACGACAATAAAAAAAAAAAATGTAAGGTAAGAGATGCAGTTAACAAGTGAAGACCAAGGAAAACATTGGAGGAAGTGATTAAAATGAACTTGAGAAAAAAGTGTATGAATAAAGAGATGAGTTAGTTTGGAAGTCAATTTCTTTCTTTCTGTCCAATGCATGCCAGCATGTAAAACTGAATCATATACATATAGTCATCCATAGATAAACTGTTTCGCTGTATCACAGCTATTCAGAGTGATCAGCAACCCTGTTAAGCCCGGGATCGAATCAACAACCATTGAGTTGATAGTCAGATTCAACGCGCCACGGGATTGGTGCTGTTGGCAATGATATCTAACAATATTTCTTTAAATACAAACATTGACTGCCACTCTCACAGTGATCTATTTGTTTTTATTTACAAAGAGCTTAGCATTATACTAAAGTAGTAGCAGGCGATATCATTACCTAGAGTGCTCAACTCAAGAATGGTGGTAGGGGGGGAAGTTTTTTCTGTATCACAAGTTTGTTGAGTAAAACATAGTATTTGATTGTAGGTTCTACAAGAGTTAATATAAAGTATTTTATTGAAAAACTATACATTTCAGTGGCATTAGACATTAATGTATAGTTTTTAAATAAATGTATAGTTTTTAAATAAAATACTTTATAGAACTTTATTGGATGTAACCTTTCAAACTATAAATTAATAAAATCTTGATAAAAAAATATAACACATATTTACATATTTAATGATTTAAATTTACTTTTATAAATGTTCACATTTTTTTTATTTTAAAATTATAATGATGATTTCAATTGCATTGTATTGTTGGTTGTTACGAATTCTGTTAACTTAAACTATGAGTTTGATTTAGGATGTTAAATGAAAGAAGACTTTCGTCATAATAGAAGTATGCATTATACAAAATGCCATTCAAATCTATTGATGATTTTTGTAATTCATTTGTAATCTTTTTTTCCTTTTATTTTCTTAAAGGCTTACCTTGAACTTGGTGATTTAGCTGATGCTTTGTCTACTCTACAGAAAGCCTGTAAAAGTTATCCAAATTTAATCACTTCAGAAGGTAAGTGTTTTGTGAATCCACATCTTGCTGAATCTAGTTTTCAGATAAGTTGGATGCATTTTGTGGCAGATGTTGAGAATCGGTTACAATCAATCTTTCTTCAAAGGAAATCTGACTACATCACCTGAAAAAATTGCCCACTCATCACCCTCACTCCCAACATTAAGAATGAGAAGTCAGCTGAAAAGAAAATCAAATTCTCAACTCAAAAGTATGTTTTAAAAAAACAATATTCTGGCAAAAAAAATTGTCCTCCAATTCCTGAAATCTTGTTGAGTTTAAAAAATTTTTGTAGCTTTCTGACTCCCCATTTCTGGTTTTCGGATATGAATAGTTTTGTGAATTAATGTTATTATCAATCAATATGATGTAATGAATATCAGTACATCCTGGGTCCTCCTCACAAGAATATGAGTGGCTGATTAAGTCATAAATATTAGCCACTTGGGATTAATGCCAAAAGGTATGTTGTAAGCCTCACGCTTGAGCATATTACCATCTATGACCATGAACATGTGTTCAGTAAAGCGGCAAACTAGATTAGTAGCCAAGACCACTCAGCTACTTCAAACGAATATATCCTTTCACAAGACATATCACAGTATAAAGTGACTTGTGCATGTGAATAACTGCATACTTGATTGACATTTGTTGACTGTCATCATCATTATCATAATCATCACCAAAAATCAACAAAATTGCATTTAACAGCTGATTCTTTGTTACAAATTTTTTGTGACAACTCTGTCTTCTTAGCATCCACGTTTGTGACAAATATTTTGTATCAATTTCATTTTAAAAAATCCTATCTAAACGCGATTTTTTTCTATTATTATGTATATAAATATTTGCCATAAATGATGATTTCTGCTTTTAAAGTGATCTCTTTTTTATTCTCCAGATATCAACACGATTCTTGAAATGCAAATATCGCAGAAATTCTTTGTTGAATCTCTTGAGGTGCGTCCTTTTGAATCTCTTTCATTTTATCGAGTCATATTTTACGTATGTTTTTTTTTACTTACCTCCACCCCAAACAAGGCATATTGCTACATGGACATAAGGGACTACTACCTATTAGATTGCAGAACCTTTTTTTGGATCCTATCCAAGAGAGAGAGAGAGAGAGACTAGTGGTAGATGCACCAGGCCACATGTGGCAACAATACTCCATGTATGGGCAAATGGTGACCTTATAGAGGTACAGGATACTGCTCAGGTGTGAGCAGTTTTCTAGCATGATAGAGGGAACCCACCTTCTTTGCAGCAGCCTTTGCAATGCTGTCAATGTATTCATTCCAGTTCATATTTCCTGTGAATGTTAAACCGTCGAGTTTGAAGAAAGACTTCTCAGGTAGAATGTTATTTGTCATGGATATCGGTGGTTATAGGGATTTCTTGTAATTGTTAAAAGAGAGCAGCTTAGTCTTACTAACATTAAATGTCACCATCCATTTATGCCCCCGTTCATCTACAGTCTGGAGGTCATTTTCTAATGATTCAACCATTGTCTTGGATTTGTGTACATCTGTTCTCTCATGTATCATCAGCAAATGTACCCATCTCGGACTCAATATTATCGGGGAGGTCATTGATGAATATGAAGAATAATAGTGATACAAGGATCAACCCCTAAGGCACCCTCGCATTAATGTTATGCTGCTTGGATGAGTCCATCAATAACAACTTGGGTGGTCCTATTGTCTTAGAGAAAGATCTAATTATATTTAGTATACATCCAGTTATACCATATGATTTAATTTTCATGAGCAACCGTTCATGCCAGACTTTGTCAAAGGCCTTAGATATATCAAGGGCTACAACCCTGGTTTCACCCACCTTATCCAGTGCATGGTATATGCATTCAGATATGACTTAAAATATCTGCAGTAAGAACATTTCCTAAATCTGTACTGTTTGTCAGAAAGAAGATTAGCTTATACAAGGTGGTGGACTAGTGCTTGATTGATTAGCATTTTGAAATTTTAGCAAAGGGGGGGGGAGACTTATAGGGTGATAATTGAAAGGGTTAATTCTTTTTGGTAGAATTCTTGTAAGCTGGTACTATAGAGGCCATCTTCCAGCTATTAGCCAGATGGAGTACTGTTGCCACATCCGGGAGGTGCCCCTCGGGGCATCTTTTCCTACCTTCTCAGAATACAAAGCAGACTTTGAAATCTAGTTAACAATGTCTTCTCCATTCTATTTTTTCACAAAAGTGATGTTGCCAATCTTCATCTGCTCTATTGTTATTTTCATGATATGTACTCGACTGAGCTTCAATTTGTGGTCCTCTTTGCAAAACAAAAATCTAGCTACAACTGCAAATAAATTCCCTTTCTCTCTTTGTATACTTAGAACTAAGCATAACTTCCATGAGGAAAGTTTCTTACTTAGAACTCTCAATCTGGGTAACACAGTACCATATGGTTGCTTCTTGCTGACTAGAACATTGCCATTTTTAAATTCAATGTAAACAAATTCTTGTTGAACTATCCTCTTAAACAATCAAATTCTGACTAGTTACAACCTTCGATATTAATCTCCTCAATGTTTCACTGTCCACCTGTCAAATTCAATAACCCTTATCCTTTAGTGGCTTGTGGGCCTTGATAAGTCGTGACTTATTAACAAAAAGATAATAAATTAAAAGAAACAAAAACAAAAAAGATAATAAATTAAAAGAAAGTACAAAAAGAGAAAATAAAAAATTCCCAAACGATTCCAGGTAGTGACAGTATATAAATAAATTACATCATAATTTGATATCCCTTTCAAATATCTACATTTGACTTGAAAAGCATTTTATTGTCAAGTACTTTTATATCATTTGATGCATAATTTAAAACTGTCAAGAAATATTTAACCCTTGATGACTTTAAATTATTCTATCACCTCTTTTTGTGGACATTGCTTTCAACTTCTAATGAGTTAAACTATTTCAGAATCCTCCTTTTTCATATTTTTCTTTATGCAAAATTCTATTCTAGCCATGCATTTTCTTTTAGTTATTGGTGAAATTTTGTGGCGTTGTTTTTGAATTTGAAAAATTCAATTGGAGCTGTGAATCCCTTTATGTTCCAAATGGTCTTCAAGAGGGACGTTTGTTGCCTGTCAAGTGAGTTTTATTTAAAAAAATTTTTTTTATTACATTTTCACCCCAAACAAGGCACGTTGTCACTTTGATGTAGGGGGCTACTATCACGGACATAAGCTACAGGGGTACTATGTAGGGAGTTGGGCAGCAAGATGTCAGTTTACGTTACACTTGAACTTTGCATGTCAGTACAGTTGGGGAAGCAGGGACCCGGAAGGGAATTCCAAAATCGAGCGGTTCTTGGGAAGAAACTACTGGAGTAGAAGGTTCTCTTATATCTAGGGATCTCTACTGTGAAGGGGTGGGATTTGTTGGGTTTGTCAGGGGTATCTACGTCGGGGGGGGGGGTACAAGTGCTTGCAGTTCGTCAGAGCATTCACCATTAAAGTACTTGTAAAACAGGCAGAGGGATGCAACATTTCGTCGATGGGACAGAGACTGAAGTTTAGATGCCAGTTCAGGAACTATTAGGTTGGCGACTCTCTTTTGAACCTTGTCTAGGAGCGAGAGACTAGTAGCAGATGCACCAGCCCAAATATGACAACAATACTCTATACATGGGCGAATGGTGGCCTTATAGAGGTACAGGATACTTTCAGGCGTTAATAGCTTTCTAGTATGGTAGAGAGAACCTACCTTCTTCGCAGCGGTCCTGGCAATGCTCTCAATGTAATTGTTCCAACTCATGTTCCCTGTGAACGTTAGGCCGAGGAGTTTAAAAAATGTACTTTTAGATAAAGAGTCTTTGGCCATTGCTATTGATGGTAGAGAAGGATTCTTGTAATTATTGAAGGAAACAAGTTTAGTCTTGGCAGCATTGAATGTGACCATCCATTTTTGTCCCCATTCCACTATAGACCAGAGATCATCCTCTAGTGTTTCTGCCATTTCTTTAGATATGTGTTCATTTATTTTCCTATCGTGTCTGTTATGGAGCGTGGTGTCATCAGCATATATGCCCATCTCACAGACAATTTTGTCAGGGAGGTCATTTATGAATATTAGGAATAATAGAGGTCCAAGGATAGACCCTTGAGGCACTCCCGCATTTATATCATATTGTTTAGATGTACGACCGTCGATGACAACCTGGATTTTTCTCTTATCTAAGAAGGATTTAATTATGTTAAGTATTCTTCCAGTGATACTGTATGATCTGATTTTCCTGAGAAGACCTTCATGTCATACTCTGTCAAAAGCCTTCAATATATCTAGAGCGACTGCTCTACCCTCCCTTGCTTTGTCCAGTGAATGGTATATACGTTCAGAGATTACAGTTAGGATGTCTGCTGTTGAACGGGCTAGCCTAAATCCATATTGTTGGTCGGTCAGAAGTTTAGCATCTGTAAGGTGATGGACTAGAGCTTGGTTAATTATGGACTCAAATATTTTGGCGAAAACTGGGAGGAGGCTAATGCACAAGTAGAAGTAAACCATTGGGGAGAGTGGAGCTTGCTATAAAATTTCCGCATGGGAACATGTGCTTCAATTGCCGTTTTGAACCATTCAGTGGTCTCATTTGCGCACTATTCAGCAGGAAGTTAAAAGATATTTCATCATGATGCATCTCTGATGAGATCCCTGATGGCTTTCCAGTCAACCTTTTTATAATATCTTGTTTGTTTGAGCAATGGTCCTTCAGTTTTGGCTCTAGAATTTAGGGTGATTTCAACTATTATCACTGTATGATTGGCGTTCCCAAGTGAGCTGTGGGGATTCGTAACACAATCATCAGAAACTGTGGTCAGAAACAGATCTAGAAGTGTTGTTCATGCTGGTCTGGGAAAAGGGTTGGAAATGTAACCATATGTGATAGGGAATGAGATAAAGAGAAGCTATGTGGTGTGGTACCAGCTGCGACTGTGAGTAGAAAATCCAAGCCAGTTGCTGTGGTGGACATTGAAGTCACCAAATACTTGCACTTGTGCGCTAGTATTGAAGGAAAGTGCTGTATCTATGCTGTCAGAGACTTTGTTTATTAGGATACAGTCCTGGGTTAGGGGAGAGTGGTAGAGAAAATAAAAGTAGCTAATGTTATGTTGCATGTTAAGTCTAAAGCACATAAAGGCTTGATCAACCAATTCTAGTTTTATTTCTCTAATCAAGGGGAGGGTGTTTCGAATATAGACTCCAAGTCCGTGCATATGTCTTTCAGAGTCTTTATGGCAGAGTAGGAGATATCCGGGCATGTTAAATTAGTTAGAGAGGATGGAAGAGTGTAGGTTAGTCTCACTTAGTGCTAAGATATCCGAGGTGTTTGTTAGGAGAAATGCTTCAACATCATTTAAATTAGTTCTAAGCCCACGGATGTTCATAAATGCAAGTCTCAAGGGAGGAGGCAGGTTGGTTTTGTTTGAGTTTTGACTTGGTTTAAGCGTAATTTTTGATTATACTGTAATTTCTTTTGTAAGAGTTTCAGTTTAGGTGAGGGGTGCTGAAAAAGGGGTTATGCAGAATACCAGACATGCAACACAAGTAGACCATTAGTTGACCTTCCATCTACTAGGATTGTGGCCTCAGGAAAGCCCACCGGGGATTAGTGTAGGGTCCCTTTCCATATGCGACATGGCATTACAAACATCCCGATATTATACAACTGATCATTTGATGGAATTTCATAGCCTTTTAAATGATAAAAGGTTAATCCACATTAATGAAACTATGATACATTTCTGAAATATGTAGGATATCGTTTTGAAATAAATAATTTGTGTGTATATGTAGTTTTGAATTTGACTTGAGATGCACTTCTATCTAAATCTCTGCATTCTTGTGAGGTGAGGCATCAACCACCAATTTGGCCTTTTTTAAATAACAAGTTTTCTACAGCTTGCAATACTTGTCATGCAATTGATGTAGAACTTGGATAAAAGTTATTAAGAATTGTCCCATTCCTTTTATGACCACCATAAATATTTATAAAAACTCCAACACCAAAAGGTGATGAGATATAGAAATGTCTACATACAAAAGCAGTTCTGATAAAAAGGAAACAATCTTCTGCATAAGGTGCTTATTGGTCAAATCTTCACAATTTGACAATATCAATCCAATCAGGAATTTTCATTTTTCTTGATATTTTAATAAAAATAGATAAAGCCTTTGTAAACTCATGTTGGTTCATGTCTTTGGTTGGTTGTTTTTGTTGTAGGTCATATCCAGGACCGTTCATGTCTTTGAAGCTGATGCTAGTTTTACATTTGTTGATCAAGATTGCAACAACAAAAAAATGTGTACGACAGTTTATATATAGAGAAATAACATACATTCACTTGATAATAAAAAATATAATATAAATAAAATATAAAAATCCTAGCATTTTATGTATTTTTTTATGTTGAATGTCGATTTATTTCTGCTGCAAACTTATTCTTTTGGCCAAGGTAGTTGCATAATAAACTTCTTAGCAACTTACCATTAACTTTTTCCTTTCTAACCAACCCTGAAGATAAAAGTTGATTTAGGATTTCTGTACTCCACTACAACTAAACAATAACTTCTGGCTAAATCACAGTGTAGTATCTGTTCTGATACTACACGTAAGTTAATTTGTCCTTAGTCAATATAGAGGAAGCCCTTCTAAGGTAATTTTTATTATTGCCTACTGCCAGAATACACATTTTTGGAGAACTGGTTTTCCCCTACATTAAAAACGACCTTGTGTCACATTTTGCTTTTGTGGAGAAGCAAATAAATGCCAACAGTAACTGATTATTTAACTATGACCATTACAATATAACCGCTCTCATATATGATCTAACATGTGACTGTGTTCAACCAATTAAAGCCCTCTGCATCTCTCATTCTACATTTTTTATCTGTTGTCATTGGAAATTTTTTCCTGAATAAAATTTAAGTTCTTGTCCAGAATTCATCTATATTAACAATTAAAAATAATCTGCCTGATTCACTTACCCATGATAAAATGAAAATATATTCAAAAAATTATGTAGTTGATAAAGTAGTTTTATTTTTATAAAGATAATCATTTTTAAATGATTAATGGGAATTTATAGTCATTACAATATAAAACTCACAAGTTTGAATTATTGTTGAGTTAACTTTCTTTGTTTCCTGACTTTGTTCTGAAATCAGTCTCTCTTTGGTTACTCAAAAATTTAATTTTCTATTTTAACCCTTTAACGACCAAATTATTTTGAGAAACTAAAAAAAATTTTTGTAATATTTTTTTTCCAATCCAGAAAGTGTAAGAAACAACCTGAACACAATTTTTACTAAAAGTTTTATTAATAACAATAATAATGAAAGTTTTATTAATAACAATAATAATGAAAGTTTTATTAATAACAATAATAATGAAAGTTTTATTAATAACAATAATAATGAAAGTTTTATTAATAACAATAATAATGAAAGTTTTATTAATAACAATAATAATGAAAGTTTTATTAATAACAATAATAATGAAAGTTTTATTAATAACAATAGTAATGAAAGTTTTATTAATAACAATAATAATGAAAGTTTTATTAATAACAATAATAATGAAAGTTTTATTAATAACAATAATAATGAAAGTTTTATTAATAACAATAATAATGAAAGTTTTATTAATAACAATAGTAATGAAAGTTTTATTAATAACAATAGTAATGAAAGTTTTATTAATAACAATAATAATGAAAGTTTTATTAATAACAATAATAATGAAAGTTTTATTAATAACAATAATAATGAAAGTTTTATTAATAACAATAATAATGAAAGTTTTATTAATAACAATAATAATGAAAGTTTTATTAATAACAATAATAATGAAAGTTTTATTAATAACAATAATAATGAAAGTTTTATTAATAACAATAATAATGAAAGTTTTATTAATAACAATAATAATGAAAGTTTTATTAATAACAATAATAATGAAAGTTTTATTAATAACAATAATAATGAAAGTTTTATTAATAACAATAATAATGAAAGTTTTATTAATAACAATAATAATGAAAGTTTTATTAATAACAATAATAATGAAAGTTTTATTAATAACAATAATAATGAAAGTTTTATTAATAACAATAATAATGAAAGTTTTATTAATAACAATAATAATGAAAGTTTTATTAATAACAATAATAATGAAAGTTTTATTAATAACAATAATAATGAAAGTTTTATTAATAACAATAATAATGAAAGTTTTATTAATAACAATAGTAATGAAAGTTTTATTAATAACAATAGTAATGAAAGTTTTATTAATAACAATAATAATGAAAGTGGACTGTATGATCTGATCCGTCATATGACACAAAAAATGAAACAGGACCTAATGAGTTAACTGACAAAAGCAGGTGTTAGTACCTTTTGCAAGAACATATCTATCATATGCAACATATTAAAATAGTTACTTCACCTTAGCAGCCATAAATGTGTACACTTTACCAGTTATGTAATGTGCAAATGCGCACGCACTCTTGGTTGCTCAACAGCTTACTGAATTTTTTTATTTTCTTTTACTTTTGTTAATTTGAAGAGATCAAGGGGCTCCTTCCTGGGCTAACACTTGATTCTATTATAGTTTAAATTTATATCCGAGGGCTCTTTTAAGAATAGACACTGTTCCCTTTATGGCTGCTATCTGTATTTCCTTACAGCTTGGTTTTCCAGGGATTGCTTCTAAGTATTTCTGAAGGTTCTTTTTTATTAGGCCAGTTGCTCTTGTCACAACTGGTATAATGTTTATTTCTTTCAGAGACCATGTTGTTTTTAGATCATTTTTTGGTCCTGATATTTTGTTATCTTTTCCCATTCTGCTCTATTAAGGCTAAAGTCGTTTGGAACTGAAGTGTGTGCAACCAGCTGTGTTGTATCAAACGACACCACAACACATATTAGATGCGTTCTAAACAGTATCAGCACCCTCTGCAACACGTTCACTAGTAATAAGCTGTTTTTGAAAGAAGACTGTACAGTCCTTCTAGGCGTTAAAGTGTTAAAAATAAAACTACTTGATCAATTTACATAATTTTTGGAATATGCTATTTTCATTTTGCCATGGATACATGCATCATTTAACTTTAAAAAAATTTTGTTTTTAGTAAAGGGGAAATCTTGTACAAGAACAAAAATTTAAATGTTTATATTTTGTGTATACTCAATGTTATTTTTTATTTGCAACTTTTAGATGCACTGCTCCTGAGTTATTACCGATTGATCTTCGAGCCAAATTAATTGTGTGTATGATTCATTTAAAACACCACAAAATAGTTGAGGTGAGTAGGAATGATCCAAGTAAAATATGAACTCATTTTTGACATGTTGCTTTGTATATTGTATAATAATCTCCTAAAATTTTTTTTATATATATGAGAGTCTGTTAATTTTTATTTATTGCAGACGATTATCCTCATCTTTTATTAGTTGTTTCATGACGTTTCGGCCAACTATTCCTCTGGCCTTCGTCAGGTGGTAACCGCGACGGATAGGAATTCTGAATCTCCTGACTGCATTCACTGCAATTACTGCCTTCCGTAGTTGCTGTCGTCTCACTACGTTTTTAGCCAAGTAAGCCTCTGGCTGGCTTTAGGTAGGATTGAAACCGCTATCTTCAGACAATCATCACCTGGAACCGTAGAGATTCAACGTCTCTATCAACTGACGAAGGCCAGAGGAATAGTTGGCCGAAACGTTGTGAAACAGCTAATTAAAGATGAGGATAATTATCCGCAATAAATAAAAATTAATCAATAATACTTATCTCAATGAATACCAATTAAATAATATATGAGTCGTTCCAAAAGTAAAGCCTCCTATTTTTCTTTTTTTAATTCAAAAAGTTGAAGAGCTATGAAAATGGGAGTGGTACCATTAAAACAAAAATGAAAAATCTTTTGTGCTCTAGAATTTATTTTTCTACATAGTCACCACCATTCTCAATGAACTTTCACCAGAAATGACACATCTCTACTTCCGATGCATGTACTATGACAAGGGTTGCTTTAGATCATGAATGCATTAAGTTTAACTATCATAACAATGCAATTTGCTATTCTCTCTGATCAATTTGAGTGGAATAAAAACTAGGAGGCATTACCTTTGGAACACCCCTCGTATATACTAGACCCTCAAGGGTCAAGATGGTTTGTTTAAATAAAAGATCATGAAGGATATCCCATCTCCCCCACCATTCTTTTTTTGGTTTGATGGATGATGTCATCATTTTGTGATGTCGTTCATTGCACATATTTATCTCCATTTCTGTTTTAATGTCAAATATTCTCTGGATGAATTCACTCAGTGATAGATAAGGAAAGCTCTCAACTGGCTGAAAAGAGGATTGCTCCACTATGATCAGGAGAGGATTATAATAACTACGCACAATCAAAACTTGATGACCAATGATTTTAAGAAGATGAGTGGTCTCAGCAATGACAACAAGTACTGGTTCTGCCACACAGAAGTAGAGAGTGTGAGTCCCATGATATCTAGCAGTAAGGTTCTGCTGGGGAATGGCTACTCTACAATGTGATACAATAGTGTGTAAATATCTCCATTAGACCATCTGTAAAAAGTTGAATATCAAATGTAGCAGTAATTCCTGGGAGCATATAACAGAAAGAACCTGTCACACAGTGGTTAGAGTACTTGGAAAAATCAATCATAAAAAGTGATATTCTCATGAAGGTTGAAGGTTCAATCCTTAGTGTAGGCGAACAAAAAATATGATTGCGAATTACTTAGGACCTCTATCCAGTCATGGTTGATGGAACAAGAGTACGCTACCCCTGTGAAGTAAATAAAGGATTCTGTTCAAAATTCCGTCCAAATTCCCGAGTTTGACAGAAACATTCCTGAGTTCGAGGTTACATCGACCGAAATGTTGTGAAAATCACACTCAAGATAGGAACAGTAATCTGATGAATCCAAATAATACAAAATACTAAGGTCTTATGTATGACATAAAAAGAAACTGGAATCTTAGGAAGATCCCCATTATGCCAGTGATTATAAGAGCAACTAGACCCATGGAAAAGAGTTTCAAAAAATAACTTGCAAATATACCCAGTAAACCAAGTGCAAAATATGCAAACAATTGTACTTAAAGAGACAAAATCTTAAAAAGATGTCTCAGTTGGAATGTATAAGATAGCAGGTGAATGTCTGGTATCCAGTAGGATGTCCCATCCCCAGCTAGAATAAAATGATAAGAAAATTGTAAAAAAAACAAAAAACTTTTAATGAATGCTGTCTATTTCAGTGATGTCAGCATGATTATCCTTACTTCTGCTTTAATGATGTTACAAAATACACATCCGGTGTGTAAAGTCAGTCAAATTCTCAATTACAACTACATGAATAGCATTGACAAATTGATATTTGATTCTGCCTAACCAATGAATTACTAACATTTTCAGTCTGTGTTCTTTATATTGTCATTTTCATGGTAGGTACTCAACTGAGCTTTCAATATGTGGTTCCCCCTCCCTCCCTCCCTGTAAAATAGTCACAAGAAAACTCATCTAGCTATAACCACAGTCAATAGTTTTCCTTTCTCTTTACCTAAAACTAATCAAACTTTCATGAGCAAAGTTTCTTGGAACACAATATTGCTGGGCTGCTTCCCAGCTGAATACGACATGGTTATTTTCAAGTTCAATGGAAATAAACTGTTGAGCTACCCTCTTAGTCAAATTTTGCTTAATCATCACCATCATTATCAATCACGGTGTTGTCTCACCATCCACCTGACACTCATTTACCCTTTATCCTTGAGTGACCTTTAAGTCTTAATAACTAGTGACTTATTAAAATAAAAAGAAATGTCAATCACTTTCATTCATTAAATATTCTATTCAGCCTGATAATTCTTTCAAATTTTAAAGATGCTAGTAATAACGACCATGGAAGGATTTATATTTTAAAAGGATTACAAAATCCTTCATTTGTATGTAATTTTTAAAATTAGATAGCAAGAACAAATATGGATATTATTGAAGAAAAGTGCATTCAAAATGGCAATAGGGTGTTGGCAACAAATAAACAGGACAAATGCTTGGAAATGCTATTATGAAAAATTGTTAGATACTGAGTTTTCATGGGACTTAAAAAATCTCAAAGTTACAAAAATAGTATCTGAACTAATCATTAGAATTGAGAAATAAATATGAAGAAAAGATGAAGAAAGTTAAGGTTGCAGGACTTTCAGGTGTTGTTATAGAAATGTTGGAGACTGTGGGTGAAACAAATACTGAGATGATCAATCTTAGTAAATCGGATCATAAAAGAATGAGATGTTAGTATAATTATGAACTGTTACAAAGATAAAGTCCAGAAAGTGATTGAGAGATTAATTGAACAGCAAATAAGACGTCAGATAAGCATGAATGAAATGCAAGTTGGTTTAATGCTGATGCTATTCTTACAAATGCAAGAGAATTATCTTGGCAGGAAAAAGAACTTGTATTTTTCTTTTATGGATTTACAGAATTCCTAAACATGTCTGAAAATATCAACTTTGTGACCTAAAATGCACCAAACATTGATATTATTGTTTTTTCCTTTCCCTTTGTAAAAGTCAATCATGTTCTGCAAGGCCATAAACAAAAGCAGCAATTTTCCTCTATAAAACAACCAAAACAAACACAATGAATATTTGAAAATATAAAAAAGTTAAATGGTCAGATTCTGCATTAAATAATCTAAAAAGGGTTAATATGGTATAAAACCACAAAACCAACGGACGTCTGGCAGGATTTGCGTGAACTAGAGAAATAACAAATAAAGAAAAATATGTATGATGTACCTGTGACAAAATAAAAATCGTGTGAAGGAACTTCTATTTTATCCATTTTGAAAATAATCTAAAACAAAAGCAGGGAGATAACTCAACATAATTCAAACTTGCGAGATTTATGTTGTAATGCCTATGAATTTCCATTAATCACTTAAAAATGATTTTCTTTATATAAATATTCTAAAACAAAAGCAGAAAGATAACTACTTGATTTATTTTATGTGATTTTTGGGATATGATTTTCTGTCATCTGTACATCATACAGATTTTTATTTTTGTTTTTTAATATAGGAGAAATTCTGATGCTTGTTAAGATACAGTCGACAGATGGATTATTTTTTTAAACATGTCGGTTTAAGCAAAAAACAATATTACATACTTAATTGTCATGCTGAAAATAGTAATATATCCAAAAATTACAAAAAATTATTGAGTAGAAAGTTATTTATAATTACAAGTAATTTTTACAGAGAATTGGGTAAAATCATATTTTTCTTAGAGATTATGAAGCAGACAGTAGGAGTCTACATGCAGGCGACATAACTTCGAAAGGAATATTTTAGATTACTTGTATCATTGCTGCAATGTTTGTTGTCTATAGTGATAGATTTTATTTGACTAAAAACACAATAGCAATTTTCATAATTTTCGTAATTTTTTAATATACATTAATTAAATTTTCGACATGACAATTAAAATGTAATATTGTTTTTGCTTAAAACGATATTTAAAAAAAAATCAATTTATCGACTATATCTTGACAGGAACCTATTCTCCTTGCTCCATATTTGTGGAAATTCAAAATTATAAAAACAGTGGTAATTTGATAAACTCACATGACAGACAGCAGATGTCCTTCTTGAAGACCTTTTAGAACATAAAAGGAATTCGTACTTGCATCATATCGATTTTTCTTTATTTCTGTTATTTAATATAGGACGAATACTGGACAAGAACAAAAATAATAGTTGTAATAAGATATCCTATAAAATAACGTAGTAAATATATCAAAAGAAATTGTTAAAAACTTTAGCATATACATTACATAACTGAATTTATGATCTCAGCAGAGTTGGATTCCCATCAGAGAGTCTTAAAATGACTAAAATTAGCTAAAAATCTGGGGAATATTTTGTATCATTCTAATATTTAAAACTTTGTAATAACCCGACATAAGCAATACTGTTTTTTTAAATCATTTTTATGATCAAAAAGGTAAATATATTGAATTTTAAATGATGTTTCAAAATAATTCTTAAATTTTTTTTTTTATCTTTTTAATCTATTTCAGCCTTTAATGCAGCCGTTGTTTGAAGAGAACATTGAACAAGTTGGTGATCTTTATTTAGACATTGCGGAGGCTTACATGGAAAACGCTCTCTATGCGGAAGCAAAATCTCTCTTCTCCGTGTTGGTTTGTTCTAGTACTTACAATGAGGTTAGTCATTTTTGCAAAACATTCAAAAATATTATTTAAATAAAGAAATGCAAAAAATTGAGCTCATTTCTTGTATTAACTCGAAGGTCAAAATATTTTATTTCAAGATAATTCTAGTTTACACAGTGGTACCTTATCTGTTTTATGCACTGTTTATGCATATGTGATCTCAGTAGTGAAGTTAACTAATTTACATATTGTTGTGCAAAAAGATATTTTATTAATTAACGCTATTTTTTATTATTTCTTTAATTCAACAATTGTTTTGATTTTAATATGTAAAATAGTTCTATTAAGAAATTGTTTTATTTTGTTGATAAATGTTTAGTAATTTAATAGAATTACGAAATGCCAATGTTAGTCTGTTCTCCTTCGATGAGGGAACAGCTGTTATTGTGTTCCTATTCTTAACCCTGAACACATTTATTTCATACTAGCAGGCCGCTTGGCATTGCCCGGTCATAAAATATGCTTAAATTTAATATTTTGTTTAATGCAGATTTTGTATTTATTATATTATTATATATTTGACTTTATATATAGTAATGAGTTAAGTTTAAAAAAAAATGACTTGTGCACCACCACCGAGAATCAAAACCAAAACGTTTAGCTTATGATTTACTTTTTCCTCTGAAGTTAATGCTTCACTATCAAGACATGTTTGCTGCAAGGTTAAAAATCAAAACATGAACAAATAGCTATTACGTTATGCATACATATTCGTAATGCCGTCGTTTGATCTTCACTTGGCAAATTCCATTTCTTTAATTTTCACACTTTTGCACCAATTTTCCCCGGCTAAAACCCAAATATAAAGTTTTGCATATGCTAAAATATCCTATACATTAAGTTTCATGTCTGTAGACAAAAAACTGACAGAGGAGTTTGGTAGGCAAAATCTTTTAAATAAATATATATATATACGTATACATAAATATATATAGAAAGAGTTTTGTGTTTACTGCAACCTTTTTACGCAAATATAAATTATGTAGAATATCTTCATGAATATAATTACACATAATAGTTAACTAAAGATGATCCTCCCATAAGAAAACTGAAAAAACTAATCAGGAATTAATTAAAATGAATGTCTAAAAGAATATGCAAATTAACTAAATCTTTTGCATCACAGCCATATATAACAAAGTCGAATTTTCTTTTTAAATAAATAGAAAAGTTCTTTAAAAATAAACAAATTTATAGGAGTATAGATTTCTTTTCTTTATGGCCACAATTAAAAAATAAATATATAGGAGTATAGATTTCTTTTCTTTATGGTCACATTTAAAAAATAAATATATAGGAGTATAGATTTCTTTTCTTTATGGCCACAATTAAAAAATAAATATATAGGAGTATAGATTTCTTTTCTTTATGGTCACATTTAAAAAACAAAGTTATAGGAGTATAGATTTCTTATTTTTATGGTCACATTTAAAAAATAAATATATAGGAGTATAGATTTCTTTTCTTTATGGCCACATTTAAAAAATAAATATATAGGAGTATAGATTTCTTATTTTTATGGTCACATTTAAAAAATAAATATATAGGAGTATAGATTTCTTTTCTTTATGGTCACATTTATAAAATAAATATATAGGAGTATAGATTTCTTTTCTTTATGGTCACAATTAAAAAATAAATTGATATGAGTATAGATTTCTTTTCTTTATGGTCATAATTAAAAAATAAATATATAGGAGTATAGATTTCTTTTCTTTATGGTCACATTAAAAAAAAAATTTATAGGAGTATAGATTTCTTTTCTTTATGGTCACATTTTAAAAATAAATATATAGGAGTATAGATTTCTTATTTTTATGGTCACATTTCAAAAACAAATTTATAGGAATATAGATTTCTTTTCTTTATGGCCACAATTAAAAAATAAATATATAGGAGTATAGATTTCTTATTTTTATGGTCACATTTAAAAACAAATTTATAGGAGCATAGATTTCTTTTCTTAATGGTCACATTTAAAAAATAAATTTATAGGAGTATAGATTTCTTTTCTTTATGGTCACAATTAAAAAATAAATTGATATGAGTATAGATTTCTTTTCTTTATGGTCACATTTTAAAAATAAATTTATAGGAGTATAGATTTCTTTTTTATGGTCACATTTTAAAAATGAATTTATAGGAGTATAGATTTCTTATTTTTATGGTCACATTTAAAAAATAAATTTTGTGCCAGTCCTTTTCTCTACTCCATCTTCCCTGCAAAAAAACAAAACTAAAGAAAAGTTTTTATGATGTACATACTTGTGATGGAAAGAAAATTATTGTATACCAAAAATTATGGAAATAGATCCAAGTAGTTTTACTTATATAAAGAAAACCATTTTAAGCAAATTTACATATTTTAAATGCTCTCCCCTCACCATGTTAAAAATGGCTTTATAATATCTTGCAAAAGTTTTAATTATTTGCAATTATTTTCCTTTTTGTGTGATCATCGTTTAACTGTAACATTCGAATTAAAAAAAAAAACACATAAAACTTTAATCAATTCACATGATTTTTGGTGTACAATATTTTCTGTCTGTCATGGATACGTACAGTATAAAATTTTTTTATTTATTTTTGGTATTTTTATTCATTCATTGGAGGAATAGAGTTATGAATTTGTATAAAAATCACCAAAATGTTAATATTTATCGAAATGAATGTGAAAGTGTTTGTTTCATGTTTCTAGTCTCTTGTCTCCTCACGAGAGCAGAGTTAGACACAAGGGCGGTTTTTAATGTGGGGAAAATCCAGCTCCCCAAAAAAGGGCACTCTGGATAGTAAAAAAATAAAAATTGTCCCAGTCATGAAGGATTTCCCCTCCACTGACTGAGGGCAGAAAAGGTTAAGTGTAGCATCAGAACAGATACTACATACATTCTTATTTTCTTATTGAGTTTTGGCTACTATGTCTCTTTGTAATCTCTTTCATATTCATAAGTTTTGAGAATTTATTTTAATTTTCTGATTTTTTTTTTTACTGATGAAATTTTTTGTTATAGAAAAACTTCATAGGGAAATGAGGGGGGAGAATCGATTTTCTACTATAAGCTATTATATATTTCAAATGCTTTACTGATAGATTACTCTTTTTGTTTTTTTTAATTCTGAAAAGGCTGCTGTCTGGTTAAAATATGGAGAATGTTTGAATTGTCTTGGAGAAATAGAGAATGCAGTGAATTCCTACAAAAAAGTGGTGGAACTGGCACCGACTCATTATGGGGCTCGTATTTCATTGTCGGCTCTGCAACAACAACTTGGGAACTCCCCTGATGCTGTGAAGGCCCTTACACTTTCTGGTAATATATTTTGTTGAATAGATTTGCAATTGTTGTTTTTAAATCTATTAAATAAGTGTGAAAAGAAATTTAACAATGCTGATTTAAAAAAAAATGTTTTTAAAGAAATTCGAAAATATACTTTTAAATGTACTAGACAACCTGAGATTTGTTAAGTCAGCATTTGTATTTGTTATATTATCTCTATCTATATACTTATCAAGTTGAGTTTTTTTTTTCTTGCATCGATGGTAAAAATTATTAAAACAAACTTTTTAATATACTCAGTCATGGATATGCGAATGACTACATGAAGGTTAACTAGTTTGTATAGAGTGGAACGATAAAGTTGTCGCTCTAAAGAAAACAACACTACAGCTTTATTTTAAAACTTTTATTGAAAAAATCAATTCAGGTAACTTGATTCTATAGTAGAGCTGACATCTATTCAATGTAGCTGCCTTTAACCTCAATCACCGCCTCAATATGGTTTCGGAACTGGGAGCATGCCTTTTCCAAAAAGTGTCGGCGGGAGTTCAGCAAATATTTGGCGAACGGCGGCAATCAGGCAGGCTTTGGTGTTGTGGGAGGTCATGTTGGTGATGTTTTTAATGTATGACCAAACAAAGTCGTCCTGCTGGTTCAGGTCAGAGGAGGAGGGGAGCCAAGTGGTACAAAGTTGTAGCACTCCTTCTGAAGCCAAGCCGGGATTTCTTTGGACTTGTGAGCTGGTGCTGAATTCTGCTGCCACACCCAGGGTCTTCCAGCGGCCACCTGATTGCACCAGGGGATTACCACCCTCTTCAACACATCCAGGTACACTTTGGTGTTAACTTTCAAGCTGACTTCAAAGATGTGAGATAACATGATGTGGTCCTCATTTGAAACCACACCAAAGACCATAACCGTTGCTGGAAACTTTGTTTTCATCACCCTGCATATGTTCCCGTTATTCATAGTAATCCAGCGTGTTTTTTGAGGGTGTTGGCAATGGTCCTGTTGCCATAACTTGGATCGGTGGAGAGCATGAGTTGTACAGTGGTGCATCTCCGATCTTGCTCGTTGAACATTGTGTCACTTTCAGATATGATAGAAGGCTCCTATCGCTCTTGGAATTTTTACACAACTGGCCAACTAGTAGATGGTCTGCAACAAAAAAGAAAACTGGTTTTCATCAAATGGAAATGGAATCATGTCGCTGTTTCTAGGGTGACAATTTTATCATTCCACCCTGTATATTCTTTTGAAAAATGAGTGTTAATTATTCATTTTTTATAGTTTCTTATTAGACAATTGGTTTCATTTCACTAGTATGCTGAATTTTATTTATGTATAGTTTCTACATTCTGCATAATGGCAAATAATGGCAAAGAATTTAAGATAATAATGTTCTAGCACACCAAAATATTTTTATGTATAGCTATATATCTATAATATAAAGCTGAACATCTGTGTGTGTGTGTGTGTGTGTGTGTGTGTGTGTGTGTGTGTGTGTGTGTCTGGTCACGAATAGGCTCCTATATGGTTGACTATTATAGAAAACTGATCACATATAATGTTAGAAGATATATCAAGACACAGGAATGGGTATGTTTGATCTCGCAGAACAGTGGTTTATTAAAATTGTGGGGTCTGCATTCGCGCCTGGTCCACAAAGTATGGAAATAAAAAATTTAAAAATGGAAAAAAAAACGTTTACAAGGTTTTTTGATATAGATGTACATAATGATACTTTGATAAGTATGTTTTAACTTAAATAGGAATGGTATAATAAAATTGTGGGATCTGCGTTCGCGCCTGGCCTCAATAGAATGGAAATAGGCACAAACTTTAATAAAGACTTTTCATATCTATCTGTGTAAGTATAGTTTGATAATTATGTTTCAGTTTGAAGAAATATGGTATAATAAAATTATGGGGTGTTCGTTCGCGCCTGACCTACATAGAATAGAAATATGTCACAAACTTTAACCAAGTTTTTTAATATGGATCCACAGAATTATGTGATAAGTGTTTCAGTGTGAACAGGTATGGTATAATAAATTATGGGGTTTGCCTATTTTATTTTTACTTTCATCATATTTTGCTTTGGTTTTGATACCCCCAAATTCGAAACTATCTCTTTACAACTCTTCCTTTTCATAACCTATCTTACTTTCATAAATCAGAGTCCATTTTCTGTAGGCTGTTTTTGAACCCAGTCAATGACGGGTACTTTTGCTAGTATAGATATAAAAGTGATCATGTTGAAGTGTGTGTGTGAAAAGTCTCTACCAAAGTCCTCTCTGAATATTTGGTCTAAATAGTTGAAATTTGATGTATAAGATATTTGGACCTGTAACACACTTTCGATTTTGCTTTTAGTCAGTAAAATAGCTGCTAATGGGTCAAAATTGAAAAAAAAGTGTTGACTTTGATCTTACATAAGTTGATTATACTTGTTTTTTTTTTCTGTACATGCACTAATTAAAAGTTACAGGTTAAATAAAGCTACTTTGATTAAACTGATATGCCAATGGGTAAGGCTGGATAGCTATTTGTTTCCGTTACGATTCTAGCTGATGGCATGCAAGTCATTCTTTTTTTTTACTTTCACTACTATATATTAGGTACAATAATCGATAACAATTTAGCTCTATAATAATAAATACAAACTCTGCATAAATTAAAATGTAATATTTAAGTGTATTTTATAACCAGATAATGCCGAGCCTCCTCCTAGTATATTATAAAAGTGACTTTGTCTGTCTGTGTGCAGAACAGTCTCTACTAAACTATTCTATCAATTTTTGGTCTACAGTCTTGAAACTTGATATATAGGTTTTTCGGACCTTTGGAACAAAATCAATTTGATTTTAGCTGGAAAAAATCTGCTAAGGGGTTAAAATTGAAAAATAAAACTTACTAGGCATAGTTTGTCATAACATGTATGTTTTATGCATCCGCAAATATACATTTATATGTTTAACTTAATTTAATTATTGCCAAACTTGATATGTATGTGCCGGTGACTCAGATGGTCGTGAATAACACTAGTGAGTTAAATGTTTTGGTTTTGATTCTAACTGATGGCACTTACTCATATTTAAAAAAATAATTTTTGAAGTCACGATTATATATCGGGTACAGTATTCTAATCAATAAAGAATTGGCTCTATAATGATAAATAAGAAATCTGTATAAATTAAAATATATTTAAGCATATTTTACTATTGGGCAATGGTGGGAGGGTGGCCTGCTAGTTAAATATATAATTGTTAGAGTTTGACATCGGTTGATGAAGGAATATTGATGACTGCTGCTTTTAAACAAAGGTATGCATCCACATCTTTCAGCCACTATCATTCATCTTTTATGATGTCATCCATTTTCAAGTAAATATACATATTTTTTGATAATAGTCATGCAAAAATATTGCAACAGATATAAATGCTAAGTCATATTGAATTCTAAATGAAAATCTGCTGGAAATTGAAGGTTTAATCTTTAGTATGGGTGATACAGAGAATATACAATTCTACCTGATCATGGCTGATGTATGAGAGCAAACTACTCTTGTTAATTAAAGGATTTTGTTTGAAATTATAGATAGATTCTAGCGTTCAGCAAGACCTGAAGAAGATTGGAGGTTACATCGACTGAAGCATTGTGAGAATAACATTCAAGATGTGAGCAATGGTCGTAATAATCCAAATAATAAAAGTTGTTGAGAGGAATTATTGGTTGCTCTAAAAATCTTTTATAAGCTACTAGCAGGGCTAGGACCCTGATTTCCATAAATTATGTTGATTATAAAAAAAAAATAAAGGTAAAACTACATAATCTACTTCGTATTGTAATTTGAAATTTCAGAGTAAAAATAATTATGACTCTTTAAGTATGTCTTGATAACCAATTGAACGACATTAGCAAGTAGAGACACTTCAGAAACATACCCCCCCACCACTACCTTGTTGAATGTAGATGATTTTGTTTCTTTCTTTTCTCTTTCTTTTTCTCTTGCTAAATCTCTCACTTTTTTATAGAGTTAGTCAAATCTGGGTCAGCTAAAAGCAACAGAAAGTGAAAAAGAACAAATGAAGACTTCTCTTTTTTTCTTCATGGTGAATTAAAAACAAAATTTGTCTTATTAAATTTCAACTTGGTGTAATGGTTGGCAAGAGAAATAGATGTGACTGTGAGAGTAAAACTCCATCTTTATTTATGACAAATAAAAAATATTTATCTCAGGATTAAATATTAAAATCAATCGGAAATGCAGTTTTTTTTTTTTTTTAAAAACATAGACTAATTTGTTATAAGCAGATTTTATTATGTACTTTTCATTAAAAAGATTATTAAAGTCAATGCAATGGGGGGGGGGGCTGTCTTCAATATACATATATGATTGACAAATGTTGTAACCATGAACATTTTGTTTCTTTTGTTTTTGAAGCTCCTTCTGAACCTGGACAACAAAGACAGGTAAGTTGACCAGGACAATGTTTCGAATACGGAGCCCAATCGATGACATCAATGCAAATAAACAAAAGAAAAATGAGCACATATTTGTCAACACAGTTTACCTTGACCTTTGCAGACACATCGCCTCTGTAAATAATAAAAGTGCATTTTTTAAAAATATATTTACACAACTTTAATTAAAGTTTGGATTGATATTGTTACTAAAAACGATAATAAAAACGTGTTATGTAGAGTGTAAGTATAAATTTACAAATTTTAAAATTTTCAAGCAGATTTTCATGACACAGAGGTGTTTGTATATTTACAACACATCTTAATTTCTCAAGTGGATTTTCTTGAATTGATATTTTTATCAAAAATAATGATAATAAAAACAAGTTATATTATTTATTCAGGACCAAGTTTTATACCTATTTACAAAACTTTAATAAATGGATGTTGTACAGAGATTGTATCACACAATTTGAAAGCGGTAAAAGAAAAGAAATAATAATAAAAAAACGAGTTATATTTACTTGCGACCCAAGCGCCTCACAATGATTATTATTTTTAATAAAAATATCAATTTGCAGAAATCCGCTTGAAAATTTAAACGTTTTGTAACCTACATAAAAATCAATCTTGGTCACAAATAAATAATATAACTCGTTTTGATTATTATTTTTAATAAAAATATCAATCCAAACCTTAAAGTTGTGTAAATATATTAAAAAAAAAACTCAATATTGTTGTGAGTGCAAAGGTCAAGGTTAATTGGTGTCAACCGATATGTGTCCTTTTTTTTGTGTTTTTCACATTGAAGTCATCAGTTAAGATTCATATTCCATACTTTGTCTGTTGAGTGTGAATTGTAAATTTTAGAAAACCTTATTTTCTTTTTAATAATTAAAGATACCAGAGAGTATATGAGCCAACCAGGTGCAAATATTTTAATGTTTTTGTTGATAATATATGCAGACTATTTGGAAAGGAAAGAAAAAACTTTTATTTTGGCCAATAATTGATGTATTTTCAAAATTCAAAATGCCTCTCATTTTACTGAATTTAATTCATTCAAAGGAGCCGCACTGATCCTGGACCATATGGTCTTCATGGTGTCCTTAGAGGGATGCTTGAATTCCAACTTGACTCTAGCAGTCAGCTCATTCTTGATATTGCAGGTAGTACAGTTAATGTTTAAACTACACTCCACACAGTCAATGGCATTACAATTAGGTGTGTTGGAGCTGGTGAAAGAGCTCTGTTACTTTTGTATTTTCCCAGATGTGTGACATAACCCAGTCCTGCTGTCACATGTATAGCCTTCTTGTAGCCACTCTCTCCACCCAGTATTTGACAATAGTAGGCAGCAACTTATATATTATATTGAATTTCAGTGCCTATTTGAAGATGTGAGGTGGCATGATATGACAGAAAATACACCCAAAGATCATCCTAGTTTAGGGAATTTGGTCTACATTTAAAACAGTTTTTCTTAGTCTTCTTATCAGTTTGTTTAAGCTAGGGATGAGGCATCCTACCGGATGCCAAAATTCACTTGCTAACTCAGTTATTCCAATCGAGAGATGATTCTGACAATCCATTTAAGTGCAATTGTTTGAATCTCTCTTGCATTTGGTTCACCAGATATATTTGGCAGATAGTTTTTAAGATTCTTTTCCATGAGTCCTGTTGCTCCTATAATTTCTGGAATGATAGAGATCTTTTTAAGATTCCAGTTTCTTTTCATGTCATATGGGACTTTGTGTGGACTGTAGGATAGCCATCTGTTATTCTTTATGCAACTGGTCCCAAGACGGACCATAGAATACTCAGCTTGATTGCATGTTCTACTTGTTGAGGAGTTTCTTGGCTTCTATAAGACAGTTCTCTTGCAGTAAGTAGTTGGCACATGCAACTCTTGTATGAGGAGTAGCAAGGATCCTCGTTCAACAGTCTCTTCATAGTCACCACTCTGATGCTTATTTTGCAAGATTTGCATTGCCTTGTATCTTGCTGCACCTATTTTTTTAAGCTTATTGATGAATTTCAGTTTGCAGACAAAATTACAATGTTTTCTATTATCTTTCCTGCTAGCCAATGTTTCCACATCTCCATTGCAATTCTTCAGTTCAAATCTCTCATTCTTCAAAGTATTAAAGGAATACTGAGCTTCGGCTAAGATTTTCGAACTTTTAATCTAACAGAAATCATCATAATGTAAACCATTCTTCCAATATTCTGTTTATTTTCAATCGTCCGTAGTCTCCAACTTTCAAACCTATCAATAGTATGCAGTATCTTATTGCTATTAAGTACTTAAAATCATTCTAAAATTAAAATAAACGATAAAATTTATGTGAACATCTTGTAGATAAGATGATTCTCATAATTTTTGTTAAAATTTTTTTTTTAGGATCACATCTTACTCGTGCATAAATGTCATCTGTTATATTCTCTTAATCGTTTTGATGAATTCAACACTTGTTGTCAACAACTTCTTTTTGGTCATGTGAAAGAAGAATGGAAACCGGTTTTCAGAAAAGGTGAGAAATTTCATCAAAAATATTTTCTTTTATTTGAAAATTTTCATTAACTTATTCAATTTAAATCTTTTCTAAATAACCTTTACAAACTTTTAAAGAAAGGAGTGTGTATGTGTTTATATGTATTTGTGGGGGTAAACTTCCAAGCTAATTAACTAATCATTATGAATTTTGAAACACAGATGCTAGTCGTAAGTATGGAAAATGTGGGCTATATTTTATTTCATGCTCAAGAAGAAAAAGGATCTGAAAACTTTTTGTTAAAATTCAGATTTAAATGTAACCTCTGACCTTCTTTAGGTCTATCTTGTTGAACTCAGGAATGTTTCTGTTGAACTGGGGAATTTGGACAAAATCATTTATAGATTAATTTGTTTTGTAAGTTTATATTTTATAAATGAATCATATTGATAGGTACATTCACTGTGGGTCAGAAAAGACCTGGAAATAATGTAACATAAGGTATTATTCTAAACTCCCAAAATTGGGATATTATCCTTGGATAGTTTTGTGTCATATACAACAAGTAGAGATAGATGAAATAGTTGATAAAGTAGGCTATAAAAATGGTAGATTTGTGTGAGGTGAGTTGGGTATAAAGACCTTGTCCAAGGGTGTCCGAGACAATTTAGTGTTGTCTCCTGAGTTCAAATATTCGGAGTGGGGGGGGAGGATAATATGAAGTGATAAAAGTTGTCGGCTAAAGATGAGATCATGTGATAATGACTAAAAATTGAACAAATTGAAGGAAAAAATCTCAAAATTAAAACCTGAAAAAATTGAATGTCAATAATATGGAAATGACACAGGAAGCCAAGAAAAATTCCTAAAACATTTTTATTGGGGGAGTAGTGGGAGGTACTGAATTATATTATAGGTAAAGTATATTAAGTTCTGGCAACCATCTTTCTGCTGACAGAAGAGGTGAAAGCAGATTGACAGTACTTAATTAAAATAAAGTAACTAATAACCATTCCATAAGGGTATTGGTGCCTGGTTATTTCAATTTTTATCTTTATCTAGCTTCTACCTACTGCTTTATAACTAGGATGAAGAAAAATATTTAAAATTTTGTGGAAAAAATATGCAATGTATTATTTGCATGGGAGAATAAATAACTATAATAATTGTATTTATGTCTTGTTGTTATTTTAAGCAAAAATAATTCACTTTGAATTAATACTGAATACCTTTTATGTTTGTTTTTTTTGTTATCAAAAAAACATCACTTAGTTTTAAAAAATATTTATGCAAATTTTTTTATATTAATTTCTTCAAATTTATAAAATATGTATCTAGTTAAAAACAAAATCCTTTAGACTTTACGCGAGATTCAAACTCACGTATTAACATTGTCAAAACTACTGCCTTAGTAATTCTGCTTAGTCCTTTTGTTGTCAATTAATCAAACATTTCTATTTGTATACAAACTCCCAAAACATCAACTTTTTAATAGATTCTTGAATAAAAAAATATTTGATTTTCAGAGATTTAAACAAGATTTTTTTTTTTTTTTCAGTAATTTTTGAATTCATGAGTCGTAAAAGTCGTGCTGAGAGCCTTGAATATTTCTATCAGCACATCGGCGGTAAAGGTGAGTGTTGTTTCTTTTATTGAAGATGTTCTCACTGATTAATATTTTACTTCAAAATTTAGGTTCTTGTCCAGAATTCCCCCTATAAAAAATATATTTTTGCAAATATGTTAAATTTTCTACATTTTTTATGAAAATCTACAAAATATTAAAATTGATGATCATTTTATGAGAAACAAGTATTATTGACCTTCTGCTGTCTCTTATTCATTTAAAACTTTTGAGGATCTGGCTTTTAAAAAATAAAAACCAAAACTCATAATACTGTTTCAAAATGTATTTTTCATGGTTGTCATTGCAATTCAAAAAAGCCTTTCTGCATGGAGTATTGTTGCCACATCTGGGTTGGTGTATCTACCACTAGTCTCTCCCTCTTGAATAGGGTCCAAAAAAAGAGTTTTCAATCTAATCGGTCCCACTTTGTCAACTAAGCTCTAATCTCTGTTCCATCACTACAATGTTACATCCTTGTGCCTGTTTTACAAATATTTTAATGGAATGTGCTCTGATGAACTCATTGCACTTGTGCCCCCTCGACGTACATATCTCCAACAAACTTGCTTAACAACAAAATCTCACCCCTTCACTGTTGAGATGCTAGAAAGTTTTCTACTCTAATAGTTTCTTCCCTTGAACAGCTAGACTTTGGAATCCCCTACCTGCTTTGCTGACTGTACTGATATGCAAAAGTTTAAATGTAATGTAAACTAACATCTTGTTAATCTTCCCTAGGTGTGGTTCTAAATAGTAACCCCTTATGCTCAAGTGGCGATTTTCCTTGTTAGGGGTGAACGTGAATAATAAAAAAAAAAAAGAAAAAGGAATGATGACTTTCTGTCATACACAGCTTTTCTAAAGTCAATTTATCACACAGCTAAAATTTAATGAATAACACAAATGAACAAATTCAGTCAAATCTGTACCAGACAAGAATATTCATCCATGTATGATATTAAATTCAACAGTTCACATAAGATTGTTATGTTTACACACTTTTAAAAATCGTTTAACTTAGAAATTAAGAAATTAAAAAAAAATTATTCATTTGAATCCAAGTAGATTTTGTTAAAAAAAATCTATATAATATGAAATAATTGAAAATAATATATAAAGTAAAATAAAATCTTTAGTGAGGTCCAGTATGGGTTTCATGGTTTTCATTCAACAGCTGATCTATTAAATGTTCTAACTGAACAAATCTGTTTGGTTTATGGATAATTCAGGAGAGGGTAGAGCTATGGCACTGTACATTTTGAAAGTATTTGACAGTGTTGCATTCGGGTCTTAAACTTCGATGCTATTACATTGCAGGTAAGGTTCTTGATATTATTAGGTCTTATCTCTCTGATCGAAGCTCTAGATGGTGTTTTTTCATTTTCTTTTCCTATAAAATATTGGTATTCCACTTAGCACTATTCTAGGTCCAACACTGTTTCTTCTCTATATAAATGACCTTCCAGAGAATATTATTCAGAAAATAAATATCTATTCTGATGATACCATTCTCTCTTCTGGTATTGTTTGTTGCTTATCTTCCTCCGGTCAGTTGAAATATGCAGCTGACCTAGAAATTGACTTGGGTTCAGTTATGGATTGGGATAAGAAATGGCTCGTTTCATTTAATCTTAAGACTTAGCTCTTGTCTTTTAATCATAGGAGTGTCCCTTTTCTTCCTGAGATACTCTTGGATGGCTCTGCTCTTGATGAGAAATTGACTCTTTTGTTTTCTCATCAAATCTTTCTTGGAGTTCATATATTAAATCCATTGCTCTTTCTGATTCCCAATTGGTTCTCTCTAAACACTTTCTCACACATGAGCCTTTTCTCTATCTCTGCGAATCTATTATCAGACCATGTATGGAGTGTTGTTAGCATTTTTGGGTTGGTGAATCCCTGCCACATTTTAAAGTTCTTGATAACATGCAGAAACATATCTGTAATTTGATTGGCCTTACTCTTTCTTCTTCAATGCAACTTCTCTCTCACAGATGTATTGTTGCTAATCTTAGTCTTTTCTACAAATACTATTATGACACGTGTTCCTCAGGGTTGTCTGATCTATCCCCTGCATCCTTTGTTCCAGCTTGTTTAACTCGTTGGTCTAGTTGTCTCCACCAATTTGCTGTTCTAATTACTCATTTGTAATACAGCTTCTTATTCCAGTAACTTCTTTCCAACAACTGCAACTCTCTTCCTGCTGACTGTTTTCCTCCTACCTACAGACCTGGTGTTTTAAGGACTAAGGTCAATAGGCATCTCATGTCTTTGCGATAATCATGTTTCGTCCTTGTTAGCTCCTTAAATCAAGTAACCTCATACTTTGTCTTGAGTGATCTCCATAAAAAAAAAAAAAAAATATTTTTAAGATATTCATATTTCAGTTTTTTGACTTCCAAATTTAATCTTCCTCTGAGATCAGCAGATCTAAAACTATCTTTAAGAATCGCATTAAACACATCCATCCCTTTCTCCCCATGCAGCGCATGTTCTCAAGCCTCACCGGTTAGTTTTCACTTCCATACATCATCACACTGTTTATACGTTCTCGATAAACTTTTCCTTTGTTCAACAATCATAATATTCTGTTGGTTAGTAATAACAGAAGTTCCATTAACTTACTCTAAAAAAAAATACTTATTGTACAAAAAGATTTTAAAATTTTATCTTCAAAATTCTATGAATTTTTAAAAATTTAAAAAAAAAAATGGTTCTTCTTCAGAATTCCCTTATATTAAAAATAAAATCAAAGAAAAATCTGTATAGTCTATGTACTCATTACGAAACAAAAATATCATATTCCAAAAATTATGTAAATTGATCAAGTAGATTTCTTTTTAAATAAGAAAATCAAATTTTATGAGTAACAGAAGAGTGGCTGAGAGCAAAGTGTAGTATCTGCTCTGATGCTATACTTCACCTTTTCTGTCCTCAATCAGTGGAGGAGAAATCTTTCTAGACTGAGGCAATTTTTATTTTTTTGTTCCTATTCAGAGTGCTTATTTTTGGGGAACTGGATTTTCCCCACATTAAAAACTGACCTTGTGTCTCACTCTGCCCTTGTGGGCAGGTAAGTAAGTGGGAATAGAAGAATGGCTGTCTTGAAAACAAAACAAAACGAAGGAAGATAACTTAATAATTCAAACTTGAAGGATTTATATTGTAATACCTACAAATTTTCATTCGCTTAAAAGTGATTTTTTATTTTTATAAAAATAAAAATGCTTCATCAATTTATCTAATTTTTTCTTTCATCATGAGTATGTACATCATATACATTTTTCTTTATTTTTGTTTGTTAATATAGAGGGAATTTTGGACAAAAGCCAAAAAATTTATTTATAATGTCATTTTTTTTAGATTATTTCCTGGAAAACTCAATCTCAACTGATGATATCTGGGACATCTTTTTAATGGTAGGTTATCTTTTTTTTTTTCATCTTTTAAATGGTAGGTTATCTTTTTTTTTTTCATCTTTTAAATGGTAGGTTATCTTTTTTTTTTTCATCTTTTAAATGGTAGGTTATCTTTTTTTTTCATCTTTTAAATGGTAGGTTATCTTTTTTTTCTTTTCATTTTTTTAATGGTAGGTTATTTTTTTTTCTTATTTTTAATAGTTGGTTATCTTTTTTTTCCTATTTTTAATAGTAGGTTATTTTTTTGTCTTTTCCTATTTTTAATGGTAGATTATCTTTTTTTCTTTTCCTATTTTTAATGGCAGGTTAATTTTCTCTTTCATCTTTTTAATGGTAGGTTATTTTTTTTCCCTATTTTTAATGGTTGGTTATCTTTTTTTTTTTTTAATTTTTAATTTTTTAAATTTTTTTTTATTACATTTTCACCCCAAACAAGGCATATTGCCATTTTGATGTATGGGGCTACTATCAGGGGCAACAACTACTGGGGTACTATGTAGGGATTTGGGCAGCAAGATGTCGGTTCACGTTACACTTGAACTTCTGCACGTCAGTACAGTTGGGGAAGCAGGGACCTGGAATGGAATTCCAAAGTCTAGCGGGTCTCGGGAAGAAACTACTGGAGTAGAAAGATCTTTTACATCTAGGGATCTCTATTGTGTGGGAGTGGGATTTAGCTGCTTGTCGGGTTTGTCAGGGGTATTTACGTCGTGGGGGCACAAGTGCTTGCAGTTTGCCAGAGCATTCACCATTAAAATACTTGTAGAACAGGCAGAGGGATGCAACATTTCGTCGATGGGACAGAGGCTGAAGCTTAGATGCCAGTTCAGGGCCTATCAGATTGGTGACTCTCTTTTGAACCTTGTCTAGGAGCGAGAGACTAGTAGCAGATGCACCAGCCCAAATATGATAACAATACTCCATATATGAGCGAATGGTGGCCTTATAGAGGTACAGGATACTTTCGGGTGTTTTTATTATGTTTTTCCAATCTTTTGTTTTTATTTAATAATTGAAAAGTTTTTTCGGCCTTATTTTAATTAAGAATTATTGAAATTAGTTTTATTTTTTAAGAATTATTGAAAACACTTTTTAAAATCTTTTTAAGTAACTATTTAGTTTATAAAGCAATGCCAGCCATGAAACTACACATTAATAAACACTGTGTTATTTTTATCTGTATGATTTTGTTGATTTTTATTGTATACTTTTCAATAATGTCCTTTTCTTATATTTTATTTCAATAAATTGCTTCACAATAGAAATACTGAAGTACAATAAAAGTGAAGGAACTGATTTCCGTTGTCACCATTTCCAGTAGCACTATACTGGACATTAAGAAGTACATTAGCTCTAACTGCAAATTGAAATAGCAGCTAGTGTTTTAAGTATAAACTTGTGGCTATTTTCATCAAAGAAAAAATTTACATTTCTAGTAATAAACATTGGAAAATGTGTAACGATGTTGCATGCTCAGGTAATGCCAATTCACCTTGATCACAGGCTGGGGGCCAGATGGAATGTTTGACATGGGGGTTTAAGGAATTTATCTTTTCTCCAAAGTCTGGAATATGTCTTTATTGCCAATATGATAAACAGAAAAGAACAGTAAAGTTAACATGGTGACAAAAAGTTTGCTTTGGTATCTAGGAAATATCGTCATTTGGTCCACCTATTATATTGAAGTGCCAGAACCCCCCACCCCCACCTCGTGTCAGTGATAGGAATTAAACCCAAAAGATAATAGAGAAAAATAATTTGAGTTGAAGAGAAAGAAAGAAAAAGAGAGAGAGAGAGAATTAAAGAGAGATAGAGAAAGAAGAGAGTCACAAGAAAAGAAAAGAAAAAGAAAAAGAACCTAAGATAATGGAATCAAGAAAGGAAGGAGTAATCTTTAAATAACAAAGGCGGAAGAAGCCAATTTAATGAAAATGATTGTGCTTTTAGAAATAAGAAATTTTGTTGGCTGGCATCGAGGAGTGCACATTGCCTTGGGCTCCCGCCCAGTGGGCAGAAACTCCCATAAGAGCTAAGTTGAAGGGCTCTTGTTCCTAGCTGGGAAATTGTCTAAACGAACCTAGTTACGACAACCTGCATCAGAAAGCTGTTGAGAACCCAAAGAACTTAGCTTTCCGTGTACGAAGTTTACCGTGAAGATCTTTTAAATAATTGTTTTTGTTCATAAGAAATGGTCTCAGAGTTATTTTGGAATTGTGGACTTGAAACATGGTTTGTTACAGCACCGGCACCAAATTGCAGCTGAGAAGAGCAGCATACAAGCCATTCATCAGAGCATTTAAGAAGGATGAACCCAACCACAGTATATGACGACGAACAGCCAGCTGAAAATAAGAGTCGCCACATAGACTTAGGGTCATGCATGTTTTGCATGTCCAGAGTATCAGAACAGTATTTTCCAGTGACCAGTGAGAGTCCGGTCATCCTTGAAGGGTCTACTATTAGACGGTTAAGAGTGCGGCCCTTCTAGTTGAATCTATGGTCCCGTGAACCAGAATAGCGAAGAATGCAGCCCAGAGGACAATATTACAAATGCACTTTTATGCTTCTAAGATCAGCACGCTTGGTCAGCATTTGTTTGTGACGCGGCAATTTCTCTGGATGGAGCTGGCCCAACTAGAAAGCACCTGACATATATTTTTGAATAATTATTGCAAAAAAGAAAGACAACAAGTATTTATGTAATAATTACTTTCCAAACATGAAGTCTTCATATTTTGTAACTTTTTAGATTCCAATTAATAATTTGTTTTTGGGTTACTTTTTTCATCATAAATGTGGTTCTTAAAATATTTCAACTGATGTAACCTCTGACCGTCTTCAGATGTGTCTTGTCAAACTCAAAGACTAGAGGTGCAACCAGAAAGAAGTGCTAAGAAATAATCGTTTCAAACTGATAGTTGTCTGAAGGTTGATGGTTCAATCCTCAAGGCAAGCATTGCAAAGAATTCAATTACAACTTCTACATGGCCATGGCTGACAGAACAAGTACAAACTATTCCTATGGATTAAAAAAAAAGAATAAAAGGTTTTATTCATACAGAGTTAGACAAGATACATCTGAAGGTCAGATGTTACATTGGGCAAAATTTGTGTAGATAACATCCAAAATCAGAACAGTCATTAAAATTCTCCAAATAGTGAAATCTTCATTCTTATTAATGTTTGTTTTGTCTCAGTTGTGTCGTGGTTTGTGGGAGAGAAAATTGTTTGATGAATTACTCGAAGCTTGCATTTATGGCCTCACCAATCCACAAATCCTCACAGATGAAGAAAAGTACAAGGTAATTAACATATTTTTATGCTATGAAATCATAATTAGTGAAATTTTGAACTTGTCAACATTCTCCATGAAATATGCTGTGATATAATAACTTGTTTGATTTTAGTAAATGATATTTCCTTCTTTTTTTTTTTGTCTTTTAGGAAGCAGAGTTTTTGTGCTTGATAGCTTGTATCCAAAGCAGAAATGGAAAATTAGCCTATAACCTGATACGAGAAATATGTGTCAAGGTAAACCTCATATGGTTTTCTTTATCACATGATGAAGTAGCACGTCTTCAACTGATGAGTCTGATCTCAGAAGAAAAACAAAAATTAAAAAGAATGTGCATAGAATTCTGGATTAACTTTTGCAACTATTGATTTTTGTTTCTTGTAAGAAAAAAAAATTGACGGTAGTTTGGAGTTCTGTTTACAATAATAATTATCTTATTTTGATATCAATATTGTAGTCACTATGAACATGTGCATTAATATTCTGTGTTTATTTTCATGTACACACACACACACACATATATATATATATATATATATATATATATATATATATATGTGTGTGTGTGTGTGTGACAAGAAAAATTAATGATGAAAATACAAATTGCATAAATTACAATATTTATTGATTCATCAAAAATTTCAAACGAGGAATTTAAATAAAGAAAAATCTTTGACCTATGGATTTTCAAAGATATAAATCGTTTCCTTAGATGATAAACATTAGTAAAAAACATATATCACTGATTAGCATAAATTTGTAAAAAAAATATTTTGTGAAATAAATATCATAAAGGGTGAAAGTAAAATTCGAAATCTGAAGTATGAATGTATTATTTTGAAACCTCAAAAGTCAGATAAATTTGAACATAAATAATCAATGAAATTATACTTATTAAGCTCCAAACAGAAGAAACTGCAATCTAAAGTGTGATTTGATTGTAATAAATCCACATAATTTATGTTTGTAATTTTACTTCTGTTTTAATTTATATAAATAGAGAGAGAGTGTCATCTACACACAGCTGTTTTGCCACAGGAGGATGTGGAATAGCTAAATAATTTCTGTAGTCACTCAACATCTGTATTATTATTATTATTTCACAGAGTTTCAACATGGGTTAATACCAATGATCACTTACTAGCAGAAACAGGTTCAGTGTGGCCACAAGTTTTCCCAGATTTTCAGATATAACTGTTTCTTTTAATCCCCTCACTTTGAATTTTCACAACAGCAGTTTTACATTGAATTTTCACTTATAATTGCCATTGGCCTTTTCTGAAATGTGAGTGACAATAAATCTCTTTTGGATTTCAATGCTCCATATGTCATTCCAGTAAAAGCCTGGCTTGTATTCTCCCTTGATTTAAAAAAAAATCCTTCTAGATCCTTCCTGGCCTTTGTTAGTAACACCATGCTTTTTTGCGATTAAAGAAGTGTTTTTTGTTGTTGCTTTGTCAGGGCGGAGTATATTTTTTTTTTGTTGGGCAGGATGAACTGTCTTTCTTTTTGTTTAGCAGGTACAGGACTTAGAAAAAATTGAGAACAAAAACATCATGAATATGATACAATCAAAAGTTCATACTATAGGCGTCAGTGTTTGAACCCGATTATAAGTTTATCTCAACCATTTTTTTTTGTCATGTGTTTTATTTCTTTTGCAGGACATCAATAATGATCAGGCTTGGAATTTGTTTAACCAAGTTATCATCTGTTCTTCTGATGGACGTCATAATAGATTCTGTCTGCGTTTGATGATGAAGGTTTGTTGACTTATTAGTTTGCATGTTTTGTAAATGAAACCTTGTATTGTCATCGGAAAGATTAATAAAAGAGATTGTGA
Source organism: Euprymna scolopes (assembly GCF_053919585.1). NCBI lineage: Eukaryota > Metazoa > Mollusca > Cephalopoda > Sepiida > Sepiolidae > Euprymna > Euprymna scolopes. Next base: position 20,208,836 of record NC_136488.1, read on the forward strand.
GCAGCATGCTACCTAGTACATGAAAGATATTTGTGTATTAGTTGAATTCCTTTTAGCATCACATTTATCTATTATTTATATATATATATATTAGACATTAAGAGGAGATTATCGGTTTATATAAATACCTGTTCACATACATCTTTTTTCGATAAAGCTAGAACCCAGAATTAGACAGAATCGAGCAATTGCATCGACAACGGACAACGCCAGACCCAAAGTGGGTTTCGATGTACTGCATCTCATCAGTGACGTGCTCTGACATAGGCGCGAACCCAGGTCGTCACACTCATGAACTGTGCAATACTGACGACCTTACTCTATGGGCCACAGCGCAATCTATTGGCCATGCCTCGATCTTTTATCCAGTTCTACATTCTACGATGTGACAAGCAATGCGCCATATACAACCAAGATAGTTACTGCTGGTATGCAGGCGGCAGATATCCATCTACACATTAACTGAAATTAGCCGACTTCTCAGACACGATTTCGGAACACCCTTATTTGTTGAGGGACATCACGTCCCTACGAAGGATCCCCGCGTTTTTCTACACATATTAGACATTAAGAGGAGATTATAGGTTTATATAAATACCCGTTCACATACACCTTTTTTTCGATAAAGCTAGAACCCAGAATTAGACAGAATCGAGCAATTGCATCGACAACGTTGTCGATGCAATTGCTCGATTCTGTCTAATTCTGGGTTCTAGCTTTATCGTAAAAAGGTGTATGTGAACGGGTATTTATATAAATATATATATATATATATATATATATATATATATAAAAGTGGCCATATCTCTGTGTTTATGTCTGAGGAATGGTCTTTACGAAACTACTCTATCAATTTTTGGTTTACGGACTTGAAACTTGATATATAGGTGATTCAAACCTGTAGAACAAATTCGATTTGGGTTTTAACCAGTATAAATAGCTGCTAAGGAGTCAAAATTGAAAAAAACTGAAACTTGGCAGATATAAGTAGACTGAAAGTGCTCCTCTATGTATGCGCAAATATACATTTATATGTTTAACTGTCTTAATTTTTAAGGTTTTCATACCCATGTATCCTTAGCTCGCATGGTTGTGAATGTTGCTAGGTTTTGATTCTAGCTGATGGCACCCAAGTCATATTTTTTAAAAGCTTTTAAAATCACTAAAATATATTAGATATAATATTATAATCAATAGAGTATTGGCTCTATGATAATAAATATGAAATCTGCATGAATTGAAATATCATATTTAAGCGTATTTTATGACTGGGCAATGGTGAGCGGCATGCTATGGCATAATTGTTTACAATCACTTCTAAATGAGTCTTTTGACAATTGAAGGTTCAATTCTTACTAAGAATGACAAATCAAGATTTTTATCTAGTTGTGATTGATAGGATGAAAACAATCTACCCTCATAGATTAAATAAAATGTTTAATTCCAAATTGCATACAGGTTCCCAATTTTGACATAAAAATTCTCAAGATAGAACATTTTCGATTTTAAAAAGATGCATTTTTTTTTTTTTTTTTTTTTTTTACTATTTTTCACCTCAAACAAGGCATATTGTCACTTGGATGTAATGGGCTACTATTTGGAATTGTGTCGACCAGGGGATTGTGAGGAGTTGAACAGTGAGATGTCTGTTCACACTACATTTAAACTTCTGTAAGTTAGTAGAGTCAGGGCAGCAATAAGCAGGAAGAGACTTCCAAAGTTTAGCAGTTCGAGAGAAGTGTTACAGGAAAAAGGGCTGTCCCCTTTCCATGTAAATAAGAAGAACATTAGATAAGTGAAAATGAGATTAGGATAAGCCGAGACTCGAACCTTGTAAGCGAGGTTAAGAAATAGAATGTTAGAAATCGGAATGTTAAATTCTATTATAAATAGATATTGTTTATATCATAAAAAGAATTGATTGTTCATTTGTTTTATAAAACTGGATATTAAAAATTTAAACTAAGAAGAATGAACAATACAAATTAAAAATACATTGTTAAAAAACTAGGTTAAGTTAAAAAATAGGTTAGTTGAGAATTCTTTGTTATCAAAAGTGTCTTAGGAGGAATGTGTGCATAGCCACGTGAATTGGTCACATTTGGAAGACACACTTCTGCCGTCATAGCAAAAGGGGGATTCTCAATATAGGAGCTAGAGTTGGTCAGATCAGGGTAGTTGAGACAGAACAGTTGAGCCTGCTAGTCAGCAGAGATCAGGAGAGTCAGTCAGTGGTCAGCTGCCCCTTTGGAAGTGAAGGGTAGAAAGATTAAACTATGTCGATTCCAAATTTGAATTCCTGACATCATCATTATTCGACGGTTCCAATGAAATAAAGAATCATCAACGATATTTTGTAACTGTTGTCATGTGTCGTCATTCCACAAACCAAAAGGTAATGTGTTAAACATCTTATTATGAACATTGCATAACCCTTCCAAGAATATGTATCTTTCCTCCTCCTCTCTCTATGTGTTACAAGAAATATAAGAACTGTGCATCTATCATCCTATACCCCCAGTATATATATGAAGTCCCAAGCATCTCAGAACAGAACTGTATATCTATAAATGTCTCCCTCTCCCTAATCACTATCGTTATATCCGTTATATGTATTGCCCCAATATGAATTCAGCATCATCCTTAATATGTACCCCTATTCAACGGAAGGAACTATTAGAATAGAAGGCTTTCCATCATTTGGGGACCTTTGCAGTGAAGGGGTTGGATTTTGCTACTAGGTTGGTTGCATCAAGGGGGCACAGGTGCAACAAGTTCATCAGAGTACATTTCATTAAAGTACTTGTAAAACAGACATGGATGCAATGCTGTGCTGATGGGACAGGGGTTGGAGCTTGGTTGATAGTGTGAAACCTATTAGTTTGGAGATCCGATTTTGGACCCTGTCTACAAGTAAGAGACTTGTGAATTCATCAGCGCAGATGTGGCAACAATACTCCATGCGTGAGCAAATGGTAGCTTTGTAGAGCTACAGAATACTTTCAAGTGTGAATAATTTTCTTGCATGCTAGAAGAAACTCACTTTCTTTGCAGCAACCATTGCAATGTATTTGCTTCAGTTCATGATGCATTTAACTAAGATTACAACTGACATCACCAGAAACGTTGTGAAAATAAAAAACAAGATGAGAATTAAAGTATGAAAATCCGAGCAATAAATTTATTAATCCTGATCTAAAAATTATTAAACCAAAATGATTTGCATAAACGATTTTATATTTGCTTTTCTTTTACAGAAACAAATTATTGGAAACCTGAAAGATTTTTTGTGCAAAAGATAAATCTTTTATTTTTTCGTTTTGCAGCATCCTGAAAATATGCCATTAGCTTTGTTAAATGCGCACAATTCTTTGGTATCTGGCACGTATAAACATTCTTTAGGTAAGTAATAATAACTCAACAACATTTGCATAGTTAATATTTCAAACAAAATGTGGCATTTTATTTTAATGTGATGTTTTAGTGATAATTCAATTGTTTGCAATAAAAAAAGATTGCATTTTTCTGATGAATCATTGCACATCAAATATTCTTTCTTATCAATTTACTCGACTGGATTATATTGTGTATCCACTGACCTCCCAGGCTTTGGCAGGGTATCACAAAGGTAAGCCTGGTATCTTACTCCCAACGCAATCTTTTACATTTATCTTCTAAAATGGAATACTGTTACTAAATCTGGGGAGTAGCTGCTCATATGACACTATGGTGTCATGAGTGCATGCAGTGAGGTGTATATTGCGGTGGGAGGGGTTGTTTGACTGGACGGGATCGGTGGAAGAGTGCAGAGAAATGCAAAACCTTAGCTAGGAAAATAGGACCAACCGCCGATATGTCATTCTGTACCTGTTAAAGGCAAAGAAGATGTTGAGCATATTGTCTCAAAAATGGAGACAGATTTGGAATTATCTTTTTCTTTTTTTTTTTTTACAAGGTGGTCACCACTTATCAAGGCCCAGAAGCCACTCAGGGATAAAAGTTATTGTAAGTACAGTACATTAGTGTGGAGATTTAATAAAGTGTCTACTTAAGGGGGCGGTTCATCAGGAATTTGTTTACGTTGGACTTGAAGACATCCAGGTTGTAGTCAGGTGGGAAGCAAGCAGACGGAACAGAGTTCCACATGCGTGCAGTTCTAAGAAAGAAGCTTTGTTCATGGAATCTACGTTTTGATTTAGGCATAGATAAAGAGTGGGGAAAGTTTTTGGCAGTGGATTCAGCTAGACGGGTGTTTTTCGTAAAAGATTGGCGAGTGGGGACCAGAGATAGGAGTTCAGACGAGACCCTGCCATGGAAATAAGGATAAAACAAAGATAGGCTTGCAACATCTCTTCTGTGGGAGAGAGGTTGCAGGGAAGAGAAAAGGGCATCCCCCACTAAGCCACAAATCTATTTTGTACTCTGTCAAGGCAGGATAGGCTGTTTTTAGCAGCTCCTGCCCAGATATGGCAGCAGTATTCCATCCTTGGACGTACTTGGCTTTTATATATATCTATGATATGTCAAAAGAGATGGTCGTGTTAAAAGTGACATTAGATGATAAAGGACCACACGCAGTGCTGGACAAAGGCAAACCCCTGGGGACTGCCAATAGATATCAGTGTGAACAACCCCCCCCCTCCCAGGAAAGGGAAAGAAAGAGGTGTTGAGTGGCTAAGACGAAGGGTAAGCTCTGAGAAGAAGAAAGAAAGGGTGTTTGTAACCACTCTCTGGAGGAGAGGTGGGGAAAAGAGGTTGGAATTAGAAAAAGGAATTCTAAAGAGAGTAGAGTCGTAGTCAGCAAACTGAACAGCTGGGCTGGTCAAGCGCTTCCGATTTGGGAGCCCTTGGGGCCTGATGTTATGATGTTAACTAGCCTGTGTTAATGGAAAATCTGTGACTTTATTTGTCTGGTCTTACATCGTTCACTCACCTCAATATAGTCAGTCACCTCAATTTAGACAGTAGTTGTTATGAAGTAATAAAATTAATAGTTTGTTATTGTTATAAACCGGAGTTCTGTTTGTTTGTGGTGAGGACTCTTCATTTTGCAGCAAGCCGCAAGGACCAGCAGAGTGATTGATGTACCCGGAGACTACACGGGATAGAAGACGATTCAGTCGAGAGGCAAAAGCGCCCCACCATGAAAACACAGCGGGTGAAGACAATCAACAGGCCAACTTGTGACGGGACAATGTACGATCGAAAGAACACCTGTCATCTTGGGTGCAGTCCGACGAGGTTAGAGACACCTGGTGTAGTTGGTGCAGTATCGATCTCGTTATACTCAGAGCACCTTTCCTGCCTTGTCAGAGTTCAAAACCGGCTTCAAAATCTAGTGGATGATGTCCTTTTCTCTTTCTTGCAACCTCTTTCTCAAAGAAAAGACGTTGCGAGTTTATTTCTGTTCTATCATTATTTTCATGGCAAGTGTTTTACTGAAACTCAAAAAAAAAACATGCACTCGTCTACCTACAATCACTGTCAACAATTTCCCTTACTTTCTATCTGTGCCTAAAACTAAGCACGAGGTTTCTTTCCTAGAATTGCCTAACTGTTGAACACTATACCATGGGACTGCTTTCCAGCTGACTACAACGTTTTCTAGTCCAATGTAAACAAATTCTTAAGCCGTTCTCTTGAATAATCAAATTCTATCCAATTTCCACCACTATATTATGATTTTGTTTCACCGAGCACTGGACACTTATTAACCCTTATCTTTTAATGGGCTTCAAGTTTATAGGATAAATACCAATATTGTTATTATTTGAGCTGTTTGGAGCACATTTTCCTGCCTTAACAAGATTCAAAACCAATTTCGAAATCTAGTAGGTGAAGTCCTTTTCTTCTCCTTACAACATCTTTCCCACAGAAGAGACATTGCGAGTCTATCTCTGCTCAATTTTGTTATTGTCATGACAAATGCTGGACGGAACTTCAATCTATGGTCTCCTCTACAAAACATTCACAAACACTCGTCTAATTACATTCACTAACAACAATTTCCCTATCTGCACCTAAAACTAAACACAAATTCCATGAACAAAGTTTATTTCCTAGAATTACCTACCAGTGGAACTCTATACTTCAGGGCTGCTTTCCAACTGACTACAACATGGCCATTTTCAAGTCCAATGTAAACAAGTTATCATCTAAAAAATCAAATTCTACCCAATTTCCACCACTACTATTCACTACACTGTTGTCTGTGAACATTTTACATTCATTAACTCTTATCCTCAAGTGGCTTTCAGGCCTTGGTGAGTGGTGACTCCTTTGTAATATATTGTAAAAATGAAAAAAAACATTTTTACTCCATTTTTCTTAAAACACAAATACTCAGATAAACATTGAATTGAATTGAATTTGTTTCTCTTGACTGAGGCAATTGGTCAACGTACACCGTGTGTTCTTCTTTAATTGCATCCTGATTGTTGCCGACACCTCTTCCAAATCATTTTTTGTGTATCGTCTAGTCATGTATCTACAAACGAAATTTCAATTCTATTGCCTCAGCTGAAAATGATATAACATTACACACACATACTGAAATGACATTTACCCTTATTAGATTGAACCAGTTTCCTCTTAAGGAGGAAGTTTCATGGGAATATGAAATTCACAAGCGATTCCCAGTCACTTATACATCCTCATCAGGAGAAATGACGATGTTAGGTTTTTGAAGATTTGCCGAGAGGTGTCAACGTCCTCCTACATACAGCACTTGGTATTTCCAAATAGTCACCCATCTAGTACTGATCTGGCTCAACATTACTTAACTTTGGTGATTTAATGAGAACTGGTGTGTCAAGATGATTCTACCATGTATGCAAACAGACGTGATTCTGCCGTACATGCAAACAGACGCATACAATAATGATTGTTTCCCTTTTGCTTGCAAGGTTAGTCGCGGAAGTATGTCCACTTTTTTCTTTGAATCTGTAATTAAGAAACATTTTTCATTTAAAATTTGTCCTTTCAGGTGAATATGTAAATGTCTATCGCAAACAACCAAATGATCCGTTACTCAATATGTGTATTGGACTTGCATTCACACACATGGCGTGTCAAAAATTCTCATCAAAGAAACATGCATTATTAATACAGGTAAAATCTCTTCTTTTATCTTTTATCATAGTTTTTTTTTTTTTTTTTTTTTTTTCAAATCAGTCCAGATAAGGCATGAAGCCATTTGATGTAAGGAAATAAGAACAAACAATGGTTATTGCAAAGACAGGAGATGCCTATTGACCTTAGTTTTGAAAAGACCAAACTTAAAAGTGGAAGGAAAACAGTGAGCAGGAAGAGAATTCCACAACCTTGCAGTTCTTGGAAAGAAGCCACTGGAATAGAAAGCTGTATTACAATGAGGTATAAAAACAGCGAATTGATGGAGACCTCCAGACCAACGAGTCAAACGAGCTGGAACAAAGGAAGCAGGGAATAGATCAGACAATTCTGATGAACACATGTCATAATAGTATTTGTACAAAAGACTGAGGCTAGCAACATCACGTCTGTGAGAGAGAGGTTGCAGTAAAGAAGAAAGTGTGAAGACAATCAGGTGTCAAATTTCTGCACATTAAAAGGGACAGAGATTCACCAGCCAAAATATGACAACACAACTCTATACATGATTTGATAGTAGATTTGTAGTTAGAGAATTGCCTCAGGTATGAGAAAGTATTTAAAGTGAGAGAGAGAATCAATTTTACAAGAAGCAGAAAGAGCAATGGATTAATAAAATGAACTCCAAGATTTGATGAAAAACTAGGATGAATATGTTTTAGAGTCAATTTCTAATCAAAAGCAGAGTCATGCATAAGAATCTCAGAAAGAAAAGGGACATGCTTATGATTGAAAGACAATAATTGAGTCTTGACAAGATTAAATGAAACAAGCCATTTTTTACCCCAATCCATAACTGAATCTAGATCAACTTCTTGATCAACTGCATATTTCAACTGATCCAAGGAAGCTTGGTGAGAAACGATACCAGAATGGATAGTAATATCATCAGCATAAATGTTAATTTTCTGAATAATATTCTCTGGAAGGTCATTTATATAGAGAAGAAACTGACCTAGAATAGAGCCCTGTGGAACTGATAAGAAAATGAAGAACCATCCATAGTTACTCACAAGCTTTGATCAGAAAGAAAAAAATTGATAATGTCAAGAACTTTAGCATAAATAAACCTCAAAGTTTGTGTAGAAGACCAAAATGCCACACATTGTTGTTGCTATTTCCATGGCAGATGCTCGTCTGAGCTCCAATCCCTCGTCCCCCCTCTCCAATCTTTCACAAGAAACACCCGTCTGGCTGAAACTGCTGTCAATAATTTTCCCCATTCTTTATCTGTGCCTAAATCCAAACGTAGATTCCATGAGCAGAGCTTCTTTCTTAGAACTGCACGCCAGTGGAACTCTCTGCCGCTTGCCTGTTTCCCACCTGACTACAACTTGGACGTCTTCAAGTCCAACGTAAACAAACTCCTAACAAACCGCCCCCTTAAGTAAGACACTCTATCAAACCCACCAATACTAATGATTACTACAACACTATCTCATTGATTACTGTACACGCAATAACCCTTATCCCTGAGTGGCCTTCGGGCCTTGATAAGTGGTGACCCCCATGTAAAAAAAAAAATAAAAATAAAATACCTTTGAAACATCAAGTGCAATCGTCCTATCTTCTCCTGAATTATCCGTAAACTGACAGATCCATTCAGTTATTAGACCAGTTGTTTAACGAAAACCACAAAAGACATATGGTATGTCACTAAAGTTGTTCAGATTTTTCAGCAAATGAACAAGCTTGCTGTTGATCAACTTTTCAAAAACTTTGCTAATGACAGAGAGAAGATTAACAGGATATTAAGTTGGGTCAGACTGATCACCAGCATTTAAAAAAAAAAAAAATCTCATTTGTTTTTTTTTTTTCATCAATTGCATTAGTGAGATTCCATAAGATCACTTTCTCGGAAGGTTCTTTAAAATACAAAAGAAATATACCATCATGATGATTAGGTATTTCAGATACTGTGAATGTTCTCGAATCATGAGTGGTCAATATCAAATGTTGTATATTCTTACTAACATCATCATACACTAGTGCATCTTCATTATAAATCCAAATTTCATCAATGTTTCCTCTAGAAGTGTTGTCCACTGGAAGTGATGTAACTTTTTTACCTCTGCTTTTAAACTCTCCCCTCTTTTTAGGGCACCCCTCTTCCCCTTCTTTTATTATCTACCATAGACAATGTCTTGTACTGCTTTCCATGCAGTTTGATCTATAGAGTTCATACTAACCACACTGCATGCAGTTATATCACTTATGAACTCAAGCCAGATCTTTCTTGAACATGCCTGCGATTTCTGTGTGCAATATGAAGTTCATGCAAGAGTTAGCATACTGTATATAGCCAAACCATATGAGATACTGTATATAGCAAAACCATATGAGATACTGAGTGCATAAGTGTAGAATGTTTTTGACTTGTGATGTGGGGTATGAGATGAATGGATTCGCCAATCATTTTTATAACCAACGGCTGTGCTAAACAACCAATGAAAACGTTTAAAAATTATTATAAAAATTGTCGAATTTTGGATTCAATCAGTTCGCCGTTTACTATGTCACGGACCGCATTTAATTCTTGGCCGCCATCTTGGTTACTGATCTGAACTACGCCGCCATCTTGGTTACTGATCTGAACTACGCCGCCATCTTGGTTACTGATCTGAACTACGCCGCCATCTTGGTTACTGATCTGAACTATGCCGCCATCTTGGTTACTGATCTGAACTACGCCGCCATCTTTGTTCAACACAATGTCTCAAAACTTAACAATAAGGCATCCAAAATTCTACCGATGCTAACCATCTAATTATGATGGAAGAGATGAGTTCATCCAGTTTGCAACCGTACATCCGCCCGATCATGGTCAAGAAATAAACACGGCAAATTAAACAAAACCAGTTAAATTGTTCTGCTCGCTTGCTTTTCGGCTGATTACAATATGGTTATCTTCAAGTTCAATGCATACAAGTTTTTGTTGAGCCTTTCCATTAAATAATCAAATTATATATAATTTCCTCCACCAACGATTATTGTTGTCCTCATGACCACTGCATACTTATTAACCTTTACCCTCAACTGATAAGTGGTGGCTTCCTTGCAAAAAAAAATGTTGCAATATGATTTGCTTTTGTCAGGATTTGTGTTGCAAAATAGACAATTGTCAATGAAATCCTTAGGAATAGTTTAAAGTCAAACTTCCCCCATAATCTCCACTGCTATTGAAAACACACATAGATGTCAGTTTGAAATTTGTTTGAATGTAAGAATAAATATTAACTATATTGAGACAAAATATTGTGGACTGACAAAACTAAATTTAGTTATTTGGATATGATTCTAAAATCATAGATGGAGGAAAGATGATGGTTCACTGCAACCAAAGAACACAGTTCAAATAGTGAAATTTGAATGTGGTAGCAGAATCATGGTTTGGGGATGCTTTTCTGCACAAGTTCCTGATAATTTATCATCAATAAATGGTAAAACAAATTCCACAGTATAATAATTTCTACTTATAAAAACCACTTTGTCTCTGTGTGAGTTTGTTCACTATAGATTTCGAAACAGCTAGGCCAATGTTTTTGAAATTTTACACAAATGTACTTCATGTGTCTGGAAATGTTCTTAGATAGATTTTCTCTTTGCTGCAACCTTTTTTCCACAGAAGAAACATTGCAAGCATGCCTCCGCTTTATCATTATTTTCATGGCAAATGCTCGTCTGAGCTCCAATCTATGGTCCCACCTTGCTAAACTTTCACAAAAAATAAGCGTTTAGTTGACCATTATCAATAATTTCCTCCACTTTTTATCTGTGCCTAAACCTAAATGTAGACTCCATGAACAAAGCTTCTTTCTTAGAACTGCACACCTGTGGAACCCTCTTCCGTTTCCTTGCTTTTCAGCTGATTACAATATGATTGTCTTCAAGTCCAATGTAAACAAGTTCTTGATGAGCCGTCCCCTTAAGTAATCCAATTTACTAAATACCCACTACTAATGATTACTACGATATTGTCCCATTGACTACAGTACTCATTAATCCTTATCCTTCAAAGCCTTTGGATCTTGATAAGTTGTGACTTCTTTGTAAAAAAAAAAAAAAAAAAAAAATGCCTCTGATAAGTATTGAAAATCGATGATTGAAAAAACTCTAATTAAAGAAGAAACTGTCCAATTTTGACCAAAGTTAACATCACGAGTGTATTTGAGAAATTTTATTCCTGCAAAAGGGGCTAACTTATTAAAATCAATGGTCTGTTTCTGTTTAGAGCATAAGTAAACCATGGTACTTGACTTTTACATTTTAAACTTTGAAGCATATATATTCTAAGTATCTTATTAAAGTATGTATACAGTTTTCTTGACTGTATGAACATACAGAAAATTAAATGTAATGTAAACAAATATCTTATATTTGGATTATTTGGACTACTGTTCTCATTTTGCATGCCATTTTCACGTTTTGGTTGATGTAACTTCCAACCTTCAAGTGGATCTTGTTAGAATTGAGAATCTTTCTGCCATATTCAAGTATCCTTTTGTTCAACTTGAAAATATGCACCGAATTTCCAACAGAACTCTTTATTTTATCCACGAGGATAACATGCTTTCATTCTGTTAGCCATGACTGGATAGAACTCTTTGCGATTGTATTTTTGAGTGTTGCCTGGGGGGAGGATTAAACCTGCAACTTCCAGAAGAGTGTAACTTTGAACCTCCACAAAGACTTGGAGCATAGTGGTTAGAATACTTGAAAAATTCAGTTGTAAAAAGTGATATTCTCGTGAAGCTTGAAGGTTCAATCTTCAGTGTGGGTGACCGAAAAATACAATTGCGAATTACTTAGGACATCTTTCCAGTCATAGCTGACAGAACAAGAGTATGCTACCGCCGTGAAGTAAATAAAGGGTTCTGTTTGAAATTCTGTCCAAATTCCTGAGTTTGACAGAAATATTCCAGAGTTCAACAAGATGCACCTGAAGAAGGTTGGAGGTTATATCGACCGAAACATAGTAAAAATGACACTCAAGAGGAGAACAGTAGTTCGAAGAATCCAAAGAATGCAACTTTTTGTTTTTTCTATTTAATTATTTTGCATATGATATGATGTAGCAATACACATGACAAAATTGAAATAGCTTAAAATATCTCAATAATGGCAGAAAGAGCTGGATGAGCTAAGAAAGAATCTTTTTAATTTTTTCAAATCCAATTAAAAATAAGGAAGTTATGACTATTTTTATGCTTTGCATGTTTGGATATTTTTTCCCTCTTTAAGACGATATGCAGTTTGTGACATTTTTTATGCTACCTTTTCAGTAAAAATGTTACATCTTTGTTAAAACACAAGATTAAGCAATGAAATTTATCATATAAGTGTATTTTTGTGCAAGGAATCCGAATATGCAAATTAAAATCTCCAAAATTAATGGCTTCCAAATAATCTGCAGGAAATGCACAGAAATATGCTGCAATTCCTTAAAAATGCCATGTATCCATTAAAAGAAAAGAAGTTAGAGAACTCCAAGTTGAATTGTAATGCATTTTATGTAGAAAAAACTGAAATCGAAATCTAGAACTGTTTCCAAATTAATATATTGCAATAATTCTTTGGTATTATTGATATATTAATAGGATAGCGTGTGTGTTATTTATTTTGTGTGTCATGCTTACATTCTTACATCTGTTGTTATCGACTTCCATTTCTTGTAATAAATAATTTTACCAAGAATTCTTCATAAGTTTTGGTTTCGGTTTTGATTATAGCTGATGGTACTTCAGTAATCTATTTTTTTTATAAATAATTTTATCAAGAATTCTTCATAAGTTTTGGTTTCGATTCTAGCTGAAGGAACTCAAGTTATATATATTTTTGTTCATAAGTTTTGGTTTCAGTTTCAATTCAAACTGATGCACCTAACTCATATGGATATAGTTTTTATTTTTTAAATCATAACTTTATAATATATAAAAATCGATAGAACATTAACTCTATAATAATATATACAAAATCTGCAAGAATTAAAATATCATATTTAAATATACTTTACAACCGGGATATGCCAGGCGTCCCTGCTAGCTTAGATAAATACTTTTGCAGTTTTAACAAAAGAGCTACAATAATATCAGAGTCTCCATTTACGCTGAACATGTACAGAATGCCAACATCAATATATTACATATGAATGAGTCACCTGTGGAATTTCCACAGGTCTTGCTAGTTTTAGATTAATACCTTCCGTTACCCCCTGCCCCCATCTGATGACGTCTCCAAAAAAGTGATTCTACCTTGGTAGACAATTACGTGTGAACACCTTGAAAAACTTTAATGAAAGATAAGCAAAAATTTAGAATTTAATGTAAAATGATTCCCCATTTTGAGCCGTTCCAGCGTTTTAGGGCAGTTAACCCATTTTTTCTGTGTTAAATAAATCCTGGGCATTTTCTTTTTGTTTTGTTTTTTCTAAAAGGTGATTACGTGTGGTTTTAAGAGGGTCTTTGTGCAATTACGAGAGAGTGGGGAGGTTGCCCTCTGACTTTGGCTTAATGATAGAGCTAAGGGAAATTATGTGTGAACATCCTGAAGACTTGATAGAAACACCACAAAAACAATTTTAGAATTTAGAGTGGGGGTTGGTTTCACATAAATTTAATTGATGTAAAATAATTCACCATTTCAAGACCATTCTAGCGTTTTAGAACAGTTAACCAATTTATTTTATTTTTTTATGCTTATATGTAGCTTACAGAGGAACTTTGTTTGGTATGGAGCTTGTCACTCTGACTTAGCATTATTGTTAGGTCTAAAGAAGGTTTTAGGAGGAGGTTTGTCACTCATACCTAAGGTTAGAGGTAGGATCAGGAAGATTTTTTTTAAGAGATCACCCATTGTGAAACTTTACAAGAATTATGACAATCACACAAAAATAAATGTTATTTAAAACAAGTGACATCACTCTAACAGAAAACGTAACATTTGGAAAAGTATCAAGTATTTTTGCCCACCTATTTAAATATAAAAAAAACAAACTTTTTGCTAAAATTCAAATTTTGAATGAATTTGATTTTTGTTTTAAATTACATTTAATGTCTTTTTTCTACCGTTTTTATTTCTTAACTTCACTGATGTTTGGAAAAGTATCCCTCCTACAAATATTTAAATATCGATTTTGCATTTTTTTTTTTGATAATCAGGTAGATTAGTTTTCAGTCGATAATAATCTGCTGAGAACATTGTAAAAAGATGAAAATTTTTTTAAAATATAGAGGAGGTGTACTGTTCATATACGTGAACCAAAAAAAATCATATTTCACATTTTCGGTCGTTCATAGCAAAACACAATATTTTTAAAATTTGACCACTAATCAAATTTTTAAAATATTTATATGGTTGTTAAAAAAATAGCTCTAACCTAACATGTAACAAATTTTTGTAATCAGATTTTCAATATAAAAAAAAAATTGATCTGGAATAAAAATCAATAACAAAAAAAAAAACGTCTGTTTACAGCCATGCTATCACTGCTGCTGCTGATGATGATGTTGTTATTATTAATACTAGATCAGTTTTCACTCAAACTCAAAACGATTTTTTCCGGGTATCATGATTTTAAATTGCTAGCTACCACAAGAGAAAAAAACATACAATTATACTTTTAATGGATAAAACGGTAAAAAGATTGTTTTATTTAATAGTGGGTGTCCAAAGAAAATATTTTTTTTCAAAATTTTAAATACTCGTTATATTGAAATCTTTTTTTAACACAACAAAAAAAAACGAGTGGTCCAAAAGTATTTTGGACACTCCAAACTATTAAAAGTGAAATCTCTTCTAGTTAGTTTCAAAATTTCATGACAAAATTCTTAATACAAACGTGGTATGAACATTTACAAATCGGGGGGGGGGGGGGGGGTTTACAAAATCTTACCAAAAACATTTTTTTCTGATGTTCAGGTTTTTATCACTTTATTTGCTTAAAACTCTAAAAATATATAATGTACATTATTATTTATTTGAAAGTATATTGATTTTCGAACAAAACGGTGGTATTTTGAAGAATTAAAGTGCTTTGGTTTGTAAAATATGACTATTTTAGTAGAAGCTCCTTGAAATCTGTGATTATCCAAAGCATTTTATCATCCATGTGTATTGCTATATCATGTTATTAATTATGTTGCCTGGTGCTACCAGATCAGGCTGTCTATTGGCTTCCTGAGACAAAATGCACCTACATTGATGTTCCTTTTTGTTTTTCTATTCTCTTTTGTAAAACTTAATTGTGTTCTACAAAAACAAAAACAACAGCCCTTTTCCCTTCCCTCCCCGCCTTTATTTTCTTCCCCTACTTCCCAACCGGCCCTGTCGGTGGGTCATTAGATTACACCGACTGCCCCCCCTGCAGAGATTAAAATTTTCTCAATGGGGTCACCTGTTGACCGTGGGTGGCAACCTGTAATGCCTAAGGACGGGATCCTGGTGGTTGAGTAGATCATGTTCAAGGTCCTATTAGGACATGAGGTGCAACACACCACTTTGGCCCTTACTTGGGTTAAGACAGGTGGTTGGATAGGCCCGATCCAATCAATCGGTTGGTCATGACTAGCACTAAATCAGACAAACACAACAAGAAAATACGCTCACACTCCCCACATTAGGCAAAAACTGATTTAGTAAGCGGTGGCTGGAGGGTCAATCAACTTGTTGAAGAATGGATAAAACACGGCTGGAAAACCAACATCTTTTCTAGAAATGAGGCCATTAGAAAGGACGAAGGAAACACGGGTGCTTGAGTCCATCAGCAGGAAGAGTATACTTCTCCTGTATCCTTGTGTTGGGGCGAATGGGTTTCCCCCCCAACACTTCCCAAATAGGGCTCCCAGGCGGGTGGGGAGCAGGAGAAATGAAAAATTCAAAATATTTAAATGGCAAATAAAAAGCCTCAGAAAAGAAACCATTGTGAAGTTTCAGACAAATCTAGTTCAGATTCAGAAACAGAATCACAAAACCAAAATCTTGTTCAAAATCTACCTTTTTTTATAATCATTGAAGCAACCGAAGGAGAACCGATAACAAAAGTGTCCCCCTTCAAAATAGAGAAAATGTTCTCGAGTGTCAAACCAAAAATGGTCAAAAAACTAAATAACGGCACACTACTAGTGGAAGTAGAAAGCCAAAAGCAAATAACAGAAATCTTTAAATGGAGACTTTTTAATAACCAAAAAGTAAAAATCTATCCCCACAAAACTTTGAATACTAGTAAAGGAGTAATCAGGAGTTCAGAACTATCACTGTGCTCCTTGGAAGAAATTAAAACTAACCTAAAAAATCAAAATGTTATCGATGTAAAAAGGATCCAAGTTAAAAAATATGGTGAAACCATCGATACAGACTCTTATATTCTAACTTTTAATACCCATCAAATCCCGAGTAAGATCAAAATAGAATATGAAAAAATCAATATAGAACCATACATACGAAACTCTCTCAGATGCTACAATTGTCAAAGGTACGGACATCATTGAGACCGGTGCACACGCTCTCCAGTATGCATGAGGTGTGGAGAAAATGAAACACAGATTGCCAAAAAGAGCCAAACTGTATTAACTGCCAAAAAGGCCATAGTGCAAATTCAAAAGAATGCGACAAATGAAAGAAAAAGAAATTATTAAAATAAAATACACAAAAAATATTCCAAGAAGCTCGTAACCTAGCTGGAAATATAAAATACTCAGAAATAACAAAAAAAACAAAACCCACCGGACCAAATAACCAAACAACAAAAGCAGACCTATTAAACATTAAACCAGAAGACATTATGAAATTACTCAATGAAGTAAGGGAACTAATGGAAGAATTCAAAAAAGCTATAAAACAAATCAACAATGAAAATAAAGATTACAAAACTGAACAAAACTCCCAAACCAAAACTCAACCTAAAAGACCCACAAAACCCCAAAGTGCTACAACACCCACAGAAACAACCCCTCCAACCGGAAAAAAAAACAGACACCAAAAAGTGCTCATGAAGGAAAAGGAAACAAACCACCAACCGACAAAGAAGCTAAAACCAAAATAAACAGACCACGTTCATCTTCCAGACCAAGAGACTCAATTCAAAACAGATTTGAGGAAATGGACACGGAAGATCGAAGATCAGACATCAACGACTAACAAAAGCCAAAAACAAATACATAAAATCTAATCATAACCCAAAAAATCATCCAATGGAACTGCCGGGGCCTAAAACCCAACATAAATGACTTATTACTTCTTATAACAAACCATCAACGAGCCATCATATGTCTCCAAGAAACCTTTTTAAAAGCTGAAGATATAATAAATATAAAAAACTACAAACAATACAACCACATCCACAATACCCAACAGAGAGCCTCTGGAGGAGTATCTATACTTATTAGAAATAATATCCCACAAAGCAAAATAGATCTAAACACTAATATTCAAGCCATTGCTGCAGCAGCCACACTACACAGAACTATAAATATCTGCACTATCTACATCCCACCCCAAGATCCAATAGACGAAGCAGGGCTGAACAAAATAATAAATCAGTTACCCAAACCCTTCTTACTGTTAGGTGATTTCAATAGTCACAACAATATATGGGGATCTGCATACTCGGATAAGAAAGGGAAGAATCTTGAAAAAATTATTAACGACAATGACTTGTGTATATTAAACAATAAATCCAACACATACCTTCATCCCGTTTCAGGCACCTACTCAGCATTAGATTTATCTTTGTGTGGCCCTACTATCCTCATGGACTATAACTGGAAGGTTCTAGAAGATTCATGGGGTAGCGACGATTTTCCAGTGATTTTAACAAATCTAAAAGAAACAAAAACCCATCTCTCCCAATGGAAAATAAAAAAAGCAAATTGGGAGGAATATAAAAAAAATGCCAACAAAAACTCTCAGAGGAGGAAAACCCAAATAAATCCATAGAATACTTCTCTAAAACTATACCCAATCAATATGCAAGCCTCTTAGACCTTTTTCTCTCAACTTCCCCTGAGCTATGTTCATGTACTGTTCATTCTCCTCTAGGATCCTACGACCACTCCGTCGTATCAGTTAAGATAAAAATGAAATGTAAGAAGCCCCCAGACGTACCCCTCCACCGTACTGTATACCGATACTCTATGGCTGACTGGGATAGCTTCCATACATTCATATCTGATTTACCTCTGCACTCCATGTTTAAAAAAGAAGTGTCCTCTATAGTATCAGATCTGACCGAATGGTTAATTGTAGGCATAGACCAATTCATACCATCTAAAAAATTCCAACAAAAACCTAACAACCAGCCATGGTTCTCCCCAGAATGTGCTGCTGCTATCGCGCACAGAAATCACTTTTTCCATAGCTACCAACGTAATAGATGCACTGAGACTAAAGCTGCTTTCAGGACTGCCAGCAACCACTGTAAAAGAGTAATAAAAAATGCAAGAGAGCTATATGCCCAGTCTGTTAAATCCAAGGTAGCTGATCAGCGGCTTGGTTCCCACCAGTTTTGGCAAATAACAAATAGGATCCTGAACAGAAGTGTGCGTTCTATCCCAACCATTATCAATGGACCAGAGGTCATCTCGTCAGCGTCAGACAAGGCCAAACTATTTGCAAAGAACTTTGCAGCTAATTCTACCCTATGCGACGAAGGCCATCAACTCCCCATATTTCCTCCTATAACATAGAACAAGCTAGGTAACATACAAATATCCATGCATGAGGTTGCCAAGCTAATAAAAAACCTAGATTCCAGTAAAGCAACTGGCCCTGATGGCATCCCAATTATAGTGTTAAAAAAGCTTCAACCAGAACTTGCTCCCATACTTACGAAACTATTTAAGCGCTGCCTTAAGGAGAAGTGCTTTCCGACTCCCTGGAAGACCTCATCAGTTTGCCCTGTATTTAAGAATTCAGGTGATAAGTCATCTCCCTCTCAGTACAGACCAATAAGTCTCCTGTGTGTTATGAGTAAGTTGCTGGAATCAATATTAAATAGAGAAATAGTCAACCACCTCAGCAGGAATAACCTTCTTAGTGACACACAATATGGTTTCCGCTCTGCAAGATCTACCGCAGATGTGCTGACGGTTATATCCCACAGGATTAGTGAATCTCTTGACAAAGGCTTCCTTTCAAGGGCAATTGCTCTTGACATATCAACGGCCTTCGACAAGGTATGGCATAAGGGTCTACTTCACAAGATTTCCAGCTACAGTATAACTGGAAATGTTTTCTCAATCATTAAATCATTTCTCTCCGATAGGCTCATAAGAGTAGTGGTAGATGGACAAAAATCGGAGGCCTGCAATATAAATGCTGGAGTCCCTCAGGGGTCAATCCTGGGCCCAACTCTCTTCCTGATCTACATCAATGACCTCCCTAAACACATACTTAAATCATTCGTTGACATCTATGCTGATGACACGACCATCTACGGCAACACATCAAAGGCTGTAAATGACAAAGTTCTCTCTGATTCTCTCTCCTCTGATCTCGAGCGCGTGGTTCAGTGGGGGAAGACGTGGCTAGTTACCTTTAATGCATCCAAAACCAAACTCCTATCCTTACATCATCAACGCTCTGATCCCCAGCTGGCATCAATTGTGATGGATGGCTCTCATCTGGGTGAGGCCCCGTGTTTTGACAAGCTTCTGGGTTTGACCTTTACTCCTGATCTGAAATGGAACACGTACATCAAGTCTGTTGCCAAGGTCACTGGAAAGATGGTGGGATCCTTCTACCGCTCCAGAAGATATCTCACTACTGATGCAATTCTCTATCTATATAAAAGCCAAGTACGTCCAAGGATGGAATACTGTTTCCATATCTGGGCAGGAGCTGCCAAAAACAGCCTATCATGCCTTGACAGAGTACAAAATAGACTTTGTGGCTTAGTGGGGGATGCCCTTTTCTCTACCCTGCAACCCCTCTCCCACAGAAGAGACGTTGCGAGCCTATCCTTGTTTTATCGTTATTTTCATGGCAGGTGCTCGTCTGAACTCCAATCCCTGGTCCCCCCTCGCCAATCTTTCACGAAAAACACCCGTCTAGCTGAATCCACTGTGAAAAATTTCCCCCACTCTATATCTGTGCCTAAATCAAAATGCGGATTCCATGAACAAAGCTTCTTTCTTAGAACTGCACGCCTGTGGAACTCTGTTCCGTCTGCCTGCTTCCCTCCGGACTACAACTTGGATGTCTTCAAGTCTAATGTTAACAAATTCCTAATGAACCGCCCCCTTAAGTAAACACTTCATCAAATCTCCACACTAACGTAATGTACTTGCAATAACCCTTATCCCTGAGTGGCTTCCGGGCCTTGATAAGTGGTGATCACTGTGTAAAAAAAAAAAAAAAAAAAAAAAACTTGACTAGCCATTGCACATGAATGTATACCTAAAAGTAGGAGAACAAACAAACAACAAAGACCCTGGTTTAACAACGAATGCCAAAATGCAATTCGCCAACGTAAAGCTGCCTTACGAAAATTCAACTCCCAACCAACAAAGTACAATTTACACCTTTTTAAGCAAAAAAGAGCAGTGGCTCGTAAAGTTATTAGAGAAGCAAAAAGAACATCATGGAAAGACTATATAAATAAAATGAACTTGAATACAAACCCCAAACAAGTGTGGAACATGATAAGGAAAATTTCGGGTAAAAACTCACCCTCCCCTTTAAATCATCTCCTACAAAACAACATCAAAATAACGGAGACAAAAAATATTGCAAATCTTCTTGCTGAAACCTTTCAAAGCAATTCCTCCAGCAAAAATTACAGTCAATCCTTCCAAAAGATAAAACAAGATACAGAAAAAAAGATAAATAAATTAAATTTCAATTCAAACAACAAAGAAGAATACAACTATCCTTTTACTAAAAATGAACTCTTAAAAGCCATAAACGAAGCACATAATACAACTACTGGGGCGGATGAGATACATTATGAGTTTCTGAAACAACTTCCTTCCAAATCTATAACACATCTTTTAAACACGCTCAACAAAATATGGTTCAAGGGAAAACTACCCAATAGCTGGAAACATGCTATTGTGATCCCCATCCCTAAACCAGAGAAAGACAATTCAGATCCACAAAATTTCAGACCAATTGCATTGACAAGTTGTCTCTGCAAAACATTTGAAAGAATGATAAATAAACGACTGAATTGGTATCTGGAAACGAACGACTCAATTGCCAACCTACAAAGTGGTTTTAGAAACAAAAGAGGAACAATGGACAACATAGTCCGATTGGAGACCTTTATCAAAGAAGAACATGCAATAGCTGTCTTTTTTGATTTAGAAAAGGCATATGATACAACATGGCGACAGGGTATAATTAAAAACCTTTACAACCTTGGATTAAAGGGCAGACTACCCATACTGATAAAAGATTTTCTATCTGATAGAAGTTTTAAAGTAAGAATCGGACCCACCCTATCAGACACAAAAATACAGGAAGAAGGAGTCCCACAAGGATGCATTTTATCAGTTATGCTATTTAATATAAAAATTAATAATATCGTAAATTGTCTAAACAATGGGATAAATGGCTCCTTATATGTGGATGACCTTGTAATCTGCCATAGATCCAAAAATATTCATACTTCAGAATGCCAACTACAAATGTGCATAAACAAACTAACACAATGGATGACAGAAAATGGCTTTAAATTTTCAACAACTAAAACTAAATGTGTTCATTTCTGTAATCATAGAAAAATCCACAATGACCCTGTTCTCAATCTAAAAGGATCAAAAATTGAAATAGCTGATCAACATAAATTTTTGAGACTTGTTTTTGATAAAAAACTCTCCTTCATCTCTCACTTAAAATATTTAAAACAAAAATGTTTCAAGACTCTACAACTATTAAGGGTTATAGCAAATACTGAGTGGGGATCAAATTGCTCATCAATCTTAAAATTACATAGAACTCTGATAAGAACCAAACTAGATTATGGAAGCTTCATATATGGTTTAACCAGAAAAAGTTACCTTAAAACTCTAGATTCTATCCATCACACAGGATTAAGACTTGCCCTGGGCGCATTCAAAACCTCTCCGACAGAAAGCTTATATGCTGAAGCCTATGAACCTCCACTAAAATTGAGACGTGAAAAATTAGGCTTACAATATTATCTAAAACTAAAATCAAACCCCAAAAATTCTGCCTATCAATGCACTTTCAATCCCAACTACACACATCTATTCAAACAAAAAGAAAATGCAATTAAACCCTTTGGTCTCTTCATGGAAGAAACAATAAAACCACTTACAGATAACTCAATAGATCAAACCAGCATCCATGAGGAAAATCTCCCAGAACTCCCACCCTGGCTGTTAAATCAACCTAAAGTCATACTAGATTTGACGATATATCCTAAATCCAATACTCACCCTGCAGACTATAGAGAAAAACTAAGCAACATTCTGGATACTTACCCAAATTGGACACACATTTACACAGATGGTTCCAAAGATCAAAAAAAAGTGGGATGTGCCGCTATTTCAGAAAACACTATTCAGCAGAAAAAGTTACCAAATAACTCCTCTATCTATAGTGCAGAAATTATAGCCATAAACCTGGCTCTAGATATTATCATCAACCAAAACTCAAAAAAATTTATAATAATTGTAGACTCATTATCAGTATTAGAAGCAATAAAAAATAAAAAATTAAACAATCCCCTACTCATCAAACTGTTACAAAAGATCCATTCTATCATGCAACACAAAACTTTCTTCTTTTGTTGGATTCCCAGTCACTACGGTTTCCGTGGAAATGATAAAGCTGACATGGTGGCCAAAAATTCCTTAAAGCTACAAATAAACGACATAAAGGTCCCATATACGGATTACAAACATTCAATAAACATTTTTATCACAAAGAAATGGCAAGAAAATTGGAACAATTGCCAAAACAACAAACTCTTCCAAATTACTCCTATACTTAAAAAGAACCCTCTAGATACCAGAAAATCATGTAAAGAAGAAGTAGTCTTCTCACGTATCCGGATAGGACACACATACATAACTCACTTCCATCTACTAAAAAGTGAAGAACCCCCCCAAATGTATACCATGTCACGAACCTTACACAGTGAAACACTTTTTACTTGACTGTCATGATCTCACACAAATTCGTCAACACTACTACAAGGCTACAAGTTTAAAAGAACTCTTTGATAAAGAAAATCCTAAAACCATTCTAAATTTCTTAAAACAAGCAAATCTTTACCATAAAATATAAATACCATCAAATAACAAACTACACCAAAACATTAGCCAAATATACCCAGCGAAAATCGATTCTGAAAATATCAAAAATTTAAATCTTGTATACAGCATTAAATGACCCAAAGAAGGTTGATAAGCTGGTTAAACAAACAAACAAACATAATTATGTTGCATTTTGTTTCTCTTCTGATTTTGCAGGGTTTGTCATTCATGAATAGTTACGTGGAGCTGCGAGGAGAATGCCAGGAATCCATGTATAACATGGGTCGTGTGATGCATCAACTTGGACTCACTTATGCCGCCGTTTTCTACTACAAAAAGGCTCTTGCTCTGCCACCGGCTGTTGGTGAAAGAGAGGTCAGGGATTGAACTTTTTAACTCTTAGTTTGTAATATTATTACATGATTAATATTATTTGTATAACATTTACTGTCCAGTATTTTCACGATATTAAAAAGCAAAACAAAAATCTGTATGCTGTTCGTAACTCAAAAATGTCTTATATTCTTAAAATCCCATAAATTTATTAAGTAATTTCATTTTACTAAAGAAAATAAATTTTATGGCTAACCAAGGAGCAACTATCTCCCACCACCATTTTGAAAACAATCTCAAGCAAGAAGAGAAATAACTCAGTGTAATTCAAACTTGCAAGATTTTTGTTGTAATACCTATGAATAACTATTAATCATTTCAAATTTTATTTATAAAAATAAAACTACTTGATTAAATTATGTGATTTTTGAAATATAACATTTTTTTTTTCCATTTCAGGCAGGTACATCATACATATTTTAAAAATTTTTGTTTTTTAAAATAGGGGAAATTCTGGATAAGTACCATTGAATACCTTGTTGATTATCTAGTTATGTTGTCTTGACACGATATGTGTGTGAGAAGTTCTGCGTTACCTTATTGTCTTCCTTATAATAGAATTGTAATGCATGCATTGAGGTGAACGGATGACCACAGAAAAATGTGGAAAAATGTTATTTTATTCAATTCTACAAAATCACAAATGGGGTTTGTTGCATCATGAATTACTAGAATTATTTGTTCTCTCCTCCTCTTTGTCAGTTTTTTTTTATATTAATGTACAAGTTGAGGTGGCATCATCCACACTGGTGGACCCCAGCTGGTTAATTGCATGCATAGAAACATGCATGAAAAGTGTGGGAGCAAAAGTTTTACACAG
The DNA here is from genome assembly GCF_053919585.1 of Euprymna scolopes. Lineage (NCBI taxonomy): Eukaryota > Metazoa > Mollusca > Cephalopoda > Sepiida > Sepiolidae > Euprymna > Euprymna scolopes. Next base: position 20,233,400 of record NC_136488.1, read on the forward strand.
ATTGTTCTCTTTGTATAACACTTGTGATTGACACTAAGTATGTCACTAACTAAGGTACATTGGCCTTCACATGACCAATTAGTTAGTTTTCATGATGGCTGATACCCATCAAGTCTAAACTTTACATCTGGGCATCTGTATGCATTCATCATGATATACCTCATTAGCATAGACTTCCAGTTGGTCCGAGACAGCTTATTGGATATTTGCAACTAACCTCCATATAGCTAGCGGCATTAACCTAAGGCAGTTTGAACTGGCTTCCCCTGAAGGAGGAAGTATCTAGGGAATATGGAATTCACAAGCGGTTCCCAGTTGCATGTATATCTTGATTAAGGGAAGATGATAATGTTAGGTTTTTGCAGTTCTTGCAGGGAGGTGTCGAGGTCCTCCTACATACAGCTCCTGGTATTCCTAAATGGTCACTCATCTGATACTGACTAGGTTCAATGTTGCTTAACTTTGGTGATTTAATGAAAACCAGTGTGTCAATGTGATTATGCCCAGTTTTCTTGGTTTAGGACAACAAAAATAAAAAAAAAAGAAAAGAAGGAATTCATCTTTGCAAATCAACAGTTGCCAGGTTCGAGATCATCACTGTCACCAATCTTTGTCTCTCTACCTCTTCCTCGACCTAACCTGTCAACTTCTTTTATATATGTCTCCTGCGTGGTTTCACGTGACTTCAACCAGAGCACACCTTTTAAAACTATGGACGCCATCTTGATTTCTCTCTCTCTCTTTCGCCCACGTGGTAAGATTTCTGTTCATTTGATCTTTTTCCCTTTTTTTCCCTTCTGCTAACTTTAAACAACAATAGCTAACTGCCATATTGTTCCTCTATCTGTCACCTGACGACCCAGTGGATAAGAGATAGTCAGTCTGCTTAACAAAAGAGTTTCCTCACAAACACCTGCCTGTCAGGTGTCTCTTACTGAATGACTTAACTGATAATCATTTCAAAATGCTCCTCTTTCTTCTGAAACCTAATTGCTTGACCAATCAGAGCCAACATTCTACTGCTACCTCTGCGTTTTTTTCTTATTTAAAAAAATAATTGAATTACAAAATTAAATCATCATTATTCTTATATTTATTTAATATCCGTTAAACATATAGATGAAAGTTCCCCCTCCCCATGAAAAACAAAGATACTAAAAAAAAAAGACCAAAATTTTTATGGTGTACATACCCATGACAGAAAGAAAATATTGTATATCAAAATCACATAAATTGATCATAAAGATTTTTTTTTAATTTTTGTTTTTTCTTGAGGCTGAAGTTATGGACCAACAAAATATCAAGTTTTTTTTTTTTTAATTTTTGTTTTTTCTTGAGGTTGAAGTTATGGACCAACAAAATATCAAGTTTTTTTTTTTTTAATTTTTGTTTTTTCTTGAGGTTGAAGTTATGGACCAACAAAATATCAAGTTTTTTTTTTTTTTAATTTTTGTTTTTTCTTGAGGTTGAAGTTATAGACCACCAAAATATCAAGTTTTTTTTTTTTTAATTTTTGTTTTTTCTTGAGGTTGAAGTTATGGACCAACAAAATATCAAGTTTTTTTTTTTTAATTTTTGTTTTTTCTTGAGGTTGAAGTTATGGACCAACAAAATATCAAGTTTTTTTTTTTTTTAATTTTTGTTTTTTCTTGAGGTTGAAGTTATGGACCAACAAAATATCCAGTTTTTTTTTTTTAATTTTTGTTTTTTCTTGAGGTTGAAGTTATGGACCAACAAAATATCAAGTTTTTTTTTTTTTAAATTTTTGTTTTTTCTTGAGGCTGAAGTTATGGACCAACAAAATATCAAGTTTTTTTTTTAAATTTTTGTTTTTTCTTGATGTTGAAGTTATGGACCAACAAAATATCAAGTTTTTTTTTTTTTGATTTTTGTTTTTTCTTGAGGTTGAAGTTATGGACCAACAAAATATCAAGTTTTTTTTTTTAATTTTTGTTTTTTCTTGAGGCTGAAGTTATGGACCAACAAAATATCAATTTTTTTTTTTTTATTAATTTTTGTTTTTTCTTGAGGTTGAAGTTATGGACCAACAAAATATCAATTTTTTTTTTTTTTTAATTTTTGTTTTTTCTTGAGGCTGAAGTTATGGACCAACAAAATATCAAGTTTTTTTTTTTTTAATTTTTGTTTTTTCTTGAGGCTGAAGTTATGGACCAACAAAATATCCAGTTTTTTTTTTTTAATTTTTGTTTTTTCTTGAGGTTGAAGTTATGGACCAACAAAATATCAAGTTTTTTTTTTTTAATTTTTGTTTTTTCTTGAGGTTGAAGTTATGGACCAACAAAATATCAAGTTTTTTTTTTTTTAAATTTTTGTTTTTTCTTGAGGCTGAAGTTATGGACCAACAAAATATCAAGTTTTTTTTTTTTTAAATTTTTGTTTTTTCTTGAGGCTGAAGTTATGGACCAACAAAATATCAAGTTTTTTTTTTTTTAATTTTTGTTTTTTCTTGAGGCTGAAGTTATGGACCAACAAAATATCCAGTTTTTTTTTTTTAATTTTTGTTTTTTCTTGAGGTTGAAGTTATGGACCAACAAAATATCCAGTTTTTTTTTTTTAATTTTTGTTTTTTCTTGAGGTTGAAGTTATGGACCAACAAAATATCAAGTTTTTTTTTTTTTAAATTTTTGTTTTTTCTTGAGGCTGAAGTTATGGACCAACAAAATATCAATTTTTTTTTTTTTTTAATTTTTGTTTTTTCTTGAGGCTGAAGTTATGGACCAACAAAATATCAAGTTTTTTTTTTTTTAATTTTTGTTTTTTCTTGAGGCTGAAGTTATGGACCAACAAAATATCCAGTTTTTTTTTTTTAATTTTTGTTTTTTCTTGAGGTTGAAGTTATGGACCAACAAAATATCCAGTTTTTTTTTTTTAATTTTTGTTTTTTCTTGAGGTTGAAGTTATGGACCAACAAAATATCAAGTTTTTTTTTTTTTGATTTTTGTTTTTTCTTGAGGTTGAAGTTATGGACCAACAAAATATCAAGTTTTTTTTTTTAATTTTTGTTTTTTCTTGAGGCTGAAGTTATGGACCAACAAAATATCAATTTTTTTTTTTTTATTAATTTTTGTTTTTTCTTGAGGTTGAAGTTATGGACCAACAAAATATCAATTTTTTTTTTTTTTTAATTTTTGTTTTTTCTTGAGGCTGAAGTTATGGACCAACAAAATATCAAGTTTTTTTTTTTTTAATTTTTGTTTTTTCTTGAGGCTGAAGTTATGGACCAACAAAATATCAAGTTTTTTTTTTTTTAATTTTTGTTTTTTCTTGAGGTTGAAGTTATGGACCAACAAAATATCAAATTTTTTTTTTTTTAAATTTTTGTTTTTACTTGAGGTTGAAGTTATGGACCAACAAAATATCAAGTTTTTTTTTTTTTAATTTTTGTTTTTTCTTGAGGTTGAAGTTATGGACCAACAAAATATCAAATTTTTTTTTTTTTAAATTTTTGTTTTTACTTGAGGTTGAAGTTATGGACCAACAAAATATCAAGTTTTTTTTTTTTAAATTTTTGTTTTTTCTTGAGGTTGAAGTTATGGACCAACAAAATATCAAGTGAATCATTTATGAAAATCGTTTGCAATAGTGTTGGGCCACATTTGCTTTATCCTTTGTTAAGCATCCTTTAATTTTTTTTTTATTGCATTCTTTTTTATTTTTCTGGTTCTTCAGGGATTGTTTGATCTGAGTCGAGAGATTGCCCATAATCTTTCCCTTATATACCAAAACAGTGGATCGTATGATTATGCCCGGTGGATCATCCAGAAATATTGCGTCATCTGAGGTAAAAAATATCTTCTTTTTAATTACAAAAAATTTTGCTTTTTATTCCCAACACACCTGACTAGCAACAAAATCCCACCCCTTCACCTTAGAAGTCCCTAAATAATGGAAAATTTCCTACTCTGATAGCTTCTTTCCTCAGACACCTTGCTTTTGGAATTCCTGTCTTGCTCCCCCAACTATCCCAGTATGCATGAATTTAAATATAATGTAAACAAACATCTTGTGGTTAACTATTATGTTTCTGAATTTTTAAGATGAAGATAATTAATTTGTATTATTTGAACTACTATTCTCATCTTCAGTGTTATTCTCACGTTTTGGCTGATGTAACCTCTGATCTTCTCCAGGTACTTTTTATCGAATTCTGGGGAATATACTTGGAAATTCGAATAGGACCCTTTCTTTAATCAATAATATTAGCATGCTCTTGTTTCGCAAGACAAGACCAGATAGAAGTTTTAAGTCATTCACAATCGAATTCTGAGTATCGCCCACACTGAGGATTGAACCTTCAACCTCCAGAAGAGTGTCACTTAGAACTAAATTTTACATAATACTTTATCCTTTACACCACAGATCTTTGCGGATGATTGCGAATTACTTATTTCTATTCAGTCATAGATGAGGGAACAAAAACACCCTCATGGATTAAATAAAGGGCTTTGTTCAAAATTCCGTGCAGATTTCGGAGTCTGACAGAAAGATTTCCAAGTTTGACAAGAGACACCTGAAGAAGGTTGGAGGTTACATTGGTTGAAATGTCATGAAAATAACACTCAAGATGAAAGCAATTGTCTGAATAATCCAAATAATATGAACATCTTGCTGTCCGTGACCAAGTTGCCCCTTTATAAATTCTGCCTGCTATCAAAATATCTATTTATGCACCAGTGACAATGTATCTTGTATGTCATGAAAAAAGTTTTTAAAAAAAATGAGCAAACTGTCAATCTTAGTGACAAGCCAGTGTTATCTTCCAGGTCAATTAGACAATGTTCAGTATTCAACAGACATCATTTGCTTACATCCAGTTTCTTCAGATGAGTAAAAGTTATCCATTGATTTTATGCAAGTGTTATCCAACTCTTAGGAAGATGGGGGTAAGATGGGGTGGGGTGGGGTGCATCTCCAATCTAGTAATGTACCTTAGATTGTTCTACTGACTTCCACTTGTTTCTTCATCTTGTCACAACTCCAGTAGTCTTGCTGGTGGTAACTGATGTTTGACAAAACAATTTTAAAATGTGTTTAACAGAGAAGCAACTGATCATAAGATCATGTTGTTAATGATATTCATTATCTATTAAATTCAGCATGCTTATTAAGATAGAATCAACAGATTGATTTTTTTAAATATTTGGTTTTAAGCAAAAACAATATTACATGCTGAATTGTCATGTGAAAAATATTAATATATCCAAAAATTATGAAAATCCATCAAATAGAACAACTACTATTGTGTTTTTAGTAAAAAAAAAAAATAGTCTATCGCTCTAGGTTACAAATGTCTGAAGCTATTAAAGTGGCGAAAAGGTGGATAAGTATGTCCCCTGTATTCGCAAATTTTCAAGGTGTTCACATCTAGGAAAAATACAATTTCACCCAATTTTCCATAGAAATTACTTTTAATTATAAATAATTTTCTATTTAATGAATATTTGTAATTTTTTTATACATTACTATCTTCGACATGACAAGTAAGTACTTTTGTTTTTGCTTACATCCACATATTTAAAAAAAAAATCTATCTCTCAACACTATTTTAACAAACACCAAATTCAAATTACAAATTGTTTCATCCTCCTCAACATCCACCTCAGATGAAAAAAATGAAATACTACAAAAGACCAAATTTATTAAGAACTTTCACGCGTACACAGAAGTTTAAAACCACTTTGATAGATTATTTCTGAATTTTTTAAATTACTGTTCTCATCCTGGGTGTTATTAATAGCAATACACATGAAAAAATTGAAATAGCTTGAAATATTTCAATATTGGTATGCATAGAAAGAGCTTGATGAGCTAAGAAAGAATCTTTTTAAATTTTTAAAATCTAATTAAAATTAAGGAAGTTATGGCTATTTTTGTGCCTCACACGTTTGGATATTTTCCCCTCTTTAAGACCATATGCGTTTCGTCACATTTTTTACACTACTTTTTCAGTAAAAATGTCATATCTTTGTTAAAACACAAGACTAAAAAATGAAATTTACTGTATAAGTGTATTTTTGTACAAGGAATCAGAATATGCAACTGAAAATCTCCCAAAGTTTATGGTTTCCAAATAATCTGCAGTAAATGTGCATAAATATGCAGCAATTCCTTAAAAATGCCATGTATCCATAAACAGAAAAGAAGTTGGAGAACTCAAAGTTGAATTGTAATGTGCTTTATGTACAAAAAACTTAAATCTAAACATAAGACCATTTAAAAATGAATATATTGCAATATTTCTTTGGTATTATTGTAGATTAACACCTTTTGTTTAACCCCACTCAACTCCTTCTGACCACCCCTCCAAAATGTGATTCTAACTTTTTAGGAAATTATGTATAAAATGCCATGAAAAACTTTAATGAAAGATAAACAAATTATTTTAGAATTGAATGTAAAATAATTTCCTATTACAGATCATTCTAGCATTTTAGGGCAGTTAACTGTTTTTTTTTCTATGGGAAAATATGCATGCTTTTTTTTTTTTTTTTAAGATGATTATGTGTAGTTTTAAGAGGGTTTCTATGCAATGAGAATATGTGGAGGGTTGCCATTCGGACTTTGAATTAATTGTAGGGCTAAGAAAAATTATGTGTGAACATACTGAAAACTTGACAGAGACAAAGCTAACAAAAACAATATTAGAGGGGGGAGCGGTTAGTTTCACAAAAATTTAATGTAAAATAATTCACCATTTCCTGGCCATTCTAGCATTTTAGAACAGTTAACCAATTTATTTTTATGTGTATTTTCTTTAAGGAAGGATCTATTTTTTGTTTGTTTGTTTTAGATGCTTGTATGTGGCTTACAGAGGTATTTTGTTGGAGGGGGAGGGGGGCTTGCGACTCGAACTTAGTGTTATTGTTAGGGTTAAAGAGTGTTTTAGGAGGAGACTTGCCACACATAATTTGGATTAGAGGTGAAGTTAAGAGAGCTTTTTTTCAAAGAGAGCGTTCATCACTCATATTTACTGTTAGCGGTTCATAATTATTGGCTTTATATTATATATTTAGTTTTAATTTAATAAGAAACTGCGTTGCGAAATTTCAAAGAAAATTCCATAAATTTGTTGATTTCTATTTTCGAGGTTGAAGGTGTTAATTCCATAGGCCGTTTATACTACGCTGGAGCAGGTTGTAAAAATATCTTTCGCTTAATAAGTAGAAAAAAAAATTAACGAAATAAAAAGCTTCCTAATTGTAGTTTGATGTGTTTTCTAACTGCTTTTAAAATTTCAAGAATATTGATATAGATTTTGAGGGTTTGTATTACTATACACATAGATTCAAAAAAGTTGTCAAAAAAACAAATGTATAACAAATAAATGTTATCAAAAGCAAGTTACTTTTCTACCTAACTGGATAATTTTTTAGTGTTTTTATTTAATGTAACATGTTTATTCAGCTTGAAAACAGTGTTTACCGATGTTTTGGAAAATTTTAAATGGCGCCCGCCGCCCGACTCTCTTGAAACGGTAAGTTTGGGGAAAAGAGTTAAAAATAAAAAAGTAGACAAAATACTGCTAGAAACTCGCTCAATATATGTTACCGTGACATAGGCTGACATATATTCGGTGAGTTTTTAACAGTATTTTGTATAGTTTTTTTTTTTTAATTTTTAACTCCTTTTCTCAAACTTACCGTGTCAAAGAGAGTCGGGCCGGGCGCCATTTTTAATTTTCCAATACATTACATCGGTAAACACTGTACGTTTTTCGAGCTGAATAAACATGTTACATTAAATAAAAACACTAGAAAATTATCCAGTTAGGTAGAAAAGTAACTTATCTTGCCTTTGATAACATTTATTTGTTATATATTTGTTTTTTGACAACTTTTTCGAATCTATGTATAAACGAGATTTTGATACTTATTTTGATTTTGAAAAAAAAACATTTGTGGCTGTTCGCAGTAAAACATTGTTTTAATTCGCTGTTCAAAACTAATTTAAAGAATAAAAGTGCATGCAAGCTATATATCTACAAAAGTTTATTTTGTTTTTTTTAACCATGTTTTTAAATTTGACGAAAAAATGTGAGAAATTGCAACAGATTCATAATGCCGAATTGGTTGGGATTGTTGTTATACATTCTGAAAACCGAATAGTTCTAAACTAATGTTATTCTGATAACAAAATAGCTCTAATTAAACATAAGAACATTTATATTCATATTTCATTATGTTTTCATTTTGTTTCATTTTGTTTTTCTTAATTATTTTCATTATGTTTCATTTTGTTTTTCTTAATTCGTTCTTGAATAAAAATTAAAGAACTCGTGTTTGTTTATACACTGTGCTATGGCTGATTCTACAGGCTGTAGCTGCTGCTGCTTCTAGTAATATTAACTTCATTTGACCAAATTCTCGAAATAGAAACAATTTTTTTTTTCGGGTAGGTCCTTTTAAATTATCAATTACCGCGGTCCTACTCAATATAAAATAATACTTTTAATTGATAAAGATAGTAAAAAGATTGATTTACTTACTACTGGGTGTCCGAAGAATTTTTTTTTCAAAATGTTCGATACTCGGCATATTAAAGTCTTATTTTTAACACGACAAAAAAAGAAATGGTCAAAAATATTTCGGACACTTGACAGTATTAAGATTAACACCTCTTCTTATTGATTCCCAAATTTCATGACGAAATTCTTCATACAATCACGGTACGGACCTTTAGAAAACAGGGGGGGTCATTACAAAACCTTACCGAAAACGCCATTTTATGACGTTCACATTTTTATCACTTTATTTGCTCAAAACTCTTAAAATATATAATGTACATTCATATTTATTAATTCATTTGAAAGTATATTCATTTCCGAACAAAACAGTAGTAATTTGAAGACTTGAAGTGCTTTGGTTTAAAAAATATGGCTATTTTAGTAGAACTACCTTGAAATCTGTGATTATCCAAAGCGTTTTTTTAGTCCGTGTGTATTACTATTATTAATCATAATATTGCTAGAATTTTTAGCCTTTTAAAAATTGGCCAAGAGTTATACCCATGTTGGCTTAGAATGAATGGTTTATGCTAAATGGATGATTGAGTATGGTTAAATTTGTTTTTCTCCAAAACTACTGGGCTGATCTGGCTGAAATTTTGAATGGACCCTTATTATAAGTTGCAGCAAACTAAGTATTATGGTATCCACTTGATGCATATTTGAGTAAAAATTGGAATTAATATTTGATGCAAAATACTTATTTTGCATCAAATATTAATCGCTATTATTACTCTACTATGCATCAAGTGGATACCATAATACTTAGTTTGCTGCAACTTATAATAAAGGTCCATACAAAATTTCAACCAGATCAGCCCAGTAGTTTTGGAGAAAAAGTGTGATGGACATACATACATACATACAAACAGACTAAAAGGAATATAGTAGAGATTATTGTCTGCAAGAACCTGAGGTTACGAAGTAAAATTTAGTTGTGACATTCTTTTGGAGATTGAAGTTTTGATCCTCACTACGGTTGATATTAAGAATAAAATTGTGAATTACTTCAGATTTCTTCATGATTAACGGAATGAGAACATATTACCCTGTTGATTAAATAAAATGTTCGGTTCAAAATTTCATGTAGATTCACAAGTTTGACAGAAAGATACCTAAATTTGACAAGATACCCCGAAATATGGTCAGAGGTTATGTTGGCCAGACCGTGAAAATAATGCTCAAGATGAGAACAGTAGATAATCCACTCCCATAGGATAAGCAGTTTTTTTTTTTTTTTTTTAATTTTTCAGCTTTTTCATTATCTGCCATTCAAATGTGATTTTATTTTTGACAGGTTCACCTTGAAAAGGAACTCTACTTACTTTTGTATGAATCTACATGATACACATTATCTGAGGAGGAGTCTTTCAGCAAAAATGATTCATTCATCAAATGATTATCTTTATTTTTTCCTCATGGTGAAAAAATAATGTTTAACATTGAGAACTATCCCCCCCCCCAAAAAAAAAAAAATTTGCAAACATGATTGTACATTGTTTTTTTTCCGTCCTGATTTGTGAGTGACTATTGACTGAATATCAACAACTGCTGAGCCTGTTTGACTGTTCAAGACTTGAAACCAAATGTAAAATGAGTCTCCACAAGGGATCAAATCTGTTTTGGCTTCAGTCAGTTTTATGGTCCAACTAATCTTCAATCAGAATCTGAATGAGGATTGCAATGTAAATTATATCGGAGAAGATGAAGATATTCAAATTTTTTAACTTATCAAAATCATTTTTTATCATTGAATATTATGTTTAATTAAATTATATTGTAGAAACATAAAAAATATCTCAAGTGAAACTCTATATTTTATAATTTTGTCATAACGTTAACTGTTTTTACCAATGAATAACATCTAATAGCTTAGAATTTATAAAATATTAGGTATTCTGTGTCTATTTAACATGGTCATTATTTTTTTTTCAAAAGTTAAAAAAAAACAATTTACATAAGTCAGACTTTAAAATAAATAAAACTTCTCCAAAATTCATTTTGTTTCTATGATTTTCTTTGTTCCTTTTATTCTCCAGCTTGCAACTAACTTTATTCACAATTTGGTTAAACATGGAAAGCTCAATGAGAAATCTTTGGTAAAACTGCAGTTTAGTGGTCAGAACATGATGCTATTAAAAATTGTGTACAGGCAATAAATAACTGAAACTGGACACAACATGTCTTGGTTCCCGGACAATGTTACACTTATGTAACTGGCTGTAGCCTGATATAATGAGAGATCCATGTTTTGATGGATCTGCAACGTGAAATCTGACCAATCCAACCTATTAGGTCAGTAGATGTGTTGAAAGCAATAAAATTGATCAGCATTAATATTATTGTAAAGAAAAAATCGGTTGGGCTTCTACAGTCATGGAGAACATTAAACCTCCTGGATAAACCGCTTCAAAAACATAAACATTGGTTGATCAAGGAAGACTTGGAAACAATTCATTCAAAAAGACTGCAAAATTGAATTTGAAGACATTGAATCGTAAGGATTGGAAGGTGAACTTGTGAAATATAAAACATTTTGGATAAGAGAAAATAGACATCAAATAAAGAAAGGTAACACTATATACTGAAAATTCAATTAGACGTTGATACCAGCGGTTTCAGGAGATATAGGAAATCTGGTCTGTTAGGCTAGAAATACTACATGTATATTCCTTGTCAGTTGGTAATCTAATCTGTCTGATGAGAAAAATGTATGTTGTATTTGTAGGCTAATGGGCCAGATTTTCTATACTTCCTGAAACCGCTGGTATCAATGTCTAATGTATAGTATTATGAATAATATATTTATTAGTGATGAGAAGATTCGAACATTTTTCATGATTCCAATACAATTACCGATTCTGTAATAAATTTCTGGTTCCGATACAATTACAAATTCCGATTTCGATTCTTTATAAATCTCTAAATATTTATGTAGTCGTTGGTTTTTCCTCGATAACCATGAAAACATATGTTAAAAGTGCAAATATATTCCTAAACATAAAAATACACTTGTGGGGGATGATCTATTGATTTTTGTTTTGCTGGTAGTTTAAAATCAATAAATATTTATTATTTTATTATTACCAGTAATGAAAAGTTTTGCTTTAAGCAAAATCAATTCTAAATAGACAATTAAAAGCATTGTTTTGGCATCAGAAAATAGGCACCAATTTTTTCCCCGATTCCGATACTCCTAAATGTTCCGATTTTTCTGATTCCTGATTCCAATTAATCGTCCTAACACTAATATCTCTTTTTCTCTCTCTCTGAAATTATTGTGAGTTCCATGTTCAGCTGTAACTTTTAAATAAACGTTCTAAACGTATGTTATAATTTTAAACCATTTTATTCCATTAATGTAACGATGAAATGATACCGCATGTAATTGAATTAAACTTTACAAAAATCTGTTTAATATATATATATATATATATATATGTATGTATATTCACCTGTCATCCTTTTTTTTTAAAAGATAGAATCGCCCGATTGTTGAAGACAAGATTCAAGCATGGACGATCGGACTATCCACAGAATTTTATAATTATATAGATTTGCTTAATTTTATAATTATATAAATTTGCTTAATTTTATAATTATATAAATTTGCTTGATTTTATAATTATATAAAGTTATTATTATAATTATATAAAGTTAATTATATAGTTGTTGTCCCTGATAGTAGCCCCATACACCAAAGTGGCAATTTGCCTTGTTTGGGGTGAAAATGTAATAATAAAAAAAAAAAAATTATATAAATTTGCTTAATTTTATAATTATATAAATTTACTTAATTTTATAATATATAAATTTGCTTAATTTTATAATTATATAAATTTGCTTAATTTTATAATTATATAAATTTGCTTAATTTTTATAATTATATAAATTTGCTTAATTTTATAATTATATAAATTTGCTTAATTTTATAATTATATAAATTTGCTTAATTTTATAATTATATAAATTTGCTTAATTTTATAATATATAAATTTGCTTAATTTTATAATTATATAAATTTGCTTAATTTTATAATTATATAAATTTGCTTAATTTTATAATTATATAAATTTGCTTAATTTTATAATTATATAAATTTGCTTAATTTTATAATCATATAAATTTGTTTAATTTTATAATTATATAATTTACTTAATTTTATAATTATATAATTTACTTAATTTTATAATTATATAAATTTGCTTAATTTTATAATTATATAAATTTGCTTAATTTTATAATTATATAAATTTGCTTAATTTTATAATTATATAAATTTGTTTAATTTTATAATTATATAAATTTGTTTAATTTTATAATTATATAAATTTGCTTAATTTTATAATTATATAAATTTGCTTAATTTTATAATCATATAAATTTGCTTAATTTTCGGTTTTATTCTTGAGTCATCAAAGCTGACTTTTCATTGCGTTCTTCAGGGCATCTTCAAAGGCAGCCAACACTTTTTGTACAACTTCAGGACAAGCATTTTGACCCATCAATCCAATTCGCCATATTTTTCCAGCTAAATCTCCCAAACCGCCAGAAATTTCGACTAAATGCCTGAAAAAAATAAAAATAAATAAATAAAAATGTATTTATAACTAAAAGAGGCAAGGTTTTATCTGATTGTAAAATACGCTTAAATATTCTCTATTGATCATTATATTGTACCTAATTTTGATTTAAAAAAGTTTTTAAAAATCACTTGGGTTCTATCAGCTAGAATCAAAACCAAAACATTTAGCTTTTCAGTCGTGTTCTCTACTGTTTGAGCTATTGACAAATAGATAAGAAAGATTTAAAATTGATTTCAAGCTATGAATGAATTTGTGCATGTGCAAAGTGCAAAAGCAATAGAAATATGTCGGCAAGTTGAACATCTGGCATTTCTGCTTGCCGACATATTTCTGTATGCTTTATTCATTCATCCAAACAAAGATTTTACTCGTTATATTATCATGTACGATTACTATTTCTTGTTAATTTCAGTGTTATGTGACAAGTAGTTTAAGAGTTTATCGGTTAAATATTTTCACACAGACATACAAACATCTACTGTTTTACTTATATAGATTTACCAATGAAAAAGAATTTTATAGTGAAATATTTTAGATTTGAATTTAATCTTTATTTTATAATTACCAGGGCTACCGCCATTGCCTTGGGCAACTGTATAACATGACTTCTTTTCTAGCCCTTTGTTCCCCCCTCCTTCCTTTCTTTCTTTTTCATCAAGCCCATTCCTCTTTCTTGAGTTGGCATCAAACAAATAACTCGACGAAAAAAATCAGAGTTACTTCCCTTTAATTGGTTGTTGGAAAACGAATATGATAACATTAAAAGATATGTGTACATCTTGATAACATTAAATGATATAATTGTCCATTTGACCTTCAAGTAATTAATTTCTTTTTTTTATTATTTTAGATATTATACATCCTGGATTACGCTAATTAAAAAAAAAATACCAGTTTTCTGTTTGTTTGTGGTGTATTTTTCAAGTTTTATCCAAACATATAAACAGATTGCTCTTTATATAATAAATTAGTTTCTCTGTGATTTTGTAATTGAAATCGTGTAGTGAACTACTACATTACACCAGCCAGTGAAGAACAAACGATTGTTTTTAATTCAATGGATGCTTTATTTCTTGTACCTATCTACTTTTTCTTTTGTTACATAGACTATAAATAAAATCCAAAACTGAAAATAGTTTATTACGTTTGTAATAAAGAAAACCTGATAAAGAAAACAAAATACGTAAAACAACTGGAAAATACACAAAGAGACACAATAAACTTACACACTAAATTTTCACATCTTCTTGAAGACAAATTAATTTGAAGTGCTCAACTAATGTTGTGCAAAATACTATAAACATGTTTTTTTTTTATGTAAGTATCAACTTCAGTCGATGCAAAGGGAGACAATTACTAGAACTGCCACAATGGATACAATCGTTGAATATCGAACAAGATTTGCCAATTTCAAATCTTAGTGGATCAATTGTGCTCATTTAAACACTTTGATTCTGCATAGACACGTTCTAACTCCTGCGCTGTTTATAAGAATGTGAAACTACAACTCAATCTAACGCACAAATACTGCACATGTATTTAAACAAAATGTCCCTCATGCAACTCCTATGGATTTATGATAATTTTGTATTCATCTTCAAGTTTGAACTTTTAGCATAAACTCTCTCTATCAAAACAAATAAAAATTTAAACTCTCTTTTATTAATCCATTTCTTTTACTTGTTGAAGAGGTGAAATCAATTTATTAAATATAAAATATTAGAAGGACACTTTTTCATTTTAATCTCCATTCCCATCCATAGCCTTGAGCCCCTGGAGGGGGCATAGGCCATTTATAACTTTGTAGATGCTTTTGTAATGAGGAGTTCTTTTTTTGGGGTGAGATTGTTGGCCCCATACCCAACCTTCCTAGAAGGTACATACAGCACCTAGCCTTAAAAAAATGGTCACCCATCTGGTACTGGTTAGGCTCAACGTTGCTTTACTTCAGTGATCTAGCGAGAACCGGTGTGTTAACATTATTGTGCCGTACTCATTTTAATCGACTTGTGACTAAATGCCTTATTTCTAATGTCATGAAATGGACCAGCAAAGCAAAAATTTTGATACAAAATTGATCAACTTTAGATTAAAAATTTACACTTTTCCTCCTACTCAATTCAATTTGACAAATTTGAAAAAAAAAAAAAAAAAAAAGACAAAACAAACAAACAAAAAACCAAGCACATTTCGATTGTTATGCAGGGAAAGGGAGGGGTAGAAAGAGGATACACAGAGATTAATCACTGATTTCCAATTTCGCCTTGAATTGATGCATTGTTGGCACATTTACTGCATTTCTATAATTCTATTTCAAAATCCAGGGATCCTTATTGAGAAAAATCACTTTCGTTTGGTTCAGTCGAAATCAGTGGTGAAACAGTTTTTTGTAATGTTTGCAATGGTGCAACAGTGAACATATTCATTGATTAAATAATTCAAAAGTCAAAAATATTCAACCAATTCTACTGGTTGGATTTTGTCATTTGACTCTTTTGAAGTCATGGATTTCCTCGACTACTTTTAAATCATTTTTTTTTTTTCAAACATTAATTTTACTTACAATTTTCAAAATGTTCAAATTTATGCAAACTAGGAATTTTTACTTTTATTTTGCCCATTATTTTCCCTGAAGAGAAAAGTCTAATTTTTGAAACTCTATGGAATAAGGGGGAAATTTTTATTTTTTTTATATTCTTTGTTTGAACATTTGATGAATTAATAAATAATGTAAATTTTATTTTTTGTGATTTAATTTTTTAGAATTTTATCATTTTGTTCTAGCTGGAGATGTAATTCACGTGTTGTCTCAGACATTCCAACCAAGAGATCTTTATTCTAACTGTCCCTTTAAGTGTAATTGTTTGTATCTCTCTTGCACTTGGTTTTCTGAGTATATTTGCCAGGTAGTTTGAGTCTTGTTGCTCCTATAATTATTGGAATGGAGATATTCCTAAGATTCCAGTTTATTTTCATGTTGTAATTACATAGATGTTTGGCTTACTTGTGTGTGTGTGTGTGTGTGTGTATATAGGTATGTGCGTGTGTGTATGTGCATTTATGTGTGTGATAGTTAAGTAATAGATTAACTTTAATCGTATCTTACTTTTCCATGGCATAGTCAACAACATCTTTCCATTTAATGCCGTCTGGTACTTTGATGGTTGTGATGCAAGGAAGTCGATCTTTCTGAAATGAAAGATTTAAAAGAAACATTTTTATTTTACTGGTGATTTAACTTCATAACATTTTTACTTGTAGATTATAACCGGATGTTTATTAGATCACTTCCTATGACATTAACCACCACCACCATCAGATTTGAAAGCTTGCAAATGAATATTCAAATGTTAGATTGGCTCCAAGTTAAATTGGCAGTTGATTAAAAAAGTTCACTATTTTCATAAACCAAACATTTTAATTAATTATGTCATAATTTACATAATCTACCAAATTATAATATGAAAGCTCTGCTTGATATAACCTGTTAACTATTGAGCTTATTAGATTATTACATTAAATCAGGTCAATGTTCTCCAAGGAAGAGGGCAAAATACAAAAAAAAACCAATAAAACAAAAAAAAACTGCACGCCTGTGGAACTCTGTTCCGTCTGCCTGCTTCCCACCGGACTACAACTTGGATGTGTTCAAGTCCAACGTTAACAAATTCCTAATGAACTGCCCCCTTAAGTAAACACTTCATCAAATCTCCACACTAATGTAATGTACTTGCAATAACCCTTATCCCTGAGTGGCTTCCGGGCCTTGATAAGTGGTGATCACTGTGTAAAAAAAAAAAAAAAAAAAAGCACACAAGGTCCATAGTTGCAAACCAATCACATTCTAGTATTCAATTTTGTTTAATTTTTTTTCTTCTGAGAAGATCTTCATGTTGGACCTTGTCAAAGGCCTTAGATATATCAAAACTTCTGCTTTCTCAAGTGTATGCTTGTATAGATTGGAAAAGATTTTGTTTTGACAAAAAATATTTGTTAATTGAAAAAAATATCATTTGTACTTTGTGATAATAAGGAAAAGAAAAACATGAATATTGAAGACAAAATATTAACAATAGTGGAGAGACATTCTGTTTGCAGTTCAAATAGAAAATTTCATGCAGAACCGACATATGTGTGTAGACCCTGAAACATAATGAAATGAGATTTGGAATGAGCATTGTACAAATATAAAAAAAAGATTCACATTCAATTTTTATCAAGAACTACATTTATTGATAAAGAGTGAAAGATTGACTGAAATATTAAAACTAATAATGATATTAGGTTGGTGCAAAAGTAATGTCGTTTTATACAGATATAACGCGTAAACAAAAAAACATTCATACATTTTCTTCTACACTACCAACATAAATAAATAACCCGGAAAATATGTTTTTTTAATTTGCGTTACAAATATCACAATCAATGTGACAATAAAACATATTGTTTTACTGTGTACGTTTTCAGCGTCCCAATTTTTTTCATGTTTAAATTATCCAAATAAACAATTATTAATACTTTGTTTTTTTTTTTTACATCGTTCATTTCTGTATTACGTTTAAGTAATTTTAACACACTTTTCTTACAAATAAATCTACTTTAACCCGTTGACAATCATTAGAGCATTTTACTGTGTATGTTTTCAGCGTCCCAATTGTTTTATTTTTTTTGCATTTAAATTGAAAGATATATCAAAAATTGAATTTAACTTAAAGTATTATGGTATCTGTTCAGTGTACATTTACCTATAAGTATGGCAAACCACTTCTAATTCAATGGCTGTAAGTTTTTTTTTTTTCCAAAATAAACAATTATAAACAGAACGACTCATAGAAATCTATCTATATTCTTTTTTCATTTTAATATACTTTCATAGAAATGTTTCTGTTATGTCACAAAAAACTATTTTCTTTACGTCACAAGTGTCATGCTCATACATTAATTCCATAGCTAATATAACATACTGACCCAACGGGTAGTCTATATATATATATATATATATATATATATATATATATATAAAACACATCAAAAACGACATTATTTTTGCACCAACTTAACACTAACATTTGTTATTTACACGTTTTGTTTGTCAAATTGAACAAATTCATCAGTTGTTTTTAATCAAGAAATACACACACACATACACTGAAAACTCGAATGCCTACTAGACACTATCCTTGAATGTCTAAGGTCTCTCTGTTCAGGGGTTTGTCAGGACAACTTGACATGATGATACTTTTTACAAGTAAACCGTAACTAAATCTTCAAAATGACATAGAATTCGAAGCTCAAATAAGATTCCCTCGGCATGGCTACACACTGGCTTATATGAGCAATGATGCACTTAATCTAAGCGATGTTACCTCGATTAATAGCACTAAGCTAGATATTTCACCAGATTAGATGCCTTCCACTTGAATAGCTTTTTCCCTCGGACTGCTGAACTTTGGAATCCCTTCCCTGCTTCTTTGACTGTACTGACATGCGGAAATTCAAGTGTAATGTGAACAGACATCTCACTGCTCAATTCCATAAATAGTATCCCTGAAAATCTGGTCCCAAATAGTAGCACCTTATGACTAAGTAGCTCTATGTCTTGTTTGGGGTGGGGGACAATATCCTAAATCAGATATATTATAACTGTTGTGATGTCCACCTTAGGAATAACAATGAATTCTTCCTCTTATTATAAAGACCGAGAGAATATGTCTTTCGACATTATGTGCACTTGGTAGTTGGACTGACTTCATTTGTAGTTTTTTTTGTTTTTTTTTGTTTCCACTAAATGCCAAGTTGTGTCTTCCTTCTGGACGCTTACTGATCAACAACGCTATAACATAATTAATTAATTATTTAAGGAGACGAAAATTAATATTCTTTATTTCATTATTAACTCAACATTCGAGAAGTAAGGAAAAAAAAACCTTGATTGAACACATGGATATGCATTGCATATTTCTGAGCACTTCCACTGAAGTAAATTGAATGAAAAAAATACCTTATCTTGAACAAGCAACTGCAGACCCAGTTTGGCGAGACCATTGTACAACATGAGAGCCGAATCATGGTGTCGTTGCCAACTCGTTTCCAAACCCTACAAAAAATGAAAAGAAAAAAAAAAATCAATTTAAATGGATGTTATAATTTACCAGGTGGCCTGTCAGTTATAGGATTTGAAACTATTTGACAGAATTCTACCACATTTTGTATTACTCGTCAATGAAGTGTGACTTATACAAAGTAACGACAATATTTTCCATGCTACTACTACTAGTACAGCCACTACTACTACTACTACTACTGTCTTTACTAAAGACAAAATGCTTGACAGGTCGGATATGTCATATGGGACCACCATTATACTATCACTAATGCTACTATCTATAATATTATTATTATCTTCACTTGGATTTGTACTGTTCATCTACACTAGCCATTCTCAACCAGGGGCAAATTTATCTCTAGGAGGGTAAAAAAAATTATAGAGTCGGGGTAAATAATTGAAGCACCTGATAATTTAGAAATAATTATTTCTTTTCAGATTGTGTCATTGATTGGTAATGTTCAATGCTGCCAAGACTAAACTTATTTCCTTTCATAATTACAAGAAACTTGTTAACCACTGATTGCCATGGCTAATGATACACTGCCTGAAAGTACTTCCGCTAAGGTTAACATTCACGGACCACATGAATTGGAACAAATACATTGAAGCAATTGCCAAGGCTGCTACGAGGAAGGTAAGCTCTCTCTACCGTGATAAAAGGTTACTCATACCTGAGAGTATCCTGTATCTCTACAAGACCACGATTCACCCATTCATGGGGTATTGTTGCCACATCTGTGCTGGTGCATCTGCCACTAGTCTCTTGCTCCTAGACAAGGTTCAAAAAAGAGTCACAAACCTTATAGGCTCTGAACTATCAACTAAACTTCATCGCCGAAACATGGCATGCTTGTGCCTGTTTTCAAGTATTTCAATGGCAAGTGCTCTGACAAACTCCGAGCACTGGTACCCCCAGCAATGACAATAGCCTCAACAAACCTGACAAGCAGCAAAATCCCACCCCTACAATGTAGAAATCACCAGATGCCATAAAGCCTTCTACTCGAATAGCTTTTTCCCTCGGACTGCTGAACTGGAATTCCCTTCCAGGCCCCTGCTTCCCTGACTGGTCCCAAATAGTAACCCCTAACAACTCTGTGCCTTGTTTGGGGTGAAATAACAAAAAATAAATAAATAAAAAAAATACAAATTAACTTCATAATTTTCTATTAAAATAAAAAAAATCTAAATTTTCGTTGGATTTTCTTTATTTTTGTGATACAAATATTATATATACTATTTTTGATTATTAAAATGGATAAAATCCGACTATATGAAATTAAAAATGGAAGCGGAGAGACCTAGAGGCTCAACGTCTTATGCAGGCTTTCTCGAGAGAGATGGTTCTATATTATCTATATATCTATAAAAGTGAACGTGTGTGTGTGTCTGTGTACATTTCCATACGCAATAACTCTGTCAATTTTTAGTCTACAGACTCGAAATTTGATATACAGGTTACTGAGATTTGGCAAAATCGATGTGATCGATTTTTGGCCAGAAATTTGGCGATTAAGGGGTCAAAGTTCAACGATTTGACCTTTGAGAACTCTACCAAACTCCTCCGACAATTTTGAGTCTACGCACTTGAAATTTTAGATATAGGTTCCTTGGACATGGATCTAACTTGATAACTTGATTTGAGCCCAAAAACAATAAATTTTAAGAGGTCATAATAGGGGTCAAAGTTAAAAAAAATTAACCTCTGTGGTTTCTTCCAAATTACTTTGACAATTTCTGATCTAAATATTTGAAATTTGACATAAAGGATATTCAGAGATAGGGAAAGCTTTTTCATCAGTTTGGGTCGAAAATTTTTAGTTGCCAATATATAAATGTATGTATGTATGTTTGTTTGTATGTCTGCCTTAAACTGTCAATAGAGGCGACGGATTTTACCAAGATCAGTATCGTTTTAAAATTCGATCTTTCATACGACAAATATCGAAAAATTGGCTAAAAACATTAATATCTTCCCCTTCAACTAGACACTTTTCTACAGGGGGGGGGGTCACTTTTTTCGCCGATATTTTTGAAAGTTATCCTCTCCTTTAGATTGTCTAGCCTTAATTTAAAAAAATGTCGCTTCCGGTTTGGCGGTGCACGTAACAGCTTAAACGTTAGGTTTTACCCCATTCTTTTCCTCCTTTGCGGTACGGGTTCGAGCCTGCCTTCCTACTACCACTTTTTTTTTTTTTGCTCAACATACAAATCCAAACACTCGGGCAACGCCGGGCGCCCATGCTAGTTTTATACAAAACCTAAAGTCCTAAACAATAAAAAGGTTCTTTTTTACTTTCTTGTTTTTTCTGTCACTTTATGATGAATATGAATTTTTTGTATGCGAGTTGGGGGTGAGTAGATAATACATAAAATCGAAAGGTAAATGATAGAGGAAAGGTTGAGAATGGCTGATCTAAACAAACATGAAAGGGGAATAACTCCTATAATTTGTCATTTTTTTTAAACCTTAAACAAAGCTTTGGTACTAGTAAAGCATTCTTATTTATAATTTGATGTAAAAATGAAGATACATGTTTGAAGTTTAATTGAATAATCTATATATATTAATATGATAGCGTGAGTTATTTTCTGTGTCACGCTTACATCCGGGTCGTTTAATTATTATGTACTTCCATTTTTTGTCATAATTTTACCAAGAATTCTTCATAAGTTTTGGTTTTGGTTTCAATTATAGCTGATGGCACTACAGTAATCTATTTTTTTTATACATAATTTTACCAAGAACTCTTCATAAGTTGTGGTTTTGGTTTCGATTATGGCTGAAGGAACTTATATATGTATATATATGTATATATCTTTTTTCTTAAGTTTTTATTGTGGTTTGGATTCATTCAAGCTAATGCGCCCAAGTCATATGGATATATTTTTTTATTTTTGAAATCACAACTTTATAACATATAAAAATCGATAGCATATTAACTCTATAATAATATATACGAAATCTGCGAGAATTAAAATATATTTAAGCATACTTTACAACCAGGCTTTGCCGGGCATACTTTTGCAGTTTTAACAAAATAGCTACAATAATATCAGAGTGTCTTCATTTAAACTGAACATCTACAGAATGCCAACATCAATATATTATATATGAATGAGTCCCCTGTGGAATTTCCACAGTTCCTGCTAGCTACAAAAAAAAATATCAATTATAAATAATAAATGGTGATTTTGCAATGGAATATTTGGGAAATATTACACTAAAAACATATTTTTAAAATTATATATGTATTTTATATATACAGCATATTAACGTTGATACACCAGTTCCCGCTGGATCACTGGAGTTAAGCAACGTTGAACTTAGTCAATACTAAATGAGTGACCATTTGGGACTTCTAGGTGCTGTATGTGCTCTCCGTTTATCTTCGCATTGTTTCTGGTCATCCTGGACATTTCCTTGCCCATTGGACTCAAGAAGTACGAATTCAAGAGAGGTGTGGTTGAGATTGTGCAACCCTTGCCTCACATTACATGTGCAGCTGCTCCTACAGAGGTTATCCTTTGTCTTTCAGGACTGAACAGAGGCATCGATATATTTTTTAAATTAAGTTTTGCTTATAATAAAATTAGAAGGAAGACTTGACTTAATACAAGATTGAACAGAAGATCAACAAATGTTCACACTGCCATTCATTGATTGTCATCGAAATCGGTAAAATTGCTCATTTTTCAATCAAATCGATTGATTGCCTGTTCTAGTCGAGAACCCACTGCAGTGCATCAGGTGGAAGCTTCACATGCTTCCCTGCAGTGACTGAGTCCACATTGTAGCCTACGTTGCACTTGTAGGGGACTAGTATATATAAATCCCAATCCCGTTACAAAAGAATAATGAAACGAATGGAATTGAAGGAAACAAAAACTCAATTGATGGATAAGATAAACGTGTCGTTTATTTACTGTTGAAAGAATGAATGTTTTAGATATAACATGTGTTCATGTCCGCGCGGGTGTAACCATCGTTCGTTGCGGGACTGGTGTTGTAGAAAGAAAAGGAAATGTGTGTTCATTTCAAGTTCGGGTCACTATTGTTTGTTCGCGTGTGGGAAGAGAAGTGAGTAATGTAATAGAACGAGAAATGGCAGTCCATCGTGTAGACAAAGAAAAGGATAGAGGGTTGACGTCAGTTAGCAGTCAGCTATGCGAAGGTGTTCTCAGGGACCAGTAGTAGATAGAGAGAGAAAGAGTGTAAAGGTGTACATACGGTCTGTTAGCTTTTTGTCCCACATAGTAGTAAATGGTGTGAGGCACGCGGTCGGTCCGTAGACCGACCAGCTCAAAAGCTGGGCCTAAAAAAAGGAGCCGCTTATTGCTCTTTCTTTTATACTCGTTTCCGGAGTGTCTTTTGCACATGTGTGGATTTCCTTTGAAAGGAAGTGACGTCGTCCATCTGTGTGCGTACGTGTGCGCGTGTGTGAGTACATGTGTATATACACGTGAATGTGAGTGTATGTACGCAAACGTGAATATATGTACGTGTGTGGACGTGGGCGCATATGTTTGTGTGCGCGTATGTATGCGACAAGTAATATAGCTTGAAATGTGAATGTGTTTTTGTGTGAGCCTAGAAAAGGCTCGCGCAATACTCCCCTTCCTAGGAAAAAAAAACATATATGCAGTGTATACATATTTATATATATATATATTTTTTGTAAGTAATGTTTTCGGCAGTTGATTTTTCGTCCTGTTTGTTTTTTTTTTTTTTCTGCCGTTGGTGTGATTGTTTGAAAAAAACGTCAAAAAACGGAATGTCAAAAACGGAGTGTGTTCGTAAAAAAAAGTATTTACTTACGCGTGGAAAAGCGTTTACTCTTTGTTTTTAGGCTGACATTTGTTTGTTTGGTTTTATTGTGTGCTGACATGTGCAACGAGATGTTTGGACAGATAAGTGAATTGTTCATTTGAAAGGAAAATTTTTTGTTTCGTGGTGACGTTGTGTGTCCAGTTGCCATTGTCTTCGCATGTGCGTCTGTGGTAATGTGTGTACATTGTCTGTACGGGCGTTCGTTGTGCATTCGTTCGTGGTTGGAGTGGATATATTGCTAGAGAAAATCCATATATATTTTTCAAGTTTTACTCTAATCTAATGGTGATTATAAAGTGTTTTTTGAAACGCGTTTACATATGGTTAAGCATTATAAAGCTTTGCTTTGTTTATAATATTAAAAATTTTAATTAATTATGTTATAACTTTTATACTCTACCGATTTATAATACAGGGTGACCCCCAAAAAACAAAAGCTAAATGGAGGCCATCTAGAAGATATGCTGTAGAACGGAGAAAAAAAGGCCAAAGACCCTCGTGTTTTGATGTGATGTTTTGAATATAATAAACTAGTTATGACCAAAGTTTCATTTCATTCAGACAAAACACTAAGAAACGGGGCCTAATTGGAGTTGGGGCCCGTTTTTTTTTGGGGGGGGGGGTCACCCTGTATGAAAGCTCTGCTTGACATAAGTTGTTAAACAT
>NC_136488.1:20260615-20698115 GCF_053919585.1 Euprymna scolopes
TATATATGTATATATATACATATATATATGTATATATATATGCATATGTATATATATACGTATATGTATATATATATACATATATATGTATATATATACATATATATGAATATATATACATATATATGTATATATATGTATGTATATGTATATATATATACATATATATGTATATATACATATGTATACATATATGTCTCTATATATATGTATGTATATATATATATGTCTCTCTATATATGTATGTATATATATGTATATATATATATATATATATATATATATATATTCTCTCACGGATGATTACTAGATATAAAAGAATGTCAAGTCTTTGCTATGAAATAGAAAGAGTTTTGCTTACTTCCTCAGCGAGTTGAGCAAGTCCTTCTCTCAAGGCATACATATTGCTGATTGGCGCAGTGTGATGGTATCTGTCAAATCAAGAAGGTGAAATTTCAAGAATGAAATATGGGTGGATAGAATTGAAATCCAATCTAATTATAATCACCAATCCGGATTGGTCAATATTTAACCATCCGTTGCCAACCTTCATTCACACACCTTACAACATTCATTCACACACCTTACAACTTTCATTCACAACTTTCATTCACAACTTTCATTCACAATTTTCATTCACAATTTTCATGAGGATGATTAACTTAGGAATCTATTTTACAATATATTTGTCCTTTAACTTAACATAACTATTGTATAAGCCTTTTATAATTATTTTATAAAACACACAATGCACATAATGACGATTAACACCTTACAATATATTTCCCTTTTATTCCCTTTTATATTTTCATAAAAACTTAGGCGAAAAATAGAGTAGAAACATTGTTTTCTTGTTCCTCGTTCATGGCAGCGTTTACAGTTAGAAAATCCCCTAGAAACAAACTTAATCACAGAGAAATAACCCATACAAGAAAATAAACAAAATAATCATCATCACCACCACCACCACCATCATCATGTCGTCGTCATTACTTCAATTGCAATGTACTTGTAGGGACTAGAGTTATTTCCCTTTTGGGATAAATTAATTTCTAGGTTACAGTTATTTCCTTTGGTAAAAAGGGTAGATACTTCCATCTTGTCTCGTATTGTTGAGATGTAATTTCTCCCTCCTGTGTTGACTACACATATTACAGCTAACAATGGCTTCCCATAACAGAAAAGAAATTATGAAAAAATCTAAGTCTTCACTTAAAATGTTTTTGAATGAATTATGTATTTTTCATGTTTTTGAATGCATTATGTATTTTTCATCATATGTCTTGTGTCGTTTTCCTGTCTATATACTTCATTGTAGACAAACTATAAATAAATGAAATGTCTTTATCCACCACAGGCTTTTATCATCCAGCACTTACATAGAGCCACTGTAATACATGGTGATTCTTAGCAACATCCAATATGCTCAAAGAATTCATTTAAATTCCTTAGTGTGTTGCAAATTGTAATAAATCAGAATATTAGATGAGGAAACAAAAAATCCATAATGGCTGCCGCTGAATATAACTTCACACGTACATGAACTCTTTTCTCTTCCAACAGAACTATCTAATCTTTTGCCTTCTTCCAAATACATGGATTCATATTTCTATGACTAACCCTCTTCTCCTTTTCCACATTCCTAGAAATGCATATAATAAAGTGGTTATAAATGCTAGGACGGACGTTCCTCGTCACTTATTCTACAAGACCAATAATAGCAACAGAGAGGCCATTCTTCATAAAAGTGTCTTTATTAAAACAAATTCATAAAATAACAAAAATAAAATAACGGGTGTAGGGGTGGGAGACAACATATTTTTAGATATTTCATAGGATAATATTTAAAAATTTGGAGGATAAACACATACCTTCTTGTTCCATCGGCTCCCCAGTAGTTTGCTAATTCCACCATGTCGAAATAAAAAGATGTTACTTTCTTTTTTCTGGTTAGAACTTTTTGTCTGGGAACAAACAACAAATAAATAAATTTTACCTGAAAACTTCAACAGAAACGTTTTCAGAACATAATTCATATTTTCATTGCAGGTCAGTAACTTTCACTTTACAAAATATTGTGTAATGTGCAAAAGTGCAAACGATCTCCAAATAAATAAAAGTAAAATCAATAAATTTTAGGGTAAATTTTCAGATTAGGTCCACCTCCACAATTTTCTTTTAAATGACAACTTTTATAGGTTTTCTGCCATGCTGAATACGAAAATCACCTTGAAATTTTGCAGAAATAATTAGTTATTGAGATATAAAATGTTGTATTATGCATTGTATTCTTTGGCGGCCATCTTTGTTATGCATGTAGATTTGTTTATGGCGCGCGTAGGCGCATAAAAACCGATGGCCGCCAAAGAATACAATGCATAATACAACTTTTTATATCTCGATAAGTACTTTTTCTGCAAAATTTCAATGCAATTTCCGTTTTCAGAATAGTAGAAAACTTATAAAAGTCGTCATTTAAAAGAAAATTGCGGAGGTGGACCTAATCTAAAAAAATACCAATTTTAGTTATCCTCGTCTCTATAATGAAAAGCAAAGTGCATTTATTAGTATATAAATTAGTGTTGAGCTGATTAATCGGAATCGGAAAAATCGGAACTTTTCGGATTATTGGAATCGGAATTGGAAGAATTTGTCACTATTCTCCGATGCCAAAAACGAATCTTTAAATTGATATTTTTATTTGCTTTTGGTTAAAGCAATATCTTCTACTGTTCATAGTAATCATAAAATAATAAATATTTGCTGATATTAAACTACCAGTAAAACTTTTAGGAGATTTTTATGCGTGAAGGCATAAAACTTCTAGTAAAATATTAATTCGAAACAGAAAAGCACAGAATAATTGGCCATCACCTCTTTTAAAAACAAAACAACAAAATTATTTCATAAGGAGCGGGACTGTGTTCAAGGACTGTGTTCAAGGACTGTGTTCAAGGACTATGTTCAAGGACTGTGTTCAAGGACTATGTTCAAGGACTATGTTCAAGGACTGTGTTCAAGGACTGTGTTCAAGGACTGTATTCAAGCTAGAAATAAAAGAAGGAATAGAAAGTTTTAGGATATTCCGATGCCACGAAGCAGAAACTTGAAGTGTCCTCAGATTGTCTAAAGGAGGTCTTCAGTGAAGTAATCGCAGCCCGAGAGTATTCAGTGGACAGAGAGTAAGAGAAGAGAGGTCTGTCTTCTGTGCTGGTCTGAGCTCCTCTCATGACTGATGGCTAGTTTCTGACAGGGTAATTAGTTTCTTAAGGGATATATAATGTCAATGCACCCTGCCAGTTCATTGATCAGTCAGTGGCCACATCAGTCAAGAAGGGGGCATTAATCCAAAAGAGGAAACAGCACAGTATAGTGACTGCTACAAACTAAAATGGATAGATCATTTTTTTTTCTTTTACAAGGTGGTCACCACTTATCAAAGCCCAGAAGCCACTCCGGGATAAGAGTTATTGCATGTACTAATTTATTTAATAAAGAACACAGTCCTTGTTAGTGTGGAGATTTAATAAAGTGTCTACTTAAGGGGGCAGTTCATCAGGAATTTGTTTACGTTCGACTTGAAGACATCCAGGTTGTAGTCAGGTGGGAAGCAAGCAGACGGAACAGAGTTCCACAGGCGTGCAGTTCTAAGAAAGAAGATCATCCTCCAAAAATTTATTTTTATATTTGAGAACATATCTGCACATTTTACATATATTTTTATCGTAATCATGGAAGAATAACAACTCTATAGTTAAATGTTTAGAGATTTATAAGGAATCGGAATTGGTACTTGTATCGGAATGGGGAATAATATTAGAATCGTCCCATCATTAATATAAATATAATATATATATATATATAAAAAATATATAATATAATATATACGAATTGTCACACACAAAAAAAAATGTGCCTTTTTCGAGCTTCCGGAATAAACCATTTCAAAAGGAGAAGGCAAACGAGAAAGCTAATAGTAAGTCAGACATTCCTCGCTACATAAAAAGAATTTGGTAAGAAATCTACTACTTTGATTAAAAACTCGTCCTCATGATCATCATTATGATCATGATCATCATCATCATAATGATATCATGGCGATAATTATAATCATCAGACAAGGATTTTATAGGCCGAATGTCCATCCTGACGTCAACACAATGAGGTGATGCGGATCAGTGATTTGATCGAGACATCATCTCTAGATGTTTTTCTTTAGACATTTCAGAAATTATAATATTAATTTATATCTGAAAAATTAAATTACTGATGTGATTCTATCATTTAAAATGAATATTGGTGCAAACACTGGCATTTTTTTGCCTGGGTTTCAGAATGTGTATCCACTGGTTTAATATAATAATTGTGTATCTGCATATTAAAAAAAATCTTTGTAAACTCGAAAAACGTAATCTATTTCTTTTGTCACAAGTTAACATCAAAGATATAAAAAAAAATCCAACTGTTAAATATTCAAATGTCACCCAGCAGAAATAAAACGTACTTGGCACAGATGTGCATCTAACCGGAATAAACAAACACCCGGTCGATTGTGAGAAATAATCGTCAACTGATTTAAAACCACCTGCAAAGACTATGCTATCTAAAAATGTTAGCTGCAGACAGCAATACCCTGTTACTAAATAATGCTATAGTGACAGCAAAAGCAAAATTGCAGAATGAGTATTTGCAGGTGGATGTGTAGGCTTCAAAAATGATTATTGTTTATAACAATCAAACTGGAGATTGGAATACCGAAATTGGCGATCGAGTTCAAGAAATCACCTTGTCATTTCTTCACTAACACTTGACAATAAAGCAGAGATAGACTCGCTACATCTGTTCTGAAAAACTTATTTTCTTTTTTTGTTGTAGTTTTTCCTCGTTTTTTTACTTCCCAAGACTTTGGGGGAAGACGTCGAGAGTATCATAATAGAACCAAATTTAGTGTCGACGAATTTGATTTGTCGACTGATGCTTTGAGATTTTTTAATTTTATCTTATTCTTGATGGCAGCTTTTCAGATTTTGTCAAAAGAGATGATTATCCTGTGCACCTAGCTAATACGCGTATTCATAACCAAAAATCGTTAAATCCTGCTAAATATTTGGAGTCCTGCTTATAGTTTATTATTATTATTATTATTATTATTATTATTATTATTATTATTATTATTATTTGAGAGATCACTGTTCATAAGATAAAGATTTAATAAAGTTTGTAGAATTGTTGCGAGATTTCTCTAGGTTTTATTGAATCAAAAATGGATAAAAAATGGATCAACAGAATTTTTTTGTTCAACCAAACGAAAACAATGAAACAGAACACACTTACTTTGCTCGTTCAGAAAATGAAATCGGACTAGCACCAGGGGGCGCTCCTAACACTTTTTGCGAGCCGGTATAAAGGACGTCTATTTCTTGAAATTTAGAAAAAAACAAAACATGAAACAAATAAAAGGGTTTTCATTATTAATTGCTAGTTTTTCTATATTCGTGAAAATATTTATATTAAGGCAACATATATACAACTATCTTGTGAGATTTTTAAAGTTGCACTTAAATAGTATTTAAGCTGACATATCAAATTTTGATTCTGACTTGCCAATTTTTATTTGTTCTTGTTGTATCATGTTATTGCTTCTATAATAACGTATTTCAGTACAGTTTATTTAAAGATGATGCAGGCTTATCCATAAAACTGGAATTATGATTTAAAGAAAAAAAAAACTTTTGTCATTGAGAAAAATTCATCCATAATTTATTTTTGTAAGCTGGTAAAGGTTTTTTTCTGAATTACATCATGGCCGATTCCTTTTTTTCAATTTCTTTGCTATAAATGTGAATATGTGAATACATATACTCAAAAGATGGAGCATATATATATATATATATATATATATATATATATATATATATATATATTTAAAGGGGGTTAAAACAGTAGTCTAAAGAGCAGAGTGTATTTTAATGTGATAGTAAAATTACTAATTTAATTAAAACACAAGAAAAGAACAGTGCTCGTTGTAATTCAGATATATAATAAGCTCGATAGGCAAATATACTAGAGCTACTTTAATATTTAGTAATGTGATTGATAATTTAAAATTCAAATTAGAATTAAATATTAAAAATCTGTTTCATAAGGAACAACAACAAAGGCAATATATATATATATATATATATATATATATATATATATATATATATATATATATATATATATATATATATACTTGCCTCATGGTCGGGTCACCGTCGACTAAACTGGTTCCCCCCACCAAACTTGTTTAGTGAGGAGGGTGGCTAGTCTCCCTGAAGGATTAAAAACAAGACCTTCCAAAAGGCGAATGAACCCTTTTTCGGGGTCAACAGCCAACTAACACCGTGTGTTTGTGTGTATGTATGTGTGTCTTGGGGTGGAGAGGGCTCCCGTAAGCCGTGGTGAAGGCAACCTTTCTAGGAGAAGCAAATCTCTGATTTAAAAAACCATAAAGCGGGAGGCGAGTACCCGCATTAAGCTGGTCTGCAGTTTAACTTGTTGCTGACTATCTTGCGCTTACTTGTTGCTGGATCTCAACATTTTGAACCGAGAGAGAGACTTAGCTGTCGTACAAAGCTAAGACTCTGTAACATCATCTGTGTATAGATACTCCTTTAGGCATTTGTCTATAAAAATGGTCCTATGGTGATGAAAGTAATTTTTGGGCTCATGGACTTTAAGTGTCTGAAGGAGTGGCACTCGTCTGACAAGACGTTGAAATCATCATTCATATATATATATATATATATATATATATATATATATATATATAGTGAATAATAAATGACAAAAGACTATATTCTAAAGTTAATAATGTTGACTATCTTATAGTACATTCCTTTAATTCAGTTGACATTTACAATTCTTGACAGTATCTGTTTCGTAGCGCAAAGTCAATCACTTAATTATAATATCAATTAGTGAATCTAGTATTCAAAATGGTGTAATGGAAACATAGTATGAGATATTTACAGCTTCCCTTCCAATTTTCGGATTTTAATCATGTCAAAACGCACTTTATTTCCTTTTGATGGATTGATTTTTGCTACTTCTTCTGATGAGTTAAGGGCAAAATAGATTCACTGATATAATAATTAAGTGATTGATTTTGCGCTAGGAAATAGATACTGTCAAGAATTGTAAATGTCAACTGAATAAAATGAAATAAATTATAAGGTGGTCAACATCATGAATTTTGGAACATAGTCTATTACATTGAGCTTCTTAGATAAGGATTGGTATATATTATAAGAAAATATATTTCCACAGAAATATATATATATATATATATATATATATATATATATATATATATATATATATATATATATATACACGTTTTATTTTTTATTACCGTATCTTTCTGTTAAGTTACATTGTTGTTTCAGCTACTTGGCCGTTTTTTTGGCCGTCTGTAGCATCCTCAGACTTTTACAGAAATGTTCCCTATTTTGGGATGAGAGAGTGAAAGAGTGAATGAGGTCAGGGGGGTGCGAGGAGGGCGGAAGAAATAGAGGAAGGAAACAAGGGGGGAAGGTGGGGGGCGGTTGGTATGTTGATAATGTTTCAGTTTTGGGGTTTAAGGAACTTGTGGGGGAGGGTTTGGTAAGTTTATTTCTGGTGTGGCTGAGGGCATAGGATACATGGAGGGGAAGGGGAATATGTGGGGGTGGGAGGAGGGTGGTTACTTTAAAATTCGGGTCTTAATGTTAAAGTTTTTATGCGTCTCCTTGGTGAGATGATTTCTTGGTAAGTGTGTCTTGACCTGTTGGGTGTTCACTTATGTTTGGAGGCGGGGGGAGGGGGCTATGATTAGGTTTATTTATTTTTAGTTTTTATTTTGTTGTTAATTGTTTGGAGGGGGTTAGTTAGCGGTCGCGAGCACGGGTACACACATGCGCACGTACACACATATATACTTAAAAGGAACGGTCACATGTACACATACATCCCCGCCCTGGCGTGCAAATATATGCACACATGTGCGCCTGCATGCGTAGACACCTGCGCTGCTCTCGCTCACCTCAAATTTTCTTTAAGGTGCTAAAATTGGGTACGTGTGTGTTGGCATGGATGCGCTCATATACAGATACATACATACATACATCGACGCCCC
Source organism: Euprymna scolopes (assembly GCF_053919585.1). NCBI lineage: Eukaryota > Metazoa > Mollusca > Cephalopoda > Sepiida > Sepiolidae > Euprymna > Euprymna scolopes. The sequence continues at coordinate 20,268,774 of NC_136488.1, forward strand.
TGCCCCCAAGGAGCCGATTATACGGGCTCATATTGATTCAGGCAATCTTGCACCCCACGCATACATGCAAGTGCATGCGCACATACAGATACCAGTATTCGTGAACACGTACATCGACATATATACACACAGCTGCACACTCTCACGCACTATGTGGACAGCAGGCAGCGGGCACATATACTTTCACATCCACACACGCATACACAGGTACAGGTTTTTACATAGGAGTTTTCCTTCTAGATGCATGTTTTAATGAAGACTGGGTGATGCATCTTTATCAGTGAATTAATGCGTCCCCAGACTGAAAATTACAATGGCCTTGCGCGGTAAATACAGTGCTTAGCCTTTCCAAATGGTCACCCAACTGGTGCTGGCCAGGCTCATCGTTGCTTAACTTCGGTGATCTGGTGAGAACCGGTGTCACCATGATTGTGCCATATATATATATATATATATATATATATATATATATATATATATATACTACATAGATGACAATTTGGGAATTCTAGGCAGTGGTTGGTTCTGCACAAAGCCTTCACCACTATAAACAAACTTTCATTTTATATTTGTATTTTTTTTCTTTATTTTTTTTTTCTTCTTTTATCCTTTTGTTCATAATTTGAACTCTGCATCATTATTTTAATTCTACTTCTACCAATATTCATTATTTTAATTCTACTTCTACCAATATTCATTATTTTAATTCTACTTCTACCAATATTCATTATTTTAATTCTACTTCTACCAATATTCATTATTTTAATTCTACTTCTACCAATATTCATTATTTTAATTCTACTTCTACTAATATTCATTATTTTAATTCTACTTCTACCAATTCATTATTTTAATTCTACTTCTACCAATATTCATTATTTTAATTCTACTTCTACCAATATTCATTATTTTAATTCTACTTCTACCAATATTCATTATTTTAATTCTACTTCTACTAATATTCATTATTTTAATTCTACTTCTACCAATATTCATTATTTTAATTCTACTTCTACCAATATTTTAATGCTATGTGAACCATTCTATTAACCTACATATGTTATTTCTATTTTACAGATATTTTATAATTTCCTGCTTGAGCGTTTGTTAATGTCTATATTAAATCTGTAATTAATCTATTGCTTTTTCTTTAATATCTTATTATTCTTATTAAATATATTTCTTTTCCTCCATAATTAAAATAGCTTACCTTCTTTTCATACATTTTAAAAATATTTACGTTGGTTTCATTTTTTTTTTAATACTAACTCGTTTTTACACAGTTTTAACGATTTTAACGATTTGAATTCCTACTTTCAGGATCTGTTAAATAATATTTATAAAGACTATTAAACCTACTCTCCGCGTTCTCTTTGGCATAAGAACCTCTAAGAATAAGTTCCTACTAATGGTTCTTGGCATAGTTATATGTCTTCAAACTGTGTTCCTAAAATATTACATATTGTGAGCCTTTGTTACTTTTATGTAACGTGTCTCAGTGTGTATTTGTTCTGTATTTGTTTATACATATATAGGCATGGAAGATTCTTTTTTATTTTTTTTACTCATGTTCACTCCTTACAAAGCATATCGCCACTTGGACGTAAGGGGCTAATATTTGGGGCCATGTCTAGGAAAGATTAACAAGATGTTGGTTTATGTTACATTCAAACTTCTGGATATCTGTACAGCAGGGAGGGAATTCCAAAGTCTAGCTGTTCGAGGGGAGAAACTATTAGAATAGAAAGCTTTCTGGCATTTAGGGACATCATCAGTGAAGGAGTGAGATCTTATTGCTAAACAGGTTTGTCGGGGATATGTATGTCGAGGGGGGTACAAGTGAAACGAGTTCATCAGAACACATTCCATTAAAATATTTGTAAGACAAGCACAGTGATGCAACATTGTGGTGATGGGATGGGGGCTGGAGCTTAGTTGATAAAGTGGGACCGATTAGATTGACAGCTCTTTTTTGGACTTTACCTAAGAGGGAGAGACTAGTGGTAGATACACCAGCCCAGATGTGGCAACAATACTCCATGCATGGGCGAATGTTGGCTTTGTAAAGATACAGGATACTCTCAGGCGTGAGTAGTTTTCTAGCTCGATAGAGGGAACCCACCTTTTTGCAGCAGCCTTTGCAATGTCCTCTATGTTGGAATGATTAAAAAAACAAATCTCATCTTCGTACACCAAAAGTGATATAAATAATGTTATGCATTTATTTATTTCAGTTTACTCGACCCACCCCTCTCTATCTCTCTTTATATATCCATAAAATTCATGTTTACAAACTGAATAATTCTGTAAACTTAAAGCGAATATAAATATTAATACTAATATTTATAGGACAATCCTAACCAGATGAAAGTGCTCAATATGCGAAATAGAGCATTGATGTAAGAAAATCAATTTAAACTCTGCAGATTAGATTTTACAATTTATTATTCGATAATGAATACAAGTTGACAACTTAAAATTTTCCTTATTCCATGGAGTTTCAAAGAAAGGCTTGTATTTCCAGAGAAAAATAGTTAGCAAAATAATGTCCATAGGCAAGCTATAATTTTGCTGGTTATCACAAAAATTGAAAAATACAAAATATGAGAGAAGTCATATTTGTAATAAAGTTGATAGTCATGAGGAAATGCATAGAATAAAAGAATATTTTAAATGAAGTCCAGGATCGATGAAGAAAAGGTGGAGGAATGTGGAAATCCAAAGAAAATATTGATTGGTTAGATGTGGAAATACAAGTGATATCGGCCAAATAGTCCGAGTGGTTGGTCGGTATACAATAAGGAAAATTTAAAGTTTCTAACTTATATTCCTTGTCGAATAATAAATTGTTGTAATTCTAATTTACAGAGTTTAAATTGATTTTCTCATATATATATAGTAAGTTATAAAATATATATGGCAATTAAGCTACACTGAATATTCCGCGTTTCATCCACTCTAGGACTCTTCAGGCTTATGTGCATAAGCCTGAAGAGTCCTAGAGTGGATGAAACGTGGAATATTCAGTGTAGCTTAATTGCCATATATATTTTATAACGAAGGTGAGGTGGTGGAAGGGGAAGGGGGGATGTTGTTTCCCGTGTTTAAGCCGTCATTAGTAGAGAGGTGTTAGGAGATTCTTTTAGCTTGATGATTCACACATATATATATATATATATATATATATATATATATATATATATATATATATATATATCACTATAATAATTTTCAAGTGAATATCACCAATTATTTTCATACCTACAGATACTATTGTTTCATGCTTACGCAATCATCAGTGTAGAAAGTGATAAAACTGGTTAGAAGATTGAAACCCAGTAACAAAGTTACCCTTAACTTCGTAGGCTAGCATCCTACCTCAACACCATTAGGGGAAATTAAGTGTCTATAAATGCCAAGTCATCAGCTATACATGGCGCATAGTTAGAGCATATTCAACGACCGGAACTTGAAATGTTACATTTGTGCTAAAGTTTCAAGTCTGTAGACCAAAAATTGACAGTGTAGTTTGGCAGGGAACGTTCCTCACATAGAAAGACAGACAAGATCATATATATATATATATATATATATATATATATATATATATATATGTATGTATGTATATGCATATATATATGCATATATATATATATATATATATATATATATATATATATATATATGTATGTATGTATATGCATATATATATGCATATATATATATATATATATATATATATATGTATGTATGTATATGCATATATATATGCATATATATATATATGTATATATATATATGTGTATATATATATATGTATGTATATGTATATATATATATATGTATGTATGTATATGCATATATATATGCATATATATATATGTATATATATATATGTGTATATATATATATGTATGTATGTATATGCATATATATATGCATATATATATATGTATATATATATATGTGTATATATATATATGTATGTATATGTATATATATATATATGTATATATATATATATATGTATGCATATGCATATATATATGTATATATATATGTATGTATATGCATATATATATGTATATATATATGTATGTATATGCATATATATATGCATATATATATATGTATATATATATATGTATATATGTATGTATATGCATATATATATATATGTATATATATATGTATATATGTATGTATATGCATATATATGCATATATATATTTATATATATATGTATATATGTATGCATATGCATATATATATATATATGTATATATGTATGTATAAGCATATATATATGTATGTACGTATATATATAAAAATGAGTTAAATCACAGATTAAATAATCAAATGAATTATTGTCTTATTAAATATTACAGTGAGATAATATTTTCAAGACGATTCTAGCCAAAAAAGTAAAGCTCAATATATAAAAATAGAGCAAAATATTGCGCAACCCCAAAGATTCTGGATTTTTTTCTAAACCTCAGTATATAAAATCATGGGCTTTAAATTTGTATTATTTCTTTTCTTTTCATCAACCTTTCTCGTTGAGATATTTTGAAATATCAGAAAATCATCTTTGTTGGCACCATTTTTTTGTTTTTCATGTATATTAAAATGAAGAAGTTGATAAAAAAAGAACGGTAGATGCAAAAAAAAAAAAAAAAAATTACCCCAGCCATCCATAAACATGGCCGTTCCGCCAAGAGCTGCCACAGAATCTACCACCAAAATGCAATCATACCTAAAAAGGAAAAAATACTTAAAACTTAATTCCAAAAGAAGAAGACATTGATATTTTTACTAAGACAAATCTTAGAAAAGTGTTAGTAATAGGATAGAAAGATTGTGCAGCGCCAGTTGTGAGTAAGGAAGACCCGTTGTTTTGAACATTAGCATTTTAATTTCTGGATGGAGAGATATTGATGCAAAATACTTAATGAGAACCCTTCACATTCATCGCTTGAAGTGTTTCATGTGAATGAATAGTCTGGTGAAGGGTGAACTCACTTTTTTATTCACCCTATTCCCTCTGCTTCATTTTTTGTTATCAAGTAAGATCTATGACTTACTTGTAGTTCCATCAAATACTTTTGCAAGCAAAATCCGATCCGGCATTTTGCTAAATCCTACCCTCTGATAAGAAAGAAAGTATTTCTTCTAAAAGGGTTTTTAACATGTTTTATTAACTATTTGTTCATAATTTTAATTATATTTAAACAATATTCTAAGTAAAGAGTACATCACAAATGACAGAGAAAGACAAACACCTTTTATATACCAATTTATCTGAACTACAGCTCTTACCCGTGTCTTAGCCTTGTCTTTCACTCACTGTTTTACTTTAACTCTCCTATCCTAGGTCACGTGATTGTTTTAAACCAATTAAGGCTTTGTATTTACCTACTCTTTTTTTTTTGTCTGGATATGCTTTTCACTTTTTCTCACCACTGAACTATGGAACCCAATTAGTAATTAGATAAAAGATAGATAATTTAGGAATAAATTTGATGGAAATAATAATTACTTATGACATAAATAGCCAACACCGTTCAAGTCTTGTAGAGTCCCTGATGAAGATTCTCCTTGCGTCAAAAACAGCAACACTGGTTTATAAGTAATAAGGTGCTGAGAAATAGAAAACAAAACTATACATGTAACTGTTGTAGAATAATAATATTATTAATAATAATAATAATAATAATAATAATAATAATAATAATAACAACAACAATAATAATAACAATAATAATAATAAAACACATGAAAGAGTAGACCCAGCAAATCGAAGAAGGGACAGAGAATAAAATCAGCAAGGAAATTCTCTGCAAAAAATGGCAAACTGGAGAGCACCAGGTCACAGCGGAATGCATGCCTATTGGTTTAAAAACTTCATAACACTACATGAATTGGATGTATCCAAGAAGCACAAGTACCAAAATGAATGACAAAAAGGCGCAGAAAAAGGAACCATCCCCAGCAACTACAGGCCTATTACATGCTTACTTACAATATGGATAATACTAACAGCACAGCTGATGGAACAAATTTATAATTCCCTTCATAACTGTGGACTACTTCCTAAGGAACAGAAAGGACGCAAAAAGGAAAAAGAGGAACACATAACCTATTATTATACATAGACCAAAGGATTCTGAATGAGTGGAAAAAAAGAACTTGACCATGGCATGGATCAACTACAAGAGAGTGTATGACAGAATCCTGCAAGCATGGATAATTGAATGCCTGAGAATGTACAAAATACGAAGCAAGATTATCAATTTAATAGAAAATGAAATGAAAATATGGAGACTTGAATTGACATAACAGATATTAAAATATTCCTTATCACCACTACTATTCATTATAGCTATGATGCGCATTAACAACATACTAAGAAAATGTCAAGCTGAATAGAAGTTCACTAATACAGATGAAAGAATGAACCACCTAATGTACATGGATGACCTGAAGTTATTTGTAAAAAAGGAATTAGAGACGCTAGTAAACTGTTGTGGGGGAATAACCTTCCAAATGGACTGTTCTATCCATTATATAAACCATAGACCTTTTGATCCCAGGTGTGGATTAAACACCAGAGTGACCTTCGCCTGCTCGGTGACGTTTACTACTCTTTTCAGTTGTAACCCTTTTACGTTGTTGTTCCAGTAATACATTGTTTAAACTCTGTTCTGTTTTCTTTGTGGCTTATTGCAAGCCATAACACTGGCGACATTGAATTCGGAGAACGTACTCACGTTTTAAAACAGTGTTCTAAAAAACTAAAAACTGACGACATTGGATCCAAGGAGCATACTAAAATCGAAACCATTAAGGACATTGAAAAAAAAAAATACTCGCGTTGAAATAGTATTCTAAAAATACTAACGAAGTCCAACTCAAATGTTTTCAAGCGTAACGAAGTGTCTAAACACTTGCAAGTGAAAGGTTCACAGTAACTAAAAAAAAAAAAAACGCAGATCATTATGGAAAAAAAAAAGATGAAAAGAAAAAAGTTTGTCACGACTTTCAAAGATAGCGCTGTACTTTTGCAAAAAGAAAAAGGTTCGTCACCACTTACAAAGGTAAATTTTTATTCTTTTGGAAAAAGAATTCGTCACTTTTGGTTTTCGCTGCTAAAATCGGGCGTTATTTGTTTTTCTCTAGAGAAAAATATACACTTGATTTTTTTTTCTGTAGACAATGAACTTTTTATAGATTTATGTTTTTTTGTTCGTTTTATTGTCTGGAGGAAGAAATAAGAAAGAATAAAACGGTTTTGTAAAATTCAGCGAACGTTTTGAAATTGCTAATGCTGACAAAGCGAAATGGACGAATTTAAAGTAGTGTTGGAACATTTGACCAAGTTGCATATCGATGCCACAAAGCGTCAGTTACAATTCGAGGAACAGCAAAAGGAATTGCAAAAACAGTTAGCGGAATGTCAAATATGAACCGAAAAACAGTTAGCCAAACGTCAATTACAGAAATTGTTAAAAATAATGCGAACGCGGAAAGCAATTCAACATTTTCTCAGAATACAAGATGGACCGCGATAGACAATTTTAAATACAAGGAAGAGGAAAAATCATTCGCAGCGTATTTTCGGTGTTATGAAGATTTTTTTTAATATTGACTACAGCAACTGGTCTGATCAAAAGAAAACCAGACTTCTACTACGAAAATTGGAAACGGCTGAGCATGATAAATTCGTAGATTACATCTTGCCTCAGAAAATAGCAGATTTATTATTCAATGAGACGGTAAATTTGTTAACAGAACTTTTCTCGCCGAAAACGTCTCTTTTCCATAAGCTTTGGAGATGTTTGAATGTGGTAAAAGGCGATAATGACGATTTTTCCACCTACGCAGCTATAGTGAACAAACACTGTGATGACTTTAAGTTGCCTGAACTAACAGCAGACAATTTTAAATGTCTTGTGTTTGCGCAAGGGTTAACCTCTGGAAAAGATGCGGAAATCAGGCGCAGAGTCTTTAAAAAATTAGAAAATGAACCGAACTTAACACTTCAAAAATTGAGTAAGGATTGTCAAAAAGTAGAAATTATAAAAAAAGATGCAAGAAATATCGAAGCAGGCATCGCGAATATAAAAAAAGTAACTCAGAAAAAACCGTCGAAATGGCACACAGACACTAATCACCGAAACTCATAAAACTAAAACCACTGAGCGTTTGTTTCAGATGTGGTGGAATACATTGGGTAAGGGATGGCCATTTTTAACAGAAAGATGCCATTTATGCAATAAGATCGGTCATAAAAGTTCGCACTATAGGAAAACTCAGAATAGAAGCCGTGTACGTCAAACCAGAAGGACGTCGTAGATGAAAATCTACGCAAATATGTAACGGTTAACATTTTCGGCAAGGCTATTAAATTCCAATTAGTCAGTGGATCTGATCTTTCAATAATAAATCTCAAAACGTGGAAAATATTACGAAAGCCGACTATGTTAACAACTAACAGAACAGCGACGGCCGTTAATGGTACAAAATTTCAAACGTCACTTTACGGGGGAAAACAAAAAAAAATAAGATTGTATGTGCTAAAAGATAGTGAGAACCTGTTCGGTTCTGACAGCATTGGAGGAGTTTCGTCTCTGGGATCTTCCCATATCCACATTCTGCAAGAAAATAGATACCCGCCCAGCAGAAATGGAGAAACTTATAACTTGTTTTAAAAAGAATTCACAAACGTATTTACTCCTGGCCTGGGGAGATGTACATAAATGGCCGCAGATTTTAAGTTGAAACCTGGCACATAACCGGTGTTTAAAAAGAAACGTAATGTCCCGTTTGCTTCCCTGAACAAAATAAATTAGGAACTAGACAGATTAGAAAGCATCGGTATACTGGCTAAAATTGAATATAGTGAGTGGGCTGTTCCAGCAGTTTACGTAAAGAAAAGGTCCGGGGAAATTTGTGTTTGTGCCGACTTCGCGACCGGACTCAACGGGTCCTTAGAAGATTTTCACTATCCATTACCTAGTCCAGAAGAAGTGTTCACGAAATTAAATGGCGGCAAGTTTTTTTCTAAGATCGACCTAAGCGACGCTTAACTACAGATTCTGGTAAACGACAAAAGTGCTAACCTCCTCTGTATTAACACTTATCAGGGTTTTTACAGATACGAAAGACTCGCGTTTGGGGTCAAGGTGGCACCCGCAATATTCCAGCAAGTAATGGATACTATGCTGTCCGGCTTGGACACCACAATCGCATATCTTGATGACATTATCATAGTGAACAAAAGCAGGGAGGAACATGAAAAACATATCAGACAAGTATTCAGTCAAATATAAGATTATAAATTTAAGATCAAAGCAGATAAATGCGAGTTCTTTTTACAAACAATTAAATAGACCCAGATAGGGCGACCGCTATTTAAAAAATGCCTGCACCAGTAAACATAACTCAATTGCAAAGTTTTTTTAGGTTTGGCAAATTATTACCAGGGGTTCATCCCAAATATGCACAAATTGCGCGCACCACTTAATGAATTGCTGAAAAAGGATAAGACTTGGGAATCGACAGAAGATTGCCAGACATCATTCCAAGAAATAAAAAGAATCCTGACTTCAAAACTATTCCTAGCGCATTTCAACCCGCAGTTGGACATAATAGTAGCTAGCGACGCTAGTCAATATGGTGTCGGGGCGTGCATGCTACATCGATGGCTCAAAACAGCCTATTGCTTTCGCATCACGGACTCTCTTGCCAGCGCAAAAGAATTATTCTCAGATCGAGAAAGAGGCCCTAGGAAATATATTTGCAGTTTGAAAATTCCACCGTTCTTGTACGGAAGACATTTTTTTCTACAAACCGACCATAAGCTGTTGATATCCATTTTTGGATAAAAAAAAAGGACTTCCAACATTCACTGCGAACCGACTATTAAGATGGGGAACTATTCTGCTGAACTATAATTTTACAATTCAATTTCTCCCCTAAAAAAACTAGCCCATGCAGACGGTCTATCGAGACTGATTCCTGCCAAAATGGAACCACTTGAAGATTCAGTAATCGCGACACTACGTATTAATAGTGATGTAAAAACCGTGATAAACAATATTATCCGCAAACTGCCGGTCAAACTTCAGGAAATTAAGTCAGAATCCCTAAATGACAATTTCATTCAAACCACGAAGCAGAAATTAGCACTAGGTGACACCAGTTCAGACATTTTTTCTGATTGCGACGAAATACTGTTATACGGTGAAAGGGTTATCGTCCCCCAAACCATTCAAAATAGAATTCTCAGGGATTTTCACATGGGGCATCCAGGAATAAGCAGATGAAAAGCCTAATGAGAAGTTTTGTTTATTGGCCAGCTATGGACCAAGATATTACCGACATGATGAACAGATGCAAAGGCTGTGCTTTGGCTGCAAAAGCACCACCGATAACATATAAACCTTGGCCTAAGGCTGAACAATCATGGTCGAGGATCCACATCGATTATGCGGGACCTGTGGAGGATTTTTACTACCTGATAGTAGTTGACTCTTACTCTAAATGGCCAGAGGTACTAAGATGCAAAAAACCGACCACGGCAACAACGACAAATTTTTTATTGGAATTGTTTGCTCGGTTTGGGGTTGTAGACTGTCTGGTTAGCGACAACGCTAACACAGCTCACCTCGACAGATTTCAGAGAATTCTGCGAGACATATCAAGTCAAGCATATTATGACACCCCAGTACAATGCTAGAAGCAACGGCCAGGCCGAACGCTTCGTCGATACGCTTAAAAGGGCATTAAAAAAGGCGCCCGGTACACAAGCAGAAAAAGCTCTTCAGCAATTTCTGCAGGTTTACAGAATCACGAGAAATCCGAACAAACCAGATGTGAGATCCCCAGCAGAAATCATGTTTGGACGGAAAATAAAATCCGTATTTGATAAACTGCTACCCAAACACATAGTACACAACAGAACCTCTACAATGCCAACAAAACGGTTTAACAGTGGAGATAACGTGTATTTTAGACATTTTAGAAATAACGTTTCTTTTTGGGAACAGGGCACGATCTTACGAAGACTCGGCCATGTTACATACATCATTCACGGCCCAAAGTTCCAACATAAGAGGCACCTGAACCAAATGAGGAACCGTTTCTACGAGAAGAACCACTGCAGGACGGCAGTGAGGCGATTGAAACTGTGTATGACTGTTTTGACATAGACCCTCCAAAAGGGATGTCAGAACCGAGATGCTCCGGCAGAAAGAGGAAGCGCACAGACCCCTTGGTGGTCTGCTCCAAAAAAGAAGAAATACTGATTTTCACAACCGCAGAAATCAGCTTGGGAGGGGGGTGTTGTGGGGGAATCACCCTCCAAATGGACTGTTCTATCCACTATATAAACCAAAGACCTTTTGATCCCAGGTGTGGATTAAACACCAGAGCGACTCTCGCCTGCTCGGTGAAGTTTACTACTCCTTTCAGTTGTAACCGTTTTTTTACGTTGTTGTTCCAGTAATACATTGTTTAAACTCTATTCTGTTGTTCTGTTTTCTTTGTGGTTTATTGCAAGCCATAACATAAACACAATCAGAATCTTCAGTCAGGATATCTGAATAGAATTCGGCATGAAAAAGTGTGATCATGAGAATTGGAAAACTGGAAGCAACAGAAGGTATGATACTACCCAACCAAACGGAGATGAGGGCAGTAAGTGAACATAATAGTTACAAATATTTGGGCGTTCTGGAAGCAGACGCCATCAAAACAACAGAAATGAAAAAGAAAATTGGAAAGGAATACCTCAGAAGAATGAGAAAACTCACTGAAATGAAACTATATAGTAGCAATCTGATTGTAACCACATGGGCAGTGTCACAAGTAAGATACTCTGGACCATTTATAGGTTGGACCAAAGAAGAACTTAGGAATCTCGACCAGATGACCACTAAACTCATGACTATGCACAATGTACTACATCCAAAGGATAATACTGACTGACACTATGTGAAAAGAAAAAATGGAGGAATATGGCTGGTCTGTATAGAAGACCGTGTAAATGACACAAGAAAAGAATTAGAAAAAATACATAATGCAAAACATTGAAGGAATAATTACTGTAGCAAAAGACACTTAAAAAATAAACAAAACAGAAACAGAAGAAACAAGGGAGACGAGAAAAGAAAACGAGAAGAGAAACAACTACATGGACGATTTATAAGGATGACAAAAGATGACACTAACGAAAACACTTGGGCATGGTTACAAAAGGGAAACCATAACAGAGAAACTGAATCTCTAATAACAGCTGCACAAGATAACATGATTAGAACCAACCACATCAAAGCAAGGATCGAAAAAAACATTGCAGTATTCTTAATGTTCACGTCTAACTTTTACATTGAAACAAAAAGGTGAAGAAAAAATTTCTGGCGTTATTTTTCAACATAACAACCAGTTATACTTACGTTTTCAATTTCTTCGAGAGTGAATGTCTGTCCCATCGGTTTTATCATTTTTTTCACATTCGCATCTGGGTAAGTTATGAAAAAAAAATGAATACATAGAATTGCTGAAGAACACATATGAAATTGGCTTTATTTACTTTCAAATGGCATTTTGGCAAATGTCAGACAAGTAAAACCAAGAAAATTAAAAACAAGAGACAAACTGTTATTAAGTTGAAGAGAATGTTCACGATGAATAAAATAAAATTAATGATGACATGAAAAAAAGAAAAAGAAAAACACGGTGAGCACCTCTTTTAGTATCTGTCTCTTGGATAGCTGTAAGAGTATTGTTACTATGTCACTAAGCTAGTAAATCCTTCATGTAAAAGAAGCCTAATGTGTTCATATGAATTAACCAGAGACAATGATAACGCCATGTAGGGTACCAACAATGGTGTATATAATTCATTATAAACACCTTAGACAATACATTTCTTTTGGTATTAATACATTATGGTATAAATGTATTAACCTTATGATTTTTGTTTTTATTTGGGAGTCAACAGTTATCAAGACCTGAAGGTCACTCAAGGATAAGAGTTAATAAATGTAAAGTGGTAGTGTAGTAATCGTCGATGGTGTAAATTGGGTAGATTTTAATTATTTATGGAGACGGCTCAACAAGAAGTTGTTTGCATTGGATTTGAAGGCTACTATGTTGAATTCAACTGGGACACAGACTAGCGAAGCAGTGTTCCACAGGCGGGTAGTTCTGGAAAAAACGATTTGTTGTTGGAATCTGTATCTAGATTTAGGCATAGATAGAGAGTAGGGGAAATCGTATATAGTGTTTGTAACTAGTCAAATGTTTTTTGTGAACGTTTGGCAAGGGGGGAGGATGATAAATTGGAGTTCAGTCGAATTATGATATTAGTATATTAATCATGATAGATATGATAGGAACTGAACTCGACATTAAAAATATGTGGAAAAAAAATGGGTGTAGGCTGGGGTGTAAGCCCTGCTTGATGGTGGATTGCTGGTTAAATGGATAAATGAATTTTAAAAAATTCAGAAAACATTTCTAGCTACTCACCATGCCTGTCAGCCATGTTTGAAAATCGTTCTCCCCACAAACCATTAATTCCAACCAGAATTACGTCCCCTGGTTCAACCAGATTACAACATGCAGCTTCCATGGCAGCATGTCCTGAAAAAGAGATTCATACATAACAAACAAACAAACAAACAAACAAACAAAGAAACTATATATGGAAGTAAAACATTTTTCTTAGTGACTAAAGCAGTGTTTCTCAATCTTTTTACTACTACGTAACTCTCCAAATTATAAAAGAAAGTTTCCTGCTACTGATTGCCACAGACAATAACACAATAGCTGAGAGTTCATCATTCAAACTACTCGGCTTAACATTTGTATTAACATTAATATTCGATGCCTCCATCAGTCTCAAACGACAAAGGATACCTCCTATAGGGGCAGCTGTGTGTGTAATTGTGAGGCAAAGGTTGCGCAATACACAACCAGACCTCTCTTGAATCGGCACTATCTGAGTCCAGTGGCAAGGAGAAGTCAAGGACGACTAGAAACAATGTCGAGATAAGCAGAGAGTACATACAGTACCTGGAAGTTCCAAATGGTTACCCATTTAGTAGTGACTAGATTCAATGTTGCTTAACTTCAGTGATCCAATGGAAACCGGTGTGTCAATGGGATCATCCCATACTAACATTAACATTAATTATCACGTACTAATATCAGCATTAATTGGAACAAATACATAAAAGACATTGCCAAGGCTGCTGCAAAGACGATGAACTTCCTCTACAAAAAAAAATGCTCCCACCTAACAGTCTAGAAAGCCACTATTCGCCCATGCATAGAATATTGTTGTCGGTGCATCAACCACTCTATTAGACACAGTCCCAAAAAGAATCTCCAATCTAATAGGTCACGCACTGTCAACAAAGCTCCATTGTTGCAATGTTGCATCTTTGTACTTGTTTTACAAGTATTTTAATCGAATGTGTTCAGATGAACTTATAGCAGTGGTGCCACCGCAACATAAATACTCCCGACTAACCCAACAAACAAAATCCCATACATTCATTGTAGAGGTCGTTCGATGCTGACGATTCTTCTCCTCTAAAAGTTTCTACCCTCAAACTGCTAGACTTTGGAATTCCTTCCCTGTGTCTTGTTTCCTTTACTATACTAACATGTAGAAATTTAAATGGAATGTGAATACACATCTTGCTGCTCAACTCGCTAAAGGCATGGACCCTAATTCACAGTAGCCCGTTATATCTCAGTGGTTATCCTAAATCGCCAACCTAATAGGTCCCACACTGTCAGCCAAACTTCAACCTCTGTTCCATCGCCGATACGTGGCATCCCTGTGCCTGTTTTACAAGTACTTTAATGGTAAGTACTTGGATGAACTCAAAGCACTAGTACCCCTTCGACATAAATAATCCAGACAAACCAAATAGCAAAATCCCACCCCTACAGTGTGGAGATCTCTAGAAGCGTTCTATTCAACTAGCTTCTTCCCTTGGTCTGCTAGACTTTGGAATTCCCTTCTAAGCTCTTGCTTCCTTGACTGTACTGACATGCAGAAGTTCAAGTGTAATGTGAACAGCCATCTCGCTGCCCATCTCCCTACATAGTATCCTGGCAAATCTTGTTCCAAATAGTAGCTGCTTACGATTTAGTGGCACTGTGTCTTGCTTGGGGTGAACAAGCGGTAAAAAAAAACTACTGTTATCATCGTTATTCTTCAGTCTGTCTAAGCGTTTAATGGTGGGTGGGGGCCTTAGACAGACTTTTTTTTTCCAATGACAGTTTTGGAATAAAATAGAATAATGGTGAATGTGACTGTTCTAAGTTCCCACTTAGTGCCATGCTCTAATACCTTACCTTATAGTGTTTGTAGATTTGGAACGCGCGTGCGCGTGCAAAAACTTTTATTCATCTAACGTCTGGTGGTTGTAATCTAAAAAATAATATTCATTCATCTCATTTGCAGAATCTTTTTATCTAGCTTGAAAATCTGTGCAGAATTTCAAATTGAATCCTTTATTTAATTTTCAGAGACCCATGGCCTAATGGATAAAGTCGTATGTAAAATTTAGTCCTAAGTGATAATCTTCTGGAAGTTGAAGGTTCAATCTTCAGTGCGGGCGATACTAAGAATACAATTGTGAATTAATTAATGACTGACGGAACGAGAACATGCTGTTCCCATGAATCAAGTAAATGGTTCTGTTTGAAATTTTGTGTAGATTCTTGGGTTTAGTAGAAAGATTCTTGAGTTCACCAAAATACACCTAAAAAAAGTCGAAATTTACATCATCCAAAACATTGTGCGAATAATCAAGATCAGAATAATAATATATATATATATATATATATTCCTTAATTGGAGATGAGCATTATATATTAATTTATTTTTATTTCGGACTGTTATGCTCATCTTTATTAGTTGTTGTTTTTTTTTTTTGATCTTTTATTGGTTTTGTTTATTCACAACGTTTCGGCCAACTATTCCTCTGGCCTTCGTCAGGTGGTAACCGCGACGGATAGGAACTTCGAATCTCCTAACTGCATTCTCAGCCATCACTGCCATCCGTAGTTGTTGTCGTCTCACCACATTTTGGCCAATTAACCTCTGGCACGCTTTGGGTGGGATTGAAACCGCTATCTTCAGACAATGTTCATCTGGAACTGTAGAGATTCAACGTCTCTATCAATTGCGCCACAGGCCCCGAAGGGCGATCAAGGTTGGATTCTTTGATCTTATAAATCCACGTTTATTTATCTGATCTTCTATAGTCGGGTCCGTACCGATTGGTATATATATATATATATATATATATATATATATATATATATATATATATAAAATCAATTTTTTATATATATATATAAAATCAATTTTTTTGTGCGCTATCGAGAAAAATTATCACATTTATGTGATAATTTTTGCTGTGTGTTATTTGTTTTTGTGTCCAAAAATCAATTGTGATAATTTTTCTCGATAGCGCACAAAAAAATTGATTTTTGGACACAAAAACAAATAACACACAGCAAATGTGAATTTATTAATATCCCTTGGAACAAGTATCCATTTTATTTTAAATATATGTGGCACAATGAAGAAGCTCTCTTTTTGGAGAGCTGGGGGGGGGCTTCTACATTAATTAACATTGTGCATAATTAGTTATGTACTTGTCATGCAGGTGCTGTGTGATTTTCCGAATGTTAAACTATATAAACTGGATTTGACTGACAGGTGTTTACAAAACCCGGCGGTATCAAAATCATCGGAAACTCTAGGTGTTTAAAAGGTCAACCTTGAATGCTGGCAGCTGAATTTGAAAAATATTAAAGCATAACGAGATAAGCAGAGAGCTCTCCCACATACAGCATCTGGTATTCCCAAATGGTCACCCGTTTAGTACTGACCAGGTTCGACGTGGCTTAACTTTGTCGATCTTATATGATCTGGTGTGAGGTATTCATATACAAATATGGATCCACACAAGTTTTTTTTTACAGAAAATCATAATAAACTAGCACCTTTCTCCAGCTCTTCAAAACATTCGCCCAGTTTAATAATAGTATGATAATAGTAACAATAGTATATACCTATTTGCTTGATGACTGAATCCTATTTTCGCTTGTTTGTGTTCAAACGGATTTTGTCTTTGTTTCTTATGCTGCTGGCTTCTCGGCACTTATCGTATTTAACGGGCACCTGTGTCTTGATGTCACTTATTTAAATATATATTCTATATGTTCTGCACTCATACCTGTAGAATAAGTGACTAAAGTCCCATTCTAACATTTTAAACAACTTTATTGGGTTGTTTTCGTTAGTATGTAAATAAAATAGGATTGAAAGAAATGCGTGTTGGTAATGAAATGAAATGAGTGTTGTGTATGTGTGTGGTGTGTGTGTGTGTGTGCGTTTGCATGTGTCTGTATGCGTGCGTGGTGTATATGTATGTGTATGCGTGCGTGTGTATATGTGTGTATGGTGTATGTATATGAGTGTGCATGTGTGTGTCTGCATGTGTGCGTATGTATTGTGTGTGTATGTGTGTGTGTGTGTGTGCGTGCGTATATTGGAAGTCTACTACAAATCACTGTTACAACCACAAAAAGTTCCGTTGACTAATCATGTTTGTTCCGTAATGACAACATCAACAGATTCTGACTGCAACCTACATAGTATCGTACCGCCTAACGAACATTTCCACGAACAAATAGCAAAAGCAATGCTGCATAATCATTCTACTTATGTTAAAAAACGCACAGATGGTCGCATACGGCAAATTCATAAACAAGTAAATCAAATTACAAATAACAGTTATAAAAACGGGTGCGCAAGCGGGCCGGCAGTGAGTTGGCACAATGAACGTCAAACGAACGTACGGCAGTACCCGAATAGAAGAAAAAGAAATTTTAAACGCAATAATTCTAAAAGACGAACGGGTAAACTGAAAAAAAAACATTAACTCTTTACACATGGATATATGACTGGGAACCTCATGTAGAATTTGAATTGAATATCAAACCAAAAACACTAATTATACCAAAGAAAGCCCTACACTTTGTACCTGACGAAAAAAGGCGTTACATACTCAACTTACTCGAAAATCACACATACATACTAGTATACTATAGGGCCAAACCGAGAAAACTTAAGCATTGTAGTGGCATGGACCATTTCCACATCTTTACATGTCACAGTTGCCAATAGACATCAGAGCACAGCTTCATCATGCTTAAGAAACTGATGCAGACACGCGACGAAAAATCGTATAATATCTCCTGTCAAAAAATGATACACTCCGTACGGAATGACAGAATACTTGACACAAGACCTAGAATAACGCTATGCGATTGCAATAGGAAACCTGAAAACAACAGGACAATGTAAATTCTTAGGAAAAATATCTAACAAAGACACCGAAGATGCTCCAAGGCGACAAGGAACTGCAAGACAAAAACAAAACACCACGCGTAAAAAATATACTACATTAAAAAGATCATAAAAAATGCAACAGCATTCGACATCACCGACATAATGATTTACTGTAAGAAAACGAAAAGCTCAGATACGTCAGAAACGCGGAACAATATCTTCAGTAATAGGTCAAACCTACAGAAAACCATAAGCACAATAGCGACGGACTGGAACGTGGAAACAAAACTGACACCGATATGGGAACAAATCCGCCGAAAACAAAGGAACTATTCGAATTAAACACAATCCAATACTGTGACGTTCAAAGAAATATCGATATTTATTCCGAGTGACTGTTGCGCACACCACCAAATAGATCCCTAGGAATTTTATCAGCAAACATTCGAGATATAAAATCCTACAAAAAAAAAAAAAAAGAAAAAAAAAAGAAAGAAAGGTCGGCTTCTATATAACCGAAATGTCGAACAGCGGAAACTCATACATACTAAGATTCGTCAGAAACGAACTCATGAACTGCATGAGGTGTAGAGTGACGGATAACTTCACGATGGGAAGTTGCGTCGATAAGAAATGTAGTTCACGCTGACCAACAACAACATCGAGGAAACTAAATGCCTCCTAGAAGGAACGGAGGCGTACGTAAACGTCAAGCACCAAAACGAGAGATTGCTTAATCCGACTCCGTGTCTGAGTATGAACAACGATAATCTCTAGAGACAATGTGTTAGTAGAAAAAGAAACGCAAGAGAGCTGCATATACTAACACACTACAAAAAGACCTATGCAGCAACTTTAAGATTGGGGTATTATAGAACTGAACAAGACTTTGTGGCTTACAATCTCGAAAAATTACATTGATATGTAGATAGACAGAACGTACACCTTTGAATAAATGAAAAGACCACATTAGACCCCGAAAAAGCAACGACTTTATGATAATAACACCGACACTTACAGTCGAGAAAAACAAAACAAAAAACAAACAAACTCAAACACAAAAACGTAGACGAAATCTAGAAATTGCACTAACACAAGACGCAACAATACGACTCAAACGAAGATGTACATCACTGTGTAACACACAAAATACCTATTATCGTCTGTGCCATAATACAACTACATGAATACTTGCATAAGACAATAATAGAACAGGAGTGCATAGCACTACGTAACAGAGAACTGGCAGGACGAACAATAGCACACAAAATACTATACTGCAGCGAATATGCATAGACATTACTAGCAGTTCAGCCCAGCATTGCTCGGGCCCTTTGTACTGTTCATAACTTCATGTGCATATGTATATCTATATTAAAAAGTTTGACTCATGTCCAGGAACCCTACATGTAAAATTTTAAATCTTTCGACCCAAAATTGGCGGAGGAGTTTGGTAGAGTCTGCAAAGGCCAACTCTTTCAACTTTGACCTCTTGACAGCCAAATTTACGCCTCAAAACTGATTAAAAATCTTGCTGCATGTCTAAATTCCTTTTATGTAAAATTTTAAATATTTAGACCCAAAATTTTCTGAATAGTTTGCTAGAGACAGCAAAGGGAAAATCTTTTTAACTTTGGTCCATTTTCAGTCAAAAACCGACCAAGAAGCTTGCACTATGTCTGAATATACTTTATGTAAAATTTCAAATGTTTAGACCAAAAATTGACTGACAGGTCAAATTTTTGGAAATTTTGACCTCAATTTTGACTCCTTAACATTTATTGTTTTGAGTTCAAATCAAATTAAAAGTTTGATCAATATCCAAGAAACCTACATCTAAAATTTCAAGTGTTTAGACCCTAAATTGGCAGAGGAGTTTGGTAGAGTTTTCAAAGGTCAAATCATTGAACTTTGACCCCTTGACAGCCGCATTTCTGGCTGAAAACCGATTAAAAAGATTTTCCAAAATCTCAATACCCCTTATATTAAATCTCGAGTCTGTAGACTGAAAATTGACAGAGTAGTTTGGTAGGGAAATGTACGCACACAGACATACACACACAGACAATTTCACTTTTATAGATATACTAGCATTTCAGCCTGGCGTTGCTCGGGTGTTTGGAGGTGTATGTTGAACAAAAAAAAAAAAAAAAGAAGTGGTAAATTTTTTTTTAAAACTTTGACCCTTATTATGACCCCTTAACATTTATTGTTTTGGGCTCAAATCAAGTTATTAAGTTAGATCTATGTCCCAGGAACCTATATCTAAAATTTCAAGTGTTTAGACCCAAAATTGTCGGAGGAGTTTGGTAGAGTTCTCAAAGGTCAAATCGTTGAACTTTGACCCCTTTAACAGCCAAATTTCTGTCCGACACCCGATCACATATATTTTCCCAAATCTTAGTACCCTGTATATCATATTTCGGGTTTATAGACTTAAAATTGACAGAGTTATTGCGTAGGGAAATGTAAACACACAGACACACACACGGACACACAGACACGTTCACTTTTATAGATATACTAGCATTTCAGCCCGGCGTTGCCCGGGTATTTGGAGGTGTATGTTGAGCAAAAAAAAAAAACTGGTAGTAGGAAGGCAGGCTCCAACCCGTACTGCGAAAGAGAAAAAGAACGA
The DNA here is from genome assembly GCF_053919585.1 of Euprymna scolopes. Lineage (NCBI taxonomy): Eukaryota > Metazoa > Mollusca > Cephalopoda > Sepiida > Sepiolidae > Euprymna > Euprymna scolopes. Next base: position 20,289,803 of record NC_136488.1, read on the forward strand.
GAAAAAACTGACGTGTTTGTGGTTACGACCACCGCCAAACCTCAAGTGAGTTATGTTTAAATTAAGGCTAGACAATCTAAAGGATAGGATAACTTTCCAAAATAAAAAAAGGGGCGAACCCGTACGGCGAAGGAGGAAAAGAACGTAAAAACAAAACGTGACGTCTTTCCTGTTTCACCCATCGGCAAATCGGAAGTGATGTAGGCTTAAATAAAGGCTAGTCGATCGAAAAGAGAGGATGGCTTTCGAAAACATCGGCGGAAAAGCGCCTGGTTAAGGGTCAAGTGATTAATGTTGTTAGCCAATTTTTCCGTATTTGTTGTCCGAAGGGTCGGCTTCACAACGATACCGATGTCGTGAAAATCCGTCGCCTGTCGAAAGTTTTAGGCAGACAAACATACACATATATATAAATTAAATGTATGCATTTAAACAAACAGTTGAATTTTTTTATTATTTATTATATTGGACGCAATATATGATTTAAAAAGTAAAAAAAAAAATAAAGACTCGTGCGCCACCACCGAGAATCGAAACCAAAAACTTCAGCTAACGACTTATTTTTGCCTCTGCTGCCAATGACTGGACCATGAAGACACATTTACTGCAAGACATGAACTAATACCTACTACGTTATGCGTTCGTAATGGCGGCGTTCGACCTTTACTAGGTGTATCAGAATTTTGGGGGAATTTTTCACACCCCTAACACGAAACTGCGAATAAAATGCAAAAAACACATAATTTCTCTTTTAAAAGTGGATTGTTTATTTTCTTTATGGAATATACTTTCAAAATAAACTATTAAAGTTGTTTAAAAAATAATAGAAATATTATTTTTATTTAAAAAAAAACAGTGTTTACAAAGTGCTGGCGCGCCTTCATGCAACCATTTTTTTACGTAATGAAATCAATTGAATTTTACCAGTTATTTTTTTTTCAATTTTTAAACTTTAATAATCTATAAAAGATTTTCTATTGGTTCAATTTTTACGATATTTTCAGTGTCAATGTGAAACTTTATGCTCTTTTCAATAAACCATATGTAATATTTTAGACAAACGTTTTTTTTTTAAATTCACCCTCCCATGTTGAAATGTCTATTAAAATTTTAATAATTGATTTACACACCAAAGTTTTATATATCACAAATTGAAGATAAAAGATCAATAAATACTATATTGTAAATTAAAACAAAAAAAGAAATGTTTTTTGAAATTTACCTGTAAAATCCAAATTGTTTCAAAAACCACGTCGATTTTTTTTTAATTGGAAGCCTATGTTCTGCTTATATTCTCCAGTAAGTATTGGACGCTGACGACAATTTTTTCTATTTCATTCAATGTTTTCTTTTTTTTTAGATATAAAAAAAAATTCCTCGATAAAGTAGAATTAAAATATAATAAATCTAAAATTTATGTATTACTCTGAGAAAAGAAAAAAAAAATCCTCGACTGTTTTTTTTTAAAGGCAAAAACTTATAAGTAAAATTTAACTAGTTTTCAACTATGGGAACACATTTCTTCATGCACAAGGCTGGATGGCTAACGCGAGTGTGTGGTTTTTACTTCATTCTGTCCATCCGAAGTTCTAAACAAGAACAAACCAGTACTTCCAGTGTTCTGATAAGAACGTAAAACTGCTTACGTAATGGCACCTTTTTCAAATAGTCATTTAAAAAATTATTTTATTTAAAAACTAAATGGAATTTAAAATATAAATATGAATAAATTCTTAACAATGAAGAATGGAACTACACATTGAATAGTATTTTTATAGGTAAGTGGTTTTTTGGAATTTATATCGAATTTTTATAATCGAAGTAAGTAAAATTTCGTTGATTTTCTTCAAATCTTTTTTAAAGAAAACCGATTAAAAAAACCAATATTACATAACTTGCTATTAAACCAGTTATTTTTTTTTAAATTTGGTCTTTGCTCCTTTAACTGAAAAAAATTAGGGTTTGAATTACATTTTTTTAAGTAGTTATAAGCTTGTAAAGATAGGAGGTCGAATTATTACATTTTTTTTTCATGCATTCTTAAGGTCGGTTTCTGACACTGCAAGACCTTCATCTGGCAAATTTCATTTTTTTTTAAATTTTCACACTTTTGCACCAATTTTTCCGGGCTAACCCCCAAAAGTTACGCATGGATTCAAATAGCTTATATATGAAGTTTCATGTCTGTAGACCCAAAACTCTAGGAGGAGTTTGGTAGGCAAATTAAAAAAAAATATATATATATGTATCCATAAATATATATGGAAACAATTTTGTGTTTACTATAAACGTTTTACGCAAATATTATGCAAGTATAAATCATGTAGAACATCTGCATTAATATAATTACACGTAACAGTTAACTAAAGATAATCATCCCATAAGAAAACCGAAGAAACTAATAGGGAATTAATTAAAATAAATGTTTAAAAGATTATGCAAATTAGCTAGATCTTTTGCTAGTGAATGCAATTCCACGACCCATACATAGCAAAATTGTATTTTCTTTTTAAATAAATAGAGAAAGGGATTTTAATATGAATACTAATACACACGCTTCAAAAACGAATTTATAGGAGTAAAGATAGATGACTAGAGATAGAAGTGCAAACCTAAAAATACACGAACTTGCATGTTTCAACGATCAGCAAGCAAGATAACAATAAAGCTAATATATATATTAGCATTTCAGCCCAGCATTGCCTGGGTGTTTGGAGGTGTGTTGAGCAAAAAAAAAAAAAAAAAAAAAAGTGGTAGTAGGAAGGCAGGCTCGAACCCGTACCGCTAAGGAGGAAAAGAACAGGAAAAAACCTGACGTCTTTACTGTTACAACCACCTCCAAACCGGAAGTGACGTAGGTTTAAATTAAGGCTAGACAATCGAAAAGAGGAGATGTATATCAAAACTATCGGCGAAAAAAAGCGACCCCTCCCTGTAGAAAAGTGCCTAGTTGAGGGTAAAGAAATTAATGTTTTTAGCCAATTCTTCGGTATTTGTCGTCTGAAAGGTCGAGCTTCAAAACGATACTGATCTTGGTAAAATCCGTCGCCTCTGTCGAAAGTTTTCAGCAGACATGCAAACATACATACATACATTTATATATTGGTAGCTCAAATTTTCGACCCAAACCAATTAAAAAGCTTGCCCTATCTCTGAATACCCTTTATTTCAAATTTCAAATGCTTAGACCAAAAATTGGCTGAGTAATTTGGTAGAGACCACAGAGGTCAATTTTTTTTAACTTTGACCCCTATTATGACACCTAAACATTTATTGTTTTGGGCTCAAAGCAAGTTATTAAGTTAGATCCATGTCCAAAGAACCGATATCTAAACTTTCAAGTGTTTATACCCAAAATTGTCGGAGGAGTTTGGTAGAGTTCTCAAAGGTCAAATCGTTGAACTTTGACCCCTTAACAGCCAAATTTCTAGCTGAAAATGGATTGCAAAGATTTTCCCAAATCTCAGTACCGTGTATATCAAATTTCGAGTCTGTATACTTAAAATTGACAAAGTTATTGCATAGGGAAATATACACACACAGACACACAAACACACAGACAGATAGACACTTTCACTTTTATATATATATATACTAGTATTTCAGCCCGGCGTTGCCCTGGTGTTTGGATGTGTATGTTGAGCAAAAAAAAAAAAAAAAAAGTGGTAGTAGTTAGGAAGGCTCGAACACATACAGCGAAGGATGAAAAGAACGAGGAAAAAACCTGACGTCTTTACTGTTACGACCACCGCCAAACCAGAAGTGACGCACGTTTTAATTAAGGCTAGACAATCGAAAGGAGAGGATGACTTTCAAAAATATCGGTGAAAAAAGCGCCCCCTCTAAAGAAAAGAGCCCAGTTGAAGATATTAATGATTTTAGATAATTTTTCAGTATTTGTTGTCTGAAGTTTCGAACTTTAAAACGATACTAATTTTGTGAAAATCCGTCGCCTCTGTCGAAAGTTTTAGGCAGACATGCAAACATACATACATACATACATACATACATACATACATACATACATACATACATTTATATATTATAAACTAAAAATTTTCGACCCAAACCGATTAAAAATTTTCGACCCAAACCGATGAATACCCTTTATGTAAAATTTCAAATGTTAGACCAGAAATTGTCTGAGTAATTTGGTAGAGACCGCAGAGGTCAAATTTTTTTAACTTTGACCCTATTGTGAACAGTTAACATTTATTTTTGGGAACTCAAATCAAGTTATTAAGTTAGATCCATGTCCAAGGAACCTATATCTAAAATTTCAGATTTAATTGAGAGAGTAGTTTGGTAGGGAAATGTACACAAACAGAAACAGACACAGGCAATTTCAATTTTATAGATATACTAGCATTTCAGTCTGGCGTTGCCCGGGTATTTGGATGTGTCTGTTGAGCAAAAAAAAAAAAAAAAACAATGGTAGTAGGAAGGCAGGCTCAAACCCGTACCGGGAGGAGAAAAAGAATGGGGAAAAAACCTGACGTCTATGCTGTTACGACCAACATCGCCAAACCGGAAGTGACATTTTTTAAAATTAAGGCTAGATAATCGAAAGGAGAGGATGACTTTCAAAAATATCGGGGGAAAAAAGCGACCCCCCTGTAGAAAAGTTCCCTTTGAAGGTGAAGATATTAATTTTTTAGCCAATTTTTCGATATTTGTCGTCTGAAGGTTGGACTTTAAAACGATATTGATCTTGGTAAAATCCGTCTCCTCTGTCAAAAGTTTTAGGCAGACATGCAAACATACATACATACATACATTTATATATTAGTCACTAAAAATTTTCGACCCAAGCCGATTACAAAGATTGCCCTATCTCTGAATACCCTTTATGTCAAATTTCTATGGTTAGACCAGAAATTGTCTGAGTAATTAGTAGAGACTGCAGAGGTCATTTTTTTAAAACTTTGACCCTTATTATGACCCCTTAACATTTATTGTTTTGGGCTCAAATCAAGTTATTAAGTTAGATCCATGTCCAACGAGCCTATACCTATAATTTCAAGTGTTTAGACCCACATTGTCGGAGGAGTTTGGTAGAGTTTTCAAAGGTCAAATCTCAGTACCCTGTATATCAAATTTTGAGTCTGTAGACTGAAAATTGACAGAGCTATTGCATAGGGAAATATACACACACAGACACACAGACACGTTCACTTTTATAGATATACTAGAGGTGTATTTTGTGAAAAAAAAAGCAGCCAATTTTTTACAATTTGACCCTTATTATGACCCCTTAAAATTTATTGTGTTGGGCTCAAATCAAGTTATTAAGTTAGATCCATGTCCAAGGAGCCTATATCTAAAATTTCAAGTGTTTATACCCAAAATTGTCGGAGGAGTTATGTAGAGTTCTCAAAAGTCAAATCGTTGAACTTTGACCCCTTACCAGGCAAATTTCTGGCCGATAACTTATCACATATATTTTCCCAAATCTCAGTACCGTGTATATCAAATTTCGAGTCTGTAGATTTAAAATTGCCAAAGTTATTGCGTAAGGAAGTGTACACAGACACACACAGACAGACAGACAGACAGATACACAGACACGTTCACTTTTATAGATAGATAGATAGATAGATAGATAGATAGACTAGCATTTAGGCCCGGCGTTGCCCGGGTGTTTGAAGATGTATGTTGAGCAAAAAAACAAAAACAAAACAAAAACCAGTCAATTTTTTTAACTTTGACCCCTATTATGACCCCTTAACATTTATTATTTTTGACTCAAATCAAGTTATTAAGTTAGATCCACGTCCAAGGAACCTATATCTAAAATTTCAAGTGTTTAGGCCCAAAATTGTCGGAAGAGTTTGGTAGAGTTCTCAAAGGTCAAATCGTTGAACTTTGACTCCTTTAATAGCCAAATTTCCGGCAGAAAACCGATCATATATATTTTCCCATATCTCAGTACCCTGTATATCAAATTTCGAGTCTGTAGACTAAAAATTGACAGTTATTACGTAGGGAAATGTACACAGACACACAGACACGTTCACTTTTATAGATATACTAGCATGGGTGCCCGGCGTTGCCCGGGTGTTTGGTGGTGTATGCTGAGCAAAAAACAAAACAAAACGAAAAAACAAAAACAAAAACAAAAAAAAAAAACGGCCAATTTTTTAAACGTTGAACCCTATTATGTCCCCTTAACATTTATTGTTTTGGGCTCAAATCAATTATTAATTTAGATCCCTATCCAAGGAACCTATATCTAAAATTTCAAGTGTTTAGACCCAAAATTGTCGCAGGAGTTGGGTAGAGTTCTCAAAGGTCAAATCGTTAAACTTTGACTCCTTAACAGCCAAATTTCTGTCCGACACACGATCGCATATATTTTCCCAAATTTCAGTACCCTGTATATCATATTTCGGGTTTGTAGATTTAAAATTGACAGAGTTATTGCGTAGGGAAATGTACACAGCCACACAGACAGACACGTTCACTTATATATATATATATATATATATATATATATATATATATATATATATATATATATATAGAGAGAGAGAGAGAGAGAGAGAATATGGGAAAGAGGCGCAGATAGAGATAGAGAAATACAGAGAGTAGGAGAGTGAGATCAGCCGTGTTACACTTACATTTCTGTAATTATTATATTTGTGTCAGTTATTAATTCACGCCTACCGGTACCATTTTATAGACGTCATTTCGAAGCCAAGTAAAGTGTGTGCGAGCCTTTTCTAGTCTCGCACAAAAACACGAATTCACATTTCAAGCTATGTCATATACATACGCGCATACAAACATACGCGCCCACGTCCACACACGTACATATATTCACGTTCGCGTACATACACTCACATTCACGTGTATATACACACATGCTAACGTATACACATGTACTCATACACGCGCACACGAACGCAGACATGGACGACGTCACTTCCGCTTTCAAAGGAAATATACACATGCGCAAAAGACACTCCGGAAACGAGTATAAAAGGAAGAGCAATAAGCGACTCATTCTTTCCGGCCCAGCTTCGGACCGACCGCGTGCGTCACGTCCCTACGACTATGTACAGGGCACGAGCTAACTGACCGTATGTACACATTCACACTCTTTCTCTCTCTATCTACTACTGGTCCTTGAGAACACCTTCGCGTAGCTGACTGCTAACTGACGTCAACTCTCTATCCTCTTCTTTGTCTACACGCTGGACTATCATTCTCATTTCCACTACAACACTCATTTCTCTTCCCATGCGCGAACAAACGATAGTGACCCGAACTTGAGATGAACACACATTTCCTTTTCTTGCTACAACACCAGTCCCGCAACGAACATTGGTTACACACGCGCGGACATGAACACATGTTATAACTAAAACGTTCATTCTTTCAACAGCAAATAAACAACGGTTATCCTATCCATCAATTGAGTCTTTGTTTCCTTCAATTCCATTCGTTTCATTATTTTCTTGTGGCGAGCTAGGGTATTATTTTTAAAATGAAATGGATGAGGTTGAACGAGACACTCATACACACACAGATTCTCTCTCTACAACAATAAACCAGCTAACAACGAGAGACGCACGGCAAAATATAGACTCTTTCTCACCAGGTAACAACGTCAGACGCATGCCAAAAAGTACACTTTTCTTCTCACCAGTTAACAACGAGAGACGCACGCCAAACTTTAGACCTTCCTCTTCACCAAGTTAACAGCGAGAGACGCACGCCAAACTTTAGACCTTCCTCTTCACCAAGTTAACAACGAGAGACGCACGCCAAACTTTAGACCTTCCTCTTCACCAAGTTAACAGCGAGAGACGCACGCCAAACTTTAGACCTTCCTCTTCACCAAGTTAACAACGAGAGACGCACGCCAAACTTTAGACCTTCCTCTTCACCAAGTTAACAGCGAGAGACGCACGCCAAACTTTAGACCTTCCTCTTCACCAAGTTAACAGCGAGAGACGCACGCCAAACTTTAGACCTTCCTCTTCACCAAGTTAACAGCGAGAGACGCACGCAAAACTAACCACGTGTGGTACCCTTTTCTTTCATTTGTTTCTTTCACAAAAGAAATTCATGTTCGTTTAATTCAATTAACACGTCGTTCGTTTCTTCCTCGAGACAATTTATTTCCCTATTTCGCACCACCACCACAAAATGGTGACAACCGAACGCGAGACGAACAACCATTGCCTCCTATGCCACAAGTCCACAACAAACTGGCGCCCGACTAATGCGAAAACGAACAAGCATGGCGACCCTACCGTTTTGAAATTAATTGTTTTGAGCGAGACGCGCGTTTTATTTGATAAAGAAAAAGACGAACTTTTCAACAAGAAAACTGCTACCGATAAGGACAATTACGAACTACAATGATGAAACCCCTCGTCAGACTCGGCAAAAAAACAAACGAACACGGAGCTGTCGACTTCATAGCGAATTTAAAGAAAAATTCGAGCTCGACAAACGTTTTTCACGGTTTCCTGACATTACCCTGCAACAAACTCGAGGAGTAAAATTACATAGGCCTAAACACATTCCCTCCCACACAGCAGACGCAACAACAAAGAAACAGGACATCCCTATCAACACATAGGAAGAAGTTGAATCAACAATACGAGTTGAGATGCACCACGCACGCTGATAAACTCATAACTTGGAAGTTTCGTTGACAGCTGGCAACCAAACCCCGTTCAACAAAAACGAATGCGGACCTAGCGCCAGTCCAAACGATGCACACATTACCGCAGACTCACTTGCGAAGATACCGTCAACTGGGCACACACACGACGTCAACACGAAACAAAAATTTTCCTTCCAAACGAACAATTCACTTTTCTGTCCAAGCAACTCTTTGCACATGTCAGCACACAACAAAAAACCAAACAAACAAATGTCAGCCTAAAAAAGTGTAAATACTTTTTTTTACGAACACACTCCGTTTTTGACATTCCGTTCCTTTTGACGTTTTCGAAACAACCACACCAACAGCAAAAAAAAAAAAAAAAAACAGGACGAAAAATCAATTGCCGAAAACATTACCTACAAATATATTTATATATATATATATATATATATATATATATATGCATTGCATGTATTTTTTTTTCCTAGGAAGGGGAGCATTGTGCGAGCCTTTTCTAGTCTCGCACAAAAACACGAGTTCACATTTCAAGCTATGTCATATACATACGCGCACACAAACATACGTGCCCACGTCCACACACGTACATATATTCACGTTCGCGTACATACACTCATATTCACGGGTATATACACACACGCTAACGTATACACATGTACTCACACACGCGCATATGAACGCAGACATGGACGACGTCACTTCAGCTTTCAAAGGAAATATACACATGCGCAAAAGACACTCCGGAAACGAGTATAAAAGGAAGAGCAATAAGCGACTCATTCTTTCCGGCCCAGCTTCCGTGCTGGTCGGTCGGTCTTCGGACCGACCGCGTGTGTCACATCCCCTGCGACTATGTATGGGGCACGAGCTAACTGACCGTATGTACACATTCACACTCTTTCTCTCTCTATCTACCACTGGTCCCTGAGAACACCTTTGCGTAGCTGACTGCTAACTGACGTCAACTCTCTATCCTCTTCTTTGTCTACACGCTGGACTATCATTCTCATTTCCACTACAACACTCATTTCTCTTCCCACGCGCGAACAAACGATAGTGATCCGAACTTGAGATGAACACACATTTCCTTTTCTTGCTACAACACCAGTCCCGCAACGAACATTGGTTACACACGCGCGGACATGAACACATGTTATAACTAAAACGTTCATTCTTTCAACAGCAAATAAACGACATTTATCTTATCCATCAATTGAGTCTTTGTTTCCTTCAATTCCATTCGTTTCATTATTTTCTTGTCGTGAGCTAGGGTATTCTATCCTGGTCCGTTACAAGTGACACCTTCACCGAGGCGGCAAAAGTGTTTACTGTTTTACTTTTCCACTTACATAGGAGTTGCTTAAGTTTTTAGCTTTTTTTCCCCTGCGGGTTTGCAATATTGAATGCTTTGCTTCTATTTGAAAACCCACGAATGTCACAAACCAAAATACAAGTGTACATTGCTTTTATGTATATATGAAAAATATCTGAGTGTAATTTAGATACTTTTATTTATGTTTAAACGAAAATACGTCGCATACCTAATTAACTTGATGTGGACAATATTTCTTTCAAAATAAAATACATAAAATTTCAGTTTCTGTTGTATAAGATTAAAATTTATCTAGGTTTATTTTGTTGCAATTTATAAACTGTTCTATTTCTGTTGTTTATACTATAAACACAATTCTGTACATATTGTTTAAAATAATTAATAATTGTTTATATTTAAATACAACATCCTGTATATAGTGTTCCTTTTCTTCAATACCGTTTACATGTTTACATAGTAAGGTACACGTGACTACAGGAATTCAGTTCGTTTGAAGTGATAGAGGGTTCGAGAGTAATTTGCCATCTAAACTTCAATCTTGCCAACATAAATATCATACCCTACCTGCCAGATCTATGCCCGGACTGACCGACAATACAGCCACCAAATATTTTTGTCCGTTCATAGTATTTGCACGTTACAATCATGACAGCGATTAACAAAGTTACATTTTGGGCAAACTTTTCACCAACCACACCACCCACTAACCAAGTTGGGGTGTTTATTCCGAAAGCCGTTCTTAACATGTGGAGGTTAGTGGTGTCAATTCTGAAAGCCGTTCTTAACGTGAGGAGCTTGGTTATTGGGCTACAACAACAACAACAACAACAACAACAGCAACAACAGAAGTACTTTAATATTTTACGCAGGGGTGGGGGCATAGTAACACAGGGTAATGTCGGTTAACAGGTCCTACTAGTAAATGTATAAAAGATAAACACGTCTCTCTTATCATTAAGTATCTGCCTTGCATGAATTTAGTTTTTCAAAGCTCGACGCCTGCCTTAGATAATATATTTATTTCACAAGTTGTGCGCACCCGTACCAGTTAAAAAATAAACATAGTCAAAGGCAAGAAAAAACTTTAATGGCCACCTCTTCACAGCCAGTGTTTAAGTGAAGCCTACCTAACATTAGGAACGTTCCTGATGCTAGGCTATCGAGTTTAACTTTTTGAGAAGTCCATGTGCGCCCAACATTAACTATGATGAATTCTTGTTTCTTCATGTGTAAGAACTCAGTGCAAAAGACTTGGAGTAGAGGTGTGTGGTTTTATGGCGTCATAAAAGAGAAGTTTGGGGGTTGACCCGAGCAATGTGGAATTGTTGTTAGTACAATGTTATGGAAAAAAAAAAGAAAAAAAAGCAAGTGTCTAGTTGACTTTGACTTTTATCAACTTCAGTAGTGTAATCAGTTCGTCTGAGAGATGGTTTCTGATTGGACAAGCTAGAAAGGAAATTAAATGCTTGCATCAATTAGCACCGCGTTTAGAAAATACATATTATAAATCGTAAACTGCGTTTTGTTTCTGTGGTACTTTTGCTAATATCGTTGCTGCAGCTGCTGTGGTTCGTTTGCTAATGTCGTTACTGCTGCTGTGGTACATTTGCTAATGTTTTTGCTGTTGTTCATAACACTGCTGCCAGATACCCTCCCATACCACTTTGCCATTTTTACTGCTCTTTTCAATTTATTACTCTGAGCTAGTGTTCAGGGAAGATAGAGAAAGATTATTAGTTATTTGATATTTATGATGGACTCGTCATTTAAACCATCTAAACATTGCAATCCAGGCTGCAAAATCGTTCCAGATAAGGCATAAAACCACTTTATGTAAGGAGCTAAAAAGAACAAAATGTCAAAACCTAACGTATTAAATGGATAGACTCTGACCAAAAAAACAGCAATTCTTCTCCCTTTTTCAGAAACATCACTCATGAAATGTGAGGACTAAAGGAAAAAATATGGGAAGCAAGAGTTACGAGAGTAAACTCAAAGTCTATTTGATGTTCTTTTTGCAAACTCCCATCTGAAATATTTCTCTCACTATATGTGTCCCTCATCAGACCGCTGTTAGAGTATGGTGCTCTGTTCCATATCTAATATGTAATATTCAGCATGTGAAGAGAGTTCAACAACTGAACGGTTTAGAGACTATAGGATTTGCCCTACAAAAGCCGACTTGAGAAACTTTACCTTTTCTCAATGTTCATGTGGTGATCTCCTTTTCGCCTACAATCTCCTTGATGACTATTATGATCTTCCTCAGGACGTACTATTCACTCTTTTGACACAAAGAGTTCTGCATGGACATTACTAGAAACTGTTTGATTAAACTGGGAGAGAGAGCTACTTTCTCAATCAGAGTCTTTGGACATGGTAATGGATTTTCATGAGATGTAGCAGATGCACCAAAGACACAACAATTCAAAACGAAATGTAACAGAGCGCATATGAGCGTGTGGAAAATATCACCAGCAGCAAAAGATGGCTTGCAAAGAGATTAGCAGCAGCAGCAGCAGCCGAAAATCGCGCATATGCAAATTAGAAAATGTGTGCAAGAAGAAAAAGGAAAAATAGGAGAAAAAATGCACCACGTGATCGACAGAAGCAAAGTGCGGGTAAAAAAAAAATGGACGTGTAAAGTCGAGGATGAGATTGGGGCAGCTGGTGGTCGCAAAAGATGGATGTATAAGATATGGCTGTCTATAGCCGGTGTGTAGTGGAGCAGAAGCGAGAGACTTTTAAGTTGGTGTTGAGATGTGGAGAAAGAAAAATAGTAATAAACGAAGCTGGGTTGGATTTATTTATTTTTTGTTTATTTGTTCCTTTTTTTTGTGGGGCTCCTAGAGCGGTCTGAACTGTAATGAACATTGTTCCAGCGTAACAGCCAAGTTACACAAGTGCTAAATGTAGGGAAAATTGTGGCTTACCATTAAAGTGTCTGTGTGTCATGTGAAGTCGAGCTGTTGGAGGAGGAAAGAAAGAATCAAGATGGTGGCGCCCACAGCCTTTATAATTGAGCAGTCTCACAAAGTGACAGAAAGTCTTGTGGCTTGTGTACAGAATCTCGCCATTCGGCTGCATAAAAGGAGGCCACGGGGAGAACGTGAATGAATGGTGTTTCATGTTACTGACTATCTTACATTTTGTTATTACCTTTTTTCCCTTCCTTCTTTTTCTGTGTTTACAAGCTATTTCGGCCTTATAGACAAATTTAACCTAAAGTTGATCCCTGAATTCAATGGCTTCCCCACTGACCGTCAATCATCAAATGACTTGAAAAGATTGAATGCATTTGCAGGATGTCCAAAAAAAAATTGGTCATCCCACTGAGGCTCACAAAAGGAGCCTATGCCGTTTACCACCAACTCAAGGATAACATGGACCTGGAAGAAATTAAGCAGGCACTATATGCTGTATCTTCTTCTGCATAAATTTCCTTCTCCCTTTTTCTTACATGACAATTAAAGCTTGTTTTATTTTTTGCTGAGTTTATTGAATTGCATTGCATTTGCACTATCTGCACCTCTAAGAAACTGGTTTTCATAAAATAAATACTTGCTGGAAGTTTGATTTATATATAATGGTTACCTGTCCCTGATATAGCTAGTGTCCACTCATTTTTCGTCTGGAATGCATACTGTATGCCTGCCTTTATATCATCCATAATCTGAAAAAAAAATTTAAATAAACAAGCTATTATACCTAATATATGCTGATGTTTTTTAATAGAAATCGCATGTAGGTACGAAGCAATGATGTAATTAGTTAAAAACATATCACTTCAAAGTCCAAAACTAGTCAATGATAAGTATTATACCTATAGATTCTGACTCAGAAAACAGCAATTTTCCCCTCTTTGCCAGAAACATCGTTCATGAAATGTGAGGACAAAATAAGGGAAGCAAGAATTACGAGGCTGTTAAAAGTAAACCTGTTGTGATGCACACCCTACAGATAACTATGGACTCTTCCAGTTACTGTAAAAGAGGATTAGAATGCAGGGAAAATGGTACAATCATGCTCCAGAAAGGGTGGTTGAGAGTGATAATGTTAAATTATTGTGAGATATGAATATTCAATGTGACAATTTGATTGGAGCAAGGAGACCAGATTAAAGCTTGTTTGAAAAAAAAAAAGAGCACAAGGCCATAATCGTTGATATAGCAGTGTCAGCTGATGTGAATGTGGAGGAAAAAGGAAAAAAGGTCGAAAAATTTCAAGACTTGAAAAAGGGAGATAAAAAGATTGTGGAAATTGAAGAAAGTAGAAGTTGTATCTGTTGTGATTGGAGTCCTGGTGAGAGTGACAAAAGGATTTGACAGGTGAACTGAAAAAATTGGGATTCATTGCAATGTCGGAGTGCTTCAGAAGACTGTCTTGTTAGGAACCATTAGAATCTTGCGCAAAGTGCTGAAGGTCTGAGAAAAGCAGATGCTGATAGCCTATGATCATTTGTTATGATCCAGCTATCAGCATAAAATCAACAATAACAACAGTCAGATACAAAATGTGACAAGAAAAAAAAGAATATAAAAACCCAGCTTATGCACAGGTCATGCACATATAGCAGTCGAACTGACATATAACCATACCTCTTTATTTATTGTACTTGTTCTTTTTTTTTTCAATATATTTTGTTTCCATTAAATATCGAGTTGTGTCTTTCTTCCGAGCCTTTACTAGTCCACAACAAAACCTAAGGTTCACTCTCACCTCTCCTCAATATAATGATGCTATTGAAGAAGGACAGAGAACTGGCAGATCGTTTTCGCATTACGTCTATTATCTTAAACGAATATCAGCTGTTGCATGGCCGATTTAAACATTTCTCCTACAAGGGTAACTCTCTTGCAGGATCATTGGCTATCTAGTATACTGAAACGTGATGTACTTACCTGGTGGAGAGAGTGGACCTTTTAAGTGATAAACAAGCACTGAAGTTAGTAAACGAGATATTTATTCCTGTCCATATTATTAGCATTCTTCGGGCTACTGGTTTCATCTTTAGTGTTATTGCTACAACATTTCAGTCGATGTAATCTCCCACCTTCTTCAGGTGCATCTTGTCGAACTCGGGAATCTTTTTGTCGAACTCATGAACACACACACACACACACACACACACACACACACACACACACACACACACACACACACACACACACACACACACACACACATACACTCTGACAAAGCAGGCACTGTAATATACATACATTCCTATCTAAGTTACTCTATGTAAACGCACATAGTGTCATCGTAAATTAACATAGAACACTCTCACTAACAAAACAGGCACCTTAATATACATACACTCTA
This sequence comes from Euprymna scolopes, assembly GCF_053919585.1. Taxonomy (NCBI): domain Eukaryota; kingdom Metazoa; phylum Mollusca; class Cephalopoda; order Sepiida; family Sepiolidae; genus Euprymna; species Euprymna scolopes. Next base: position 20,305,102 of record NC_136488.1, read on the forward strand.
ATATCTATTCCATTTGCACATACGTAAACGCACACAGTGCTAGTCGGAATAAACACGTGCACTCAATTTTTATTTGTAGAAAAAAACCCCAATAATTCTTCTCTCACCAGAACATTCTTAGGACTTTTTAAACATTCGTGTGTTTTACATGATTTTATTTACACTGTGAAAATGATACTTAAGATGAGAATAGCTGTTCAAAGAATCCGCATAATCATTTGTCATCCAAAAAATTCAGAAACATTTATTTCTATGATAGAAAGTTTACGTTCAAGACTAGATTCTATAAATCATTTCTTTATCTTCTTTCTTGCCTTTCTTCTTTTTTCTTTCTTTCTTTTTTTAAAAAGGGAATCACCACTTATCAAGGCCCAGAGGCCACTCAAGGATAAGGGTTACAGAGTGTACAGTGATCAAAAGGACAATATCATAGTAATCGTTAGAAGTGTAAATTTGGTAAATCGGATCACTTAAGGGGAATGGCTCATCAAGAACTTGTTTACATTGAATTTGAAGACGGCCATATTGTAGTCAGCTGGAAAGCAGCTAAACGTAAGAAAGTTCCACAGGTGTGTAGTTCTAAGAAAGAAGCTTTGTTCATAGAATCTACGTTTAGGTTTAGGCACAGATAAAGAGTGGGGAAAATTATTGATAGTGTTTTCAGCCAAATGAGTGTTTCTTGTGAATGTTTGGCGAGGGGAGACCATAGATTGAAGCTCAGATGAAAATAACGATAAAGAGACAGGCTCGCAATGTCTCTTCTGTGAGAAAGAGGTTGCAGGGAAGAGAAAAGGGCATCCCCCACTAGGCTACAAAGTCTATTCTGAACTCTGTCAAGGCAGGATAAGGTCTTCCTCGCACCTCCCGCCCAGATGTGACAGCAATACTCCATCCTTGGACGTACCTGGCTCTTATATAGGTAGAGAATTGCATCACTAGGTAGATATCTACTGGATAGATAAAAGGATCCCACCATTTTTCCAGCGACCTTGGCAACAGATTGGATTCATATATAAAACTAGAAGAGATGCCCGACGTTGCCCGGGCCATGTAAAAAAGAAAATGAAGTTGTGTTTAATCACACTTGTTAAATGATTTTTGTTTGAATTTAATTATTTTTACTGTGCAATAATTTATATCAGTTTGAAAAAAAATCCACTGATGTTGGCCCACTGCTACAAATTTGGAATAGGGGCACACGAGAAAAAAGTGTGAAGCAAAAATATTTAATTAAATTTTAATAAGATTAAAAAATATTTGTGATTTACGTAAGTAATGATTATACATTTAATAGTAATCTGATCATTAAATCAACATTCAGTGAAATTAACTGATTTTTGTTTTAATTAAATCAACCGCCGATAAAAAAATTCCCTCAAATTATTGTTTTGAACCAAGTAAATAATACAAAGTACAAAACAAAGAAATATATATATGTAGCGAATATATTATGCATACCCCCCAGTCGTACAAGATAGGAGAAATGGGAGAAAGGAAAAATGAATTGCTTTAAGGAAGGAACGAACAACGCGTTTACTTGAATTGAACGAACTAGGATTTATTTCGTGAAGAAACAAGTGAAAGAAAAGGGTACAGCACGTGTTCATGTTCGCGTTCGTCTCTCGCTGTTTACTAGTGAGAAGGAGAAAGTCTATTGTTGTAGAGAGAGAGAGAAAGAAAATCAATCCAGTGTGGTGTGCGTCTCTCGCTGTTAGCTGGTGAGGAGGAAAGTGTACTGTAGTATAGAGAGAGAATGAGAAAAAGTCAATCCAGGCCATCGAAATAGAAAGCATATAAAGTGTACATACTGTCTGTTAGCTCGTGCCCCATACATAGTCGCAGGGGACGTGACGAAAGGGAGGCGGCTGGTTAGCCGAACCTCTCAGCTCGAGAGCTGGTCCGCAAAAGGAAGATGCTGCTTATTGCTCTTGCTTTTATACTTGTTTCCGGTGGTCTTTTGCGCATGTGTGGATTTCCTTTGAAAGGGAAGTGACGTCGTCCATCTGTGCGTACATGTGCGTACGTTAGCGTGTGCGCGTATACACGTGAATGTGAGTGTATGTACGCGAACGTGAATATATGTGCGTGTGTGGACGTGCTCGCGTATGTTTGTGTGCACGTACGTATGTGACAAGTAATATAGCTTGAGATGTGAACGCGTGTTTTTGTGTGAGACTAGAAAAGGTTCCCACATATATAAAAAAAACTTTTAACTCTGTTCAGATGCAAAAGCTTACCGAAATAAACGTTTTCCAAAATATATAAAAAATAAAAAAACGAAACGTCCGCCGTAAGGTGAGCGCGAACGCTAAAAGAAATATTTCTGAGCCAATGTTCTAACCCGTTGAGCCAAGGTGACAATCTTACCATGATGTTTCACATTTAAAAAGTTGTATCCGAAAGGTGAAGTGATTCACGCATGCGCAGATGCTGAAATCGTTTAGAAAAAGACGGTTTTACGTGACTCTCTCCATCAGATTTTGCGGTCGTTAAGGTAGAAAAAAATGAGCATGAAAATAACCGAACACTTTCCATGCAAATCTTTCCAACTCAGTTTTTTTTAATGCCAATTTCTTCAGCATGTTTTACGAAACATTTTCGCATTTTTTTTTTAATATTACATTTATTCCTAGATTTCTTCCCCTCACAGAAATATTTATTCCTAAATTTCTTCCTACCCCCCTCCCCAAATAACAGAAGGTAGCAAAAATATTCGCCCTCTTCAAATTATACATACATTACAACCCCACCACTATACACTGGGACAGTTGTTTATACAAGGAAACTGTTATAGAGCACCGTATATTCCATGATTCTGGTATTCTTATTCTTTAATTTTGTGTGCTTGACAATAATACATTCTGCATACCCGCATTCAATTTAAACGAACACATTTGTTGCACAGCATATTTCACATAACAATCAAGTGGAATTCGTAAGTTAGTTTTTCTATTTAATAAAAAAATAAATGAAAAACTTGGAATAAACAGGTAAAACTGTTTTAAGAACATGTTAAGACGCAGAAACTTTATTAAAAGGAAAAAGAAAAACACGATTCAATTTCTTTCTTTCTTTTTTCATTTTTTTAAAAGTTGAAACATTTTTGTTATTATTATCAGGTTCATTTTCAGAGAACGAAAATGTTTTGTTGCTTGTTTTTTTTTTTTGCAAGTAAAATCTCTTTAAAACGAATATGTGCTAAAAAAGCTTACTGAGAAGAGTTAGTTGCCACCTCGTACGTTTAATAACAACAACAACAACAACAACAACAATAGCAACGGCAGGCTTTGGACATGACAACACAAGAATTTTACTTACAAGGAAAACAAACAGGCGATAGAACTCGTTCACTCTGCGGCTTTCTATACTGTCTCTTGTTTGTGTTTGAACCACGTGTTCGCCTGTTCGAGGTGTAGTCGTCTGCAGAGATCCCAGTGCACTGCCTTCCCTTTGTAGTTGTACCTGTCTTTATATTCCTTATTATTGTCTCACAAGGAGCTTTCACACAGGTCACCAAAGATCTCTCCTTGAAAACAACCCGTAGTGTTCCCTGAAAGCTGAGTGACAACAAGTCTCCCCAGATTTCCAGTACTCTCCACCTCTTTCGATAACATTTGCAAATGAATTTGCGTTACCGCAACAGCTGCTTACCATTGACCTCTCGCTTGACAACGGCCATTGGTCTCCACTGGAATTTGAGTGGTAATAAGCCTCCCCAAGGTCCCAGTTCTCTTCGCCTTCTTGTTCTTCTTGTTCAGTTCTTCTTGTCCAGTGGAGGTCTGGTCAGTGCTCTCCTCTCGGCCTTTCCATCCTCCTTGATCCTTCTCGACTATTTAGCATCCCTCTTTTGGGCGGGAGCTGTGATGAGGCAATGGAAGGGGATGGGCGAGAGGATAAAAAACTTATAGATATGCAGCTTAAACGTTCTTGCTTCCATGTCACACCTCTTCATGTCACGCCTCTTCATGTCACGCCTCTTTATGCTTTGCCTCTGCAGCAGTTTGTCTGGCCCGCACATGTGACTCATATGTATTAGTGTTGTGGAGACGCCTACTAATTAACATAGGCGGGTGAGTGAGATATATAAAGGTATCAATCACCAATACTGGGGGAGTCCGACAACGCCCGTCAAATAGGCAAGACGCTTATGCTGCCTCCAGTAAGACATGCAACACGCCACCTGCCGGAATATCTCCAACTGAAGTATATCTGAAGACATGTAAATATGTATATAACTTTTCTTCCTAATATATTATTCTATACCTTTACTTTCGTGTTCTTGTTAATTATTTGTGCAGACACAACACTTAGTCTCTGCATTCAAGAGTTTTCCTTAATATTTCCATTGTTTTCATTATTGTTATTCATTGTATCTTTCCAGCCATTCCTCTGATTCTAATTTCTCCCTTTCTGTTTTCAAAGTTTTTGGAATTGTTCCTAGTGCTCCTACTATTATAGGTATTATCCTGATTTTCTTCATCATCCATATCCCTTTCAGCCCTCTGGCTAGCTCTACATATTTGTTTCTCCTTTTCTTTGATATTTATCCTGTGGTCAGCTGGAACAGCAAAGTTTACGATTTGACTGGACTTTTCTTTCTTGTTGATTATTACGGTATCCGGTCTTGTTTCTTGGATGGGTTTATCTGTTTTTATGCCCATGTCTCATAGGATCTTGTGACTTTCATTTTCTAGTACTGCTGCCGGTTTATGCTTGTGCCATTTATCTGGATATTCAAGATGCAATCGTCTGCATAATTGCCAGTGTAATGCCTTCCCCACTTGATCGTGTCTATTTTTATATTCTTTTTGGGCTAGTTTTCTGCATTCATTTATTATGTGTTTTATTGTTTCGTCTTTTAGCCCGCAGAGTCTGCATTTCCTTTTTTCTTTTGTCTTGTTGATTCTTGCTTTGATGTGGTTGGTTCTAATCGCGTTATCTTATGTGACTGTTATTAGGTATTCAGTTTCCCTGTTTAGGTTTCCTTTTTGTAGCCATGTCCAAGTGTTTTCGTTAGTCTCATCTTTTGTCAATCTTATGAATCGTTCATGCAGCTATTTCCCTTCCAATTTCATTTAAGATCAGTCTAATGGGGCTCGACACTGGTCATGATCGATAGTGACTGGCAACGATCAACCACAATCGCCTAAAAATGCTTATGAGTGCTCGCCATTGGAGACAGATCATTTGATTTTGGAGTAGTCCAAATGAGGCCGATATTGATCATGGCTGACACTAAACGTCGGGAACCAATAGTAACAGTTGGAAAGGTAGCCAGTGTCCACTAGTAAACGAAAGTAAATGTAAGTAACAGCCTAAAAGCAGCACTTAATGCCAATAATCATCATTGCCCGCCACAGGTAATCAATGCCTGCCAGTGCCCAACAATGCTCGAAAGTGAAAGGCAGATGATTTCAGTTCAGAGCAAACCAATGGAGGCCGACACTGATCATAATCGCCAGTTACAAGCAGTGACTTCTGCTACACGCCATTGACAGACAATGCTCGACAGTGGAAGCCAGATGATTGCATTTTGGTCACAGACGCCAGTGACCGTTATTTTTCAGGGCTGACAAACGTTGTTTAGTTTGTTTTCGGGGGTGGGGCTAATATGTTCTGATTTTGTGTGATGCTTCCATCGGGTAACGCCAATATATGTCCTGCTAGTTTCTAATAAGAGTCAATCTGATCTCCTTGCTTCGATCAAATTGTCACATTGGCTATTCATATCCCAGTGTTAAATATTGGTCTCTTGGCTAACCCCGGTTTTCCTACAATAAGCAAAAGAGGTGGCGATTGTCAGGGATATTGAATAAAAAACATTTCAATAATAGAAAAAAAATGTTTGGAAAAATAGTTTGAAAGGCAAAAAGACTGTATGAGATACATGATTACAGTTAGGAATTTAGTTTTCATAAACAACGATGTTAGTACGTGACAAAGATCAGGTGAATTATTCTTTGGGAAGTAATTACTAAAAATAAACGAGTTGCACTTCGAGAACAAAAGAAGTAGCCAACATGAATAAATGTTAAATGTGTGAAATATAATTTGCTTGTCATCAATTTTGGGAGGAGAAAACCATTTGCATTTTCAGAAGCACGTTCAGAACGATACGTCAATGTGCTGCGACTGCAAGAAGGTATGTTCTTCCTTTTTCTGATGCAACGCAGAAAGGAACTATTTATAAAGTGTTATATGTCCCGTGGGAACTGTATCTATACGTGTAGTGCATTTGGCATTTTACTGAGCACTTTTAATTACGTGATTGTCATCAGGATTAGTATTTTTGAAAAGGCTTTATTTGATTTTATATTCTTTTCCAAGTTGTCTGGCAAAAAAAAAAGGATAACAAAGAGGTTTGGTTTAATCTATTATTTATTAGCTGTGAATATATATTGATTTTATTTAATATTTTGTCTCTTTTTAATTTTTAAAGTTTATTTTTTAATTACATGTTAGTTTTATTTCATTATTTATGTGTTTTTAATTGTTAAATACGTTTACATATATTTGTATCTGTATTTAATGCTTCTCTGCTAATATTAGCTTGTACTGTTTTGTTAGCATATTAGCAGAGAGACCAGATGTTGTCCAGGATTGAATGAAGATCAACAAATATTCCACCCTCCCATACTTTTATTGTCATCGAAATTGGTGAAATCGACCATTTTTTTAATCAAACTCAATCTATTGTCTGTTCTTGTCAAATACCCCTCATTCCCATAGTTTCCGGAAAGAAGCTTCAAATGTCTCCCTGCAGTAACTTAGTCCATAGCACATTGTAGTTTACATTGCACTGTACAGAATCTACTGTTGATTTTATAAAATTATCTGTAAATAATGGCTTCACTTAAAGTTTAAAATGTAAAAATCAAGTATCATGGTTCAATTATGCAATAAACAGAAACATTCATTTTGAACGCGCCCCTATATTATAAAAGAACCGACTGTTGATTTTATGAAATTATTTTGACATATTCACTTGAATTAAAGTTAAATGTATAAAAGTGAAGTATCACGGTTCAATTGTGCTCTAAAAAGAAACATTCGTTTCGAATGCGCCTCTATCTTACAAAAGAATCTAAAGTAAATTTTATAGGCTGGACCTTTCTGCTTTTGCGATAATTAAATTTCTTAAATGTACTTGTGATGCTAGGCTGTATAAAAGTATCAAAGTCAGACTTCCTTCTTTAATTGATTTTTCTGATTAAATATTTCCGATACTTATTAAACGTATTCCGATAGAAACCCTAAGAACACTCCCAGCCACATCAAATACCATCGTGTGAAATTTAAAACACATCGCCTCAGTCGTTTACGAGTCCATACGGAACGAACTCACGCATACACACACACACACACACACACACACACACACACACACAGATTTCCTTTTAAATAATAGTAGATAATTATCAATATACGGCATAATTGCGTTGACACACCGGTTCTCGTCAGATCACCAAAGTTAAGCAATGTTGAGCCTGGTTAGTATCAGATGGGTGACCATTTGGGAATTCTAGGCGCTGTATGTCCTCTCCGCTTATCTCAGCATTTGTTTCCAGTCGTCTTGTACATACACTTCACTTGCCACTGGTATTTAACAATGTCGACTCAGGAGATGTGTGGTTGGAGATTTCGCACCTCCTGCCATAAAAATTTCATGCGTAGACACCCCTTCGTGGGTATCCATAGTCTGTTAATTGCCATGTCTTGGAAATAAGCAAAGAGCGATTACCTAATGATGTGCAACATTTACGACTTCGGGTTGTTAGAATACTCTCTAACTGCTTTACTGTTATGCTCGCATTGTGCATTTATAAGTGTTTAATTTCTCTTAATTCTCCTATTAATTGATGCTGGCCCAGTGGTAACGTCCCAGCCAATGGGGTTAAAGGTAACTTTGTAACTGGATTCGAATCTCTCGACTAGTAGTAACTATCGCTTCCTACACTGATGATTGCGAAAGCATGAAACCTTAGTCTCTGTAGGTATAAAAATAGTTATTAATATTTTTAAATGTATTTTTCTTGAAATAAATAATCGGTATAATCTAAATAATAGGAATAATCAATCCTTATTAAAAAAAGTTCAAAAACATGTTTTATCTTTTTTTATTAAACATTCATGTTTTAATTTATTTATTACAATTCAACAACTGATCTCAGTCTTATCACATCCCAAGGTGCGATCATCGCCTATAACCTATCCAAGCTTACATCAACACTACAGCAGTATGCCATCGAGCAGTTACACATTCCAAATCAATCGTCAGGTCAGAGAGTCCTCAAGCAGTGTAGAGATATCCCGAATGTTACAATTTAATCATAGTCTGAAGGTCAGACAGTGTATATGACCTATTTCGTTTTAATGCTATTTGCACATTGATTTGCCTATTGTCATAATGCAATTGGGCCTGGTCTTGCTTAGGCATTTTTAATTTAATTAAGTCTACAGCGTTTCATCGCATAACTAACGACGCAACTTTGTAAGATAAGACGTTGTATGACATTTAGTGTTCACTTGATTGCCAACAAAGAAGGCATATAACTGATAAGTTGCGTTTCTATCTTATATCTGATTTGATAAAAAAATGGGGTAAAGAATTATCCATAATTAAAGTTTCCTTATGATAGAAGGTCGTTTAACTCCATATCTCTATCTTTACTATTATATATAAATCACTGTGTGTGTGTGTGTGTGTGTGAGTTTCTTCCTCAGATGTTCCAAAACGGCCGAGTTTATCTTTTGCAAATTTCACACAAAGCTAATTTATATGTCTGGTAGTGTTCTTAGATATGATTTGTACAGAAATGCATCCGAGAAGTATCGAAAATAGAAAACAGTCCGATCTTAAAAACAGCTTTCCTCTCTTATAGATTAAAAAGAAGAATTTTTACTTTACATTAGATAACAAGGGCGATAATAAAATTTCAGATAATCATTTCTTCTTAAAAAACAGATTTATTATTACCTGGAGATATAGCTTAGTGATAACGCATTCAACTACACACCAAATGATCTCCTGTTCAAGCCTGGGTGTACCTCCTCATTTTATTTTAATTTTTTCTTATTAATGAGTTCAATTCACAATAAAAGAAGATGTACCATTTAAAATCGCTGCAAATCATTTTCATATTTTTAAACTAAACATTAATCAGAAGTGACTTTTTCAGGGCATTCATCGTGAAACCCAAATATCAACTGATGTGATATTGTAAACAAACACAAACGGAATTTGATGAACAACATTATCATTATTTTATATATTTATTTATTTTGCGAAATAGTCCACCGGGCAAATTATTCCTCATAATATATAATGATCATTAGAGGATTGATTTTATAATAATACATACGCATTCTACATAAATTAAAATATGTTAAAGTCTATTGCACGGCTGGTCAACGCTGAGCTGACAGCTAGTTCAAAATAACGAAATAAGTAGATGACACGGAAGATTAACAGAAAATACTTTTTTTTTTTGGCAGTGATGAAAAAGGAGTTAAACACAGTAAAGAGTCATTCTTTACAAAAATGGGCGCCATGCAACTTTGTAGATTCTTTCCCATCGCTAGTGAATTATAAGAACCGGCACAGCATGTTAGTTTCATAAAACTCTCAAGACTCTAAATATGGCTCAATAATAAGCGCCCTTTTGGAGGAGCTGCAACTCTCGACATATAAAACACTTGTGCCTGACATCTATGGTTCTCGTGGGGAGACACGTAAAATCGAAAAGATGTTATCAGAACAGGTGAAGGCAGCAATAACTGGATAACAAAAGTGTGTCGTCAATCAGATTTGATCCCAACAAAGTTAGATCGAAGTTTATAAAATGTAGAGTTAGAAGGTGGCGCCGAAAGGTTAGGAACTTGTGAACATAGGTTTTTTTTTTGTTATTTCTAGTTGATATGCGTTAAGGTTTCCCCTCTCTCCCTTTTCTCTCTTTCTCTCTCATTTTTGTCAACACGAGGGAAAAATCAAACTCCTATCCTTACATCATCAACGCTCTGATCCTCATCTAGCATCAATTGTGATGGATGGCTCTCGTCTGGGTGAGGCCCCGTGTTTTGACAAGCTTCTGGGTTTGACCTTTACTCCTGATCTGAAATGGAACACGTACATCAAGTCTGTTGCCAAGGTCGCTGGAAAGATGGTGGGATCCTTCTACCGCTCCAGAAGATATCTCACTACTAATGCAATTCTCTATCTATATAAAAGCCAAGTACGTCCAAGGATGGAATACTGCTGCCATATCTGGGCAGGAGCTGCTAAAAACAGCCTATCCTGCTTTGACAGAGTACAAAATAGACTTTGTGGCTTAGTGGGGAATGCCCTTTTCTCTACCCTGCAACCTCTCTCCCACAGAAGAGATGTTGCGAGCCTATCCTTGTTTTATCGTTATTTCCATAGCAGGTGCTCGTCTGAACTCCAATCTCTGGTCCCCCCTCGCCAATCTTTTACGAAAAACACCCGTCTAGCTGAATCCACTGTGAAAAATTTCCCCCACTCTATATCTGTGCCTAAATCAAAACACGGATTCCATGAACAAAGCTTCTTTCTTAGAACTGCACGCCTGTGGAACTCTGTTCCGTCTGCCTGCTTCCCACCGGACTACAACTTGGATGACTTCAAGTCCAATGTTAACAAATTCCTAATGAACCGCCCCCTTAAGTAAACACTTCATCAAATCTCCACACTAACGTAATGTACTTGCAATAACCCTTATCCCTGAGTGGCTTCCGGGCCTTGATAAGTGGTGATCACTGTGTAAAAAAAAAAAAAAAAGAAGATTTGCAGTTGGAGTTTAGACTTTGCGACTTCAGAAGCTGAAATGTAAAAATAAACTAGCGGGGGTACCCGGCATTGCCCGGGTGTTTGTAGGTGTGTGTATTGGAAGGCGGGGGGGGGGGGGGGGTAAAGCAGAACAAAAACGAAACTTAACCCTGTTTGAATATAAAAAAACGATGTTAACCCTCTTAAAAATAAAACAAAAACAACCCAAGCGATTTTAAAAATGGAAAAAAAAATCTTTTGTAGGTGTAAAAGAAAAAAAAGGGGGGGTGGCAGGTAGGCTCGAATCAGGAGCGTTGAGGTCAATAGGCTGACGACATACACCTGCGCTACAACGACGGAAGCAATGTAAGACGTTAAATTTAGCGATTAAAAAGTGAATGTTCAAATTGAGGTAAAACATCACGCTATTCCGCAGTTAACTATTTCTGCGAAACAATTTAAAAGTGTGTGTTTAATGAGGTCAAATCTGCACTTAATTTTACTGCAGGATAGTTCTTTTGAGTTTGTTTTTTTACCCAACTTTGTCTGGTTTTGTTTCTCTTTTATTAGGGGAGTGTCCAAATGAAATCAATTGTCTGATATGACGGTGAAAACCGACATTGACCAAACGTCCATCACCTTCTGGACGTTGTTTCTGGGCTAGCTGAGAAGCTCTCATTAGTTTCATATCAGTTTCGCTTTTATACGAAAAAGCCGAATGAACTCATGAAAAGCCAAAATAGCAATAATTTTGTAAAAGTCACTGTAAGACGCACTTCGCAAATCATAGATATTATTATCTAGGGAGCATATAAACATTTCAAAGCGATAGTAACCCCCCAGGAACCCCAGCGAAAAAAACCTTTGTTGGACATACAAACACTCTTGCACACGTTTTGCTTTATATATATATATATATATAGATTATATATTTTTTACATATAAAAGTGTGATTTTTTTTGCTAGGCATTCAATTTCAGCTGATGATCCTAGCTCAGATGATTAATTCTTTGAAGAGAATTATTCACGCTTAAACCCCCGAAGAACAACCTAAATTAAGGGGATGTGCTTATTATTAAACCCCGGACATCTGATCGTACTGTACAAGGACGTGAGAGCCCTTCTAGTTGCATCTCCACGGTGGAGAGACACCAAGTTACACTTCTCAGCCAACGACCAAGTTACACTTCTCAGCCAACGATCAAGTTACACTTCTCAGCCAACGACCAAGTTACACTTCTCAGCCAACGATCAAGTTACACAACAGAATAAAGTGTTCGAAAGAACAACCTGCAGGCGCCGTTAGAAATCCGACAATTCCAAATAAGTATTCTTACGCAAAGACCTTTAATTAGACGATCGACTAATTATTCAGTTGTACCTGTCTATTCACATCAAGAGAAAATAGTACCTCGAAATATGTAACTGTTACACACTTATGTCAAACTGTATTTATCATTTTTATTAAAATTTTAATTTTGATAGTAAATTAAACATGAATATAGGAATCATATTACATTGTAAAATATTTTATTTATATACTTCTTTGTACTTAGAATTGAGAATTACTTAAATAAATATATTTGTTCTAGTTTATACAAACTCTTCAAGCGATTTTTGTACAGTTGATTGTAGCAGCAACAGTGAATGTTCTTTTTACGTATCGACTCCTGAGTGTACAAAAGCTCAAATGAACACCTTTTCAATCAATCAGAGTGCATAAAACATTCATTTCCAAAAAACTAATGTGTGCTATAAAACTTCAAACACATAGTTTTCGTTCTCTTTTTCCATATCTATGGCTCACAACCAACACATGTACATACGTTATAATTCAGCTGGGCTCTTAGGGACTGAAAGGGAATCTTTGCAATAGCACACACATGAGAGCTACAGACACGACTTACTGAACACATATACAAAGTTCGTGCATATGCATATACACATACAGGCATTCTAATATACACGTATGATTATCTCATTTACATTACATCAGCCAAAATGAACATAAACTCTCACTAACAAAACAGGCACGTTAATATACACATACACACGCATCCACACACATACACATGCACACACTTTTATGCCTATTCCATTTGCACATACGTAAATGCACGCGTCACCAGCCAGAATAAACATATGAATTCAATTTCTCCCTGTAGAAAAAAAAAATTCTTCTTTCACTAAAACATTCTTGGGACTCTCTGAAGTTTTGGGTTTTTTTTTTTTACATAATTTTATTTTCGTTCGTATTATTTGGCTTCATCGGACTACTGTTCTCATTTTGAGTGTCATTTTCACAACGTTTTGGTTGATGTAACCTCTTACCTTCTTCAGGTGTATCTTGTCGAACTCGGGAAGGTTTCTGTTGAATTCGGGAATTTGGATGGAAATTTGGATGAAACATGAGGGTAACATGCTCTCATTCCATCAGTCGTGACTGGATAGAAGTCTTAAGTAGTTCACAATTGTATTTTTTAATCACCCACACTGAGGCTTGAACCTTTAACCTTCAGGAGAATATCACTTTTATAATTGATTTTTCTAAGTACTCTAACTACTGTGCCACGGGCCCTTCTGCAAGGATCTGTGGTTAGAGTACTGAAGAATGTTAAAGGTTACATCGAATGAAACGTTGTGAAAATGATTTCTTGACCTTAAAAGGATCCACTAATTTTAGTAGGCCTTTTCATTATTTGTGACCCGAATCTCTACCTTTCAGCAGCTCTACGGACAGATTTAATTCTGCTAAACACCTATGATATATGACATAATCATGGTAACATCTATTTTCACAAAGTCACTGAAGTTAAGCAATTGGCGATTGGGGAATACTAGGTGCTGTATAGAGTGGTGGGATAGCACTAGTGTCGAAGGAAAAATAAAGCGTGCTTCCCTTCGCTAATCTGTAGGACACCTTTGAGCAAAGTTGAGAACCCACTTCAGCCCTGTATCAAGAGGGGTGGGGGCGAAGTGGGTTCTTGACCTTCAGGTTAATGTGAAGTCATGAAAAGCAAGTGACTGATGTAATATGGAAGCAATCAGGAACAGATTCCTATGGGTACAATGGTCAGGTCAATCGCCCAATATGACCCTGCAGGGCAGAAAGAAGCTGCATCTACTGTACAACTGTAAAGCTATGGCAATACATTAAGCATTTTCGAGAAATAGTGTAATGGAGTTCTGAATGGTGAGCAACAATGAATTCATGAATATCTCCAGAGAGAGATAGATGAAGAGTCATAGCTGTAAATGCCTGTACCAGACACTTGTCGAATGAATGAAACACCCACGAGTTGTGAATAAAGTCCGATTTATTTTTGTATCAACTTTGTTATTCCTATTTGGATACTCAAGGAAGGTTTCTATCGAACTCGGGAATTTGGACAGAATTTCAAACGGAACCCTTTATTTATTTCACGGGGGTAGCATTCTCTTGTTGCATGAGAAATGATTGGATAAACGTCCTAAGTAATTTGCAATTGTATTTTTTCGGTCACCCACACAGAGAATTGAACCTTCAACTTTCAGGAAATTATTACTGTTACAATTGATTTTTTTAAGTGCACTAACCACGGGGGACAATTCTCGTACGAATTTTGGGAGCTTTAAACCTCTTTTTATTTCTAGTAATAAATATCACTATTTATTACTAATTATTATTACTAATTATTATTACTAATTATTATTACTATATATTAGTAGTTCAAAGAATCCAAATAATACGAATAAGCAATCCTCATCTCAAAAATTCAGAAACTTTGTTATTCTTTTGATATTGTCTTCCCTCTACATCATATCTGGTGCGTCAATTTTCACCTTCACTGTTTTGTAGCTAGCTCTAAGAAAAATTGGAACATATATATAGAAGATACTGTTAAATCTGCTGCAAAACAGGTTAGCTCCCTCTACTGGGTTAGAGAACTAGTGTAAAAACCACTAGTCTCTTCCTCTTAGACAGCATCCAAAAAAGTCTTTAGTAAGTCTCATCACACTATCTACTAAGCTGTAGCCCCTGTCCCTTCACCACATATTGCATCGCTGAGCTTGTGTTACAAGTACCTCGATGCAATGCATTCCTACAAACTTGCTGCACAGTTCACTCGAGACCAACATGACAATCAGCACACTCCTATTTATTCTCATTTGAAGTACATACCACTGATAAACCTTATAATCAACAAAATACCACTTTTCTCTTCAACGTAATTCTTCCTACTAACCCAACAATCAGCAAAATCCCACCTCTCATGCACATATCTGACCAACTCGACAGTCAGTAAAATCCTACTTATTCTCCTTAAACCTACACACCTCCAACAAACTCGATAATTATCAAAATCCGATTGCAAAAATTTAAATGTAATTTGAACACATATTTCACTATACAAATCCCCACTTAGAATGCCCCTATAAACCCATAAATTCACAGTATGATAGAATTTCACAGAAAAACACACACATATATTTTTTATACATATATATTTTTTTACTCTTGCTCACTCTAAACAAGACATATCGTCAGTTGGACGTAAGGACTTCTAATTGGGACCATGTCTAATGAGATGAGTGAGATGTCGATTTATATTACATTTAAACTTCTGCATAGTATAGTCAAGGAAGCAGGAAGTAGGGAGAGAATTCTAAAGTTTGTCAATCCGAGGTAAGAAGCTGTTAGAGTAGAAGGACTGTACCCTAATCAATCATGTCTCTGACATCACTCTCCCTATATATTAATGTGCAAATACATGTGTTTGGTGATTTAAATGTCCATCAAAATAATTGGCTTGGCTTCTCGAGTTACATAGATGCATCTGGACACTGCACTCATAGCTTCTCTATTGCTCGATCTCTTACAAAGACGGTAACAGATATCTCCCACATCGTTAAAATCAGCAAGCTTCACTTCTAAACCTATTCCTAACCACAGTATCTGAGGATCGTATAACAAATTCCCATAGTCCACTTGGAAATACTGATCTCTTTGTGATATCAGTAGACATTACCTTTTATTCCTGAGCAAATGTTGCTAAAAAATGATAATAAAAAAAGGCTGACTTGGAAGCCATTAGAGAACACATCCGAGATGCTCTATAAGCTAATATCTTTTCTCTTCTTGCTGAACAGTGTGTGAATGAAACAATCAAATGGTATTGAAGCACATGTTTCCACACGGAAGTACTGAAGCAAGCCGCACTCTCCCTAATCGTCCACTTCAAATTGTGCATCTGCCATTGCACAAAAGCAGCATGCATTCCATCACTTCATCCGTCACAAGTCAAGTACAAATCGGCAAACGTTTATAGATGTTAGAAATCATTATAAGAGTAAAATAGTTGCAGCCAAGAGATGGCATACCAAAATAACCAGAAAATGCAGAGTTTCAGATGATAGGAACTGCAATTTCTGTAAAATTTATAATAGTATAGTAAATAAAGAACAATCATAAATTTCGCGACTATTTATTAGGTTGGCAAAAATAATGTCGTTTTTTTGACGTTCAATTGCAAGTCGAAAAACAACATTATTTTTACACAAACCTAATAATAATCATGAGGTCGCTTGCATGGCAACTGTGAAGGTTGAACTGCTTGCCCGGCAATTCACCTCCAACTCTATCTTAGATCTCACAATCAATTTCTTCCCAAATTTCCTTATGTGAACAGAAGCCACACTTGATGATCTGACAATCACCCTTTCAAGTCCTTAAACATCTCCAAGGTGTGCGTTCCTGATCTCATCCCTGCTATACTAATTAAGAAATGCTCAACTGAGCTATCCTGGCTTTCCTGATAGCTGGAAAATTCCTTCTGTGGAACCAATGTGCAAGAATTTTGGTGAAAGAACTGATCCAATTGTGTTTTTGTACATACCGTTGGTCAATTAATGAGATGTGGACACATGTCAATCCTAAAATACTATTAAGCTCTGTCTGAGAAGACATTGAGCACTGTATATAAGTGCATATCAAAATCTCTGAAATCGATTCTGTCTATAAGTATCATTAAAAAGAAAAAAGAGGATAACAAAAAAAAAATCTTCCTCTCCTTTTCTGTCTTACCTTCCCTCTCTGTCCTGCTCTAACCAAGTCTGTCGACCTGTTCCACAAATCCCAATCCTCAACATGAAATACCTCCAGAAAAATAACACGTGTAAACCTAGAACCCGATCCTCCAACATAGACCCCTACTACCATGTCTCCTTCTCCAACATCAAGGGTCTACGTTCCAACCTTCCAGAGGTTGAAACCCAATTACAGGAGACGAAACCA
Organism: Euprymna scolopes; assembly: GCF_053919585.1. Lineage (NCBI taxonomy): Eukaryota > Metazoa > Mollusca > Cephalopoda > Sepiida > Sepiolidae > Euprymna > Euprymna scolopes. The sequence goes on from NC_136488.1 coordinate 20,322,159, forward strand.
GACATATTCTTCCTAAGTGAAACTGGCATTAGGCCAACCGCTTCACTTGACGAATTCATAATTAAAGGATACTCTAATTTAACATCTAAATCTGACCTCCAAGATCGCCATGGACATGGAATATGTGCTTATGTTAAGGATGGCTTTCCGTGTGTGGTAGGGATATCTCCAGAGAAGACCCTAATTTACCTTATATGTGCTTCCGGGTTGCACTTGCTTACACCTCCGTATTTATATTCGCTTTCTATCGCTCCCACAACAGCAGAGTTACTATCCTTAAGAGCATATCTGAAAAAATTGACCACATCCTGTATGCTCACACTTCAGCTAACATCCAATTTGTGGTGACTTCAATGTCCACAATGCGGAATGACTGGCCCACTCTAACAAGACTGATGACCTCACTCAGATTGTCCATGAACCCACCCGAGTGCCCGATACTTCTGGTCAGTATGCTAGCCTTCTAGACCTGTTTCTCACAACGTCCGCTGAGCTATGTTCAAGTTCTGTTCTGTCTCATTTGGGATCTTCCGACCACATAGTTGTATCAGTTAAGATAAAAACGAAATGCAATAAGCCTGGAGATGTACCTCTCCACCGTACTGTATATCAATACTCTACCGCTGACTGGGATAGCTTCCGTACACTTATATCCGATCTACCACTGCATTCGATGTTTAAAAAAGATGTGTCCTCCATAGTATGAGACCTGACCGAATGGCTAATTGTAGGCATAGACCGATTCATACCATCCAAAAAATTCCAACAAAAACCTAACAGCCAGCCATGGTTCTCCCCTGAATGTGCTACTGCCATCGCGCATAGAAATCACTTTTTCCATAGCTACTAACGTAATAGATGCACTGAGACTAAAGTTGCCTTCAGGACTGCCAGCAACAAAGAGTAATAAAAAATGCAAGAGAGCTATATGCTCAGTCCATTAAATCCAAAGTAGCTGAGCAACGGCTTGGTTCTCACCAGTTTTGGCAAATAGCAAACAGGATCTTGAACAGAAGCGTGGGTTCTATCCCAACCATCATCAATGGACCTGAGGTAATCTCGTCAGCATCAGACAAGGCCAAACTATTTGCCAAGAACTTTGCAGCTAATTCTACCCTATACGACGAAGGCCATCAACTCCCCGTATTTCCTCCTATAACGGACAACACGCTCTGCAACATACAAATATCTGTGCGTGATGTCGCCAAGCTAATCAAGAACCTAGATTCCAGTAAAGCAACTGGCCTTGACGGCATTCCAATCATTGTGCTGAAAAAGCTTAAACTAGAACTTGCCCCCATACTTACAAAACTCTTTAAGCGTTGCCTTAAAGAGAAGTGCTTCCCAAGACTCTGGAAAACCTCATCAGTATGCCCTGCATTTAAGAATTCAGGTGATAAGTCCTCTCCCTTTCAGTACAGACCAATAAGTCTCCTGTGTGTCATGAGTAAGCTGCTGGAATCCATATTAAATAGAGAAGTAGTCAACCACCTCAGCAGAAAAACCTTCTTAGTGACATGCAATATGGTTTCCGTTCTGCCAGATCTACAGTAGATGTACTAACGGTTATATCCCATAGGATTAGCGAATCTCTTGACAAAGGCTTCCTCTCTAGGGCAATTGCTCTTGACATATAAAAGGCCTTCGATAAGGTATGGCATTAAGGCCTACTTCACAAGATTTCCAGTTACAGTATAACTGGAAATGTTTTCTCGATCATAAAATCATTTCTCTCTGATAGGCTCATAAGAGTAGTAGTTGATGGGCAGAAATCAGAGGCCATCAATATTAATGCTGGAGTCCCTCAGGGGTCCATCCTAGGCCCAACTCTGTTCCTGATCTATATCAATGATCTCCCAAAACACATACTTAAATCATTTGTTGACATCTATGCTGATGACACGACCATTTACGGCAACACATCAAAGACCGTAAATGACAAAGTTCTCTCAGATTCTCTTTCCTCAGATCTTGAGCGCGTGGTACAGTGGGGGAGGATGTGGCTGGTTACTTTTAATGCATCTAAAACCAAGCTCCTATCTTTACATCATCAATGCTCTGATCCCCATCTGGCATCAATTGATATGGGTGGCTCTCGTCTAGGGGAAGCTCCATGTTTTGATAAGCTTCTGGATTTGACCTTTACCCCTGACCTGAAATGGAATACGTACATCAAGTCAGTTGCCAAGGTCGCTGGAAAAATGGTAGGATCCTTCTACCGCTCCAGAAGATATCTCACCCCTGATGCAATTCTCTATCTGTATAAAAGTCAAGTACATCCAAGGATGGAGTACTGCTGCCAGATCTGGGTAGGAACTGCTAAAAGCAGCCTATCCTGCCTTGACAGAGTACAAAATAGGCTTAGTGGGTGATGCCCTTTTCTCTTCTCTGCAACCTCTCTCCTACAGGAGAGACGTTGCGAGCCTGTCTTTGTCTTATCGTTACTACCATGGCAGGTGCTCGTCTGAGCTCCAATCTCTGGTCCCCCCTCGCCAATCTTTCACGAAAAACACCTGTCTAGTTGAAACCACTGTGAAAAATTTTCCCCACTCCTTATTTGTGCCAAAATCAAAACGTAGATTCCATGTACAAAGCTTCTTTCTTAGAAGTGCACGCCCGTGGAACTCTGTTTCGGTTACCTGTTTCCCACCTGACTACAACCTGGATGTCTTCAAGTCCAATGTGAACAAATTCCTGATGAACCGCCTCCTTAAGTAAGACACTTTATCAGATCTCCAAAACTAACGTACTGTATACACAATAACCCTTATCTCCGAGTGGCTTCCGGGCCTTGATAAGTGGTGACTACCTTGTAAAAAAAGAAAACAAAAAAACTAGGATCAAAGCGTAGTATCTGTGCTGATACTACACTTCATCTTGTTTGTTCTAAGCCAGTGAAGGATAAATCTCTCTAGACTGAATTTTTTTATCCTGTTCCAGAGTACTCGATTTTGAGGAGTTGGGTTTCCTCATCATTTAAAAACAACGTGCCCTCGTGAGGAGGCAAGTAAATAAGAACAAAGGAGAGGGTTATGCTTCAATAATGTAATGTCTATACAAAATAAAATAAATAACTGTATACATTTCACATCATTATTAAGTGCCTGTCCAGAATTCCCCCATATTAAAAAAAAGAAAAATCTGTACGATGTACATACTCGTGACGAAAAAACAAAACAAAAAACAAAAAAAAAACAAAAAAAAAAACACCGTAACCAAAAAGAATGGTTATGTATAAAATATAGTTTAACGAGAGAGTAAACAAATTCGCTTTCCCAATCATATGCATTAATCAAGTAGTTTTATTTTTAAGTAAAATAAAAATCAAATATCGTGGCTATACGAACAGCAACGATATTGCAACGCCATCTTGAAAACAAGCTGAAAACAAGGGAGAGAACTCCAAATAATTAAAACTTGCGAGATTTTAGAAAGCCATTTTTAACATAGGGATATTGGAAAAATATTTTCTTTATAAAAATAAAACTTCTTGATCAATTTACGTGATTTTTGGTGTACTATATTTTCTTTTAGTCACGGGCACGGGCACGTACATAAACAGATTTTTCTTTATTTTTGTTTTTTTAATATAGGGGGAATTCTGAACAAGTATCCACTATTTTTCAGACTTGATCTATTTTCATAAACAAAAGCATAAAAAAGAAAATATGATGCTTACCTTGATAAACTCTGCATGTAAATGTCCCACCATCGGCAATTTGTTGGCCGCGAGGACTCTCTCGGAGCAGTTTGAAGGGCCGGGCCCGGTTAAGGTCTTCTGGGGGAACCCCATAGGTTCTTTCAGGCGGTCTACTGGCGGCCAAATCGAAGTCATAGTTCGGGAAAGGCGGTGGTTCGAGTTGAGACGCTGAAGCGAAGTAAAAATACCATGTCGGCCTAAGTTTATACGAGAATAACAAGTCAACTTGACGATCGGCAAAGCCATCTTGATAATGAAATAAAAAGTAAGCAAATAAAACAGTGATTGTTTGTTTGTAGGAGTGTGGAGAACGAATGTTAGTGGCCCGGGCCCGGCCTATTGTACAACATATAAGTAAACTAATCAAATGTTTTTGTTTTTTTTTAGATATAAATAAATACCTCAATGTATATAAATAAATAATAACGAAAAGTAAGACAATTAAACGAATTTGTTTACTCCTTCGTTAAAACATATTTTATAACTATATTTTATATACATAACCTGCAACTCAATCCACCACAGCAGTCTAGTACAAAAATATATGCAAACAAAGAGAGTACATATATAGTACTATAATCTCTTTGGCAGTTAGTGGCAGGCTGGGCTCGTTTGCTTGACTGCTGATATTAATCCCCCTCTTACTCCCCTTCTCTCTTATTATATATATATATATATATATATATATATATATATATATATATATATATATATATATTACACAGGAATTACCACTTATCAAGGTCCCGGAGGCCACTCGAGGATAAGCGTTAATGGGTATACAATAGTCAATGTGATTATAGCGTTTTTAACATAGGTAGTAGGATTTTTGTAAGTTGGATTACATAGGGGACGGTTCATCAAGAACTTGTTTACATTGGACTTGAACACAATCAGATTGTAGTCACCTAGGAATATTAGGTGCGTGCAAAATTAAAAAGTATAAACATTTTGACCCCTCCCTTTACTTAAAAATTCACCAAAAGTCACGAAATTAAACAATTTTAATGAAATTTTTAATATTTATCAAATCATGATCACGGAATAAATTGAACACATAAGTTTTACTTAAATCTTAGTGGAAATGTATTATTTTATTTAAAAAAAATACTTTTATAAAAAGTTATGATTTTCAGTAGTAATAAAATGCATGAATTTATTTTTGTTTCTTTTATTAAAAAAAAAAACATCGTAAATTGTAACAATTAAAAACATGTAATTTTTACAGGACCATTACAAAAAAGTCCCCAAAGTCCGTATTAATGAATTCGATACAACTCGAAGAAAAATTAATTTCTCGAACTACCGATATTATCATTAAATTACGCATTGCTTATTTAATATTTTCGCACAAAAAATATTTCTACTTTTTTTTTTAATTATAGGTTTCGCATAATTTTTATATGGTTCTAATATTTTCCTTGCTTACATGAATCTAAAACTTTCGGCGTAACATAATTTTTACATAATCTTGAAAAAAATATAAACTATATATATATATATATATATATATATATATATATATATATATATATATATATATACTCGGGTTTTTTTATTAAAAAGTAATGGACTAATGAATTCAACGAGGTTGTTAGATAGTGCTCAATAAAAAGAGCTGATAATACTTGTTTATTGTTATATAAACATGCTCACATCCCGCTGCTACAAATAGCCACTTGTTTCAATCAAACAACAGATATCATCAGGCAGCGACTTGACTATTCAAAAGTTCAATGAATAACCTTAGGTTATTCATTTCATTGAACTTTTGAATAGTCAACTCGCTGCCTGATGATATTTGTTGTTTGATTGAAACAAATGGCTATTTGTAGCAGCGGGATGTGAGCATGTTTATATAACAATAAACAAGTATATATATATATATATATGTATATATATATATATATATATATATATATATATATATATATATATATAAAGTTTATTGAAAAATAAAACTTTTTTAAAATTAAAAGCAAGGACATAGAAAAATAATTAAATTAAAAATGGTAAAAATTAGACAAACGTTCACGATAGGAATGTACGGATGCACGACTGGGAGAAAAAAGAAGAAAAAAGGAAAACAGCACCCCTAGCCCCCTTTAACTACCTTTCATTTTCAGACAGCCTTTCGACTGTCAGAAATTTTGATCTTCCGTATAATCCATGTGACGAGGACTTTGTTTTCTTTCGGTTGAACAAAGCGAGAATCTCTCACTTTGGGGGGCTAATTAAGGTATTTTTTTTGTACAAACAAGGTATGTTTTTTTTTTTTTTAAATTAAATTAAATAGCTTAGGACTTTACTAATTATCTTTGAAATAGACTCAGAAAACTAATAATTATCTTTCAAAGGATTTTTATAATGGATTTATTTAATTTCAAAATTTAGCTGAATTAGTTTGCTATCTGTGAAAACTATTTTTGATTCGTGTGTACAAATACTTTTTCCTTTTGGAAATTGATTTTCGTCTTTAATCTTTCAAATATAAAAAGTAGTCGGAAACTTAAAAGCCTATGATAAATCGGCTTTCAAAACCATGCCCCCCCCTATCTTTATTCCACCATTTTTTGCACGTATTTAATATATATATATATATATATATATATATATATATATATATATATATATATATATATATATATATATAAGGGATACTTTGTAGGGAGTTGAGCAGCAACACTTGAACTTCTGCATGTTAATACATTTGGGAAGCAGGAACCTGGAAGGGAATTTAAAAATCTAGCAGTTCTGGGGAAGAAACTATTGGAGTAGGTTTTCTTATATCTAGGGATCTCTACTGTGTAGGAGTTGGATTTTGCCGTTTGTTGGGGGGGGGGGTATTTACGTCGAGGGGGTACAAGGGCTTGTAATTCGTCGGAGCATCCACCATCAAAATACTTGTAAACAGGCAGATGGACGCAACATTTTGTCAGTGCGACAAAGCCTAGATCGCAGTTCAGGACTATATATATATATATATATATATATATATATATATATATATATATATATATATATATATATATATATATATATATATATATATATATATATATATCTATTATTACAAACTTTAAAATCTTTGAAAGCCAAGAAATGTTAAGAAAATCTTTATTAAACGATAAAATCATTTTTTTTAGATATAAAATGTCCAAATTTTCGGTATCGAAACATACCTTTATTAAATATAAAGTAAATGCTATATATATATATATATATATATATATATATATATATATATATATTATTTACAGAAAGTTTCGATGAGATAAGTCATCGGTACCGTCGGTTTCAGACCGTTTAGATATGAAGAGAGCTTGATATGGTTATCTAAACAGTCTGAAACCGACTGTACTTATGACTTATCTCATCGAAACTTTCTGTAAATAATATATATATAAACTAACATAAAAAAACACTAACCTAGATTTAAAACAGATCAAGAAGCTAAATATCCAGGCTAAATAGAGCATACACAAAGGAACAGGTCAACCAGAGGTCAAATAGGCCTTTGGCTGATAGGAAGGGCGTAGTGGATACTAGAAAGCTAATTGGCTAACTAAAATTTCAATAGAAGATGAGCATATAAAAACGACAAACAACCACAGAATTCGCGCATAAGCCTGAAGAATCCTAGAGTGGATGAAACGCGGAATATTCAGTGTAGCTTAATCGCCATATACATTTTATAACTTACTATATATATATATATATATATATATATATATATATATATATATATATATATAGTTGTGGAACACAAGAAATTATCTGTTATTTACCTGTCTGTCGATATATCTATAAATCTATGAGTATGGAATTTGGACATTGAGCAGGACGAACGATTGAACAGGGCGCCCCCCCCTTCATCGGGTAGACAGCTGACGTGTCTCAGAATGGAGACCTAGAATTAAGCACCCAAGCAAAGATATTCACTTTCCATCCTTCTGCGATCGACATCTGCAAAGTGAATAAAAACTATATAAAACCAAGTATGGAGTGAAATGTATTCGTTCAAACAGGTTCCACCTTCCCTCCAAGAACAGATGAATTTCAGATGGAACAAAAGACCAACGACGTAGTTGAAAAGTTGATGAGATATGTCAAAATATGTGTATGTCTGACACACACGCACGCAAAACATTTAGACGATCTCGGAATATAAATCAACTGCATCACGATAACTTAGGGTTCAGATAGTGAAGAACCCCACTCTATCGACATTTAGTAACACGAAACACAATCACACACGTATATATGAATACTATGCCACAATGTAACATACGTCTTTTTGGTTGCCGTGCCAGTCCCTTTTCATGGGAGATATCAAATATGGCATTTACCACAAACACAAAGTTAAAAAAAAAAGAGAAAAAAAAGAGGCGAAAACAAGCAAACAAAGAATAGACACAAAAAAAAAAAAAAAATGAAAATACAACAAAATAAGAAAAAATAAAGAGTCCTTAAAAATATTATATTGTAAGAAAAAAAATGTGCTGGATTTATGAGAAAAAAGGACGATAAACATACATATGAAAAAAGAAAAAGAAATATATGTTAAACTGTAATTCTCAAAATAAGAAAAAATAAATAACACACAAACACGAAGATATTTTTTGTTTTTAAGTATTTTAAGTATAATTGAGAATTTTTAAGTTTTTAAGTATAATTGAGAAAACGGGCGATATGCCATAATCGGCTATGGAAAATGTTCGTGAAAAAAAGAAATGAAATTGTTAATTTTTAAATATGAAATACGGAAACAGAAAAGAAAACTAGAAAATCGTTGGTCACAGAAAAAAAAAAAGAAAAATGTTATTAATACAAACAAGGCGAAAAAAAAAGAAGAAAAGAAATAGAAAGAGAAAACAATGTTAAAAATGCAAATGTGTGGTCATAGATGTTTAATAAACCTGTTAATCAAGCTGTTGCTGGTTTGCAAAAGCCAAACTTCTTGCTCTTGTTTGAAATCATAGCAGTAAGTTTTAGTCCCCCCTCTATAAAGGCCAGAGGTTTTGGGGAAATACAAGATATTTTGTAATTCATATGCAAAACTAGGAAAACAGATGACTATGTTTGAAACATTTTCTGGCTGTAAAAAAAAGTGCCAAAAAATAGGCTTTGAATGATTTTTTTATTACATTTTCACCCCAAACAAGGCACATTGCCACTTTGGCTACTATCAGGGACATCAACTACTGGGATACTATGTAGGGAGTTCAGCAGCAAGATGTTGGTTCACGTTACACTTGAACTTCAGCATGTCAGTACAGTTGAAGAAGCAGGGACCCGGAATGGAATTCCAAAGTCTAGCGGTTCTGGGGAAGAAATTACTGGAGTAGAAAACTCTCTTATATCTAGGGATGTCTACTGTGTAGAGGTAGGATTTAGCTGCTTGTCGGGTTTGTCGAGGGTATTTCCGTCGTAGAGGTACAAATGCTTGCAGTTCATCAGAACATTCACCATTAAAATACTTGTAGAACAGGCATAGGGATGCAACTTTTCGTCGGTGGGACAGAGACTGAAGCTTAGATGACAGTTCACTCTCTTTTGGACCTTGTCTAGGAGCGAGACACTAGTAGCAGATGCACCAGCCCAAATATGACAACAATACTCCATATATGGGCGAATGGTGGCCTTATAGAGGTACAGGATACTTTCGGGCGTTAGTAGCTTTCTAGCACGGTAAAAAGAGCCTACCTTCCTCGCAGCGGTCCTGGCAATACTCTCAATGTAATTGTTCCAACTCATGTTTCCTGTGAAGGTTAGGCCGAGGAGTTTAAAAGAAGTACTTTCAGATAATGAATCTTTGGCCATTGCTATTGGTGGTAGAGAAGGTTTCTTGTAATTATTGAAGGAAACAAGTGTAGTCTTGGCAGCATTGAATGTGACCATTCGTTTTTGTCCCCATTCCACTGGAGGTCATCCTCTAGTGTTTCTGCCATTTGCTTAGATATGTATTCATTTCTTTTCTTATTGTGCTTGTTATAGAGTGTGGTGTCATCAGCATATATACCCATCTCAGAGGCAATTTTGTCGGGGAGGTCATTTATGAATATTAGGAATAATAAAGGTCCAAGGATAAACCCCTGAGGCACTCCCGCATTTATATCATGTTATGTAGATGTATGACCGTCGAGGACAACTTGAGCTTTTCTCTTATCTAAGAAGGATTTAATTATGTTAAGTATTCATCCAGTAATATTATATGATCTAATTTTCCTGAGAAGACCTTCATGCCATACCCTGTCAAAAGCCTTAGATATATCTAGAGCTACCGCTCTACCCTCCTCTGCTTTGTCCAGTGAATGGTATATACGTTCAGAGATTACAGTTAGGATATCTGCTGTGGAACGAGCTTGCCTAAATCCATATTGTTGGTCGGTCAGAAGTTTAGCATCAGTAACGTGATGGACTAGAACTTGATTAATTATGGACTCAAATATTTTGGCGAAAAGTGGGAGGAGGCTAATGGGGCGATAATTTAATCGCTAGAATTCTTGAAATGGGGCGATAATTTAATCGCTAGAATTCTTGAAAACTTTTTTAATAGCACAGCCGGGATAAGATCAAGTCCACATGCTTTTGAAGTGTCAAGATTTTTTATGATAGCATACACCAAAGAAGGGATGATTTTCAGATCGTCTAGCGTGGTGTCTGTCCGCAAAGGAAAGTCTGGGAAGGTGTGATTAGCAGGGTTCAGTGTGAAGTTGGAGGCAAACCAACTGGCGAGCATGTTAGCCTTCTCAGTTGCTGAGCAAACAACCTCATGATTGCTGATTAGTGGAGGAATTGTTGATTGCCCATTATTTACTACACTATTATAGATTTTCCAGAAATCACGGGTTCCTAATTTTTCTGCTTCGATGCGTTTTTTGGTTGTTTTAGTAAGTCCTCTCTTAGCTGTTGATATTTCTTTTTTACAGTTACTTCTAGCTTCTATATACTTCTGCCTGTTTGAACTGGACTTATGTCGGTTAAATCTGCTTCAATTGCCGCTTTGAACCGTTCAGTGGTCTCATTTGCACACTGTTCAGTAGGAAGAGAAAAGATATTTTCCCATGGGGCATCTCTGATGCGATTCTTGATGACTTTTCAGTCAGCCTTTTTATAGTATCTCGTTGTTTTGAGCAATGGCTCTTCAGTTTTAGCTCTAGAGTTTTGGGTGATTTCGACTATTATCACTGCATGATCAGCGTTTCCAAGTGGGCTGTGGGCATTCATTATACCATCATCGGGAACTGTGGTCAGAAACAGATCTAGAAGTGATGCATGTTGTTCTTGCTGGTCTGGGAAACGGGTTGGAAACGTAACCATCTGTGATAGGAAGTGAGATATAGAGAAGCTATGTGTTGTGCTGCCCGCTGCATCTGTGTGAGTAGAGAATCCAAGCCAGTTTTTGTGGTGAACATTAAAGTCACCAAATACATGTACTTGTGTACTAGTGTCGAGGGAGAGTGCTGTGTCTATGCTGTCAGAGACTTTGCTTATTATGGTGCAGTCCTGAGTCGAGGGAGAGCGATAGAGAAAATTAAAGTAGCTAATGTTATGTTGCATGTTAAGTCTAAAGCACATAAAGGTATATATATATATATATATATATATATATATATATATATATATATATATATATATATATATGTTATTTATTTGTTTTTGTTTGCGATAGTTTTGAATGAATTCAATTATACGAAAGCGCATTTTTAGCTCGAGTTGAGAATAATTTTTCCTCTAACCAATTTGGTACTCCCAAATGGGGAGCGGCATATGTATTGTTTTTTAAATATAATTATAGTTTAAAAATTATATTTTAAAAACAATATATATATATATATATATATATATATATATATATATATATATATATATATATATATATATATATATATATACATACATATATATATACATATATATATATACACATATATATATATATATATATATATATATAATGAAAAATCTGCTTGACAATAAAATTGTTAATGTATCTGTCGAAGTTTTGGAATTTAAATCCGATAAGTAATTTCCATTTTATTTTAACGACGAAATATACATGATACAAAAAAATAATCATTTATTGCATGCTAGACTTGTCTCCCTTTTTTTAGAATCGAATTTTTGTGAAGTTTAATTGAATTAATTTATCAACTGAAAAAATTGTTTAAAACTTGAACATACGCATCATGTAAACGATTCACGGCAAGAACTTGTCTTGTTACTACCACGTCCAAGCATTTTTTCTCCCTTTCTTTCTATCTATCTATCTATCTATCTATCTATTTATCTATCTATCTCTGTGCTGAAAGCCAAATGAGACTTACATGAATGAACAAAAGTTTTTTTCATAGAACATCCAATTGGTGGTCATATTCAAGTCTAATGTGTACAAATGCTTATCGGTAGGCCCTCTTGGATAATCAGTTTATCTTAAGTTATTTTTCCTATTTCACTCATTGTTTCCGGTTTTTCGCAATAACGTATATCGTCCAAACCGAAAATCTCTTTTTCCATGAACTGCACGCCTGTGGAACTCTCTTCCGTTTGCCTGTTTCCCAGCTGACTAAAACTGTCTTTAAGTCCAACATAAAAAATTCTTGATGAATCGTCCCCTTAGGTAATCCAATCTACCAAATTTCCATTACTAACGATTACTACAATATTATCCAATTGATTACTGTACACTCAATAACCCTTATCCTCGAGTGGTCCCCGGGCCTTGATAAGTGGTGACTCCTATGTAAAAAAAACCTTATACTCCAATGTTCCCAAGACTTTGATAAGTGGTAACCGATTAGTATGTAAAACTTTTTGGAGTTAATTAAAAAAATTATGTTAAAAGATAAACCGCTATAAGTTATAAACCATTTTTTATAACATTGGATGCTACTAAGACTAAGCTTATTTCCTTTAACAACTACAAACACTTTTTATACCATCGATTCAAATGACAAATAATACCCTACCTGAGGGCTCTTCATTCAAAACCCTCGGCTTAATATACACAGTAAATACGAATTGGAACAACTGCATTGGAGAAATAAGTCCCTCTTACCTTTTTTTTTTTTTTTTTCAATGGAGAGTAGATAATACAGTGGATGTGTTATCGGCAGCTCCAGTAACTCTCGCTTCTCCTTTTTTGTCCCTCAGTCCTCATTTCCAATGAGTGATGTTTCTGACAAAGGGTGAAGAAAAAGCTGCCTGGTCGGTAGTACTTTGTGAACAGTAGTCTGAGATGCCGGAAATTTTCTGTTTCTATGTCTATCCTTGCGGCCATGTCACTAGTAAGGGTGCTAGAGGTAAACGTTTTCATCTGGGCTGATGTTAACCGCCTGATAGTCAAGGACCCGAACCTTGGATTAATCGCTAAGGAGGCTGTCCTATCAGCAGGCGCAAAGTACTGGGGCTGCTGTATTGCCATTTGGTGAATTGATTCTGGACCATGCAGTAGTCTCTGGTGGGGCCTCTCGATGCCATACTAGTGGGTAATTGTTACGGCTTTACCTTATCATGTGCTACAAAAAAAAAAAAAAAAATCTTCCTGTCTTTTCACTCTTACTTTCCCTCTCTGTACTGCTCTAACCAAGTATCCTGACCTGTTCCACCAATCCCAAAATCCTCAACATGAAATATCTCCAAAAAAACAAAAACAATAATAAACCTAGAACCCCATCCTCCAACGTAGACCTCTACTAGAATTTCTCATTCTCCAATGTTAGGGGTCTACGTTCCAACCTTCCAGAGGTTGAAACCCAATTACAGGAAACAAAACCAGACATATTTTTTCTAAGCGAAACTGGAATAGGGCCGACTACCTCCCTAGATGAGTTCTTAATTAATGGATACTCTAACTTAACATCTAAATCTGACCCCCAAGATCGACATGGGCATGGAATATGGGCCTACATTAAAGACGGCTTCCCGTGTGGCAGGGATATATCCAGAGAAGACCCTAACTTACCTTATATGTGCTTCCGGGTTGTACTAGCTTACACCACCGCATTTATATTTGCCCTCTATCGCCCCCACAACAGTGGAGTTACTATCTTTAAGAGTATATCGGAGAAAATTGACTGTCTGCTCATCCCGCGGCTAACATTCACATTTGTGGTGACTTCAACGTCCATAATGTTGAATGGCTGACCCACTCAAATAAGACTGACAATGAGGGGAGGTTCTGTTATGATTTTGCCATTGCCTATGACCTCACTCAGATTGTTTGCGAGCCCACCCGTGTGCCCGATAGTACCGGTCAGTATGCAAGCCTTCTAGACCTTTTTCTCTCCACCTCCGGAGCTATGCTCATGTTCCGTTCTATTTCCTCTGGGATCCTCCGACCACTGCGTTGTATCAGTTAAGATAAAAATTAAATATAATAAGTCTACAGATGTACCTCTCCACCGTACTGTATACCGATACTCTATGGCTGACTGGGATAGCTTCCGTGCATTCATATCTGATCTACCTCTCCATTCCATGTTTAAAAAGGATGTGTCCTCCATAGTATCAGACCTGACCGAATGGTTACTTGTTGGCATAGACCAATTCATACTATCCAAAAATTCCAACAAAACCTAACAGCCAGCCATGATTCTCCCCAAAATGTGCTGCTGCCATCACACATAGAAATCACTTTTTCCGTAGCTACCAACATAATAGATGCATTGAGACTAAAGCTGCTTTCAGGACCGCCAGCAACCACTGTAAAAGAGTAATAAAAAATGCAAGAGAGCTATATGCTCAATTCGTTAAATCCGAAGTAACTGAGCAACGGCTTGGTTCCCAGTTCTGGCAAATAGGAAATAGGATCCTGAACAGAAGCGTGCATTCTATCCCAACCATTATCAAGTCAGAGGTCATCTCGTCAGCATCCGACAAGGCCAAACTATTTGCCAAGAACTTTGCAGCTAATTCTACCCTATGCGACGAAGGCCATCAACTCCCCGTATTTCCTCCTACAACACACAACACGCTAGGTAAAATACAGATATCTGTGCGTGAGGTCGCCAAACTAATCAAGAACCTTGATTCCAGTAAAACAACTGGCCCTGACGGTATTCCAGTTATAGTATTAAAAAAGCTACAACCGGAAATTGCTCCCATACTTACCAAACTGTTTAAGCGTTGCCTTAAGGAGAAGTGCTTTCCAACACACTGGAAGACCTCATTAGTATGCTCTGTATTTAAGAATACAGGGGATAAGTCATCTCCCTCTCAATACAGACTAATAAGTCTCCTGAGTGTCATGAGTAAGTTGCTGGAATCCATATTAAGTAGAGAAGTAGTCAACCACCTCAACAGATCTGCTAGATCTACAGCTGACGTGCTAACAGTTATATCACATAGAATTAGCAAATCTCTAGACAAAGGCTTAATTTCTAGGGCAATTGCTCTTGACATATCAAAGGCTTTCGATAATGTATGGCATAAAGGCCTACTTCACAAGATTTCCAGCTACGGTATAACTGGAAATGTTTTCTCTATCATTAAATCATTTCTCTCTGATAGGCTCATAAGAGTAGTGGTTGATGGGCAGAAATCAGAGGCCCAGTGTATTCATGTTGGAGTCCCTCAGGGGTCCATCCTGGGCCCAACTCTCTTCTTGATATACATCAATGATCTCCCAAAACACATACTGAAATCATTTGTTGACATCTATGCTGATGACACAACCATCTATGGCAACACATCAAAGGCTATAAATTGCAACGATCTCTCTGATTCTCTCTCCTCAGATCTCGAGCGCGTTGTTCAGGGAGGGGAAGAGGTGGCTGGGTACCTTTAATGCATCTAAGACCAAGCTCCTATGATTACATCATAAACGCTCTGATCCCCATCTGGCATCGATTGAAATGAATGGCTCTCGTCTAGGGGAGGCCCCATGTTTTGATAAGCTTCTGGGCTTGACCTTTACTCCTGATCTGAAATGGAACACATACATCAAGTCTGTGGCCAAGGTCGCTGGGAAAATGGTGGGATCCTTCTACCACTCCAGAAGATATCTCACCCCTGATGCAATTCTCTATCTGTATAAAAGTTAAGTACGTCCAAGGATGGAGTACTGCTGCCATATCTGGGCAGGAGCTGCTAAAAACAGTATATCCTGCCTTGACAGAGTACAAAATAGACTTTGTGGCTTAGTGGGGGATGCCCTTTTCTCTTCCCTGCAACCTCTCTCCCACAGAAGAGACGTTGCGAGCCTTCTCTGTTTTATCGTTATTTCCATGGCAAGTGATCGTCTGAGCTTCATTCTCTGGTCCCCCCCCCCCGCTAATCTTTCACGAAAAACACCCGACTAGCTGAAACCACTGTCAATAATTTTCCCCACTCTTTATCTATGCCTAAATCAAAACGTAGATTCTATGAACAAAGCTTCTTTTTTAGAACTGCACGGCTGTGGAACTCTCTGCCGCTTGCCTGTTCACCCCCCCCCCCCGAATTCAACTTGGATGTCTTCAAGTCCAACATAAACAAATTCCTGACGAACCGCCCCCTTAAGTAATGACACCTATCAAATCCCCAATACTAATTATTACTACGATATTATCCCACTGATTAGTGTGCACACAATAACCCTTATCCCTGAGTGGCTCCTGAGCCTTGATAAGTGATGACCCCCATGTAAAAAAAAAAGAAATTGCTAAGGCTGCTGCAAAGAAGGTGGACTCCCTCTACTGTGTTAGAAAATTACTCACACCAGACAGTATTTTTACACAGCCACGATTCGCCTATGCATGAAATGTTGTTACCACATTTGAGTTGGTGCATTTACCACCAGCCCTTCACTCTTAGACAGGGTCCAAAAAACATTCTCAACTCTAATAGGTCCAGCACTATCAACTAAGCTCCAACTTCTGTCCCATCGACGAAATGTTGCATCCCTGTGCCTGTTTCCCAAGTAATTTGATGAAATCTTCTCGGATGAACTTATAGCAATTATACCTCCTTCACGTACATACTCCAGACTAACCTGACAAGCAGCAAAATCCCACCCCTCACTGTAGAGGTCCCTAGATTCCGTAAAGCCTTCTAATCTAATAGGTTTTACCATCGAATTGTTAAACTTCGGAATTCTCTCTCAGATTCCGGCATCCCTGATTGTACTAACGTGCAGAGGTTTTAATGTAATGGGAACAGAAATCTTGCTGCTCAACTTTCAAAAGTCCCTTGTTAGACACGATAGCCGAACGGTAATATGCTTTGTTTGCGGTGAAAAAGAGTTAAAAATACATGGTATTTAAAACAAATTTGATACTTCTTTAAATTTGTTCTTTCCTTTTTAAAAAAAAATTCAAATTCGAACGTCTTGTCGGGATATATACAACGGAATCGAAAGGGAGAAAGAGAAACAGGAGAAGAGAAGATGTTTTTTAGTCAATAATTAAAACGAAACATATGTTCTGTTTTCATTATATAAGAAAAGTAATTTCTTACCGTTTGGTTTTCTTTTGTTTTTCTTTTAACATAAACACTAATTAAAAAATATAACAACCCCTTTTGAAATTGATTTCTTTAACGCTGGCGATGAGAACTGTGGTTTAATTTATCAACTGCTCATGAACGGAATTGTGTTAGCGATCACACCTGTAACATACGCGAACGATATGATCGAACGTGTCTAGTTAATACTGCTGCTATCTCCCGATGCAACTATGATAACACCGACTTGAGAAAACACGAACTGCCAGTAACTCACGAAGTTCGAACAATAACAGAAACGATTTTTATGTCTTTGTCAGTGGTATGACGTTAATCAGAGATACCGATCAATTGCAGAAGCGCTGTATTTATACTTAAATAATATATATATATATATATATATATATATATATATATATATATATATATATATATATATATACATATATATATATATATATTTGAAATTGGTATATTTAGGCAGCAGTTTTTCATTCAAGCAAACATTATTAAATGCAACAGAGATACTTTGCTTTATGATTCTTTTTTTTATTTTTTCGGTCATCCGTATAATCCTCTTTATATCAAAATCAAAAATATTAATGAAGGTTCCATAATTGTTACTGTCACGAGCGCTTTCGATTCGTCCACGAATCATCTTCAGATGTTGAAGATGTAAAAGTGAGAAGGAGCAGAAATGGAAATTAAAAAGTGAAAAGTAAAATATACATTAAACCACGTTAGGTGATTACAAGTAAAAATATATAAAGTTGATAAGAAATCGATTAAAATATAGGTCGATTAAAAATTGGAGTATTAAAATCAACAAGTTCATGAGCATTATTGGCAAAGTCTGTCCACTACGCGCTACGCAAGACATTTTAACACATTGCTGCTTTTTCTCGAATGCAATATTATTTATAGTAAGATGATGAGTTCTCGTGTATGACGTTTCAAGAATTTTTAATTTTTTTAAATTATTTTCACGTTGCATAATTTTTGTATTGTTGACGAGGATTTTTCTAATATTGGAGAGGCAAAAGTTGTGTTCTTTTATTAAATGTTGCTCTATAGTGCTAGTATTGTTTAAATGCATGGTGATTCGCCGGGACAACGTTGTATTCCCCATTCTTAAAAAATTAAAAAAAACTTGAAGCGTCATACATTAGAACTCATCATCCTACTATAAATAATATTGCATTCGAGAAAAACAGCAATGTGTTAAAATGTCTTGCGTAGCGCGTAGTGGACAGACTTTGCCAATAGTGTCCACGAACTCGCGGAGTTTCAAAGAACGCAAAATTCTTTGCTTCAGAGTAAAGAAATACGTTAGCAAAGGTGTACATATAGCAAAGCTAAAACTTTGCTGTTTTTAGTTTCATGCAGTCTCATAAAAAGCATCAAACAAATGCTTTATTTAAATATTTTATTTTTATCACAACCTTGTTAAAGCATTTTTATTACTAAGCTAGAAACAGGGGTAAAAAATCTATTATATATATATATATATATATATATATATATATATATATATATATATATATATATATATATATATATATATATAGGAGCAAACAGTTAATAAAACATGTTAAAACACTTAGAAATGAGTTAAAAACATATTTAATCTGAAAAGGAAACACTAGATAAGTGGATAGTCCTTAATCCGCGGAGTTTCGAAGAAATACTTTCCTTCTCATCAGAGGGTAGTATTTAGCAAAATGCGGGATCGGATTTCGCATGCAAAAGTATTTGATGAAACAACAAGTAAGTCAAAGATCTTACTTGAAAACAAAAAAAAGTGAAGCAGAGGGAATATGGTGAAGAAAAAGGTGATTATACATGAATGGATAGTCTAGTGGAAGATAAATAATCCAGTGACGGAAAAATCCAAATGTATAACTTCAAGAAAGTTAAAAGAATTTCCATTTGCACAAGTAAAATCCAAGGAAATCCCGTAATTGGAAGAAGATGACCATAATAATTTAAAGGCAGAAATCCAAGGAATAATTCACAAAAATGTGTACAAGGAAACGATTCCAATAATATTAATAAAAGAAAAATAAGACATGCTTTTCACTCTACTTCCGAGACATAAATATAAATAAGAAAGATCAGGGAATAAAAAGAGGAGAGAGAAAAAATGATGATAGAGTTAAATATAAAATATAAAATAAAGGGAAGCAAATGTCAAAATGACCCAGACAAGAAATGTTAAAGGCGCGAAAAGAAAATATATAGGGCAAAATAATATTGGTCAAATGAAATGTACAGGTCATCACTTAAAAAATGTCGAGTTGTTAGAAGGCACTAAATGGAAAATAAATAAATAAATAAATTAATTAATAAATAAATAGAAAATAAATAATAAATAAAGAATAAATAAATAAAATATAAAATATAAAATAAAAAATAAAAAATAAACAATAAAAAATAAAAAAATAAAAAATAAAAATTAAAACATATACTTTATAATTTAATAATCCTTTATTTTAATTCTTTATCTCTTTTATCTCTTTTATTTCTTTTTTATTTCTTCTTTGCATGGCCGGTTATTTATCTACATTTTTGCTTTATTTTTTAAACTTTCCTATCTATCTAATATATCAATCTACCCATAAAAATAAATAACCGGCCATGCAAAGAAGAAATAAAAAAGAAATAAAGGAGATAAAAGAGATAAAGAATTAAAATAAAGGATTATTAAATTATAAAGTATTAAGAAGTATGTAGAAAAACGATAAAGTTAAAGAAAATTTTTTTTATATCTATATAAAAGGTAAAAGTAATAACTATGTAATTTCAAAATTGCCATAATTAAATTTGGATTTATGTTTACAGAAAGAGATCAGTTCATTTTTAGAATTTATTATATTGTTACTTTGAGAGGAAGTAATTATAGTTATAGCTTCGGTTGTGCAGAGGCGACATGACTTAGAGCCTGGAGTATAAGACTTAACTTTTTTATGATATCCATTTGATTGAGAAGGGGGTATTGTTAGAGTTAAGTTTTTTAATTAAAGTGGTTAGAGAAGTTCCTTGGTTATTATTAGAATTATGGTAGTTAAAAGAAGAAAAGTCGTTTGATATTCTTTTCTTAATTAATGTTGAAGTAGCGCCGATATATGTATGTACTTTATTAACAGCTCGAGGTCTGATATTAATATTAATTTGCTGATTTGTATTAGTTAAATAGTTTGAATTTTGTTCATAGTGTTCAACAAATGGTGGGACAATGTCTGTATAAGGACTATTTTGGAGGGGATAATGAGTGTTGCTAGTGTTAGGATGGCTGTTAAGAGAAATATTATTATTCTCATTAATATTATTATTATTATCATTATTACTAGTTGTATGGTTGTAGATGGAGGGGCTGCTCGAGTGGTGTATCGGATTTGTAACTATAACAGATGGAGGGTGGGAAGAAGAATAACTTAAAGACGAAATATTAGTGTCTGTTATGGGAGGATTGCGTGGGAGCTCAGTAATAGTGCAAGAATATATAACATCTATATCTACATGTACTTGCAATAACTCTTATCCCTGAGTGGCTTCCGGGCCTTGATAAGTGGTAATCACTGTGTTAAAAAAAAAAACCCATCTTTATGGATGCAATCATTATTGAGTGGGCAAAGATGTTTGTTACTACAATTACAGTTAGTTTTGGGTTTAATTGGGAAAGGGATTTTTTGGGCTGATTTAATTTTTTTTGTTATTAGATGTTAAGATTCTTTGTGCTAAATTAGGCATTGTTGAATAAGAAATCCTGATTGAATTTTTATTGAAAATAGAACTATATCTGTGTGGGTATTTGAAAAAGTTTTGTACAATGTTGAAGAATTCCTTAGGTATATTAGTTTCGACATTTAGGCTAAATGGAGGAATAAACCAAATATTTTTCTTTCTCCTGATGCGAGTGGGTGGGTTAGAAGTATTGTGATTAGTATTTTGGTTTGGATTATAAACGTAGACTGGTTCAATGTTATTAATAGCGGCAGATCTTGTTATTTGAACTGGTTTCTTACGAGTCATATTGTGTGTGATTACATATTTAAGGATCATTTTGGTAAATTTAATTCCAATTTTTATTTTATTATATACATATATATATATATATATATATATATATATATATATATATATATATATAAAGCTGAACGTCTGTGTCTTGTCACGAATAGTCTCCTATATGGTTGACTATTATAGAAAACTGATCACATATAATGATAGAAGATGTATCGAGACACAGGAATGGTAATGTTTGATCTGGCATAAAGATGATTCATTAAAATTATGGGGTCTGCGTACGCGCCTGGTCCACAAAGTATGGAAATAAAAAAATTAAAAATTAAAAAAAAAAACGTTTACAAGTGTTTTTGATATAGATGTACATAATAATACTTTTATAAGTATGTTTGTACTTAAATATGGATGGTATAATAAAATTGTGGGGTCTGCGTTCGCCCCTGGTCTTCACAGAATGGAAATAGGCACAAACTTTAATATAAAGACTTTTCATATCTATCTGCGTAAGTATACTTTGATAATTATGTTTTAGTTTGAAGAAATATGGTATAATAAAATTATTGGGTGTTCGTTCACGCCTGACCTCCATAGAATGGAAATATGTCACAAAGTTTAACAAGGTTTTTTAATATAGTTCCACAGAATATTGTGATAAGTGTTTCAGTGTAAACAAGTATGGTATAATACATTATGGGGTTTATCTATTTTATTTTTACTTTCATCATATGCCCTCAAATTCGAAGCTATCTCTTTACAACCATTCCTTTTCATAACCTATCATACTTTCATAAATCAGAGTCCAGTTTCTGTTTATTTAATTTAAATTGAATCCAAAAATTACCTTGGATTTATTTTATGTACTGTACATTCTGTTGCACTTTAAAATAAAATCATTGAAAATTTTATATCTATATCATTAATTGCTAGATGAAAGATAATGTTTTTAAATTGCAAAAAAAATGTACACTACATAAAATAAATCCAAGGTAATTTTTTGATTCAATTTAAATTAAATTTTTATACCTTACTTTTATGTTTTTCTAACTTGTATCTTATCTTTTTAAGATTATATTTTAAAACTCTCCTTCTCTCTATTTCAGTTTGTATTTCTCCTCACACCACAACACATTTTCGCAACCCTCTCTTTGTATTATTACAGGTCTGAATATTCTCTCTGTTTCAGTTTGTATTTCTCCTTACACCACAACTCATTTTTTGCAACCCCCTCTTTGTAATACTGGTCTGAATAATGAGAAAATCTGAATTTTTTATTAACAAAACCTTTAAAATAACTTTTTTAGATTCAATTTTTTTAAACTTTCAGAATAGAAAATCTTTAAAATTTAATAAGGAACATATTTCATATAGGTTTCATTAACAAATATTCAGTACATAACGAGAAAAATCTGTGCATGAGGTTGCCAAGCTAATCAAGAACCTTGATTCCAGTAAAGCAACTGGCCCTGACGGCATTCCAATCATTGTGCTAAAAAAGCCTCAACCAGAACTTGCCCCTATACTGACAAAACTCTTTAACCGTTGCCTTAAAGAGAATCGCTTCCCAACACCCTGGAAAACCTCATCAGTATGCCCTGTATTTAAGAACTCAGGTGATAAGTCCTCTCCCTCTCAGTACAGACCAATAAGTCTCCTGTGTGTCATGAGTAAGCTGCTGGAATCCATATTAAATGGAGAAGTAGTCAACAACCTCAGCAGAAATAACCTTCTTAGTGACATGCAATATGGTTTCCGTTCTGCTAGATCTACAGCAAATGTGCTAACTGTTATATTTCATAGGATTAGCGAATCTCTTGACAAAGGCTTCCTCTCTAGGGCAATTGCTCTTGACATATCAAAGGTCTTTGATAAGGTATGGCATAAGGGCCTACTTCAAAAGATTTCCAGCTACTGTATAACTGGAAATGTTTTCTCAATCATTAAATCATTTCTCTTCGATAGGTTCATAAGAGTAGTAGTTGATGGGCAGAAATCAGAAGCCCTCAATATTAATGCTGGAGTCCCTCAGGGGACCATCCTAGGCCCAACTCTCTTCCTGATCTACATCAATGATCTCCCAAAACACATACTGAAATCATACTCTCTCCTCTGATCTTGAGCACGTGGTACAGTGTGTGTGGGGGGGGGGAAGTGGCTGGTTACTTTTAATGCATCTAAAACCAAGCTTCTATCTTTACATCATCAACGCTCTGATCCCCATCTGGCATCAATTGAAATGGGTGGCTCTCGTCTAGGGGAAGCTCCATGTTTTGACAAGCTTCTGGGCTTGACCTTTACTCCTGACCTGAAATGGAACACGTCCATCAAGTCAATTGCCAAGGTCGCTGGAAAAATGGTAGGATCCTTCTACCACTCCAGAAGATATCAGATCACTGATGCAATTCTCTATCTGTATAAAAGCCAAATACGTCCAAGGATGGAATATTGCTGCCATCATATCTGGGTAGGAGTTGCTAAAAACAGCCTATCCTTCCTTGACAGAGTACAAAATAGACTTCGTGGCTAAGTGGGGGATGCCCTTTTCTCTGCCCTGCTACCTCTCTCCCACAGAAGAGACGTTGCAGGCCTATCTTTGTTTTATCGTTATTCCCATGGCTGTTGCTCGTCTGAGCTCCAATCTCTGGTCCCCCCTCGACAATCTTTCACGAAAACCACCCGTCTAGCTTAAACCACTGTCAAAAATTTTCCCCACTCTTTATCTGTGCCTAAATCAAAACGTAGATTCCATGAACAAAACTTCTTTCTTAGAACTGCACGCCTTTGGAACTCTGTTTCGTCTGCCCGTTTCCCACCTGACTACAACCTGGACGTCTTCAAGTCCAAGGTAAACAAATTTCCGATGAACCGCCCCCTTAAGTAGACACTTTATTAAATCTCAACACTAACCCTTATCCCTGAGTGGCTTCCGGCTCTTGATAAGTGGTGACCACCTTGTAAAAATAAAAGAAAAAAATAAGTCTCCTTAATGGTGCCATTTTAATTCGAGATACGAGCTTCATCCGGGAACGAATTAATCGTGTATATTGGGGGTCCGCTATATATATATATATATATATATATATATATATATATATATATATATATATATATATATATACACTTGTGCCCGATATTATTCATACCCCTCCTTGAAAATTGAGTTTATTAGGTGTAACTTTGTAAGAATTTATTGTTTACGTCCATATTGATACATATTCTTAATAAACCTCTTCTGATCATTTTCGTCATTTTAAAATCTCGGGATACTTGTAATAAAAGAAATATACAGCTATTTATAAAATCTGCAATGTTCAAAAATAATCATACCCCCTTATTTTTTAAGTATTAATCGAGTTTCTGACTGTTTGTTTCCTGTTTGATTCTTATTTTGAATGCTTTTATACAACTTTTGATTAATTTCATTTCGTTTTTTGCATTTTTCAGAAATTAAAATGATATCAACTGAAAACCAATAAAAGAATAAAAATTATTAGAATGGGAAAGAAAAAAGAGCTTAGTAATGATCTTAGGACTAAAATTGTGGATTCACATAAGGATGGTTTAGGTTACAAGTCAATTTCCAAGAAAGTTGAGGTCCCTACAGCAACAGTACTAAGCATCATCAAAAAATTCCAGAGCCACCACACAACAAACAACTTGATTGGTAGAGGAAGGAAAAGGAAACTGTCTGCTAGAGCCACCAGGAATATTGTAAGCAGTGTTAATGCAAATCCAACCACCACTACTAAGGACATTTTAGAAAATCTGGAGTCTTCTGGCATAAAAATATCAAGGCAAACATTGCAAAGGACTCTGCATGAAAATGGTCTGAAAGGAAGAAGACCAAGAAGGACTCCATTGCACACCGGAAAACACCTTGCAGCACGTCTAAAGTTTGCTAGGACCCATGTGAATTCTTCAGAGTCCGTTTTCTCAAGTATTTTGTGGACTGACGAAACAAAAATTGTATTGTTTGGCCATATGGATGCTTCTTACGTTTGGAGGAAGAAAGGAGAAGCTTACAACCCAAAGAACACCATACCCACGGTGAAACATGGTGGTGGTAGCCTAATGTTTTGGGGATCCTTTTCGGCTAGTGGTCCAGGTAGTTTGGTCAAGATAGATGGAACCATGAAGAAGGAGCAATATTTGGAGATACTCCAGAAAAACATTAGACAGGATGCGGAGAAGCTCCATTTAGGACCAAACTGGGTCCTTCAACAGGATAATGATCCAAAACATACTGCCAAAATAGTCAAGAAATGGTTTGAGGATAATCAAATTAATATTTTGGAATGGCCTAGCCAGAGTCCCGACCTGAACCCTATCGAAAACCTCTGGCACATATTGAAAACTGAGGTTAAAAAGCGGAAACCTAGAAATTTGAGGGATTTGGAGAACTACTGCATTGAAGAATGGTAAAAAATCAGTGTTGATGCTTGTAAAAACCTTGTTGATAAATATCCAAAACGGTTACAGGCAGTTATTAAGAATAAAGGGCATGCTATTGACTATTAGTAAGAGAGGTATGAATAATTTTGAACTAGTGCCATTCTTGTTTTTCTTTGTATACTGTTTCAAACTTGCATAATTTATTTATTTGTTGAGTTTAAATTAAATACTTATGCTTGATTTATTGTTTGAAATCCCTTTAATATTGTCTACCTTCTGGTTTGAGCAATATTCTTATAGAAATCTACAAAGATCCGAGGGGTATGAATAATATCGGGCACAAGTGTATGTATGTATATAAAATGGGTTGAGAAATTCCAAAGATGTATATTTTAAATATTTTATATTTTGAATACCTTCTGAAGAGGATGCTTCACAGATCGTCTGAAATGCGTTAAAAATTGTTTCAATGATTTAAAAACATTATTACAATGATCTAAACACATTTTTTAAATGAAAAACCACAACACGGAATAATAAAATAATGTTTAAAATTACATACACATTGTTAGTGACCTCTCTCATTAAAATATTTATATATATATATATGGAACCGACTGGATTCGAATTTAATACATCCAGGTCATCAGTCCGCGTCATTCTCTCCTTCGCCACCGTGACCTCTATACACTCATGAAAGCGCATCACATCTAAGTAATAAGTGACGATGCTGCGTTCCTCTGCTTGTTTTACAAGTATTTTAATGGTGGATGCTTCGACGAACTACAAGCCCTTGTGCCTGCTCGACATAAATCCAACAAGCAGCAAAATCCCACCCCTACACAGAAGATATCCCTAGATGTAAGAAAGCCTTCTACTGTAATAGTTTCTTCCCTAAAACAACTAGACTTTATAATTCCCGTCCGAGTCTCTGCTTCCCGTACTGTACTGACATGCAGAAGTTCAAGTGTAATGTAAACAGACTTGATGGATTGTTTACTTAATGCAAACAGAGTTACTTCTCAGCTTCTTGCATAGTACCCCTGCGAATTATGTCCCAGATTGTACCCCCCACCGCATAATATTGCCACTGTGCCTTATATGGAGTGATAATATATATATATATATATATATATATATATATTTTAGATATAGGTGACATTAGTAAAAAGATTATAGATAGAATATTGCCAAAAATAAAATCCAAAGTAACTTATAATCTATGGTCTTCATCAGGTGGGGCTCTAAGTCGGTTTAATACATTACCCAAATGTAACAACAGCAAGTTTACAATGTTCGATATGGATTCATATTACCCATGAATTTCTCCAAAATTGTTAGATAAGGCATTAGAAATTGCGACAGCTGAAACAAATATTACAAAACTAGAAATTGATAAAATAAAATTAGCAAGAAGAGCATTAATTAAACACGACGATAAATACTGGACTATAAAAAAAACAGAGAATTAGACCTTGATATTACGATGGGTACTGACTCTGCGACGGGTAACTGACTTGGTAGGTCTCTACATTCTTAATGAGTTAGCTAGAAAGGTACCAAGTCTAAGGAGGGTCTCTATAGAGACGTTGTACTATTCTTTATCAACTCGGTAACAGAAATTTATAAAAATTATACAAATGCTAAATAATTTATTTAAAGATATTGAATTAAAAATAACCATTGATAAAAATCATGAAATAGTAAATTTTTAGATACCACCTAAACTTAATCAACAATACATATGAACAATACTATAAGTATAATCAAACACTATTTTATATTGACTATAAATCAAACAATCCAATCTCGGCAAAGAAATCCACTGAACCTAGCATATCGGAAAAATATCTAGATTATCTTATAATAGACGTAGCAAGAAAGAATATTATAATAAAGTATTAACTAGACCAAGATTTAGAGGTTAAATAAAGTATATTAACATTTAAAATAAAAAATAATAAATAATAACTTAATTGAGGGGAAGGTTACAAAACCGAAACTATCACATGTTATATCATACAATATGGCAATAGGTAAATCTAATCGTAAAACTAATAGAAAAAAATAATATGAATAAAAATTATTTTGAGAATCTCGCAAAATAATATTGGAAATAAAAAGAAAAGAAAACATAAGTAGAAATTGCGTTTGGTTTAATCCTCCTTATAGCGCACACTTACAAAATAATTTGCCGAAGGAATTTTTCAAATTATTGACAAAAAATGTTCCAAAAATATACTAATTTGGGAAAACTTATAAACCAGAATAATGTGGATTTATCTTTCTCTACAACCACTAACGTAGTGGAAACTATAAATTCTAACAGTGCAAAAACAGAAAAAAGGTTTACTGAAGGTTGTTTTTTAACATGAAAACATTGAAGAGGAATCACTCTGCAATTGTAGGAATATTGACGAATGCCCGTTAGAAGGTAAATGTCTTATTTATAATATAGTATATAAATGTGAAGCAATTAATAATATAAGTAGAACATACATTAAGGTAACATATGACGATTTGAAGAAAGATTTAATGACTAAATAAATAAATTGCGAAAGAAAACCCGAATAACAAGAAATATTACGTAGGTATGACTTCCTTAGATTTCAAAACTCAATATTATGACCATAAAAGTACATTCAACAATAAAAAACACCGTATGAAAACAACACTAGCAAATAAATACTGGTAACTCAAGGAAAGCGGACATTCGCCTGTAGTCGAATGGAAAATAATAAGACAAGCTACCACGTGTAGGGACCTAGACGACACATGTAGATTATGCCTTCATGAACAATTTGCTATCCTGCACTTTAAAGAACCCCAACATCTATTAAACTGTAGAAGAGAAATAGCAAACAACTGTGTTCACAAGATAAAATTTACTCTAGGATAGCGATACAAATTAGTTTTAAAACTAACAAAAAACAATAGAAAATAAACAAATAAATAAATTAAATAAACATAGATATATATAAACGATCACACACACATATATATATATATATATATATATATATATATATATATATATATATATATATATATATATATATATGTATATATATATGCATATATGTATGGACACATATATATATATTTATATATAAACTAAAATAAAAAAACACTAACCTAGTTTTAAAACAGATCAAGAAACTAAATATCCAGGCTAATTAGAGCACACACGAAGGAACAGGTAAACCAGAGGTAAAATAGGCCTTTGTCCGATAAGTATGTGCTCATTGGCTGATAGAAAGGGCGCGGTGGATACTAAAAAGCTGATTGGCTAACTAAAATCTCAATAGAAGATGCGCATATAAAAACAACAAACAACCACAGAAATCGCGCATAAGCCTGAAGAGTCATAGAGTGGATGAAACGCGAAATATTCTGTGTAGCTTAATCGCCATATATATTTTATAACTTACTATATATATATATATATATATATATATATATATATATATATATATATATAAGCTACACAGAATATTTACACTTTTAAAAATACGTTATTTCAATACCTATGTACACTTTTTTCTCTAATCTTGTTCATTTTGTTTAAATTATTTAAGGAAAACGGTTTGGGATAATATTTTGAAATTAGGAATATAGACTTTTGTCATTTATTTGTTACGTGTGCTCTGTGTATATATATATATATATATATATATATATATATATATATATATATATATATATATATATACATACATATGCATATATATATATATATATATTTAAATAAAATGGGTTAAGGAATTCCAACGAAAGAAAGATGTATATTTAAATAAGGGAGTAGTCACCAAAAATGTGTATTTTTTAACATTATTTTATATTCCGTGTCTTGGTTTTTCATTGAGAATTATGTTTGGATCATTGTAATAATGTTTTTAAGTCATTGAAATCGTTTTTACGCGCGTTTCAGACGTTCTGTGAAGCGTCCTCGTCAGAAATTATTTTCAAATGTGTTGGAGATGTAAAAATGGCAATTTTCGTAGTTCATTTGAAATGCTTCCAAGGGGTGGAGGCTTGTAAGTGTTTATTATTCATTGGCATGTTTAATTTTTATTGCTCTTTTATTGGGCTTGTCCAGGCCGCTGACCTGGTTGTAGTCACACTCTCTTTCTGCTCGTGTTTTTTTCTTTTCCTTTAGGGTGGGGTAGGGTATGTGTGTGTATGTGTGTGTGTTTGTGTGTGTGTGTTTGTGTGTGTGTGCGCGTGTGTGTGCGTGTGTGTGCGTGTGTGTGTTTGCTTTTATTGGTTTGAGAATGTATATATTGTTTTATGGTATTATGAGGTTATTTTCTTCCTTAGGAAGGTGACTGTGATCCGAGGTCGTTACTAATGTGTATGTGTGAGGAGGGGGGACCAGCTCTTCTGAAATAAGGGTAGGGGTGCTTTCATTCTATTTTGGTATTTATTTTTTGGATTCTTGGATTTTAGTATTGTGATTTTAGTATTGTGATTTTTCGTTGGATTCTTGGATTTTAGTATTGTGATTTTAGTATTGTGATTTTTCGTTTTAGTCTTTTAGTCCTTATATTATGTTTGTTTAGAAAGAGGGGTGTATTTAAAATATGTATAGGGGATTTTTTAATGTTTCTATTTATTTGTCTCCTCATGTGGGTATGGCCAGACCCAGGATCGGTTCTTAGTGTGGGGGATATTTTGTTCCCCAGAGGGGGGGGAGCAATTGGAGGGGGTATTGGTATGGGAGGGGGATGATAGAAGGGGTGATAGTTGTTTCAGTCATGAGGAGGTTCTCCTCCACTGACTGAGGAGGGAGCGAGGTGTTGGAACAGATATTATACTATGGTTCTAGGTGTTTCCTAGTGTTGTTGGTTTCGAGGTTAAGTAGGGTTGGTATTGTTCAGTGTGTTGTATTAGAGATAGCGGTGTTATGTCTGTGTGTGGTTGTATGCGTGCACGTGTGTGTGTTTTAATGTGTCGGTTCTGATTTATGTGTGGGTGTGTATATGTGTATGTGTATGGATGTGCATGCGAGTGTGCCTTGCATTTCATGTTTTTGTGTGATGATATTAGGCTCTGTTCAGTTCAGGAGTGAATCTGGTGATGAAGTTTTTTTCCGGTGTAAGTAAATAAAAATAATTGTCTGTTTGGAAGATTGGCATTATTATCCACTTCAAAAGCCATCATCCTAAAAACTGTCTAAAATCAATACCCTACTCCCTAACACGTAGAGTCTGCACCATAGTAACAGACAGACACCTCTGTTCAACTAAACTGAATGAACTACAAATAACACTGCGGAGAAGAAGATATCTACTACCACTAATACAGAAAGGTATTGAACTGGCTGAAAAAATTCCAATAGACCAACTAAGAACCCCAAAAGAACACAACAAAGAACAAATTTTAGCATACGTCTCTACACACAACACAAACAACCCAGAACTATTCACACAGATAACAAAAAACTTATCCTCCTCAATCAGAACGACAAAGTAAACAACATACTTAAAACAACAAAAATAATAAAAAGCAAACGCCAACCAAAAACTTAAAACACATCCTAACTTCCTCAAAACTCGTCCCACATACTACAAAAGGCGTTACAAAATGCAACAAACCGCGATGTGGAGTATGTGACATAATAATAGAAGGTAACACATACACATTCAAAAACCCAACACAAACATTCAAAATAAAAAAGGATCTAAATTGCACCTCCAGAAATGTAGTATATGCACTAAGATGCACAACATGCAACAAATCCTACATTGGCGCCACCAAAAATTTCGGCAATAGAGTGGCCTTACATAAGAGCAACATCAAAATTGCAGATAGCAGACACCTCTATGTTTCAAAACACGTACACACATGCAGTGGAAACAGCTTCAAAATAATGCCAATCTTCCAAACAGACAATTATTTTTATTTACTTACACCGGAAAAAAACTTCATCACCAGATTCACTCCTGAACTGAACAGAGCCTAATATCATCACACAAAAACATGAAATGCAAGGTACACTCGCATGCACATCCATACACATACACATATACACACCCACACATAAATCAGAACCGACGCATTAAAACACACGCACGTGCACGCATACAACCACACACAGACATAACACCCCTATCTCTAATACAACACACTGAACAATACCAACCCTACTTAACCTCGAAACCAACAACACTAGGAAACACCTAGAACCATAGTATAATATCTGTTCCAACACCTCGCTCCCTCCTCAGTCAGTGGAGGAGAACCTCCTCATGACTGAAACAACTATCATCCCTTCTATCATCCCCCTCCCATACCTATACCCCCTCCAATTGCCCCCCCCCCTCTGGGGAACAAAATATCTCCCACACGAGGAAACGATCCTGGGTCTGGCCATACCCACATGGGGAGACAAATAAATAGAAACATTAAAAAATCCCCTATACATATTTTAAAAACACCGCTCTTTCTAAACAAAAATAATATAAGGAATACCCGAAAAGACGAAAACGAAAAATCACAATACTAAATCCAAGAATCCAAAAAATAAATATCAAAATAGAATGAAAGCACCCCTAACCTTATTTCAGAAGAGCTGCCCCCCCTCCTCACACATACACATTAGTAACGACCTCGGATCACAGTCACCTTCCTAAGGAAGAAAATAACCTTATAATACTATAAAACAGTATATACATTCTCAAACCAATAAAAGCAAACACACACACACACACACACACACACACACACACACACACACACACACACACACACACACACACACACACCTAAAGGAAAAGAAAAAACACTAGCAGAAGGAGAGAGTGACTACAACCAGGTCAGCGGCCTGGACAAGCCCAATAAAAGAGCAATAAAAATTAAACATGCCAATGAATAATAAACACTTACAAGCCTCCACCCCTTGGAAGCACTTCAAATGAACTACGAAAATTGCCATTTTTACATCTCCAACACATTTGAAAATAATTTCTGACGAGGACGCTTCACAGAACGTCTGAAACGCGTGTAAAACGATTTCAATGACTTAAAAACATTATTACAATGATCCAAACATAATTCTCAATGAAAAACCAAGACACGGAACAATAAAATAATGTTAAAAAATACACATTTTTGGTGACTACTCCCTTATTTAAATATATATATATATATATATATATATATATATATATATATATATATATATATATATATATATATATTGGACTCTCCTCCCGCCGATTTCGACGTATGAGGTTTCAAAACTTTTGCTTAAATTCATTCATGCTTCATCCTCAGATGAAATTCAAATTCTGCAAGAGACGTACAAACAAATTCACCCATAGTACAAGCGTATTGATTCAGTGACGCTAACTATTTCGCTCCTTTTTTTCACGCAGACGATTAAAACTGTTAGAATGAAAACAGCGAAGACCCTCAAAACGAAGTGATTTCCACTCTTTGCGATCCAAGACCTCGTTCTCGAAACATTGCGTGCGATACCAACTGAAAACAAATTGCTCTTTAACTTGTCTTTGGAGCTCAGTAATATTTGCCCACTTTTCTTTTCCCTCCGTCCAACTGACTGTACATCTATATATATAAATTCGTATTTCTGTCTATCTGTTTGCTTGTTTGTTTGTTTGTTCATAATTTGATTAATATATACAAAAGGTCCATTATTTCATTTATTTTTATACATAGTATGATTCTTGCAAAATATACGATTAAGAGATAACCTCATTTGCTTATTATTTTAAGGAAAATCGATTTTACTAAATAGATATATGTTAGTTACTGTTTATAGCAAGAGAATTGTTTGAAGTGTTCTATTTAAGACTGTTATTTAAAGTTGATCTATATTTATAATATATTTAATTTAATTTATTTTGAATTATTATTACCGATATCAATGTTGTTAGAAACCCGTTTAGGGTGTTTTTTCGCTGACTATCATATAAGTCTTAAACGTCGGTTTGTGTGTTTGTGTGTGCATGCATATATCCGCTAAAAATTTTCATCAACCGCATGGGGCTGTGTGAGAAACTGGTACAATCTGAAAGCGGTATCCTCCAGGGGCATAATATATGAGAATTAGAATGAAAAGAGTAATTCTGTGGTGGTCAACTGGATCATTTCTTGCAAGGGGAGGTCACTTTTCGCGACGCTATTTTTTGTAAGTCACAGACGTGTTTATGTTTATAAACATATTTTTTCAGGGTCATGACGTCACTAGTGGTACGGTTAACACAATCGTTTGCCATTTACCTTTTTCCCTTCTTTCACGTTTTAGGTTCGAGCCTGCCTATGCAGCTATTTTTTTTTTGCAGTCGCACGAGCACTCGCTGCTATTTTTATTGAAACAAAAGTTGTTTCATTCATTTTTTTTGGGGGGGGGGTCTAGGTTGTCACATACTTCTTCCGTTTTTTCTGGGGGTGAGGTTGCTCAATATCCTTAGTATAGCAGCTTTGTCCAAACCAAACTGAATTTCATGTCATATATATATATATATATATATATATATATATATATATATATATATATATATATATATATATATAGAGAGAGAGAGAGAGAGAGAGAGAGAGAGAGTATTATGTTTACAAAGTAATTACGCGGGGTCACCAGATTGGCTGACACCGTCTACTTCCTATCATATGTCATGACGTAGATACCAAGCAATGGCTCGAGTAGATTAATATGCGTGATCGCCGCTAATTTATGCATATATTAAAACAATGAATTAACATGCGTAATTTATTTTTACATTTTTACTTTTATTTTCTAACTTGTCTACAAATATTTAATTTGATATTTGTGCTCGAGGATCTTAATCATACCTCCACATCAGAGATGTATAAATAAATAAATAAATAAATAAATAAATAAATAATAATAATAATAATAATAATAATAATAATAATAATAATAAAAGAACGACGACAGATGTCTAGCAAAGTAACAAAATATTAAAACGTTTGTAAATCTAAGGGAGATAACTGGCAGCAACTTAGAAAATAAGCATGTTTTGCAGGAGACAATTTAGAACAATGAAACATTGAAACAATGGTAAGAATGAAAACGAACAAACATAATCATCAACAACAATAAACAAACAAAAAACAACAACAATAAACAAACAAAAAACAACAACAATAAACAAATAAAAAACAACAACAATAAACAAACATAATCAGCAACAACAATAAACAAACAAAAACAACAATACACAAACAAAAATAACAACAATAACCAAACAAACAATAAATAAAGAAGAAAAAAGTGCGTTTATTTTTAATATGATTTCTTTTTCGATATGGTATTATTTACCTAAATAAAAAGAAACGCCTTTTAACAATCAAATGAAAATTTGCATTAAAATAAAAGAATTAAAAGAATTAGCACAAAATGTAAATTGATTTAATTTTTTTTATTTATTGCTCAAAAAGCAAACGAAAACACTGATGTAATAATAATGGTAAATTTTTTTTGTCCGAAAATTTATAAATGACTTTTCTATAACACATTTCTTTTTATTTTATTTTATTTAGTTATTAAAGCAATGAGACATTTAAAAAAAAAAAAAATTTTAATACTTATTTGTAAAAATGTTAAAACAAACTATTAGTAAGTGTTTGTAAGTTACATGATTTCAGTTCTTACGCAGTCAGTTCAGAGTTCTGACGGAGAATCCCTAGATAGTTCAAGAAATTACTGAAGCAATTTACGATTTGAAGGCCGGGAAAAATACGATGCAAGAAGACAGACTACTCTAAGCATGCGAAGGATTAGGTCAGGGTTGAATTAAAAAATGGTGTCTTTAAAATTGTTAACCGTTGTGGCAATTTCTGGGATCAACTTCAAATTCTCCGTCAATACCGTGAACTGATTCAATAACTAAAATTCTTTGGGTAAGCAGTAACCCCCCCTCTCTTTTTTTTTTTTTTTTTTTAAGGATATTCCTCCCCTCCCCCTCTCTCGTTCTCTTGCACGCGCCCTAATCTGTTTTAATATTTTTTGCTTACGAAAGTCGAAAATTAAATGCAAAGTTGTAATTTTATTTTGATTACTTAAATTTTATTTGTTGATATTACGAAATAAAATTAAATTCGTTAATAATTTTGAAACAAAATATGAATGCATAATTAAGCCATTTACGTTTCTGCATTTTTTTTTGTGTTTCTCTTAACGATGATGATGATATAAAATATCTCTTTTCTCTCCGCCTTTCAAATAAATAAATAATGGGATGTTTCTTTTATAATTGGAGCCCGGATTACAAACGATGCAAATTATTCAATCACGTTATAAATAATTGGAAGGGAAAGACATCGTATTCCTCGAACACGACGCCTATCTAACAGGCAACCATAAAACTGAATTTTAAACGTTTCAAACCAAAAGTTGCCAAGGGAAATAACTTTTAAATAAAGTGGGGAATTATGTCCCCTTAGATTATTTTATCACGGAAAGATAATGATTAGAAATTTGTTTTATTTGTTAAAAAGTCGATCCAATTCGCAGATCTTTTGTACTCTTAACTGAATATTGAGACTTGATCAAATTATCATCCAATTTTCACCTACGACTAAGAATTTATATATTGTTTGATTGCGTGCAGACCAACCGGAGGAAGATATATATCAGGTGTAATATCATCTTTACTATCATATAAAAGTTACTTTGTGTGTGTGTGTGTGTGTGTGTGTGTGTGTGTGTGTGTGTGTGTTCCTATGGACTCCAAAATAGCTAAGCAGATTTTTTTTTGTACATGATGTGTCTGGGAGTGTTCTTACGTAGGTTTTGTATAACAAATATGATTAAAGAAAAAGTCCCATTTTCATCCATATAAACACTTTTACACTGTCTAATATTGCAAGTGTATGCGAAACAGAAAGGCTCAGTGAATAAAATCAACAGTAAATTCTTTTATAAGATAGGAGTGCATTCGAAATGAATGCTTCTAAACCATAATATTTGACTTTTGCATTTTAAACTTTAATTCAAGCCATTATCTCTATCCCTATTCTTGTATAAAAGTTACTTTGTGTGTGTGTATGTGTGTGTGTGTGTGTGTGTGTGTGTGTGTGTGTGTGTGTGTGTGTGTGTGAATTCGTTCTATATTGACTGACCGATATTTTTGAATTTCACAAAAATGCACTTGATGTGTCTGCGAGTGTTCTTACGCATGTTTAGCATTGGAATATCTCCGATAAGTATCGAACATCGATAATTGAAAAAATTTGATTAAAGAAAAAAGTCCGATTTTCTATCAAGTAAACACTTTTATACAGCAAGTGCATTTTAAAGGTTTTATCAACGCACAAGTAGAAATGCCTAGTGAATAAAATCGACAGTAGGTTCTTTGATAAGACAGGGGCGCGTTCTAAATAAATGCTTCTGTTTAGAGTATAATTAAACCATGCTACTTGTCTTTTGTATTTTAAACTTTAATTCAAGCCTTTGCATAAAAAGATAATAAAAATAATTTTTTAAAATCAACAGTATGTTCTCTACAGTGCAATGTAGACTACAATGTAATGTGGACTAAGTCACTGCGGGGAAGCAAGTGAAGATTTCTGCCGTTACATCGAGGTGGATTCCTCCACAAGAGCAGGTAATCAAACAATTTGATTAAAAAATGGGCGATTTCACCGATTTCACCAATTTCAAATGACAATAAAAATATGGTAGGGTGAAACATTTCTTAATCTTCATTGAATCCCGGGTAACGCCGGGCTTCCTTGTTAGTATATATATATATATATATATATATATATATATATATATATATATA
Organism: Euprymna scolopes; assembly: GCF_053919585.1. Taxonomy (NCBI): domain Eukaryota; kingdom Metazoa; phylum Mollusca; class Cephalopoda; order Sepiida; family Sepiolidae; genus Euprymna; species Euprymna scolopes. The sequence continues at coordinate 20,359,476 of NC_136488.1, forward strand.
TATATATATATATATATAAAACTACTTCATTTTCTCACAAATTAGTATACGAAAGTATAAATTTATGCAAAAACTTTAAGTATTTACTTCAAAAGTGCTCAATACGTAGGTAGAGCTAGTTAGTAAGTTATAAAATATATATGGCGATTAAGCTACTCTGAATATTCCGCGTTTCATCCACTCTAGGACTCTTCTAAAGAGTCCTAGAGTGGATGAAACGCGGAATATTCAGTGTAGCTTGATCGCCATAAGAGTCCTAGAGTGGATGAAACGCGGAATATTCAGTGTAGCTTAATCGCCATATATATTTTATAACTTACTATATATATATATATATATATATATATATATATATATATATATATATATATATATATATATATATATATATATATAATAAGAACAGAGAGGTAAAGTAGAATTTTACAAAAAGTTTTTATTATTCGGCAGAACACTCCAAAGCTGAGTGCTCCTTAATCCGCAAAGTTTCAAAGAATGCTATTTCTTCTCATCAGTGGAAAAATTATTAACGAAATAATCAGAAAGTCACGTTAAAAGTTTTAACATTTCTATGCATGTGTTGGTAGCTGTATAGGTTGAAACTTAGTTTTACGATTTGTAGTCACAAAATTAAAAATAACAATAGTTCGGCTCTCAAAACTTTCACTTATATCGGTTCTACTTTCATTTTGGTAAAATTTTAACGTGACTTTCTGATTATTTCGCCAACAATTTTTCCTCTAATAAGAAGAAATAGCATTCTTTGAAACTCTGCAGATTAAGGAACACCCAGCTGTGGAGTATTCTGCCGAATAATAAAAACTTGTTGTACATTTTTACTTTACAACTCTGTCCTTCTTATTATTTATCTTAAGCTCTACTACCCTTAGTGTATGTATTGAGCTTTTTTATTTGGTTGGGATTAAAATATAAATAACTATATTTATATTTGGTTTTGGAATTTGCTTTTCCTCGATTTCTAGGGTAGGTCGATTTTGGAAGTTTCAATAATGCTACATATAGAAAGTTGTAAAATAATGTCAATAATCACCACAAGAAATATTTTTCTTCAAAATTTAATATTTATTTGAGCATTCCACTTTAAATACTGAATAAATCGCGATACTTATCACAATATCGGTGTTAAGGGAAATATGTGCGGCTTAAATAAAATCCGTGTTTTAACAAAAAATGAAATCATACAAGACACTTAATAATAAATATATTTACGTTTACTATATCATTTTTTTCATAAATTAAATGAAAATATTAAAATTACAAAGAAATAAAAATACTATAATAATTTAATATACAAATATCTATTTACATATAACGTTTCATTAATACGGTTAATATTACACTATTCACCGGTCGAAGTTACTTCCCCTTGGCAATTGTTATTCACCTCGTGGCTTTGTTTACGCATTTAATTATAACGAATATCTCTTGTTTTTTTTCCAATTAAACAAAAAACATTCTTTAACTATTAAAGAATATAACATTTTTTCAATATTTTGATTTGTTTATATGTTTAAAGTTAGTGCTTAATCATTAAAAAGCTTGTTTACTTCCCCCGGCAATTGTTCTTCGTCTCGTGTTTTTTTTTTTTTTTTTTTTTTTTAGGCGTTTTATTATAACGATTATCTCTGTTTTTTTTCCAATTAAACAAAAAAAACATTCTTTACCTATTAAAGAATATAACATTCTTTAACTATTAAAGAATATAACATTTTTAAATATTCTGATTTGTTTATATTTTTAAAGTCAGTGTATAATCATTAAAAAGCTTTTTTACGTGCTGAACTCCAAAAGAATTCTACTTTTAAGGTAAGTGTAAACAAAACATTACTTTTTAAGATTAATGTATTTCTTTCAAATTTATTAATTTATTTAATATATTTTTGCATTTTAATTTTTTCGAATACATTTATTTTTAGGTGCCTTATTTAAAATGCCCAGGAAATCTGCAATTTCAGCAACTCGCAGTAAAAATGTTATGAAATTTGGAGGTCCACCTCTGCACCATTAAATAAAACGGAGCCTCCAATTTACCGACAAGTTATTCAGTATTGTTACTATTTAATGAATACTTATCCTCACCTTTCAAATTTTGCTATTAATAAATTAATAACAAAGGATGTAATGGATATATGGAAGGCAGTTAATCCACGTTTACCTCTGTTAACAGAACTGACTGTTTTAAAGAAGGTGAATATCTTATGTTTCGAGAAAGCCAAACAAATAAATCGAAGATCTCTCCCTGCTTCGAAAGTGAAAAATTTGACGGAAAAACTGGATGTATTATTTGACATTTCATCCTGTTGTTGCGAATTACCTGTTCTACCTTGTGAAGATTATCGAGTAAAATGCAACAAAGAAAATTGCTGCAGTAAGCACATTATTTGCACTTGCCCTTTTCAAAAAAAGGTAAAGTTATTTTCTATTTTTGTTTTGAAATGTCTTTCGGAGTCAACCTTATATCGAAATTTATTTCCAAATATTATTTAAATATTTAAACAAATTTTTCCTCTTTAATTGTCATGCATATTTTCATGTTAATCTGTTTAGTTATATTAAAATATAATATAAATATATTCTAATTTTACAGGTTCCAGTTGAGGATCGGGAATATTTAAAGGATCAGAGGTGCAAAATAGGGCCTAAGGGTACTTTTCAACTTGGTCCCATCGATAAATGTGCTATTAAGAAAAGTAAAAAGGAACAAAAAAGATTAAGAAAAAAATTACCAACACCAACAGCTTCAACATCAAATCTCCAGGATACTGTTTCTGTTCCTTCCTCCCCATCTTTCCCAAGTGAAGAACTAGAAGAATATTTCCAGCCACAAACGGATGAAAAAGGGCCTTATAGCCTTACTAAATTTCCCCGATATGCCCTTGAATTAGTCAGAGGGGACATATCTTCTAATGTTGGAGCCAGCCTGGCTAATGCTTTGCTTTTGGATTTGAAGGCTATGGGTCTTCTGATACATAATATTAATATAAAAAATATTATTATTGATAAATGCAAAATTGACAGAGCAAAAGCCAAAGTGAAAGAAACAGCTCAACAAAAGCATGAAGAAAGTGTGGGGAACCTCATCTGTATTGGAGTTGACGGGAGACTTGATAAGGACACGTTAAAATATAAAGAAGTTGTCGATGAAAATGGACTAAAGTCTGTGAAAAAAACTAAGAGCCCCGAACGGCATTTGACTTTTACAAAGGAGACACCATCTGAAAGTCATTACCTGACTCATAGAATTTTACCTAAAACTGGTGCAACACGTGCTGTTCATGCAGATAAAGTGCTGGATGTTCTAAAGGAATTCAATGGTGAGAGCTCAATAAAGGCCATCCTTGTTGATAATACTAATGCCAACACAGGTTGTGAAGGTGGACTGGTATCAATTTTAGAAAAGAAATTAAAAAAAAATCTACATACAATTGGTTGCTCTTTGCATCAAAATGAACTGCCCTTCAGAGCCCTTTTTAAAAACCTAGATGGCTGTGCAAAAGGCCCTACAACCTTCAGTGGCCCCCTGGGGAAATTATGCTCAAATGATTATCATGATTTACCCCAAATAGCATTTTCCCCCATTAACAGTCCTCTGGATTCAATTGTAAAAATTGATCAAATAAATGATCTCAGCTGTGATCAAAGACTTTTGTTTGAATACACAGTAGGCATTTCTAGAGGCCAAGTTGACCCTAGATATGCTTCCTGGAAAATTGGCCCTTTAAACCAAGCAAGGTGGTTAACTTTGGCCATCAGGCTCATGTGTTTATGGACTCGTGGCACATACCCACAAAGACTCACAACAAAACTGCAGAGTCTTGTAAATTTTGTTGTAAATGTGTATGCGACTTGCTGGTTTGAAATTAAAAGATATAATAAATTACACAACCAGCAAGTGAACATTTTTAATATGATCCAGAGGATTAAAAAGCAGCCTGGTGAAATCCAAAAGATCACATTAAGAAACATTCAATGGAATGCATTTTGTTTACTGCCCGAAAACTTTTTATATTCCATGCTCAAATCTGAGGAAGTTGAAGTAAGAGAAGAAGCTTTAAAAAGAATTCTGGCCATTAGGTAAGTAAATATTTAGTTATATCACTGATTTAATTATTTATTTTAATCTATAGAATCATTTTATCTATTTTCATCATAATTATTAAAGCAGTGAAGATTAGAATTTTTTAATAATTCAATTATTTAATTTTTATATTCTTTCAGGAATGCAGAACCAACCGGGAAACGATTGAAAAGAATCCCGATTATACATTTTGATGCTACTCATTGGACAGGGTTAATAAATTTAACTTCATGTGGAATTTATGAACCAGCAATGACGGAGGAATTTTCTGATTCCGAACTTCGTGATTGTTTAATAAATGGAACTAAAGTGGATTTGCCAGATTTGCCTTCACATTCTCAGGGTGTGGAACGGGCAGTCAAATTAACAACAGAAGCTTCACTGAGTGTTTATGGTTATGAGGCAAGGCATAAACAAATAATAGGAAAATTATTGAGTCAAAAGTTGAGACCGTCATTTTTGTCGAAAGGCTCATATATAGAGCAGTTTGACTCTATTTACTAAGCTTTATCAAAATAGTGTTTGTTTATCCTTATTTGTTTGTATGTTATATTTTCACTTGTAAAAGTAAATTAATTTTTAACCTATTCAAATATTACAGGTTAATTCATTATGTTAAATGGCAGTTAAAACAAATACTGAAAATGGGGGGGGGGGTAGATTTTCAATTTCAAGATTATCATTTTGTTTTTATTCATATCATTTTTATATAATAAAAGGACATTTTGTGATGTAAATAGTAAAATTATTTGTTTTTTCACACAATAATTCAAGCGAAATTATGCAGAAAACAAGAATTTTCTGTATTTCGTTGTTTAGGATCTTTGATGCCAAATGCTCAAAAAACCGCTGAAGCATTTGATCTAATTTTTTGTATGAGTACTTAATATAGTAATATACAACTTTCGGTGTATACCTCTTTTTAAAATTTTAAAAAAATTGAAAAATCGACCTACCTCTCTCTCTCTCTCTCTCTATATATATATATATATATATATAATTTTATTAAATTTAAGTAAGTTAAGAAGATTACAATAAGTCAATAATAAATTTACTGTTTCAGTCTTAGCAGGCATTGCCAGGCGACAAGAGAACTCTGGTCTTATTCGGAGCCAGTCATTTAATCTAAATGGGTAAATGACTAGCCTCGAATAAGACCAGAGGTCTCGTGTGGCCTGACAATCTTTTATTCTTTTTGTTTTATATCTTTTAAAACTGAAAGAGTAAATTTTGTTTACCTAAATTGAATAAAATAATATCTTGCTCTTTTAAACCTTGTTGAAATTCAATGATTTTACTTTTGGATATTTTTAACCTGGAATATATATATATATATATATATATATATATATATATATATATATATATATATATAGTAATTTATAAAATATATATGGCGATTAAGCTACACTGAATATTCTGCGTTTCATCCATTCTAGGACTATTCAGTGTAGCTTAATCGCCATATATATTCTATAAATTACTAACTAGCTCTACCTACGTATTGAGCACTTTTGAAGTAAATACTTAAAGTTCACGCATAAATCTATACTTTCGTATATTAATTTTATGTGAGTAAATGAAGTAGTTATATATATATATATATATATATATATATATATATATATATATTTATTTATTTATTTATTTATAAAATGATAGTTGTGTAGTTCCAGCGAGAAAACAAATGTATATTGAAAAGTGTGTAGCCATCAACAATTGTGGGTTTTTCAGATTTTTATCATTTTTTATTTTAAAATATTTTTATAACGCGTTTCAAACTTTGTTCAGCTCTCTTCAGATATTTTTATATAAAGTTTTTTTTAAAGTGAAAGTTTGAAATGTTGTTTTGGAAAACATTTTAACTCTGGCAACACTGATTGTGTTTTTTAGAGAAATGCCAGTCTCAGACTTTTTGTCACCAATATTCGATGTGTTGCTCTAGAGTTCAATCAGAGTTAAGTCCCTTTAATAGGCAAGGGGGCTTTTGGTCTATTTGGTGAAGATTTTTATGGAATTTTATGATTTCCTTTCTTTTTGATATGTGCGTATGTGTGTGTCAGTGTGTGCCTGTGTGTTAAGACGAGAGTTGTCTGTTGTGCGTGTGTGTGCGTGAATGTGTGTGGGTCAAGATCCGTGATTTTTTTTCCCTTCCACGTGTGTGCTTGTGTGTGCGTGTGTGCCTGCATGTGTGCATGCCCATGCGTGTAAGAGGGAGACAAAGGCAGGATACCTAGATAGTTACAAGGTCGATCTCCAATCCAAACATACATACATACATGTACTCAGTCACCCAAACACAAGCACACGCACACACACAAACAAAATGGAAAATAGATAACAGATATATATATACACACACACGCACACACAATCACACACACATACATATACATACACACACACACACATATATATATATATACATATATGTTATATATACACACATACACGCACATACGCATGTAGACACATACACACATACATACACGCATATATACAGAAACACATGCAGGAGCACACATATATACATATATAGAGAGAGCACACCTTCTTCGCAGCAGCCTTGGCAATACTCTCAATGTATCTGTTCCAGTTCATGTTTCCTGCGAGCATTAAGCCGGAGGAGTCTGAGCCAAGTACTTTCAGGTAATGTATCTTTATACATAGCTATTGGTGGTTGAGAAGGTTTCTTATAATTCCTAAAGGAAACGAGCCTAGTCCTGCTGATCAGATTGGAAGTCTTCCTCTAGGGTTTCTGCCAATGCCTTGGATATATGTTCATTCATTTTACCTCGTGCTTATTATAGAGCATCGTGTCATCAGCAAATATAACCATCTCAGAAACAATTTTATCAGGGAGGTCATTTATGAATATTAGGAATAGTAAAGGTTCAAGGATAGACCCCTGATGTACACCCGCATTTATATCATATTGTTTGGATGTACGACCTTCGAGAACAACCTAGATTCTTTTCTTATTTAAAAAGGATTTAATTATGTTAAGTATTCGTCCAGTAATACTATAGGATCTGATTTTCATGAGAAGACCATCGTGTCATACCCTGTCAAAAGCCTTAGATATATCTAAGGATACTACCATACCCTCCCCTGTCTTATTCAGTGCAAGGTATATACATTTAGAGATTACAGCTAGAATATCTGCAGTAGAAGGGGCTTGCCTAAATCCATATTGATGGTCGGACAGAAGTTTACCAACTGTAAGATGGTGGACTAGAGTTTGATTAATTATGGACTCAAATATTTTGGTGAAAAGAGGGAGAAGGCTAATGAGGCAATAATTTAATGGGTCAATTCTTTCGCCAGAATTCTTGTAGACTGGTACCACAAGCAGTTTTCTAGCAGTCAGAAAAGCATGATTCGTTAAGTCCTTTGTTGAAGAGTTTGAAGAGCATTCTTTTAATAGTACAGCCGGATAAGGTCAGATTCACATGCTTTTGAGGTATCTAGGTTTTTTATGATATCATGTACTTGAGAAGGGGTGATTTTCAGATCATCGAGTGTGGTTTCTGTCCACAAAGGAAAATCAGGGAAGGAGTGGCTTGCTGGGACCAAAGTAGAGTTTGAGGCAAACTGACGAGGAAGCATGTTAGTTTCTTTGGTTTCCGTGCAACCAACCTCATGATTGTTGGATAGAGGGAAATTGTTGATTGCCGATTATTACCGACACTGTTGTAGATTTTTCAGAAATCACACGTTCCTAATTTTTGCCCTTCAATGCGTTTTCTGGTGATTTCGATGTATTGTCTCTTAGCTGTTGCTTCTTCTTTCTTACAATTACTTCTAGCTTCTATATACGTTTTCTGTTTGTACTGGACTTATGCCAGATAAATCTGCGGTATGTATATTACCTCTGAGCAATGGCAGCTGCGCAAGTAGAAGTAAATCATTAGAGAGAGAGTGGTACCATTTGTGCACTGTTCCGCAGGGAGAGAAAAGATATTTCCCCATAGCGCATCTCTGATGTGATATCTTATGGTATCCCAGTCAGCCTTATTGTAGTACCTTGTCGTTTTGAGCAGTGGCTCTTAAGCTTTGGGTCGAGAGTGATGTCTATCATTATCACAGCATGATCAGCATTCCCGAGAGGGCAATAGGCATTTGTACACAATCCTCAGGAACTGTTGTCAGAAATAGATCCAGAAGTGAGACTTGCTGATCCTGACGATCTGAGAGATGCTTAAGAGAACTCACAAACTGTCGAGCACAGTTTAGCAATGGTCTATCACCACCATCTTCCTCAAACTTCCAATTTACGTAATGCAATAACTATTAATCGAAATATTAATCAGTCCAACTTTAAAATGGGATTTATTGCTTGTGTTTAACTCAAATTATATACAGCATATCATGCTGACAAACCGGCTCGTGTAAGATCACTGAAGTTAAGCAATGTTGAGCCTGATCAGTACTAAAATGGGTAACCATTTGGGAATACCAGGTGCTGTATGTGCTCTCCGCTTATCTTGGCATTGTTTCCAATCGCCTTGGACTTCTCCTTGCCACTGGAATCAGACAGTGCTGATTCAGGAGATGTGTGGTTGGAGATTGCGCATCCTTTGCTTCACAGGCAGTCTTACAGGAGGTATCCATTGTCTCTCGAGACATTTTAACCAAAATTAAGGTTTCTCTCTACCGTCTATTTATACACTGCTCCATTGCTCCTGAATTATTTGATCTTACAAATTAGACAAAAATGATAACCGAAATTAAGCAACGTTGAGCCTGATCATTTTTAGATTGGTAACTATTTATGCGTTGAAATGCTGTAATCTTCGCCTCTTGCCCCGTGTGTATACATGTGCACAGTCTTACTGTGAAGTGTAACTGATATACACTATTATACAAGAGTCATTCCAAAAGTAATGCATCCTATTTTTTAACTAAAAAGTTATAGATCTACGAAGACGGGATTAGTACCATTAAAACAAGTGACTTTTGTGCTCCAGAATTAATTTTTCTACAGAGGCACCACCATTCTAAATGCACTTTTGTCATCAATAGGGTGTTAGCTGTGCATGGGCCTCTAGAGTGCACTTTGTCACTTAAATCTCTGTTTTCACTCTGAAATCGACGAGCCCATCTCCTAACTGTGTTGATATCAACTGAATTGGCTTCGTAAACGTTTAACAGGCGCCGATGAATGTTGATCAATTCATTTTTTTTTCTGCATGGAGGAATTCAATGACGCATCTCTGCTTTTGACGCACGTCCATGACAGAGGTTGCTTTTTTAGAGTCTCACACCGTCAATATCTGCAACAGAAAGATGAAACGTTCATGTCATGAATGCATACGTTCAGTCATCATAACAATGCAATTTACAATCCCCTCTGATCCATTTTTCAGAATAAAAAATGGGAAGCATTACTTTTGGAACGTCTCTTGTAGTTTTGGCGTAAGAGAGATGATATATTGTAATATAAGATTCCACTAGATAAGAACTTTAAAGTTCTGATACCCACTTCACCTTGACTATAGTCAGATGCAACTCATAGTTAACGAAAACGGATTCATAGATAAATTAATAAAAAATATATTTTAAGGTAAAATAATTGTTGTCTCCTTCGTTATCCATGAATTTGTTTCTGATATCATTTGACTGAAAAGCGCCTGGAGGTCATCATCACTCCTTATCTCCCCCCTTTAGAGGCAGACAATTATCTCGGAGTTGTAGTCATACAATATTTCGCATTTCCAAAAGAATTATTCGATTTGATTATCTTTTTTCAGTTAAGATGCTTGCTATTTGTGGATATCTGAGTCCAGAGTCCTTATTTACTTGTCTCCCCAAGGAGGGCAGAGTTAAACACAAGACCGATTTTTGATGTGGAGAGTTTACCCTCCTCCCTCCAAAAAAGGAACGCTCTGAATTTGGGACAAAAATCAAAACTGCCTCAGTCTCTGAAGGAGTTTTCTATCAACAATCAAGGACAAAGAAAATAAAAGGTCATATCTGAACAGATACTTCACGTTGATCCTCGCCAACAGTCCAATGAATAAACAGCAATGGTTGTTCTTAACATGTGTCAAACATAAATGTAATATACAGAGGCTCCTCTTGATATTACCACAGGATAGCTTCTCTGCAGGCTACAACATGGTTATCGTCAAATTCAGTGTTAATATATTAACATACTCTTGTGTGACATTTCTGAATTTTTGAGATGATGAGATTGATTATTCGTATTATTTGGATTCATCGGACTACTATTTTCATCTTGAGTGTGATTTTCACAACGATTTAACCCCCGACCTTCTTCAGGTGTATCTTGTCGAACTCGAGAATGCTTCTGTCGAACTCGGGAATTTGGATGGAATTTTGAACGGAACTCTTTATTTACTTCACAGGGTCTGCAAGGAACCATGGTACAGTGGTGAAAGTTCTTGGAAAAATCAATTGTAAAAGTGATATTCACCTAAAAGTCGAAGGTTCAATTCCTAGTGTGGGCGACCGAAAAATACAATTGCGAATTACTTCGGATTACAATCCAGTCATGACTGACGGAACAACAGAATGCTACTCCCATGAAGTAAAGAAAGGGTTCCGTTCAAAATTCTATCCAAATTCGACAGAACCCTTTCGTAATTCGACAAGATACACGTGAAGAAAGTCGGAGGTTAAATCGACCGAAACGTTGTGAAAATCACACTTAAGATGAGAACAGTGGTCAGATGAATCCAAATAATACGAATGCTCTTGTGTGTTCACTACACACGTCGTGATCGTTCAGCTCGCTGTGTCGATCTAAGGTTGTTCATTTCAAGCGTTCAGTCTCAGCCTGTGCTACAACAAAGAATTCTCATTCTAAACAGAACCATAGGTTCACCTTAAATATAAACATTGTGTGTTCATTTCTTTGAAGATTACAAATGGTATTGGTTTTCCTTAGTTGAACAGTAGACTTGCAGGATAAGATTTTGTCCTGATCGAATCGAAAAACACAAGTCCCATTAACACATTCCTTTAGTTGAGACCTCCTTCCCCAAGGAACCTAATCTGCCCGGAGATGCATAACTTTTTGATCCAACTTTTCGGCAGCCATTGGAGAGGGGGGGGGGGACAATCACTTCCGTCAAACATTCAACTCCAACTGTCTCTGCTTCACCCCCGGAAAACTGGCTCTGACCGCCTTTCCTCTCTGTCGCTAGGAAACTTTTCACCCTGACTGATTCCCTTGAAAGGGGCTTATTTGCAAATAATCTTTAGATATTACTTTTCTTACAAAATCTGATCCCGTGCAATGGCATACCCACTTCACTTAAAAGAAAACAACTCTTGGATGGTCGAAATTTAACCAGATATTTTCAGTTTTGTTTTTGCGTCTCCCTCTTTCTTTATTTCGTGAAACATCGACCATTCGTATGCATCACTAAAACATGCAATACAGTGCATGTTTTCAAACAAACACTTGTCATAAACTGTTCTCATAAGTAATCAAATTTGTTTAATTCTACTTCTTATTTTCAATCATAGCAATTTTTATCATTCAACTACAAATCTATTCAACTCATAAACCGTTATTCTCAAGTGACTTTTAGCCTTAATAAATAACGACTTAGTAGCAAACAGAGATAAAAGAAATGTTAAATAATTGTAGACAAGATGCTCAAACTTTATAAACAAATATTCTGTATTTGATGCTGAAGATGAAGACCAGATTAAATTATGCACGCCTGTGGAACTCTGTTCCGTTTTCCTGCTTTCCAACTGACTACAATATGGTCATCTTCAAGTTCAACGTGAACAAGTTCTTGAAGAGCTGTCCTCTTAAGTAATCCAATTTCCCAAATTTTCGCTACGATATTGTCTCATTGAATACCGTACACTCATTAACACTTATCCTCGATTGGTCTTCTGGCCTTGATAAGCGGAGACATCTTTGTAAAAACATTGCTGATGTTGTCGGAAACAGATTATTCAATTGTGTTAGCAGTATCCATCTTTTATTATATTTTAGGTTAGCCATTAGTTTTGTTTTGAAAAGCTATCGCTCCAGGATAATCATACTCTGGCCCATGAAAATGCCTAAGCAGCCCCACCAGCATTCTCCAGTGAGCGCACCTCAGACGATTAGCAATAAATTAACCTTTTTTTTTTCGCAAAGAGGAGGTAAAGCTTTGGGATAGTTGACTTGTTATGACTGAACAGAACTATATTTCAGCCTGGCAGCAACAAAGCCACTGATTGTCGATGACGTATCCTCCGCTGATATGAATCTCATTTACTCAAGCTGTGAAATTAACAGTAAGTTCTGTAAAGAAGTCTGTATTGCATGGGAGGACATCTAAAAATGATATTTTAAACTTCGGTGTGGAAGACCATCGACATCGTGGTTATAATCGAGATTGTTTACTATTTTTGACTTCCGCTTTCTGATCTCCATTTGGTTGGATAATTAGACATGATGAAGCAGACAAGACAACTATGATTAACATGTGGAAGGGGGGGGAGCTTTCACGCTATCTGAGCTGAAAATATTCATTAATTAGAAGAGTAAAATCTTTTTGTCATTATCGTACTGTCTGCGATTATCATAAGTGTTATATCGGCCTTTCTATGCATAAGGGAAATTACACCGGTTCTCACTATATGGTTCCAGTAATGTCTACACCGGTGAGAAGGAGCGGCAGTACTCCACTGCCTAGCTGAGCGCTTGTCAGTTATACCGTATACCTTTGTAACTATGATGTTAATACACTTCGTTTGTTAAACCCACCTCGACTTGATTTTCTTCTTTTACTATTGTGTTACGACATAACAGTAAGTGAAAAGAGAAGACAATCTTGATTATAACCGAAATTGTTATTTAAAAATTAATTGCTGCAGATCAACCGACAGACAGTTTACTTAAACGCATCTATAATGCTTCCATGAAATTTGCATGTTTACTAATATTTGTAAGTCATTCACAGCAAGAACTCGTCTTATTACCTCAACTGCTAAAATTCTGCTAATTCTTTTCAACGTTTTCAATCATAATATTATTCGTCATCCAACTGACGGTCTCAGAAACATTTATTCTCAAATAGCTTTTGGCCGAAAAGAGTCCGAAGAATTATCTACATGTTTTTAACTGTTTTGTCATTTTTGTATGGATGTTATTTTTTGCTTGAGCCGAGCCATGTTAGGTATTCCATTTTGTTGAAATTATTAATACTCAGCGTTCCTCAGTAGGGACACCTTAGGCGATTAGCAAGGTAACTCTTTTTCGGCGAGAAAAGGTAAGTCCTGGGATATTTAGCCTGCTTGCTGAAATTATTACTCAGCATGTTAGTACTTAAATGGATGATCCCTCAACCCCACTAAAAGTGTCGAATAGATAGAATGATAAGAGTAATTTCTGCCAACACTCTTCCTGATTTTCATTTATGATCCGCCAAATTATATCCTAACATCATTTATGACATCTACGCAGACGACGCATCCGTCTATGGCAGCACCTCAAAGAGCACTGCTGATCAAAATCTAATCGATTCCCTCTCTTTCGGCATAGTAGATGTGGTGCACTGATAAAAATGCGTCTTGTTAAAATTTCTAAACTAAAAACTTCTTTTAAGAAATAAATACCTTTATTTTTATGTTGTCATGAATATTAAAATTTAAGAAGAAAAGCACATATAATTTTTTTCTTTCTTTAAAATAAACGTATATATTTATCTTAACGGTATGAAGCAAGCTTTCGTTGTAACGGGCTCTTGTCAAGCGACTTTTTATGTATGTAAAAGCTTACTTTATATCTGTATATTTTAAAGAAAATAAAGCACATATCGGTTTTGGCTTTCTCAAATTTTAATATTCAAAACTTCTTTCTTTTGTCACTAACGACAGGTTCATGTTTAATTCCAGTTGAAGCAAATGTTTCTCTCCTTGAAGAAACCCCTCCTTCTGATAAGCTCTTAGGACTGATTCCGGGTTGAAGTCAGTTGTTAAAGTCGCTGGAAAAATAAATGTACCTAATTCAGATGCAATCCACTCCCTATATAAGACTAAGGTACATCTCAAATTTGAATACTTATGCCACATTTGCGGAGGTGTCGCGCAGAACACTATTTTCTTCAAAATCTACAGTGTAGGAATAAAAGTATCGCCATAGAAAAGATAACATTATTCCATTACCGTTTGATGATTTTTTTGTTGTTGCAGATCATCTACTAGTTGGCCAGTTGTGTACAAATCCCAAGACCGATAGGAACCTTCTATCATGTCTGAAAGTGACACAATTTTCAACGAGCGAAATCGGAGCTGTACAACTCATGCTCTCTACCGATCCAAGTTATGACAACAGGACCATTGCCATCGCACTCAAAATGCAAATCCGGACGGGCACAGCTCAACACATCGGACGACCCATGGTTATGATCTTTGGCATAGTTTCAAGTGAAGACCACATCATGCCACCTCAGATTTTCGAAGTCGGCTTGAATGTACCTGGACGTGTTGAAGAGTGTGCTGATCCTCTAGTGCAATCAGGTGGCCGCTGGCAGACCCTGGGTATGGCATCAGGACTCAACGCCAGCCCACAAGTCCAGAGAAACCCAGGCTTGGCTTCAGAAGGAGCGCTACGACTTTGTACCCTTCTCTCACAGCCCCTTCCCCCACCCTGAATTCGCTGGACTTCTTCGTTTGGTCATATGTCGAGAACATCACCAACATGACCTCCCACAACACCAAAGCCAGTCTGATCGTCGCCATCCGCCGAGTATTTGCTGAGCTCCCGTCAGCGATTGTAGAAAAGGTATGCACCCAGTTCCGAACCCGTATCAAGGCGGTGATTGAAGTTGAAGGCGGCTACATTGAATAGATGTCAGCTCTACTACATAATCAAATTACCTGAATTTATTTTTTCAATAAAAGTTTTAAAATAAAGCTGCAGTTTTGTTTTCTTTAGGGCGACAATTTTATCGTTCCACCCTATATAAGACTCAGGTACATCACGTTTGAATACTGCTGCCATATTTGCAGAGATGTTGCACTAAGCACTGTTTCCTGTTGTGAGAAAGTAAAAAGTCGACTACGAAATCTAATGGGTGATGTTTTCTCTTTTTTACAAGCATTTTCTGACACAACAGACGTAATTCCTCAACATCTTTGGCATTGCTATGACCATGGATATGCTCGACTGAATGCTAATCTTTAGTTCTTCCTTATAAGACATTCTCAGCTAAAACTCACCTAGTTACGTAAATAAAACAAGACTTTCCTTTCTTCCTCCATGTGTCTAGCGTCAGGCGGAAAAGTTGTTACTTTTAATACTTTAATCTAAGCTTCTCTCCTTTCATCAGCAATACTCATATATTTGTTTTGTTCCAGACAAAATATCAGGTTGATGAAAAAGTTCTTGCGGTTTTTAACTTTTAAATTCAGTTGAAAATACCTTGGCCTAAACAAAAATTTATTAATCGAAATAAGCACCACCAGAATCAACACACTTTTGCCAACGCAAAAGAATTGCATTTATGCCAGTAACGTGAACATCTTGCGTTCTGGTGGCGATGAAGTAGCTGAAGGTGTTTTTGATATCGATTAGGTTTTTGAAGCATTTTCCACGCAGAAAGTTGTCGAAATGCTTGAAAAAGTGTTAGTCAACAGGGGAGAGATCTGGAGAGTATGGCGGATGAGGCAGAGTTTTGTAGCCCAATTCGTTCTTCTGCAAGATCAGTTTAGCAACGTGCGGTCAGACATTTTCGTAGAAGAAAATTGGGCCTTTTCTGTTGATTAATGCTGGAGATTATTGTCGAAGTCAGCATGACCTTCTTTTGGTGCAACTCTGGCTTCGAGAAGTGTCGTTGAGCTTCGTCAGCGTCTAACCACTAAGCTGAGCCAGTTGTCGAAAAGAACGTACTTTTTATCACAAGTCACACCCCGGTCGAGAAACGTGCCATTCTTGTAGCGTAAAATAACGGAGGATGACACCTCATATTGGCGTTTCTTTTTGGTTATCGTTCAATTCGTAAGGCACCCATTTATTAAGTTTTTTTGTCTTTCCAATCTCTCTCAATTGATTGACGTTACGTTTAATTCAGAAGCAAGTTCTAAAACAGTTCTGTGTAGTTTGGCTTCAACTAAGGATCTTAATTGATAGTTGGCGTACCACCACGCTCATAATCTTCAAGACTCTCATCATCGCCACGAAATTTCTTAAATCACCATTTGTGCCGTGCGTTCAGTAGTAGTTCCTGGGCCGAACACTTCGTTGATATCGCGAAGCTGAAGCAGAAGCTTTTCGGCCTTGCTCGACTTGAAATAAGAAAGTGGTTCGATTTGCTTTTTTTCCATTTTGTATTCACCGTTCTGAAAAGAAGATAATTTGTTTTAAAACGATTGTAATTTAAGCGATTAGATAAAACGAAAAACGCTCTTTAAAATGATATATAAAGTAAAGGTATTGTAATGAAAACTTATCTGAAAATACATTCTTTGAAATTAAAATTAAAAATTCTGCAAGAACCTTCTTGTCAACCTAATAGTTCTCTCATCGAAGAAACGTTTGTTTTGATTGGCTTTTAAAACTGACTCCTAATGGAAGTCGCTAAAAAAATAGTTGAATCATTCCACCGCTCCAGAAAGTACGTGTCTGCAGAATTCCTCATCTACTTGCATAAATCAGAAACGCAAAAAAGTCAATACTGCTACCACATTTGCAGAGGTGTTGCACAGATCAAAATTTCCTGCCTGGACAAAGTAAAAAATCGACTTCGAAATCGAATGTGGTCATCTTTTCTCTTCTTTACAAACACTTTCTCACAGAACAGACGCGGTATTTTCCCGCGTTTCTCCTTCTGATATTATTATGTTCATGGGATTTGCTCGATCGAATGCCAATCTTTAAAATAAACACTCAAATGAATAAACAAAACAATTTGTATAAAAATGTATTTCAGAAATATAGATTAAAACAATAACTTGTTGAAGTGAATAATAAAAAAAGAAGACACAGTCAAATATTTACATAATATAGAAAAAAAAAACGAATACAACTTTTTCTATTTACAAGATGGTATGTATATATATATATATATATATATATATATATATATATATATATATATATATATATATATATATATATATACGATGGAAGGGAAGGAGTTAGATCGATTAACGTTTCAACATTTTCATGTTTCGTCACGACTCCAAGTATACGCATATATATATATATATATATATATATATATATATATATATATAGAGAGAGAGAGAGAGAGAGAGAGAGAGAGAGGGAGAGGGAGAGAGAGAGAGAATAAATGACAAAAACTATATTTCAAAATTCATGATGTTGACCATCTTATAATTTATTCCTTTAATTCAGTTGACTTTTTCAATTCTTGACAGTATCTGTTTCGTAGCGCAAAATCAATCACTTATTATTTTATCAATCAGTGATTGATTTTGTGCTACGAAAAAGATACTGTCAAGAATTGTAAAATTCCACCGAATTAAAGGAATAAATTATAAGATGGTCAACATCATGAATTTTGGAATATAGTTTTTTGTCATTTATTATCTATATTGCTCTTTAATTACATTGAGCTTCTTGAATAAGGATTAGTAGGCTATATATTATAAGAATATATATATATATATATATATATATATATATATATATATATATATATATATATATATATATATATATATAGCGTGGTCCGAAAGTCTTGTTATTCTCACCAAAACAGAGTAAAAGCAACAGAGGAACAAGTAATGCAGCAATACAAAACACATGTTTTCGATTAAGTTCATTCTATTTAAGAACAATAAATAAAAAAAACAAACATACCAAAACAATAACAATATAAAAATAATGTAGTAATAGAAAAGAATATGTAGTGGATTCTGTTTATTCTTCTTTCGTTTTGTCACATATTGAGAAAGTCTGAACACCGGCATTTTCGTGGCACAAAATCGAAACTGTGTGTTTGGCGATTATTCCTCTATTATTACTTTTGCGACCATTCTGTATATAACGTATTTACAAAGTGGATTTTATGATACCAGTGGTTTAACGCTGATGAACCAGCATTGTTTGAACGACTCGCTTTTGTAAATTGATATATATATATATATATATATATATATATATATATATATATATATATATATATATATATATATATATATATATATATATATATATATATATGCTCATACACACATTATATATTATATATGAATAACATTGATACATCGGAACAGTCTCTGGATTGCAAATTTGGCGTTAAAGAAAAATGTACCTAATTTCTTGTACCAAGCCATGTACATGTTTTATTCAATTGACACTATGCCTCATTTTGATCTTTCATCGGTACATAGGTTTCATTTTAATATACACCATTAATAGTTTCTATTAAAATGTCGACGAACGAATCTATAACATTACTTTAACTCTGAAAGTTAAGTTTCCAAAGTTCCGTAAAACCGAAAGTACCGATGAAAGATCAAAATATTGTATATATATATATATATATATATATATATATATATATATATATATATATATATATAATCGTATACCTGGGCAGCATTTTTCATTTATGCAGGTTTGGTTGAATATCAGCGCTAAGCTCTGCATATATTTTTGTTCATTTTTTTCTATATGGCGAGTTAACTTTCTCGCATTTTATGCGGGAAAGTAGAGAAAATCGCCAACCTTACGAACGTTTTCAAATGTTTATAGGCGCATCAGATGATCAGTCAATTCAACAATGAACATTTACTATACAAAAGTATCTAAAGACGACCCATGTAGGCTGAAACCTCGAACCTACTCTTTTGTGGAAAACGCGAAAAAGTTAGTACATTATATTGAAAAAATTAATCGACAAAAAAGTATATGCAGAGCTTAGCGCTGATATTTAACCAGACCTATATATATATATATATATATATATATATATATATATAATCTTCATGACGATTCGTACAGATCTCCTTTCTCTGTTTTATTTAAAAGGACGATTTCGTTTCATTGGTAAAATAATGATGTAGTAGAACAAATCTGTTTCTTTTTAGTTTACAAGCACAACTAAACCATAAAACTTGATTTTGTCTGATTAAGCCACAAGATGTTTATTTCGTAGACCTAGATATTGTGACGTTGAAGTCTTTGACGGATAGAACAAAAGTTTTATAGACAAAAGCCGAGTTTATTTTGTAAAACAAACCAAGGCAATATTGTACGAATAAACCCAACTTTAAATAGAACCTGACTAATAATAACCATTTGATTGGATAGCTTCAACTTGATCTTCCATAAATATTTCGTTTCAACTTGATCTTCCATTAATATTTCATTTCAACTTGATCTTCCATAAATATTTCGCTTCAACTTGATCTTCCATTAATATTGCAATGCAAAGGTGGCAATCAGTAAGATGAGAACCGATAACATTTATGATCGGCGTTACTTTAGTGTTTAATTGGTATGTGAATCGGTTATAGTTAAATTCATTTACCACGATAAGGAGTCTTTTCAACTACGCTAATATTTCTATTGATACAATGTATCTAAAGTGTGTTTGTTTTGGAGATGGCAAACCTTAAATTAAAACAAATCGCATAAAAATATTTTTTGTTATACAAGCATGTGATGTATTCCAAAGATTAATTATTAGCAATTATAATCTAAATACAATTTCGAACATATGACTCCGTAGCGTGTGTATGGCCTAATTTAGAGGCCTAATTTTCACAAACTTCACGCATTAAATTAGGTTGTATTTCGACAATAACGAATCAGATGTTGTCTTCCAAGTAGCCTATTATTCTGGTTTATCAGTGTAGACATGGTACTTTGCATATCCCCAAACAAAATGGGGTTAAATGCCAGGTCCACTTCGTCTAATTATTCCTTTATGAAATGTTTCTCTCAGTAAATTGATCGTATCACTTGCAATTTGCAAACTTTGCTCAGGTGTCAGTCTCTTCGTGATGAATTGCCAAACCAAGCTGAACTCCAAATAACTGATAGTTGCTAAATCTGCAAGTAAAGAATATAGTGTTTTCAATTTAAGGTTCGCCACCTCTTAACAAAACACCCCATACAAACATTTTCATGTTGAATAAATGTTTTTCGTTTAAAAATTTAGTCGTTTATGTTTTTATGTTTTATGAAACAATTTCGAGTGGCTGCACCATTGGAAGAAAAACACATGAAGCGTGGATAAAACTTGAGTTTTTCATAGCATTTTCGATTGCATTCGTTAGAAAGAAATAGAATTCTGATAGAAAAATGAGATTAACACGATATATCGAACAGGAAATGTAAATTAAAAAAATATATTTACATTTATGCAGAGCAATATTTTCAAAATGTTGTAAATATGCTTTTGTTTATCCAGTTCATATTTGTAGCTGAAATATTAAAACAAAATTTTTCCAAATCTGAAAATTGGATTCGATTTCAAATTTGAACAATTTTTAAATAAACAATTTATTTGTGGAATTGCTAGGTGATTTTAAAAATTAATAAAACTAAATAAAATTTTAAGCATTTTTTAAAAATTCAATTAGTATTGTTAAAAGTAATAAATAATTATTATTCCACTTATAGATGAATCGTATCTGTAACTGAGCTGTGGTAAGTTGGATTGGGTTTATAGGATAATTGTTGTGCATGAACTGTAAATTACCTGTTGTAAGTTGAATAGAGTTTGTAGATGAATTGTTATAGATGTACAAGAATTGTCGTAAGTTGAGGTGTTTTGTTGAGACATTGTAGATGAATTTTATCTGTTAATGAACAATCGTAAGTTGAACTAATTTTGTAGACACATTATTGTAGGTAAATCGTAGATATAAAAAAAGTCGCCAACCACCTCATAAATATATGGGAAGAAGTCAAATTGTGGCGAAATACGAGGGGTGTGCAATAAGTAATACCCTTGACCCACTTCCCATAGCAGTAGAGCAACGAAACTTGGCACAGTTATTAGTCTTTCTCTACATAGGAACCAACCAAAGTTATGCATTTCTCTCATCGTTTGATGCAGCTCCGGAGACCGTTTTTGTAGAACACCCCACGTTGGTCCTCCAACCACCACGTGACTTCAGAAATCAAGGCTGCATCATCTGGGAAACGCTTTCCTTTCAAAAACAGCTTCATGGCTGGGAAGAGGTGGAAGTCAGAGGGTGCAAGGTCAGGAGAGTAGGGAGGATGGGAAATTTTCATAACCACACGCTCGTGCTTCTGATCTGGCTACATGTGAGTTGTGGACCGGAGCGTTGTTCTGCAGGAGGGGCGTACCTTTGCTAATCTTGCCCCGCCTCTTGATTTTGATAGCTTCCCTTAATTTCCTCAAAAGTGAAGCAAAATAGGCTCCTGTAATCGTGGTACCCTTTGCCAGGAAATCTGTCATCACTACTCCATCCTGGTCCCATAAGACTGTGAGCATGACCTTGCAAGCGGAAGGCTGCACCCTTGCCTTCTTTGGAGGTGGTGAGTCCAAGTGCTTCCACTGCATTGACTGGGCTTTGGTCTCTGGATCATAGTGATGGACCCTGTGTAATCAGTCTTTTGAAAAACTTTGACTCATCTTCTTGACACATCTCCAAATTCATCCTCGAGCACTCGACGTGTTCTCGCTTCTGGAATGGTGTGAGCAACCTGGGAATCCATCTGGCAGACCGACACCTTATGCATATGCAAATGGTCATGAATGATAGTTTCCACAGGAAACTATCATTCATGACCATTTGCATGTACTGTACTAATCTTGACATCTTGGGCTATTTGGCGAATAGTAATGCTCCGATCTTCCAAAATGGCAGCCTCAACTTAACAGACAGATGCCTCATCAATGGCAGAAGGGGGCGACCAGGTCTGGGAGCTGTTTCCACAGACTTCCGGCCATGTTTGAATTTACGATGCCAGCGTTTTACAAGGTCATATGATGGGGCATTATCACCATAAGTTTCTTTCATTTTATCAAACGTTTCCTGTGGTGTGCGTTCTTTCAAATACAAAAACCGGATCACTACTCGACATTCAACAGGCCCCATTTCACACCTGACTCAGTTCAAACACCTGTAAAACAGAAACTACAATTAGTTCAGAGCTGTAATTTGCCACATAGCCCGTAGAGATATAAATCATTTCACATGCAAAATTTCAGCTAGATCAGACAAGTGGAAGTGGGTCAGGGGCATTACTTATTGCACGCCCCTTGTATATAACATTTTTACACATTTAACGTCATTTAATTAAACATTGGATAATAATAATAATAATAATAATAATAATAATAATAATAATAATAATAATAATAATAATGATGATGATAATAATAACAACAATAATAATGATAATAGTAATAATAATGAAGTTTATAAATTTAATTAAAAATTGGTAGAAGTATACATATATATTTTATACAGTTTAAACATTTTATTGAAAAAAAAACAAAAACAAAAAAAAGCAAGTAAAAATCTGATTTGGAGCCAAGGTAAAAATCAAAGGGTTCTTGCTTAAAATGTTTAAGTCTTCGTTGCTTCAAACCAAATGGACTTAAGTTAATGCTATTTTTTGGCGGGAATTTTAATAAGGAATTGCAATTATATCTTATTGTTGTATTGCTTATGTATTTAAAAGAATGAAAACACACTGATATATGAAAAAAAACAAACAAAAAAACAACAACAATAGATCTTTATTGTCGGTGACGGTTATGGATGTGTGCGTATTAGGAGGGAGATGCACGCACAGAAATTCGACGAGTTGATTTTTCTCAGGCTCAAATCGTCAACTAACAGCACTATCTTTTACTGTTGTATTTTTATAACCATTTCTGATTACCTAAAACGTCCATTTGGTATGGTATCACTGTAGCCACACCCAAGGGCGTTTTATTCGGCCATCGACATTTCACTGGATTGACCTGAGTTTGATTACACCTGTGTAACCTTTTGCCTAAAAATACCTTTCAAACACCATACTTTTAACTTATCTTCTTTTTTGACAATTGAGCAAGTTTATTGCTTCTTCACGTAAGTGCCTGTGTTAGATTCATGATTGTTATTTAAATGACCTTTTGATAGATTTGAGAATTATTTTATTGTTCATTGCAGATGCAAACTTTTGTCAAAATGATTTTTCCGTACAACCGGCCAAGGTATTAAACAAGATGTCAGGTTCGTAATTTTTACTCAAATCAACTTTTGGTACATTTGATAATTATTTTGTTGTTTCTTGAATTTATCGCCAAGTGTACGCTTTTGTTAAAATGATTTATCAGTAGACACGACTTAAATATCCAACATTATAGGCTCGTTAGCAACGAAGAGTTTTACAAGCTGAAAACCATTTGAGGACAACATGAAAATACGGACAAAAATTAAGGATGGAAAATGAATTATGATTATTGCAAATAGGCGATTCGCAATAAAGTAGCACCATGAAATGTTTGAAATATTGTTTTTTTAAAATCATTTTTTATCATTTTGTACCATTTGCTTGTCAAAACTGTACACATGAATCACGGGAATGGCGTGGAACCTGAACGATTCGTTGACAATTTTGCAGTGTCTATTCGAATTCAAATAAACTGATTTCGACCCCCATAAAAAAAATTATCGCCCCCCCCACACACAAATATGAGTTTAACGATTTATTTTTTTGTTTTGTTTTATCTCACCGGAAATTATAACGTCCGGCCCATTAGTTACATAACGCATATGCTTAGAGACAGTAGCCTTGCAATCGACCAGGGCAAGGGAAAACACAGGGCTAGCCTTTTCATGGGATTCGAAGGTAAAGTTATGGAGTTCATAAGGAAAATGGGTAGAAATCGTAATGAAGTAATGAGAATGAGATACATGCATAAAATTAACAAAATGTCTCTCTTTTTTATCGACACAAATCAGACGTGTTTCTCACTTTATTCCTTTCTCATTTGCTCAGACAGAAACCAAGGAAGAAAAACCATAATAATTCAATGCAGATAAATCGTTTTCTTTTTCTTAATATCGAATATGTGTTATCCTTTCACGTTCTTTTTTTTACTTTCAAAACAAATAATCCAAACAGGTTGGGATTGCAAGGTTAGCATCGACATCGGCACCAGAATTTTTATTTATTTATTTCGTATTAAAATATTCAGCGTTATTTTTCATATAACACTCAGGTTCTTTATTAACACTTTATTAACACTTTATTAACACTTATGCGCATTTATTGAGAGAATGATATGTTTTGTCTTTTTCAATCGATTAAATTTAAAGTACACATTTGAATTCAATAAAAATCAAGTAAAAATGCATCATTTTACATGGAGATTTGTCAGTGAATTAGTATGAGTAAAATTCACAGTGTGAAAAGCTAATGAAATAATATATATGTATGTATGCATATCTATCTATCTATCTATCTATCTATCTATCTATATGTATATTGAAAATAATTATAGTAATAATATATATATATATATATAATTAGAGATTTGTCAGTGTGGCAGTATGAGTAAAATTCACAGTATGAAAAGCTAATGAAATAATATATATATATGTGTATATTGCAAATAATTATAGTAATAATGATATATATATATATATATATATATATATATATATATATATATATATATAATTAGTACTATGATTATTTTTCATACCTACAGAAAGTAATGTTTCATCCTTTCGGGAATCATCAGTGCAGAGAGTTACTATTATTGCCGGTCGGGAGATTCAAACCCGGACACAAAGCCAACCCTGACTTCATTAGCAAGAAACAAACCGATCGGCCAACGTTAACCCTGGCGGGAATATACTTGAAATTAACATTTATATAAAGCGTAAATCTCATTCAAGTAGGTATATATATATATATATATATATATATATATATATATATATATATATATATATATTATATGTCTTCTGTTAGCAGCATAAGCATTATCAAAATCAAATAGAAAGCCGTTTATAAAACTGGGGGTATTTTTAAAAAATGATAGTTGAACGGAGACTCCCGGTAGTCACCAGACTTCCAGATTGTATATTTCCCAACATCTCGTCTACGCTAACGAAGACTGACAAAAGCTGGGTATCTCAGTAACGTGTACTATATTCGGGTAGCACTTTTCTAATGCATATTTGATTTAAAAATTTCTGTCTGTTTCTTGTTTAATCGATCCTCTCGAGTGTGCTAACCAATGATCTAATATTCTGCTCGAGTGTAAACAGAAACTCGCCATATTTGCAAAAGTTTTCGACCCTTACGAGTCTTCGTCAGTTACGTGATAAATTACTAAATTAAATGGATAAATTTAGCAAACAAACCCACCATCAGCCAAGTTCAATACGAGGCGGGTGACGAGTATATTGAAATGTATTTTTAAACGATTTTAATCTACTTTCTTAATAATTCTGTAACCCATTGTCTGACGAAGACTCATAAGAGTCGAAAGTAGTTGTAAAGATGGCGAGTTCTTATCCACGCTCGAGCAGAATATTAGATCATTAGTCCGCCAGTTCGAATGAATGGATAAAAGATGTATATTTACAATATGGTATAATGATGCCTAGAAAATGCTCTTTATATGGAAATGGTTCTATTAAAGCATACGAAGTTTTAATGAAGTATATAAATTCTTAAGACATGCAAAACTAACACAGAGAAAATGTTTTCGTATGAAGAACCACATTATGAATGAATAAGGAAATACAATGGATAAAAACAAAGAGGAACGAAATGAAAAGAAGAGAATAAAGATAGAGGATAGTTTGAAGAAACAAGGCATAAATTAATTCATTGTGACCTTGTAGGTTTTTGGGTCAAATTGGGAGATGACGATGGTCTAGAGGTCAACGACCTGGGTGTCCCATGTTCGAATCCAGTTCGTTGTACAAAAATCACTTTCACTTAGGATATTGACAACCTTTGCACGATCCCTCCCGTAATCCCAGATGTATTTCTAGAAATAATAATGATTAGAAAAATATCGGGGAAACCAATAGCAACAACAATTTTTTCGAAGTCATACGATATAATGATGAGAGTCAAAGTATTTTATTTTATCCGTCTTAGATTTTTAATCTGTTTGTGATGAAGATTTTATGAAAGTGGGAAAGGAAGAGTGGGCGAGGTATAGGCTAAAATCACAACCAGAATGGGAAAAAGGGAAAGTGAGATTATAGACAGAATGACGTAGTATATAATGCATATAAATATTGGGGAAATTGAATCAATTAACATATGAAACTATTTAAAATGCATTCTTAGAGTTTAGAAATGTATGAATTATATGAACAAATAATAGTTGTTTATTGTAAATTCATCCGAAATGGGTTAATGGGAAATTGTGTCTATCAAACGTGTCATTTATTTAGTTCCAGTAATAAAAAATAATTTAATCGATTTAGGAATTTCAAGTATGGCGGCCACTGGAGTTAATGTGGTATTATGGTGATTGACGACTCTAGCTAAGAACAGCATAAACAACTGTTAGATAAAGTGACAAAAAATGGCCAAAAGCCCCACACAAACTTCTGAATGACATTGTACCCAATTTGTTCAAAATGTATTTATTCTATTTTTTTGTAAATAAATAATTCAAATGTTTTATCGTTTTGTTCAACGTATATGGAAAATTATCTTTTTTACTGAAAATTCATCGATTATCAAAATCCATAATACTGTGATGATTGAGAATGGCGGAAATTGGGTAGAATTTGACCACACAAGATGACTTGTCGACAAGAACTTGTCCATATTAGATTGAAAACGACCATTTTATTGCCAGTTCGGAAACAACCACACAGCACTTTATTCCACAAACTGGGAGCTACAGGAAAGAAATTTTGTTCATAGAATTCTAGTTTAGTTTTAGTTATAAATAGAAAGGAGAATAGCTGGCATAGTGGGGCAGATTGCTGAAACAATCTTTCACTTGGTGCTTGTATAACTAAGTGAAAGATTCTTATGGAATATTGAGATAACCTACCCCATTAACAGTAGTTTTAGCCAGACAAGTGTTTATTACGAATATATTATAGGGTAGAGTATATGTTGTAGCTCGTGTTTGGATCTATGCCCTCCCCAATGTTAAATATTCTAGACGTAAGAAGTTGTTTGCGAAGAAATAATAAAATACATATAATTTACGAACAAATGAATCTATTTGTCATTAGTTATAGAAACAATTACCTGAACGTTATTTACTCTACTATGCCCGTTCTTTCATTTTTTTTAAAGAACTTTTAATCCTGTGGAAAGCCTCAGAGTCAACATGCTTTACTCGATGTATTATATGTTGAAAAAAAAATGACCGTAAAAAAATAAAATAAAATAAAAATAAAAAACGAAAAAAAATTCGAAGAACCGCAGACTTGTAGAACTCACTTCCATGTTGACTGTCTTTCCTACCTATAACCTTTTAAGACCAAGGTCTATAGGCATTTTCTGTCTTTGCGATAATAATGTTTCGTTCTTGTTATTTCCTTACATCAAGTGGCTTCACGCCTTGTCTAGGGCGATTTTTATAAAAAAACAAATAAACAAAATGTTAAAATTGATACCAATAAGATTCCAAAGCCGAAACAGTGTTAGGTTACTGTCCGGTTAGAAGTGAAGCGAGAGGCATTTTTAAATGATAAATGTTATCCCGTGTAAAGTTAACAGTCCGCCCGTCTTTCTTTTCACTAAGTCGATCCATGTAAAAGGGAATCAACAAGTAGATGTCTTAATTATAATCGTCAAAGTCGATTGATTGAAGTTCACAAAGTCCGAGTGTGTTTCATCTTGCGAAACAAACACCTGTTGATTCTCAGCCAACAATAAACCACAAGAAAAGGTAACATGAAGAAGCATATACAAAACAGAATTACGAATGATATGACAATGAAATGATAAATGCACATACACACACAGCATCATACACACACAGAATCATACCCACACAGAATCATATACACACAGAATCATACACACACAGAATCATACACACGCAGAATCATACACACATAGAATCATACACACGCAGAATCATACACACACGGAATCATACACACACAGAATCATACACACACAGAATCATACCCACGCAGAATCATACACACTATTATTCTTGTTTGCTATCAGTTATTTGTTATTCAATAGCATAATGGTTAGGAGCCTTGACTGTCGTAAATACGGTCTGGTTTCAATCCTGGCTTGAGGTAGTTGCCTGTCTAGCCGCGCTGATAAGCTGTAAAACAGCGAAATATATATATATATATATATATATATATATATATATATATATATATTCATGAAACTTACCTTACAATGAGTATTTTGTTTTGAATTGAATTTAAATTTTATTAAAGTTTCATAAACATTGTCCAATAACTTTCATATTTCGATTAATTTTTCATTGAATTATCTTGAAAAAAAAAAATGGTCAGCATTTGTGCGAAAAAAAAAATGCAAGACTTTTTTTCAGTACCTTCCGACGTTTTATGTAAAGTGCCAGAAAATTTCGACGATTGTATAGTCTTTATTCTGTATAAATAACAGAAAGCCTATACTATGTTTGTGACGGTTGCCTCTCTGGTCTTTTGCCATGAATTTAAAAACAACAATTTCCCAAACAAAACTTTACGAGAATTACAATGGTGATATGAATCTTGTATATTTTATAATAATATCGTGGGCCCTGTGTGCATATGTATATATATATATATATATGTATGTGTGTGTGTATTAATGTTAAAACGTAGATATGTATGTGTGTATAATAACGTTAAAACGTGCATATGTATGTGTATACTAATGTTAAAACATATGTATAAAACTAACAACTTATGGGACAATAAATGAAATTAAGTTATAGATGAAATAATTGATTTAATTTTAATATTGTGTTAAAATCTTGCCAGAATATTTTTGAAAAGTGACCTAACTCTGGAGATTGTGTGTTCATGTCGTATTTCAATCAAAACGTAGCCTTTAGTCTCGCTTTACAATAACCGATCTCGTCAAGTGCTGGAAGTCAACATAGGTGAACACTGTCAGTTGACGCGTTAACAGTTTCTCGCAATACACCAGGTTATGCCGACGTTGAAAGGTTAGAAAACAGGTCAGTTGCGAGGAATGAATTGAATACTATGTTTTTGAATAAAAGTTTTTTTCTCTGTGTTTTACAGAGAAAAAAAATCAGTTTTATGGGCTGATCCTACGTAATCTATCTACGTTGCTAATATAGCAACATTTGATTTAACAACAATGACTAATATAAGAACAAATGTATATTTTAAAAGACAAAAATGCATCCTGTAGTTTTTTTGAGACGATCATTCAGCACGTAGACACATTGTCTTTCCTCGGGATCCAAGACAATATTTTCTCTGACAAAAGCAAAGAATGAATGTCGATAAAACGCTTACCCAAACTACTTTTTACTGAAATAGTCTTCCCCCTCCCCTCACATGGTCCCCTCACCGGTTTGCGGAGTGAGATGTAAGTAGCGTTGATTCGTCGCATCAATGGACGAGGTATAATTAAAAATTATGAGAAATGGGAGTGCTATAACGTAGTCAAGTTCCGCCATTAAAATGACGTGCCGAGTCAGCATTTTAAGCCGTGACGTGGGCGTGACGTCACGTATCGGAAGAAAAGAGTGAGGAGAAAAAAGAGAAGAAAAACGTGTGGGAAGTTCAGGCTCGGCAAGCACGCGACGGTTCTTCCTCTTATCCCTTCAATTGAGAGCCCGCTGTATTTGGTGCTGCATATTGACAGCCAGCTGTGTTTGGTGCTGTGTATTGACAGCCAGCTGTATCTGTTGACATGTATTGACAACCTGCTGTATCTTGTATTGAAAGCCAGGTGTATCTGGTGACGTGTATTGACTGCCGGCCGACGTGGCGGTCAGGAAGAGAGAACATAGTGGTGCTAAATGTAGTAAACGAAGAAAATAAAGAACTTTTTCTTGCATCTGGAAAGTTTGTGTCGAGTTTCAAGTTTCTGTTTCAACTGTCTCTAGATAATACGTTTGGGCCACTTAGAGAGAACGTTTAGACCTTACAGTTCTTGCTGTGTACTACGTTTGCTATGCCAAACGCAGGACAGTGAAGGTGAAAAATGGTATAATTCACAAACTGGCTAAGTAGGGACAAGTGTCCAACCGAAGACAACTTCGACGTTGCAATATTATTTATCTTTTTTTTTTTTACACGGTGGTCACCACTTATCAAGGCCCGGAAGCCACTCAGGGATAAGGGTTATTGCAAGTACAGTACGTTAGAGTGGAGATTTGAAAGTGTTTACTTAAGGGAGCGGTTCATTAGGAATTTGTTAACGTTGGACTTGAAGACATCCAAGTTGTAGTCAGGTGAGAAGCAGGCAGACGGAACAGAGTTCCACAGGCGTGCAGTTCTAAGAAAGAAGCTTTGTTCATGGAATCCACGTTTTGATTCAGGCACAGATGGTTTATTATCATAATAGGCGGAATAATAATAATAATAATAATAATAATAATAATAATAATAATAATAATAATAATACTATTTGGTAAAATGTCTGTTTTATATGCTGACATGCGTTAGGCAACTTTTAGAACTCGACTTCCAAACTAACCTGTCCCTGGCTTCATTCTTTTCTCTGATGTCTTTTTTTTATCAATTGCTGCCATTTTTTCCTTGCCCCGATGTGAATTGAACCTATTACCTGAAGTGTTCCACATGTACTAATCTAAGACCCCCATCCATTATTTCAACTTGTCCATCCCACTATGCACATCTCCCTATACTATCCGCATTTAATCTCCCTTTTATGCCATCTTACGGACTCACATTAAACATACATTGTATCATTCTCATATCATTTCTCTCCATGCAACGCATATCCCCATTCCTCACTCTCATACACCATCATTCTGCGTACAGATGCCTTCTAGACATTTTATTTGATCGACGGTGGTAACGCTATGCTTGTTGATAATAACAGAAGTTCCCAAAAATTATTTTACCCACTTCCATTTCTTTAAAATCGCACAGACACTGGTTACACTCTGCGCTCGAATGATATTACCAAGCAAAACTTCTCAATTACCTTAATAGCTTCATCATCCAGATATTTTTTCTACATCAGAGTTTTTATGCATCTCCATTGTCTTACACTTAAATGGACTATCCTCTCTCTATATCTCTCTAGATATTCTATTGCACTAATGTGTATCAATATATAAAACAAGATGTTTGTTTGTCTGTTCTCTATTTCTATATAATATTCTGCTCGTTCCTTACTTAGCTCGTACGTTAAGTTTTCAGCAATTAAATACTGACAAAACTCCTTACTGTGCAACCTCGCTACTATGCAACTTCGCTACTATGCAACTTCGCTACTATGCAACCTCGTTACTATGCAACCTCGTTACTATGCAACCTCGCTACTATGCAACCTCGCTACTATGCAACCTCGTTACTATGCAACCTCGCTACTATGCAACCTCGTTACTATGCAGCCTCGCTACTATGCAACCTCGCTACTATGCAACCTCGTTACTATGCAACCTCGTTACTATGCAACCTCGCTACTATGCAACCTCGTTACTATGCAACCTCGCTACTATGCAACCTCGCTACTATGCAACCTCGTCACTATGCAACCTCGTCACTATGCAACCTCGCTACTATGGAACCTCGTTACTATGCAACCTCGTTACTATGCAACCTCGCTACTATGCAACTCTAATCAACAAGTAAATATTTTGTTAAATAATAAAAAAAAAAGCCAAAATTCGAAGCCAAATTTCGAAAAATACTAAATACAATTTTTCGAAGCCAAACTGCTTCAAAAAAGGCACAAATCGCGAAATTTGGCTTTACAAAGGCCAACTTATTTCCTGCGGTGTCCAAAAAAAAAATACCATCTCTATCAAAACATATTTGCTGATGAAATATATCTTTCATTCCGTAGAATTTCTACGAGTTCTGATAGTAGAAATTAATACGCTTACAACAAAATGTCTTTCGTCGTAATCATATGTAAATTTTTGCCAAATTGTTTTGTCAAATTCTCTTTATTACTAAAACTATTAGTCAAGATCTAATGCAACACAAAAACTTTAATAAATACTCATTGAATTATTTTTCATTAAGAGGATATTTATCAAAATAAAAAACAAAAACAAAGGAAATCTAAAGCGAACATTGAAACATCTTTTTTGTAAATAAAATTATACTAGACGTCTCCATAGGGTCACAGCCGCTGTAGCAGTATCAGAATTTTTGTAGGAATTTTTGACACCCCTAACACGAAACTGCGAATACAATATAAAAATCTCGTAATTTCTCTGTTAAAAGTGGGTTATTTATTTTCTTTATGGATTATACTTCCAAAATAAACTATTACAGTTGTTTTAAAAGTAATAGAAATATTTTTTTTTTTAAAAACAGTAATGAATTTTCCGAACTCAATATTTTTCAATTTTTAAACTTTAAAAATCTATCAAAATTTTTCTATTGATTCTATTTTTACGATATTTTCAGGGTCAATGTGAAATTTTATGTTCTTTCCAATAAACCGAATATAATATTTTAGACAAACGTTTTTTTTTAAATTCACCCCCCCCAAGTGTCACCCATTTTGAAATGTCTATTAAAAAGTAAATAATTAATTTATGTCGCACAAATTGAAGAGAAAGGGTCAATAAATTATATATTCAAATTTAAAACAAAAAAAAATCGCTTTTTTAGAAATTTACCTGTAAAGTCCGAAGTTTAAAACCTTATTTTATAAGAACACATTGTTTTTTTTTTGTCTTTTTTTTGTCTTTTTTTTTTTAATGAAACCTTGGTCCTTGCTCCTTTAATTGAAAAAATAATTAGGGCTTGAATTACATTTTTCGAGGAGTTATAAGCTTGAAAAGACAGGGGGTCGAATAATTCACGCCTCTCATTTTGAAATGTCTATTAAAAAGTAAATAATTAATTATATCGGGGAGTTTTATATATCACAAATTGAAGAGAAAAGGTCAATAAATAATATATTCAAATTTAAAACAAAAAAAAAATCGCTTTTTTAGAAATTTACCTGTAAAGTCCGAAGTTTAAAACCTTTTTTTTAAAAAAAAAACACATTGTTTTTTTTTTGTTTTTTTTTAAAAATAAAACCTTGGTCCTTGCTCCTTTAATTGAAAAAAAAATTAGGGCTTGAATTACATTTTTCGAGGAGTTATAAGCTTGGAAAGATGGGGTGGAATTATTCACTATTTTCACGAAATTTCTGACACTGCTACAGCCGCTGTTACTTTTTGTTCTATTGAGATTACTATAACATATCTTTGAAGACATTCTTTTTGAATAACTAACTTTACATCTATAATAATAATAATAATAATAATAATAATAATAATAATAATAATAATAATAATATAAATTATTATTATTGTTATTGTTATTATTATTATTATGTACACTCTAGGGGTAGTCACACACGCCATCATTAAAGATTTTTCTTTAAGAACAACTTGTAGTGTTCCCTGGAGTCTGAGTGACAACAGATCTTCCCAGACACCCAGTACTCCCCAACTCTTTCGATAATCTCTGCGAAAGAATTTGTGTTATCGTAACAGCCGCTTACCATTGATTTCTCGTTGGCGGCGATCGTTGGTCTTCACTGGAATTTTGTTTTCAAAAAGCCTCCCCAAGGTGCCAGTTCTCTTTGCACTCAGCCAGCGGAGGTCTGGCTAGTGCTTTCTCTCCGTGGTTTTTCCATTCTCCTTGATCCTCGTCATTATTTGGTATGATGCCCGTTTATGGTCACACACACACACACACACACACACACACACACACACACACACACACACACACACACATTTCTTCTTATTATTATCATCATTATTATCATCATCATCGTTATTATTATTATCATTATTATTTGCACTGACTAGGAGCCATCATCGGACATTACTTACTGACAACTACTGGAGTTTCATGGAGTCTAGGTGACAACAAGTCTCCCCAGATTTCCAGTACTCTCCATCTCTTTTGATAACCTTTACAGATGTTTGCGTTATCGCAGCAGTCGCTGGCAACAAACATTGGTATTCATTGAAAATTGGGTGGTAAAAAACCTACACAAGGTCCCTGGCCTCTTCGCACTCATCCAGTGGAGATCTGGTTAGTGCTTTCTCTCCTCAGTCTTTTAATCCTCCTTGGCCCTTCTTAGTATTATTATTTTTATTTATTATTATTTATACAGAAATAAAGATGCTTATTATTTTGCCATCGTATTTACAAACGTGTATATGGTGTGTAGAGTCACGAATGCAAATTAGATGTTTACGCTAAAAAATATCATTTTTTCTCTAAATATTCAGATATTAAGTAATATTACAGGGGGTTATATCAATATTAAGGGATGCGAAAGAAATATGTCGATAGATGAAAAAGAGAAGAGTGCCTTCTTATATATTCAATTACTAAACTATTCAGAAAAATTAAAACATATTTTTCCAACATAACCCAATCCAAAAACTAAAATATAGTTTAGAATGTATTTTGTGTTATCTATTATATAAAGAGCAGTTGCCTATATGTCCAGCTAAAAGGAAACAAATACAGACTACATAACAAATAAACCCAAAGTTGGTATATTCTTGTTCAGGATGAATAATATCTAAAATTTAGAAAAATATTCATTGTCTAAAGATCAACTAGATTCAGTTTCGTCAGAAGGTTTTTCAACCATTTTATGTACTCATTTGGAAAGAAAACTGTAATTCATTACTCAAGAAATATATGAAGGAGATTTGTATGTGTTTGTATTCGTGTGTGTGCGTGTGTGTGTATGCTCAACCAGAGAGGAATGGGCTTGGCGAAGGAGAAAGATGGGGTTGGGAATAGAAAGATAGAGAAACAAATAGAGAGAAGTAGAAAGATAGAAGTTTTAATTTAAATATGTTACGCTTTTGCCCAGGGCAACGCTGAGTAGCCCTGATAGTTTCATTATATAGAAAATGTGAGCTCGCGGCGTATTAGGTTCGATTTCTGTCCTGTCGGCATACGGCACCACTTTCACAAATACCCTTGCCAAAGGCATGGACGAATACATGTTGGTTTAAATAGTAAAGTCAAATAGACCCAGAAGCGTTGATAGTACAATTAATTTAGGAAAAGGAAAAACATCTCGAAATAACAAAAATATTTATCGCAATTCCCGACTTTCCTTGAATGTTTCCTTGCAATGCTGGATTCAACTCTGATCTACATCTCATAGGATTAGTGAATCTCTCAGCAAAGGGTTCCTTTCTAGGGCAATTGCTCTTAACATATTAAAGACCTTTGATAGGGTATGGCATAAAGGCCTACTTCACAAGATTTCCAGCTACAGTACAGCTGGAATTGTCTTCTCAATTATTAAAGTATTTCTCTCTGATAGGCTCATAAGAGTAGTGGTTCATGGGCAGAAACCAGAAGCTCACAGTATTAATGCTAGAGTCCCCCAAGAGTCCATCCTGAGCCCAACTCTCTTCCTGATCTACATCAATTATCTCCAAAAACACATACTTAGATCATTCGTTGACATTTATGCTGACGACACTACCATCTATGGCAACACTACCATCTATGGCAACACTACCATCTATGGCAACACATGGTTACTTTTAATGCATCTAAAACCAAACTCCTGTTTTTACATCGTTAACTTTCTGATCCCTATCTGGCATGAATTGAAATGGAGAGCTCTCGTCTTGGAGAAACCTCATGTTTTGACAAGCTTCTGATCTGAAATGGAACACGTATATCAAAGCTGTTGTCAAGGTCTCTGGAGAAATCGTGGGATCGTTTTATTGCTCCAATAGATATCTCACTGCTGATGCAATTCTCTATCTATATAAAAGCCAAGTCCGCTCAAGGATGGAGTATTGTTGCCACATCTGAGCAAGAGCTGCTAGAAATACTTTATCCTGTCTTGACAGAGTACAAAATAGACTTTGTAGCTTAGTGGGGGATACCCTTTTCTCTTCCCTGCACCCTCTTTCCCAGAGAAGGGACGTTGCTAGTTTGTCTTTGTTTTATCATTATTTTCATGGCAAGTGTCGTCTGAACTCCAATCCCTGGTCCCCCCTCGCCAATCGTTCACAAAAAACACCCGTCTAGCTGAAACCACTGTCAATAATTTTCCCCGATCTTTGACTGTGCCTAAGTCAAAACATAGATTCCATGAACAAAGCTTCTCTCTTAGAACTGCGCGTCTGTGGAACTCTATTCCGTTTGCCTGTTTCCCAGCTGACTACAACTAGGTTGTCTTCAAGTCCAACATAAACAAATTCTTGATGAACCGCCCCTTAGGTAATCCAATCTGCCAACTTTCTATTACAAACGATTACTACGATACTATCCCATTGATTACTGTACACTAAATAACCCTTATCCTCGAGTGGCCTTATGTAAAAACAACAAACAAACAAAAAACACAAGACTTCACATGAGAGTAACACAGTCCATCGGAAAAACCAATATCAACAGAAACAAGAAAGTAAAATTATCATTACTTGTCGATTCGAAAGCCTGGCTCTTTTCAATTTGAGGAATTATTTACTTTCTCTCTCTCTCTCTCTCTCTCTCTCTCTCTCTCGTTCTATCTCTCTGTCTCTCTCTCACACACACGCACGCACCATAATTTCTGTTAACTTTACAGAAAATTTTTCGAGAGCAAAAAAAAAAAATCCATGCAATATTAAGGAACACAAAAAAATAAAAATAAAAATAAAACAACTGAAAGTTCATCCATTTTTATATTAAGACAAATGTGATGCCACCTTTTCGTTCTTTTACAAAAAAGTCCAAGTAAAATAAAAATAAATTAAAACAAATAAACAAAAAAGTACACAAAGAAAACAAAAAAAAATCTTATTACTATATATATATATATATATATATATATATATATATATATATATATATATATATATATATATATATAATCCGTGCCCCTTCAACTTCAACCTTCGGTGTATATATGTTGGAAATGTCGTGGATAAGGCAGGATATAATTAAAAATTTATTCATTTCATCTAACACCTTCAAGAACTATTCAAGACAGGAGATATCACGTGACAAGACGTCAGTCATGATAAGAATAAACTCAAAGAAAACACACACACACACACACACACACATATATATATATATATATATACGTACACACTTGTGCGCGCGTGCACACACAGACATACGCACGCATAACATATTTTATGTACACAATGAGGTTGTCGGCTAGAATGAATTTCTTCACGTTTGTAAAATAAAAATAGTCTTGTTAAAAACATAAAAGCATATAAATTATGTATTAATCTATTTCTTGAAGTTTCGGAGAGCTTACGGTCTTTTAGGAAAAATATTTTTTGCATAAAATGCATATAAACATCCATGAAAAATGTGACATTTTTAATTACCTTTGACAGCACCCACCCTCCCTAATATTACCAATTAATTCATTCATTTTTTGTTGTCGACAGACTAACAACAACCTGAGAATTCATAGCTGATTTATGTGTTTAGTTTTTATTCCCATTAGTTTGCATGCGTCTGTGGACGGGGATTTCTAACTAAGAAACACGTTTTTAAAAGAACACGTATATATATATATATATATATATATATATATATATATATATATATATATATATATATATATATATATATATATATATATATATATATATACGAAAATGCATGGAACAGATGTTATCGGGTCTTTTTATATACACACGTGGTTTACGTGGTCTAGCTAAGCAATCCTGCTCTAACAAAAAATCTGATTTACAAAACTCAACACTACGTATATATATATATATATATATATATATATATATATATATATATATATATATATATATATATATATATATAATGTTTACAGAAATTTTTTAGATGAGACAAGTCATTGGTACCATCGGTTTCAAACCCGATAATTAGGACCGTTTTAGATACCAATATCAAGCTCTCGTCAGCCAATACTCATCTGATGAATATTGGCTGACGACAACTTGATATGGGTATCTAAAACGGCCCTAATAAATCGGGTTTGAAACCGAGGGTACCAATGACTTGTCTCATCTTAAAACTTTCTGTAAACAAAAAAATATATGTAAATACGTTCTTATTTTCGGATGTTCTTTATAATTGAGCACTGTGATGGATTTCTTTTTCCCAAAAAACTAATTATATATATATATATATATATATATATATATATATATATATATATATATATATATATGTGTGTGTGTGTGTGTGTGTGTGTGTGTATGCATATATATATATACATATGCATATGTATATACATATACATATACGTATATATACATAAATATATATACGCATATATACATATATGCATATACATATATACATGTATATATATATACATATATACATATATACACACACATATACATATATGTATATGTGTGTGTGTGTGTGTGTGTGTGTGTGTGTGTGTGTGTGTGTGTGTCTGGTGATGATAATAGTTGGGAATATATTAAATAATCAGTCCCGGACAAAAAATCATGAGTCACCCTTTGGCAAGACGTAACATTTGACAGTCACCCCAGTCAGGATTATGATCTAAACTCGCCTGGCAAGGTAGGCGACAACGCGGTCCTCCACAGATGTAATGGTGTATCGGCAACCTGTTGCAAAATGACTTCCTGAACCTGCATGTCAAGCACATGTTTGCCGCAGCAAATGGTGACATCTGAGGTGTGTCGACGCAAAGTTGCGCCTTGTGGATCACATAAACCACTTCTTAGCTGGGTCTGGTTCAAACCTACAACCTACAATATATATAGCACCACTTCCTGGATCCGTACTCAACCTAGCGAAACCACAAGCCGAAAAGCTAACTGGTAGAGCAGAGAACACACACACACACACACACACACACACACTCGCACACACAAACGCACACACACACACACACACACACACACACACACACACACACACACACACACACACACACACACACACACAGTGATTAAGCCTAACTATTTCCACAGGTTGAAATATGGCTTTCGTTTTTTCTTCGAAAGCAAAGGACAAAGGCGAGTTGGACCATGTGTTCATTATCGCTGGTTATTCAAGTTTGTCCAGTAACGACGCTTCCTAGCACAATGGTTACTTTTGAATATCAATACACACAAAACACACGCGTGCAAACATTATGCATATTTGTATAACAAAGCTTTAACGTCTGTTGAAATAAGCATATCCTTTAACTGTGAGTATATTACCTTCTCTTTTTTTGTCCCGTGAGAAAACATTTTAGTTGAAATAGAAAATGAAATCGATTGATCCCGTTTACTGATTTGATATGCTTTCATCTCCTCTCTCTCTCTCTCTCTCTCTCTCTCTCTCTCTCTCTATATATATATATATATATATATATATATATATATATATATATATATGCACATATATATACATACTTCCATATAGATATATACATACATATATACATATATATATGCATACATGCATATACACATATATATACATACATATATATATATGTGGGTGTTTGTATGGTATGTTTATTTATTTATTTATAAAAACATTATCGACTACATGTATGCATACATGTTTCTGCTACATATCTTTTAGAAAGGTGGCATCGGCCCGGATCTGTACAATGAAACCAGATTTTAAATAGTTTGAAATCATGTGACGTTTCTAAAGAAGTGCAACAGAAATATGTATGCACATATGTAGCCAATAATGTTTGTGTGAATAAATAAGCATTCTATGATCACGTTCTACTTGTCATTGTGCACTTTTTGATGAACATGGAGTTTCAGTGGATTCACACCATCGGAAACTACAGCTCTCCCCCCTCTCTCTCTCTCTTTCTCTCTCTCTCTCTCTATATATATATATATATATATATATGTGTGTATATATATATATATATATATATATATATATATATATATATATGATTACTTAATTTAATCACATAAATCAATATACGAAAGTATAAATTTATGCGTAAACTTTAAGTATTTACTCCAACAGTACTCAATACGTAGGTAGAGCTTGATAGTAAGTTATAAATAATAATAATAATAATAATAATAATAATAATAATATATATTTCATAACTTACTATATATATATATATATATATATATATATATATATATATATATATATATATTATGTATACCATGTTAGTAAAAATATTGAAAGTTCTTAACTGAAAACCATACACACTTTTAAAACTAAGCTAAAGATACTTTTAGATTAATATAGATTAAAATTAAATAATTGTATTCCATATGCTGACGATTCATCGCAGTAAAGTATCGCTCAGATGTTTTTTCATTCTTGAGGGATTAATAGCAAGTTTCTTTACATTTATTCAAATTGACCCACATCTTGTGCGAGTTTATAAAATACCGTTTATCTAAATCATAACGAACAAAGTGTCAGGATCGGTCAATATATTTGAGATTTCTTAACCTTGCAGATTAATCCCAAAAGGCAAAAAAAAAAGAAAGTAAAGTCAAAACAAAATACTTTCAATTCCTTAACTCAATACAAGCACAATTTTGATCAAACTGATTGAACCCATGTAGAGGAACAAACAAATCTTCTTTGAGCGGCAGAATATCACATTTTGTGAATTCTGACCTTAGAATATGGATTGTAGTTTTTTGAATTCCTAGATGTATTTCATTATAGTTGAATTGAAGCTAGGAAAGAACATTCCAACCGGGCAAACACATTGTTCCTTTGTCATGTTCAGCCTTCCATTGCATATTGGTATTGATACACATTTCCAAGATGACAAATTGATAACGACGCTCCCATATTGTCTAGTGATTAGAATTCCTGGTTTTCATCTAGACGACCCGGTTCCAATAACTGATGTGTGAAGTCAAACTAATCCCGCCGTAAGTCTGAAATTGTGTCACAACCAGCCCACGGGGAGAGAGTTAAAATAACAATTGATCAGTCATACGTACTTAAAAGCAAGTCTAAATCTACATTTAAATCAAGCGCCAGACTCCTCCAAGTTTTCCAATACATTCTTTATATTCAAAATATAATTCCAGGTAGTTGAAGTTCGCCAGACTTTAAAGACAATCCTTTTAGCAGAAGGTAAAAACTGTTTTCAAATCTGCCCTGTGGAGTATCCACTCATGAGAAAGGTTTGCGTAAACAAAAAACGACTTCCGAGTGGAGCTCCTAAGTTACCTATGACTTAATTCTACCAGCTTCTACGACTACGTTGGTGCAAGACAGTAATAATCTTAACGTTTCAATATCTCCATCCGCGATGTGGAGAGAGGAGACGTGGAACGTTGGCAACGGACTGTCCTCCATATCATATTGTCCAAACTGGCATCCAAGGATTCATCACCCATGATCAACCTTGGCTGATAGAAGCCTACTGTATTCAAAATATTACTTTTTATTTTATTAATACTTGTAATTTTTTATCGCACTAAAATCCCCACCGTGGTAACTTTCATCTCTACGCTAGCGGCATTTAATTATTTATTAAGAACACTTTCACAAACACAGTCATACTTTATGCATGACACTAAAACAGTTGTGTCTAAAAATAAAAGTTGAAATAAAATAAATTTAATATCAAAATATATTACGGATGTATAAAGTGATCGTTTTTAACAATCATGACGTCATATCGAAATATAGAAATTATTAAAAAATATTTATACATTCTTTCGCTTGTTACCTTTATTGAATTAAATTAACATATCATCGCGAGAGATGAACTCATATCAATAAATTATACTCAGCCTTAAACAA
This sequence comes from Euprymna scolopes, assembly GCF_053919585.1. Taxonomy (NCBI): domain Eukaryota; kingdom Metazoa; phylum Mollusca; class Cephalopoda; order Sepiida; family Sepiolidae; genus Euprymna; species Euprymna scolopes. The sequence goes on from NC_136488.1 coordinate 20,401,360, forward strand.
CACCTGTCATTGGATACCTGTAGACTACCAACGCGAACAACCTGCATCTTTTCACTGGCATTTCCTCTGCAGATGTGAAACAAAAAGTTTCCAGCCGAGTAGAAATCAGAAAGGCTAACAGTGATGAACGCCATCTCTTTCATGAACATGAACTAACGGCCCAACAATTAAAGTCCAGAATTATCAAGGTCAAGGGTTTTTCTAAGGATATTGGTGGTATCTACAATAGTAAAGGTCCCAAAACATAAGGGATTCGTAGTTTTATTCAAATGTCCTTCTAGAAGATTTGATACCACATCTAGCCTACCAACCACGACCGTGATTGATAAAAGGTCCATGTAAGGGACGTCTATTACGTCTAAAGAATGGTCTTACCGTCCTTCTGACATCGGAATGATTTCTTCTGACTTAGAATCATTTTGGATCCAGTGGAAGTCACACAACGACCTAATAATGGAGCGATCAAAAGTCGTTATGGCACAATGGGGCTACAAAACCAACCATTTGCAAATGTAGAGAAAGAGGGCAGACAAAGCAGGATTAGTTTGTCTGTCATCGACTGCTCCAGCAATGCAACGTGAAAGATCTTGTAGAGTACAACAGAAATGAAAAGGACTGCGTAAAAAGTGAGAAACTGATTTTGCTGAGTAAAACCAATTAAAACGAGTGAAGTGAGTAAAATAATTGGCTGTAACGGGACGAAAATGCTGCAACTAAATACCAGATTAGATAATGTACTTCTGTAGACTGTTTTGGGGAAAAAACAATGGACTCTCAGGGTTTGGAGCTTCTAGCCGCAATGAGTGAGTGAACATCATGACGTATATACTTTGTGAATGGTTTATTATAAATTGATAGATGACACACACACACACCCACACCCACACACACACACACAAAGAATTTACCAACAACAGACAATGCACCGGAACCGGAAGAATGATCAAAGAAAATCACACACACACACACACACACACACACACACACACACACACACACACACACACACACATGGAACGTTTCAAAAGGAACGTCTCCTATTTATTTTTATTCCGCCCGAATGGATCAGAGGCGATTGAAATTGCATTGTTATGATGACTAAACTTATGCATTCATGACCTGAAAGTTTCATTTCTCTGTTGCAGATATTGGCAGTGTGAGACTATTAAGAAAACAACCCCTACCATGGACGTGCGTCAGAAGCAGAGATTCGTCATTGAACTCCCCTACGCAGAAAAATTGAACCGATCAACATTCACTAGCGCTTGTTGAACGTTTAAGAAGTTGATACAGTTGATGTCAGCACAATTAAGAGATGGGTTCATCGATTTCAAAGTGGCGACAAAGATGTGAGTGACAAAGTACGCTCCGGATTTTTACAACCGAGGCATCTAAAATTGAGAATGGTGGTGAACATGTAAAAAACAATGCTGGAGTAGAAGAGGTTGCTCGTTTTAATGTAGCACTCAATATGTATATTGTATAGCATTACAAACGAATTAAAATCTATTTCCAAAATACTAAGATCGATTTCCACAAAAATAAAAACCACAAACAGACTGCTTCAAGTTGATGAAATAAATTTCAAACCTATTAATTTTAATTTATACATAAAATCATTTAATCCTCACATTCCATGAGTTCTGTTTCTGACAAAAGTAGAATTGCTATTTTTCTGGTTGGAATATATCCATTTAACAGTTATCGTTGGCTAGTTTTTTTTTTTACTTTGAAGTAATATTTTCTTCTTTTGAGCTTCTTACATCAGATGGCTTTATGCTTTGTCTGGAGCGATTTCCGTAAAATATGAAAATATAACGACTCATAACTAACATGAAAGAGAACGTGTTCGTTGTACACTACGTGTATAACATTGATGAGATAATTTAATTTGATTTATGAGAATGTACTTGTTAAAATTGAAAGCAGTTGTTGAAAACAATAGCATTGCTGAGGTGAAAGAAAAGACGTATTAGATGAGATGTTCAAGGCATTTCTTATAAGCAGATGTACAACGACTATTGCCTTTAAGGCCATTTCAAACGGAATATTGTTCTAAGTCTTAATTAACACTTTATGACCTGAATTATGACGTAGATGATTAAAAAATATTTATTATTAATTTTAGATAGCGGCATACTGAATGTAAGCAATGGACAGTTAAAATATGGAGGTAGCTGGTATCTATCCAGATACTGAACTAATGCGTACAAGGCGTGTTTGAATCAATTCCCACTTTATATTCATTTATGCACGACTGAACGAATTAGTTCAACCAGATGATGCGTCTAGCGATAGTTACACATAGATAATTTTAGCTCCTCGCAAACAGCCTCAATATTTTATTTCGTTCCAAATGTAACTATCGCTAGACGTCACATCCCTATAATGTTACCTAGCATCTTATCTCCTCTTCTGATGAGAAGTATTAGGCTTCGAAATACCATGGTATAAAGAGTTCTCATCCTATACCCCTAATTGATGTATACCCTTATTGAATAAATGAATATATATATATATATATATATATATATATATATATATATATATATATATATATATATATATATTGTAATGTTGTGTTTTTATTAAAGAAGAAATAACCAAAGTGATGATTAAGAGAATATTTGTTAAAAAAATAATACATTAGTTTGAATGTTCTTTGATACCTTCGGTTTCATGGAATCATTGGAAGCTCAACGCGAAATAAATGTTTCCAGTCGATTATCTAACAAACGTGTTGGATCATCAACTGAAGAATGGATTCATTTGGTATCTTTAGCTTTGCATACTGAGTTACAAATGTTTCCGTGAAATAATGGACAATCAATGTGTATTCAGAAATGTAAGGAAATTGTGATTACTATACGTTTCAGAACTGAGAAATGAATTTCAATGTTCAGGTTAAAATGGAACCGATGTTGAAGTTTCGCGACTCCATTGAGTTTTGGCAATTCTAGAGACAATTTTTGAGATTCTTAGAAATCAGGAACATCACATTCTATACAATAATAATAATAATAAAAAAAATACGTTATCTTTTTAAAAAAAATTTTCTTTCTTATCGACTGATTGCTTTTGTCTTTATTCATTCACTTAATTATTTGGTCATGACATTAAAGACGAGCCAGCCATCTCTCGAAGTGAAAACGGCGGCAAGTCAGATTGGCTCCGCTTGTTCATTTTATGCAATGTTTTGTCAGAAGTTACGATCGAGGCGAATTTTACAAAAACCCAACACCATTGGAAATTACTTATATAAGTTGTTATACTCATCAGGAAAGAGTACTCAAGTGATAGAGCACATGTTGATCTAAGTTTACAGAGCGTAGACACAGTATCGATCGTAAACGGTGACTGGCAGTTTCGCACCTTACGGGTTATCAGATCTTGTTGCAAGGTGAGAAGCAACAAATTATCAAGTGTTTTTATTTCTGTTCTTACGCTAAAAGAATTTAGATCACTGCTGTCTCCCCCTCTCTCTCTGTCATATATATATATATATATATATATATATATATATATATATATATATATATATATATATATATATATATATATATGAATGCACACCAAACTATATCATACAATTTCAAATCATACTAATCTCGTCAAACATAGATATCCAAATAAATATATTTAAAAAATTAAAAAGAGCAGGAAAATTTTTTTCGTTTTTGCATAAGGATATCTAAAAAAAAAAGAAAAAAAAAAGAAAGACAAACCAATAAACCTCCCCCTTTAGGAAAATATACAAAAACAAACAAAAATGACAAATTTTAAGAGAACATTTCTCTTAATTTTTTTTTTAGATTTCATAAAAATTGGAAATTTCGGCCCGTTGTAATCATTCTTCTCCATCGCCAAGTATAATTTCATCCCAAATTTGTAATCCTTCCAAAAAATAAAAATTTATCCAAGAGGTGGCCGTTTCCACCGCAAGTTTTCCACAATTTGCAATGCACCGTATAATTTCTTTAATATACCCTTTAAATTGCATATGTAGCCACACAAAAACATTATATATATATATAGGGTGTCTAAAAAATGCACTGCAATCACCTATTTCGTGGCGTTGACGAATCCCTTGGTGTGCTAGATCAGCGTTGTCTGAACAATAATGGTTATCAATTTGAACATTTGCGGACATGATTCTTCAATTACATTTGTCTTCTGTATTCGAAGTTATTCCATTTCACCCAATGTTCATAAAGACTTTTCGTCATTCGAAGTGTGAGTACATTTCTTGAAACACCCAGTGCATATATATATATATATATATATATATATATATATATATATATATATATATATATATATATATATATGAGTCGTGTGGTCACATACACGCGTATTTATATATGAATATGCAGATATTTACACCAGTGAGTGTATGTGAACTACGTCAGCCGTTCGGTTGTTGTCAGGGCGTTAACGGCTGCGATGGATGCTCCTCCATTAGCGTCCGTTCGCATTGTTCACTAATATCTTCGAGACAAGTGGGAATACTAGTGTCCTGTTTAATAGTCCGATGGCTAAACGTAGAAAGGGACGACGACGTACTGTCGCTAGCCATGTTAAGGCGCTCCCCCGTGGGCGCGGCCTTGTACATGACTAACGCCAAGAAGAAGAAAAATGAAGAAAGGGCTTTCACGACCAATGTGAGCGCCATCAGGTAGACACCCATGCGCTCGTTGTCATAGAAGTAACACGATCCATTGTCGGAACAGTTTCGCTGCCAGAGACGACAGGTCAGGTCAATCATTTTACCAAACATTATTGGTCCCGGAATCGACCCTGAAATGAAAAACAAATACGTCAATTAATAAGTGTAAATATAGAATACTATACTAAGATAAATACAATAAATAAAAATTAATTTTCCATCGTGGCACTAGATCTAACTATGTACTTAAAATTTAGATAGCCTTGAGAGTGTTGAATTTATATATGTAAAACAAATGCGATTTATTTGGTTTGTCATGGTTAAGTTTAAAATAACATTGTCCTTGATCATTAACGCTTAAGTTTGAAATAACGTAGTCTTTCGTCGTTCACGCTTAAGTTTGAACTAACATTAATCTCTGGTGCTTCAGTCTTAAATACCATTGTCCTTGATCATTAACGCTTAAGTTTAAAACAACATTGTCACGTTTCATTTTCTTCGCTAAGTGCGCAGATTGAAAGGACGCATCGTAATATCTTTTTGAAATAATAGAATGTAAAGAATTCACGCCATGCGCAGATGACATTACCCCCCCCCCTCCATTAATTAAGTTGAATCGAAAAACGGAGCATGTGTTACAATACCAATCATTTCACAGAATATAAAAAAAATCCGCCGCATCAAAGCTACTTATCTAATCTGATAAAATAACTTAAAAAATATCTAATTATTTTCACAACCTTTTTTCGCGCTTTTTTATTTTCATTTAATTTGACACAGAATTTTGGCTTAAAACATCTATAAAATCCTGAAGTATCATTGACATTTCAAACTATTTTGGAAGCGCATTCATTCTTTTTTGCGGACTATTATCCCCATCTTCATAGTTGTTGTTTCACCACGTTTCGACCAACTTATCCTCTGGCCTTCTTCAGGTGATTAACCGCGACGGTATAGGAATGCGTAGTCTTGTAACTATATCCCCAGTCATTACTGCCTTCCATAGTTGTTGTCTTGTAACTATATCCTCAGTCATTACTTCCTTCCATAGTTGTTGTCTTGTAACTATATCCTCAGTCATTACTGCCTTCCATAGTTGTTGTCTTGTAACTATATCCTCAGTCATTACTGCCTTCCATAGTTGTTGTCTTGTAACTATATCCTCAGTCATTACTGCCTTCCATAGTTGTTGTCTTGTAACTATATCCTCAGTCATTACTGCCTTCCATAGTTGTTGTCTTGTAACTATATCCTCAGTCATTACTGCCTTCCATAGTTGTTGTCTTGTAACTATATCCTCAGTCATTACTGCCTTCCATAGTTGTTGTCTTGTAACCATATCCTCAGTCATTACTGCCTTCCATAGTTGTTGTCTTGTAACTATATCCTCAGTCATTACTGCCTTCCATAGTTGTTGTCTTGTAACTATATCCTCAGTCATTACTGCCTTCCATAGTTGTTGTCTTGTAACTATATCCTCAGTCATTACTGCCTTCCATAGTTGTTGTCTTGTAACTATATCCTCAGTCATTACTGCCTTCCATAGTTGTTGTCTTGTAACTATATCCTCAGTCATTACTGCCTTCCATAGTTGTTGTCTTGTAACCATATCCTCAGTCATTACTGCCTTCCATAGTTGTTGTCTTGTAACTATATCCTCAGTCATTACTGCCTTCCATAGTTGTTGTCTTGTAACTATATCCTCAGTCATTACTGCCTTCCATAGTTGTTGTCTTGTAACTATATCCTCAGTCATTACTGCCTTCCATAGTTGTTGTCTTGTAACTATATCCTCAGTCATTACTGCCTTCCATAGTTGTTGTCTTGTAACCATATCCTCAGTCATTACTGCCTTCCATAGTTGTTGTCTTGTAACTATATCCTCAGTCATTACTGCCTTCCATAGTTGTTGTCTTGTAACTATATCCTCAGTCATTACTGCCTTCCATAGTTGTTGTCTTGTAACTATATCCTCAGTCATTACTGCCTTCCATAGTTGTTGTCTTGTAACTATATCCTCAGTCATTACTGCCTTCCATAGTTGTTGTCTTGTAACTATATCCTCAGTCATTACTGCCTTCCATAGTTGTTGTCTTGTAACTATATCCTCAGTCATTACTGCCTTCCATAGTTGTTGTCTTGTAACCATATCCTCAGTCATTACTGCCTTCCATAGTTGTTGTCTTGTAACTATATCCTCAGTCATTACTGCCTTCCATAGTTGTTGTCTTGTAACCATATCCTCAGTCATTACTGCCTTCCATAGTTGTTGTCTTGTAACTATATCCTCAGTCATTACTGCCTTCCATAGTTGTTGTCTTGTAACTATATCCTCAGTCATTACTGCCTTCCATAGTTGTTGTCTTGTAACTATATCCTCAGTCATTACTGCCTTCCATAGTTGTTGTCTTGTAACTATATCCTCAGTCATTACTGCCTTCCATAGTTGTTGTCTTGTAACTATATCCTCAGTCATTACTGCCTTCCATAGTTGTTGTCTTGTAACCATATCCTCAGTCATTACTGCCTTCCATAGTTGTTGTCTTGTAACTATATCCTCAGTCATTACTGCCTTCCATAGTTGTTGTCTTGTAACTATATCCTCAGTCATTACTGCCTTCCATAGTTGTTGTCTTGTAACTATATCCTCAGTCATTACTGCCTTCCATAGTTGTTGTCTTGTAACTATATCCTCAGTCATTACTGCCTTCCATAGTTGTTGTCTTGTAACCATATCCTCAGTCATTACTGCCTTCCATAGTTGTTGTCTTGTAACTATATCCTCAGTCATTACTGCCTTCCATAGTTGTTGTCTTGTAACTATATCCTCAGTCATTACTGCCTTCCATAGTTGTTGTCTTGTAACTATATCCTCAGTCATTACTGCCTTCCATAGTTGTTGTCTTGTAACTATATCCTCAGTCATTACTGCCTTCCATAGTTGTTGTCTTGTAACTATATCCTCAGTCATTACTGCCTTCCATAGTTGTTGTCTTGTAACTATATCCTCAGTCATTACTGCCTTCCATAGTTGTTGTCTTGTAACCATATCCTCAGTCATTACTGCCTTCCATAGTTGTTGTCTTGTAACTATATCCTCTGTCATTACTGCCTTCCATAGTTGTTGTCTTGTAACTATATCCTCAGTCATTACTGCCTTCCATAGTTGTTGTCTTGTAACTATATCCTCAGTCATTACTGCCTTCCATAGTTGTTGTCTTGTAACTATATCCTCAGTCATTACTGCCTTCCATAGTTGTTGTCTCACCGCGTTTTTGGTCAACAAATTCTCTGGCCTGCTTTTGTGTAGATTGAAACCGCTATCTTCAAACACTGTTCACCTTAAACCGTAGAGATTCAACGCCCTTATCCACTGCGTCACGGGCCCTGAAGTGGCGATCAAGGTTATATTTTATGGCTATATAAATCCAATTTTGTGTTCTTATCTGGTCTTCCATTGTCAGGCCGGAACCGAATGGTATTATTACTTTTATTTAGTTTTATATTTTTTAATCCTTTGAGATGAGGCTTTATAATGTGTGCATCCATTCTTATTGCGGAGTCTAATCCTCATCTTCATAGAGGATGAGTTGACCGAAACGTGGTGAAACAACATCAGCTATGAAGATGAGGATAACTGTAGAGGAGCTTCTACTCTAATAGTTTCTTCTCACAACTGCTGGAATTCTGAATTCCCTGTTTCTTGCTCCCTAAACTGTACTAGCATGCAGAATTTTAAACGTAATGTTAACAAACATCTTGCTGCTCAACTTCTAACGTATGCATGATCCCTGTAAGCATGGTCCCTAATTCGCAGGATGTCTTTTGGCAATTTGCCTTGGTTGGATTGAATGTGTGTCAAAACAGATACTCAGGGTACTTTTTAAACTAGTTTAAAGAATTCTAGAATCAACGTAAAAGAGAAAAATAATGACAGTGCACTAAGGATTGCAACTGAATGATTATGTTGACGAAATCCAAACATGCATGTCGTTAAAGGACTAGAGGAATGCATTCAACCTGTACGAAGGCTAATTATCAACGTCCAAGAGAGCACTAATGCAGTCATTACAAAGAACAGTGAAACAACAAACAAACTTGGAAACAAAAAATAAATTCACTATTTATAATGATATACCAACGAAACTACGAATAGAACAACAGACATGGCTGTAAAAAGGGCGCTTAAATAGAGAAACTAAATTACTAATTACAATAGCAGAACATCGCAATTAGAACCAATTTAAAATTATGGCAATTTAAAAGCCAAAAACATAAACATTTAACCCAGGAAAATCATAAATGTAGACTGAGCGACGAAACATTAAACCATATCATAAGTAAATGCAACAGGTTGGCTCAAATATAATACAAAAATACACATGACTGGGTTGATAGGTAGTCTACTGGGAGCTGTGCAAACGATTTTACTTTAAATATTTAGGTAAATAGTACAGAATTATTGGAAAAGAACAGGCACACAATATTGAAATTTACAAAAAGACAATCATCCAAACCAAAAGACCAGACATGATTATAGATAAAGAAGAAAAACCTGATTAATAGTAGGCATCGCTGTACCAGTCGTTGAAGAAGCTGAGGGAAACAAAAATAATTAAATGCACGGAACTTGTATTTTAAAATTATGGAAACAAAAATAATTAAATGCACGGAACTTGTATTTTAAAATTATGGAAACAAAAATAATTAAATGCACGGAACTTGTATTTTAAAACTATGGAAACAAAAATAATTAAATGCACGGAATTTGTATTTTAAAATTATGGAAACACTAATGAAAAACTATAAGGAACTCTAGAAAAACCAAGAAGAAAGTCTACGTCGAACTTCATTTGCTAACGATGGAAAAATGAAGAAGGCACCGAGCAATATACTGAATGTTTGTACATCCATAAAGTGCGCAGTTATCCTCGGAGGATTATACAATAATTTAAGTGAAATCACAAATTTTAATTTCTAACTTACTTTAAAATAAAATCAAATAAATAAAAAGAACATGACGTAAGTCGAAAGCTCGGAAACAACTGAAACAATACGGCATGAATTTTAGAAAGTTTCCGTCATTCACTCAACTTCCGGTCCTAGATATGACCTAAAACTTAGTACTTATCAGGGTCCCAACTATGGGTTAAATAGAATCCGACTTAAAAAACAAATATACTCCATTAAAAAAATCGTTCCTCAAAATCACTAGATTCGGCATTAAATAACCTGAAAAGGGTTGATATGCCGTAAAACAAAAACAACCAACCAACCACTCACCTTTCATCTGCAGAAATAATCCAATTCTTATATAACATAACCGATTCATGAAGGTTATATCAACTGTTTGTTTTCCAATATATTTTACGCGAAACCTTATTAGTTTCATAGTTATAGTTGCAAACAGCGAATCGGATATGCTGAATTAATACCAAGCGAATCTATCACTAATAATCTTAGGAAAGGTATGAATCATGGTTCTAACAATCTTTTGTGAGTAAAATGGCACATTATACTCAATGAGCTGCAAAATAGCATGTAACAACTAATGTGTCATTTCACGCCGCATGTAAAATAATGTCGATGTAGAAATAATGTATTTTCAATGAGGCGTGAAATGATACATAATGTGTAATGAGTCATAAAATGGCACATTATGTACAATGGGTCATAAAATGGCACATTACGTGCAATGGGTCGTAAAATAGCACATTACGTGCAATGGGTCGTAAAATGGCACAATAACAATACATTGTAATGCTGCAATATGTCGTAATACTGCAATACGTCTTAAAATGACACATTACGTGCAATACGTCGTAAAATGGCACATTACGTGCAACGAGTCGTAAAATGGCACAATAATAATGCTGCAATACGTTGTAATGCTGCAATATGTCGTAAAATGACAAGTTACGTGCAATACGTCATAAAATGGCACATTACGTGCAACGGGTCGTAAAGTTTGAGTATTCAATATATTGGTTGACAGAATAATAATAATTTAATATTGATAATGGAATGGTACATTATGTGCAACGAGTCGTAAAATGGCAATTATGTGCGATGAGTCGTAAAATGGCACATTATGTGCAACGGGTCGGAAAATGTCACAATATGTTGAACGAATAGTAAAATAGCACATAACGTATAATGAGTCGTAAAATAGCAGATTAGGTGGGCCTCCTAGACTACAAAGGACAAATGCCATACCTAAGTCAAGGGCATAGACTGTGTTCGCTTTGGGGCAGAGGTAAACCCCATAGTTCTATGGATTATGTAATAAAGTACAGGTAAGTAAAACAATAAGTTTTGATTGTCTACCAACCGTATAATTATTAGGTTGATGCAAAAATAATGTCATTTTTTGACATGAAGTTGAACGTTAAAAACATTATTTTTGCACCAACCTAATACTTGAAACGGACACTATATTTTGTACGATGTCCGTTTAATCGTTTTTAGGTTATGCATCCATAAAGAGTACGACAAAACTCTGAGTATTATACAATAATCAACAAGGTAAAATGCTAATAAAAATATAATTTACTTTTATTTTTATAGTTTTATCTTAAGAATTCATGGGAATATCATTGTTGACTGACAAATAATATTTTAGGTCTAGTGTATATTTTCATTAATTTATTTTAGAAAAGAGATAAACGAAGTTAAATACAGAAAAGAAGTTAACACGTCGAAAGGTGAAACGAACAGCGAGTGCGAGAGAGAAGAGGGGAAGGGAGAAAGGAACTGAGGAGGCAGGAGAGAGCGAAAGGGAGGAGAGAGAAGTAGAGGAACATGGAAGAAGAAGAAGAAAAGAGAAACAAGGGGACAAAGATAAAGGAAATAAAAATTTTAAAAAATAGCACATGAAGAGGAGAAATAAACGACAAAAGGTAAAAATGTAAAAGACAAAGAAGGGGAAAAGGGAAGGAGAGAGAGAGGAACCCGGAGGATAAAGGGGAGGAAGAGGAGGAGAAGGACAGAAAGAGAGAGTGGCGGAAAAAGTAAGATAGACAGGGAGAAAGAAAGCAAGTAAAAAGGAAGAGCTTATTAGATTTAGAAAGAAGTTAGCGGTAGCACATATGCATTATAATGTTAATAACAAAAAGATAGCTGTCAAATGATTTGAGTATTAAAAATATTGCTTAACAGAATAATAATAATTCAATATTGATAACGAAACGGACAGACTGTCATTTAAGAATCCGGTTAGTAATGTCGCATCCGGTTAAAGAGAGAGGACGCACCCGTTGGCGTATTGATGTGAATCACTTACCTAAACATCTGGCAACAATCCATTGTATTCCAAGACCGAACGATCGTTGTTTCTGCGGTACACACCGTAATGTTGCAGTGAGGGCGGGCATACTTATAATAAATGTCACCAACATAACAATCGCAAAGACGGGCATGAACAAAGAGAGCTTGCTGCATTGTGTCGGGCACTTGCCGCTCTCGGCCATGTAATCCATACTGGTAGCGTTGGGCGCGTGGATGCAACTACAGTTGTGATATAGCTGGAAATGTTAAAAAAGAAAACGGGATTTACTAAAACATTTATACAGTGTCATGATCGCGCGGTCAACAGGACCAGTTAACCCATTAGGCCACACTGTCCTATAAATAGGACATCAAATAATTTTGTGGTAAAGTCTATAAGATATACTAGTGCTGCTTACTTACTGAGGAAAAAGTAAAATTAATGTATATTAATCAACTTATCTCGAAGAGTTGTTGAAATTCTCTTAAAATCATTGTGAAATTTGCTAAAATTCTATTTGTACAATGATATGTAAATTTAAAGAAACGAGTCTTGCAATAGTAAACCATTAACTTATTGCAATGTAACCCTTTGTGCGAAATACTTTATAAGCTTTTGATTTCTAAAATACATCACATGTACCAAGTATCTATTCATAGGAGAGTTAATATTTCGCTTTCAAAATAAAATAATTTTTCCTTTAGATGTGTGTATTCTAATCCATTTTTTGTCATCACAGCTTCAACTCAATAGTAAAACATTAGAGAGACTTAATGACCTAAAAGAGGCAAGTGTTAAACTGCTCTAACTGACGTTCGGTTGACAAAATATCTTACAGAAATCTTATAAAAATAATACCATCATATTTTTATATTGATGAATCTCCATTTATAAAGACCAAAAAACTACTCGAGGATAATAATTAATGGGATTTTCAAATGAACGGTGAAGAATATTCAGAGAGGATATAAAGTGATGAATCGAATAAACAGAGTTTGATTTGACGGGTTGAACCGGCTTCCTCCCAAAGAGGGAGTTTCATGGGAATACCAAATTCACACGTAGTTCCCACTTGCTTGCATATCACCGTAAGGCGAGATGATGAGGTTAAATTTTTGCAGTTTTTGCTAAGAGGTATCGACGTCCTTCTGCATACAGCGCCTGGTATTTCAAAATATTGACCAGGCTCAACGCTGCTTAACTTCGTTTATCTAACGAGAACTGTGTGCTAACATGATTATGCTGTATATATTTGATTACTTGTGAGGACGGTTTATGACGAAATATTTACTTATAGTGGATCTAAAGCCTGTAGGATAGCAGTCCGTTGGTAAATATTATAACGATTCTATGGAATATGAATACTTTCTAGTTTATTTAATGTTGAGTCCAGTAAAAAGTGTGTGCTTCAAGTTCTTAGCATCTTAACATAATGCTTAAATCATATATATATATATATATATATATATATATATATATATATATATATATATATATATATATGACTACTTCATTTAATTGCATAAATTAATATACGAAAGTATAAATTTATGCGTAAACTTTAAGTATTTACTTCAACAGTGCTAGAGCTAGGTAGTAAATTATAAAATATATATGGCAATTAAGCTACACAGAATATTCCGCGTTTCATCCACGCTAGGATTAATCAGGCTTATGAACAAATAAACAAGCAACATTCTATCATATAGTAGCGCCACGTATTTCAGATTTTAACTTAAAATCAAGCCTGATGAATCCTAGCGTGGATGAAACGCGGAATATTCTGTGTAGCTTAATTGCCATATATATTTTATAACTTACTATATATATATATATATATATATATATATATATATATATATATATATATATATATATATATACGAGGGGCGTGCCATAAGTAATGCCCCTGGCCCACTTCCCATAGAAGTAGAGCAACGAAACTTGGCACAGTTATTAGTCTTTCTCTACATAGGAACCACCCAGAGTTATGCATTTCTCCCATCGTTTGATGCAGCTCTGGAAACCGTTTTTGTAGAACACCCCAGGTTGGTCCTCCAACCACCACGTGACTTCAGAAATCAAGGCTGCATCATCTGGGAAACGCTTTCCTTTCAAAAACAGCTTCATGGCTGGGAAGAGGTGAAAGTCAGAGGGTGCAAGGTCAGGAGAGTAGGGAGGATGGAGAGGATTTCATAACCACACGCCCGTGCTTCTTATCTGGCGATATGCGAGTTGTGGACCGGAGCGTTGTCCTGCAGGAGGAGCGTACCTTTGTAATCTTGCCCTGCCTCTTGATTTGGATAGCTTCCCTTAATTTCCTCAAAAGTGAAGCAAAATAGGCTCCTGTAATTGTGGTACTTTTACCAGGAAATCTGTCATCACTACTCCGTCCTGGTCCCTGAAGACTGAACATGACCTTGCCAGCGAAGGGCTGCACCCTTGCCTTCTTTGGAGGTGGTGAGTCCAAGTGCTTCCACTGCTTTGACTGGGCTTTGGTCTCTGGATCATAGTGATGGACCCAGGTTTCATCTTGAGTAATCAGTCTTTTGAAAAACTTTGACTCATCTTCTTGGCATATCTCCAAATTCATCCTCGAGCACTCAACGCGTTCTCGTTTCTGGAATGGTGTGACCAACTTGGGAATCCATCTGGCAGATACCTTATGCATATGCAAATGTAAATTAATGATAGTTTCCACAGACCCTGTACTAATCTTGACATCTTGGGCTATTTGGAGAATAGTAAGGTTCCAAAATGGCAGCCTCAACTTGACGGACGGATGCCTCATCAATGGCAGAAGGGGGGCGATCAGGTCTGGGAGCTGTTTCCACAGACTTCCGGCCAGCACCATAAGTTTCTTTCATTTCATCAAAAGTCTCCTGTGGTGTGCGTCCTTTCAAATACAAAAACCGGATCACTGCTCGACATTCAACAAGCTCCATTTCACACCTGACTCAGTTCAAATACCTGTAAAACAGAAACCACAATTAGTTCAGAGCTGTAATTTGTCACATAACCCGTAGAGATATAAATCATTGCACATGCAAAATTTCAGCAAGATCAGACAACTGGAAGTGGGTCAGGGGCATTACTTATTGCACGCCATTCGTGTATATATATATATATATGATGTTTTATTTTCCTTTCGTTAAGTTTAATTTAAAAAATACGTGATTAAATTTAATATAATTACAAAAACACACACACAAGTCTATTTTTACATGTCTTGTATTATACGTAAACATTCTCGTTTCAAATTGTACACAATATGCATTCATAAAGTAGATATTCAATTTTTAAAACATCTGGTTATTTTTTATATGCAGTCGTTTTTATTAAGGCTATCAACATTTCCGCCAAAGGACGCGTATATCAGATAATAATAGCACTTTTTTAAATAAGAAAATGAAGATAGAAAAATAAAGTGCGGATATTAAGATGTTCCGAAATGAATCTGCGCGTTTAACCCTGAAACGATCATTTCAAATCGTACTATTATTAATTCTGGATGCTTAATAATAGTTCGATTTAATACGTGTAAAAGGTTTTAAAGAAAAATCCGTTAAAATAAATGTTTCATTTTTTCTATTAAAAAAGCTAATTATTCAATGTTTTAGTTTTAAGGAGATATAGCTTGATTAACACTTAAGAAGTCACTAGGAAATTCCACGTATTTGATAAAGAAAAACTAATAAACAAGCAATATAGTAGCGCCGTGTATTTCAGATTTTAACTTCAAATCAAACACCAGGAAACTGTTCAACAAAAAAGACGAAGCAACGGTTAATTTTCCCTTTCTTATATATATATATATATATATATATATATATATATATATATATATATATATATATATATATATATATATATATATATATATATCGATTTCGAAGTATGTGATGATGAGCTTCCACCACAATAACTAATTTGCTCGGAGATCCATACAGATGATTTGTTTATAGTGGTGAAGGCTATGTGTAGAACCAACCATTTTCTCGCGGTTAAAGTTGGTCGTATGGTTTGTTCTTTGCTAGGTGAGTCAGAGATGGCGTCATGGCCAGGTTCAAATCTCCCAATCGGGAGTAATCGTGATACTCTGCATTGATGATTCCTGAAAGGATGACACGCTTAGTGTCTGTAGGTATTAGAAAATGCTTCAAGCATTCAAGCAAAGTACCTTTCCCGCTTATATATATATATATATATATATATATATATATATATATATATATATATATGTGTGTGTGTGTGTGCGTGTGTGTGTTTAAACACACACACATACACACACAGACACACACAGACACACACAGACCCCCCCACACACACACACATATATATATATATATATATATATATATATATATATATATATATATATATATATATATATATATATATATAAGCGGAAAAGGTACTTTGCTTGAATGCTTGAAGCATTGCTGATAACTACATAAGGAAAAGTATAAGAAGGCTACAGCAATGCAGGGAATCGACTGTTAAAATGATGTGACGTATGGACAAATATGAACAAACGAAAAACTTTGTTTTTCATATCTTCATATATCCATTTATTTTCCATATCAATCACAAGCACAAAACAGCAAAATATTTAAGATAACCGGGGTTTTAGAAATAGTGTGATATTTCGAGAATATAATCTCCTTTTTTCGTTTTTACGATATTTTCGATTTCTTTTTTAACGACATTTCTTTTAGGTTATACTGAAAAAAGAGATTATATTCCCAAAATATCTCAAAGAGTAAGTTTATTTACGTAAGTGATTTATCTGAAAAATAAATAGATATATGAAGATATAAAAAACAAACTCTACAAGACCCTCTTTCGTTTGTCCTTTTTTGTTCATACGTAACATCATTTTAAAAGCCAGTTCCCCGCGTTACTATATCCTTTTATATGGCATACGATGAAATAATCTATACTCTACGAAGAAATACAGCTGTCTAAGTCATTCACGTCATTCCATACAACCACCAAACTTCCCTTCCGAGATGCAAACTAAACCCGCCAACAACGTGCTCTGACGTCGACCAACTTAGATCACTACCATTGTAACACACACACACACACACACACACACACACACACACACACACACACACACACACACACACACACGAACACACACGAACACACACATGCACACACAAATGCACACACACATACACACAAAACACAAACATACATATATTATGAGTAACAATGCGTAAGGTGGTTGTATTTTGAAATAGTTTAAGTAAAAATCTGTTAATTTTGTGGTCTCCACTTTTTTATATTTATATTTCAAATTTTTCTTTTCCCTCATATTTGACATTATTTTAGATCGTATCTTTGAGTTTTAATAAAGCATTTGTCAATGTCTGTCAACTTCAGCGGCAAAATACGTAATAAGGTTTATTGTAATTCTAATTTTGTACCAACCTTTTGTGAACCGGGTAGAACTGATTTACAACCAGCGTGACAAGGGGAGAAATAAACGGACCCGTCGCGTCCGCACACAGGATCAAAATCCGTTTCTGTACAATGACAATTAATGTTGCATTCGGCTTTTAGATTGCCAACAAGAAATGGAGTAATCGTCGTTGTCGTCGTTCTGAAAAAAAAAAAAATAACAATTTAATTTTCACCAGCAATATTTAGATAAGCAATAAGGCGATAATACGAAATCACAGACTAGCAAATATTATAAACACCTATCAAGCAATGACGATAAAGTTAGCAAGAACACTTGGCGTTGCTTAAAATTGAAGGTGGATTATAATGCTCTCCACCACTGCCCTCTTTCCACCAACGCGGTATTTTCTTTTGCTCATGAGTTACTATTATACTAGGCTAAATGCCACTCAGTGATAAAGAGTTACAAATATTGCCAGTTGAATGATGAAGAATAGTATAAGAGGATTGATAGTGATAAACAGAAATTTATTTTTATTTCTTTACATTTTATAATATCTATTCCTTAAAGTGTTGTCTAAGGAAGCATTCTGCGATGATCGAGTAAGGGTATCGTATGTTATATATATATATATATATATATATATATATATATATATATATATATATATATATATGTGTGTGTGTGTGTGTGTGTGTTAAGTAAACTTATTGTTAAACGGCCTAGAGACACATCTGGCTGTTTCTAGCAACCAATAAGGGTCTCTATCTACTGCTATCCAAATAAATGAACCTAATTTTAATATGTCTATCTATTTTATTTCTATAAATTTCAAGTTATAAAATTAAATTATTTTTGTATAAAAGTCGAGCAATAACAAAGGAAAAGATAAAAAATAAAAATTAAATATAATGTTTAAAACACAATATATATATATATATATATATATATATATATATATATATATATATATATGTGTGTGTGTGTGTGTGTGTGTTTAATTACAAATACAAATACATATATTATCTTAAAATTAGAACCTATTAAGATAATAAAAACACTAGATAGAGCAATTAAGGAGACAAAAAAAAAAAAAATTAACGATGAAAATAAAATTTGAATAAATTAAACCAAGCAAGGAATTATAATAATGAAAAAACGTTAAGACATGAACTTTCAAAGGTAAGTCTTTCCATCAGCGAATAAACATAAGTTTTAGTATTTTGATGGATAATAATTTTTTTCATTTATTCATTTCTCATTGTTTTTACACGCACATTATATATATATATATATATATATATATATATATATATATATATATATCACGCGAACAGACAAGGTCACTTATATATAATACCAGTTCCTAACACAGACAGAGGTCATTTATATGATAGTACATTTTCTGAGATAAATACGAATAACACAGGTAAGAATAAATTTAATTAGTAAAGCGATTAACTTGAAGCAAAAACTAACTTAGTTATCTGGAAAGTTTTTTTTATAAGTAAAATGGTGGCTTATCAACATTGTTGATGAGTCATGAAATAAAATTAGTTTTTAAATCTGTGAAAGTTTTTCATGCTAAACAATCCATGGTCTTTATAATAATATTACGCCCGACCTCGCCCGACCGTAAAATATGCATAAATATTATATTTTAATTAATTTAAGATATATATATATATCATTTAAATTAATTAAAATATAAGATATATTTAAATGGAGATACGAAAATAGGTAAATATATAAATCTTTAAAAAATACTTTGCAAGGATGAGATATACGTAAAATATTTTCGCTTGTTTTCTTATCCTTATAAGTTAAATGGTTTCCATAATGTTTTATTGTTAAAGTGTTTTTTATTTAATAAGTCTGAAGAAAGGCTGTTCCTGTGAAAATTTTTAAATGACATAATGTTTGAATTTATCCGAATAGTTGTGAAACAATTGTAACTAACGATGAAATATACTATTTGTTGCTATCAAGCCATTCTTTTAAGTCTTGGTTTTTGTGAAAACAATATATGAATGCTCAATTATGAAATATGATAATTTTGTAGCTTACAGTTTAAGTCATCTTAAGTTCATCTGAATTTAAGTTTATTGGTATATGAACGATTACTGAATTATATAAACCCAGTAAAATTCGATATGAACGATTACTGAATTATATAAACCCAGTAAAATTCGGAATACTACAAATAAGACTATATATATATATATATATTAAATGGAACACGTACATCAAATCTGTTGCCAAGGCCGCTGGAAAAATGGTGGGATCTTTCTATCGATCCTGTAGATATCTCACTGCTGATGCAATTCTCTATCTATATAAGAGCCAGGTACGTCCAAGGATGGAATACTGTTGCCACATCTGGGCAGGAGCTGCTAGAAAGGACTTGTCCTGCCTTGATAGAGTTCAAAATAGACTTCGTAGCCTCGTAGGAGATGTCCTTTTCTCTTCCTTGCAACCTCTATCTCACAGAAGAGATGTTGCAAGTTTGTCTCCGATGTATCGTTATTTTCATGGAAAGTGTTCGACTGAGATTCAATCTATGGTCCCCCCTCGCAAAACTTTCACAAGAAACACTCGTCTAGCTGTAAACACTATCAATAATTCCCCCCACTCTTTATCTGTGCCTAAACCTAAACGTAGATTCCATGAACAAAGCTTTTTTATTAGAACTGCACGCCTGTGGAATTGTCTTCCGTTTTCCTGCTTTCCGGCTGACTACAATATGGTTGTGTTCAAGTCTAACGTAAATAAGTTCTTGATGAGCCGTTCCATATAAGTTATCAAATTTAACAAATTTTCATTACTAATGATTATTATATTGTCCAATTTCTACTGTACACTCTTTAACCCTTATCCTTGAGTGGCCTCTTGGCCTTGATAATGAGTTGATACCTATGAAAAAAAAATGAAAAAGTCCAATGTGAACAAGTTCTAATTGAATCATCCCCCTAAGTAATCCAAGTTACAAAATTCCCACTGTTTACTATGCTAAAATCACAATGACTAATGTATACCTATTAACCCTTATCCTCGAGTGGCCTCTGGGCCTTGATAAGTGGTTACACCCTTGTAATATATATATATATATATATATATATATATATATATATATATATATATATATATAAATCCCATTCTGACTGACATTTTTCTGTCAATGTTCATAAAAAATGAACCAACAGTTGGGCAACTTGACCATAATTTCCCGTAAGTCCGTAGCCATTAAGACTTTGACGTGTAGATTGATAAATGATTGATTTTCTGTAGAGGTGCTAGTATAGTGAAGGAAAGGGAAAGGCCCTGTGAATACTAACCTGTTTGTTGCACTGTATGGGACGCTGATGCCGACAAATCGACTCTCTTGACATCGTAAGAGGAAGATAAGCAAGAGCGGCAAGAGGATCAAAGAGAGAATCAGACACATCCGGATGATGCCCCGGACTTTCAATTTGAGCATGCGCACTAGTACTCCTCCTAAAAATGTTCCTCCCCCACCGGCTGGTACGACTGCATAACCTGTGGAAGAAAAGAAAATGATATTTTTTCCAGTTTAGAGTAAAAATAAAAAACTAATTAAATTACTAAAGTAGATAAATTTTTGAGATAGGACTGATAATTCGTAGTATTTGGATTATGCATACAACTGTTCAAGTCTTGTATATTATTCGCACAACATTTCGGTCGATGCAACTTCCGACCTTCTTCAAGTACTTTATCATATTTTCTTAGTTTTTTAGACTTCTGACTTATTTCTCCTTAGCTCAAGGAAAACCTTAGAGGCTGTCGTTATGAGACAGTTGAGGAGATGAAAGACATTGGTGACAAGGGCCATTGACACGCTCACTAAAAAGGACATCCATGGGGTCTTCCATTAGTTGTTGGCACGATACAACAAGAGCATTACAGCCAGAGGAGATTACTTCAAAGGGGACTAGAGTTTCATATGTGTGCTATCAATAAAAGTACCCATACGAAAAAAGTATATATATATATGGAAGTACTGTTTATATTTTACTCCTGTTCCTACTAAAAAAGAATCGATTGAATCAACTCACCCACGTAGACTGCTGATTCGGAAGCTGATAGGCTAAATTGAGATTCGATGAATTTAGGCGCAAATGTTGCAAAACCGCTGAGTAGAATGCCTAAAACAAAAAACAAAACAAAACAAAATAAAAACACATAAAAAAATGAAATGAAAGAAAATGTCATTATTTCTGCCAGAAAATGTAATTTAAAATTTCTATTTTTTAAACAAAAATGGAAAACTCATCCAAACAATGTATCTTATTTACACGTGCTGATATCTGGAGCAACCCATGGTTGTGTCGTTGAGAAGAAAAATGAATTTGATAGATTTGACTACTTCCATTTAATTTCATTATACAGACAGTAATTACGTGGCCCTTTTCTAAAAAAAAATATTTTTCAGTACGAGCTGAATCAAACAGGATGAGAGAGAGAGATAGATAGATAGATAGAGAGAGAGAGAGAGAGAGAGAGAGAGAGAGAGAGAGAGAGAGAGAGAGAGAGATCGAGATCGTATTACAAATGACAACAAACAGCAGCAACAATCGCCATTTGCATTTGTGTGAAATATTTACTTGACTTCTAAGCTAAGCGCTGATTGGCATAAACGTTTTATATCAATTCTGATTTGGTCAATCAGAAGCAATGGGTCATGAGAGAAAAGATATTTTCCGGAGTTTATAAAAGGAAGTGCTCACCACTATTCTTACCTTTTTATTCACATGTCATTTAATTGATAATTTGATACCAGTTGAGAATACGTCCTCGACGATTAGCCCGACAGAAGATGGGCCATTATCATTCCTTGCTCTATTAGGTCGAGGTCTCTGGGCTGGATAGTTCTAGCAGGTCCACTTTCCCAGGCTTTACATTCTCTTTTTAAGAAATATTTGCATTATGAACTATCGCGGGAGGCACCCCTACTGGGGAATATCGAAAATGCTGCTAGTGTCAGAGTACGCTACTCTAGCACACTATCCCCATTTTCCAACCTTGTTGCCACATCTTCTCGTGCTGAGAAGGCAGTAAAAAACTTTTTTAGTCCACGAAAATACAGCTAAGTCATCCACGTTATTCCATTCAACCACCAAACTTCCCTTCCGAGATGCAAACTAAACCCGCTAACAACGTGGTCTGGCGCCGACAAGAAGACTCCAGAGTTTCAACATGGCGACCAACTTAGATCACTACCATTGTAACACACACACACACACACACACACACACACACACACACACACACACACACACACACACGCGCGCGCGCGCACACACGCACCACACACAAACACACACACACGCACACACACGCACACACAACACACACACACACACGCACACACACACACACGCACACGCACACGCACACACCACACACACACACGCACACGCACACACGCACACACACACACCACACACAACACACACACACAACACACACACACACACACACACACACACACACACACACACACACACACACACACAGAGTAATATGCACAGGGTTAACTCCAACAATTTAGTATAAAAAATTAAGACACCGGAATTGGATTTGGTTTAGCTAAATATGGAAGCGAAGTTACTAAGCATAAAATGAAATGCGAAACCATATGGAAACACTTTTTCTTATCATAAAACAATAAAAACAAAATAAACTTTTATTTTTTACACTTCGTTTTTAATATTTAAAATATATTTATAAAGAAATATTTTATTTCAAAAAAGTAATTTAAACTTTCATAGTTTACATTTCTATAAGTATTAAAATATATTTAAAATAAATTCATATGAAAATAATTAAAACACTTATCTTTAAATAAAGTTTACTTTAATATATTTGTTTAATTTTTAGATAAAACATCTTTTACAAAGTTTATCAGATAATTTTTTCATAAATTATATATCATAAAACAATTGAATTACGAAACCGAAACTGACTTAACACTTGTAAATAATAAAAAATGGTCATTTATTTTTTTTAAATTTTTATTGTTTCGTGATAACACACAAAAAAAAGAACCTTTTTTTTTAACACAGTGATCACCACTTATCAAGGCCCGGAAACCACTCAAGGATAGGTCAGTATTGCAAGTACATTACGTTAGTGTGGAGATTTGATAAAGTGTTTACTTAAGGGGGCGGTTCTTTGGAAAAAAATATTAAAAAATTAAAAGATTTTTTTTAGTTTCATAGGACAAGAAATGTTAAAACTAAAATATTTTTTTTAAGTAAATTATTTTTTTTAATTTTTTTTTTACAAAGGCATCACCACTTATCAAGGCCAAGAGGCCACTCAAGGATAAGGGTTAAAGAGTGTACAGTAGACATTGGTAAATATATAGTAATCATTAGTAATGAAAATTTGGTAAATTTGATAACTTATATAGAACGGCTCATCAAGAACTTATTTACGTTAGACTTGAACACAACCATATTGTAGTCAGCCGGAAAGCAGGAAAACGGAAGACAATTCCACAGGCGTGCAGTTCTAACAAAGAAGCTTTGTTCATGGAATCTACGTTTAGGTTTAGGCACAGATAAAGAGTGGGGGGAATTATTGATAGTGTTTACAGCTAGACGAGTGTTTCTTGTGAAAGTTTTGCGAGGGGGGGGACCATAGATTGAAGCTCAGGTGGACACCTTCCATGAAAATAACGATACATCAGAGACAAACTCGCAACATCTCTTCTGTGAGATAGAGGTTGCAAGGAAGAGAAAAGGACATCTCCTACGAGGCTACGAAGTCTGAACTCTATCAAGTCAGGACAAGTCCTTTCTAGCAGCTCCTGCCCAGATGTGGCAACAATATTCCATCCTTGGACGTACCTAGCTCTTATATAGATAGAGAATAGCATCAGCAGTGAGATATTTACCGGATCGATAGAAAGATCCCAGCATTTTTCCCGCGGCCTTGTTTAGTTTTAACATTTCCGTATTCGTATGGTCCCGTATTTTTTACATGCTTAGTGTTTAGCTAAACAGTGTCCACTTCCGGCGTCTTAACTTCGGATAGTGAATTTTTGGAGTGAATTTGCACAAAATGGTTTTGCCATTCATTGATCGGAAATCGTTCTGCAAGACAATCTAAATTTTCGTTTTGCATTTTAAAAATGACGAATATCTTACCTTCGCATGCTGCTGCCAAGTTTAAGAACATGAACGTTGGATTGCATGTGAGGATTTTCAAAGAGCTGATGATGGCCCTCCAACCAAGCTTTAAGCCAGAATCTGATGACACACTTCCATGCGTTTCTTCCTCCGACGTTTCCTGGTGGTACACTTCCGCTTCTCTTTCCAATTTATATTTTGTCGCACCTGCAAAATAAAAAATATAGAAACAAATCTTTAAAATATATATAAAAAATATTTATATTAAGTACATTTCAGTAATACATTTTTAGTATTTAGAAACAGTTCCCAGATGCAGCAGTTTATACGATATCATTTACAGGGGCGTGCATTATTAGGATCAACACGGGCAGCATATTTGAAATAGATTAAAAAAACAAAACAAAAAAAAACACGTGACGCAGGAAATATTTAAAGTCAGATTTAATTTCCTGCTAAAATTTTAATTAAGTTAACGCATCCTTTAAGGTCTTGAAATTCACCGTCGTGTGGTCTAATCAATATCAGCTTTTTCTAAATAAATAGAACTCTATTTGTTATTAGATTGCATAGTCTGATGTGGTGTCCATTATACCAATCATGCACTGCTGGCATATTATCATCACACATTAGAAATCAATCTATGTCAAACATTATGAAATTATTTCAATCTAGATTCATTCATTTAGTTTGTATTTAAAGAATAAACTTAGCAAGCCTGCGTGAAATACTAATCTATATAAATAAAACAGTAGATGTATGTATGTGTGTGTGTCTATGTAAAAATATGTTACATAATACTGAAATCAATAGGATATAGTAATCATACACAAAGGATGGTTTATAACGAGTAAAATCTTTGGATGGATGAATAACGTGCACAGACATATATCGAAAAGTTGAAATAAAAAATGTTCAATTAAACTTGGAACATATTGCTATTACTTTTGTGCATGCGCAATTTCATCCATAGTTTGAAGTGATTTAATTAAAATTTTTTCTTATCTGTCGATGGCTCAAACGGCAGGGAACGCTGCTGAAGCACTAAATGTTTTGGTCTCGATTTTAGCTGATGGCACCCAAGTCATAATTTTCACTTGAGATAGAGTGAGAGAAAGAGAGAGAGATAGAGCGAGAGAGAGAGAGAGAGAGAGAGAGAAAGAGAGAGAGGACGGGTGTGTGTGCTGCAAGTCTATCACTTCCTAATCCTTAGCTCTTGTTTCTGATAAACAGAAATGACTTAGCAACAAAGGTCATGAACACAAAGTTCATCTGATATTTTTTCTTTGGGACCCGTAGCGCATTGGATAAGGCGTTGAGTCTCAACGGTTCCAGGTGAACATTGCCTGAAAACAGCGGTTTCAATCCTACCCAAGCAGACTAGAGGATTAGTTGGCCAAAAATATGGCCAGACAACAACTATGGAAGGCGGTAATTACTGAGTATATGTTACAAGACCCAGCATTCCTATCCCGTCGCGGTTAATCAGCTGAAGAAGGCCAGAGGACGAGTTGGACGAAATATGGTGAAACAATAACTACGAAGATGATGATAAGCCCGCCAACAAAAATGAATGCACAGAGTATATCCTGGTCGACTCCAACAACAATAAAACTATAGACATCAAGTGTAGCAAGGCGATGTGTTTTAAACATTCCGAATGGGAAATTAAAAGCCACTTTTACTTTCAAGAGACCCCAAAATATTATCTATTCCTTGTCATAAATATTTACATATTTTCTATTTACATTTGGCGCTCTCTTCTGAAAATTGTTCACACACTCGCGTTCACGCGCGTTTTTGTTTATTAAGAATAAACACGAGGAGTTCTTTGTACGCTTGCTTATTTATTCATTCGTATCTACGCACGTATAGTAAACATTACACTCATATGTTAATACAGTTTTCTTTGCATAAATACAGACGCATGCGTATAGGGCAGTGGTCAGCCGATTTGCTTGGTTATTAAGTCTTGATGACCCGGTGACAAGATCAGTGAATCTCAAATGGGGATTATGAAAGTTCTTTCATTACAGTCACTTATGCGTGGCCGACCGTAGAACGTACCACTAACTTCGCCCCGTCTTACGTTCACCAACATGCGTGTTTATTGCCGCCAGCTTCAAAATTACTACACTAATTTATATTGATTAGTTTAGAATAAGATTGGCTCTGACGAGGCCCTACGAATCGAAATCTCGACTTGTCCTTTTACAATCTTTGTACAAGCACCAACTTTAACATAAAGTGATACAATTTCTGAATCATTCCGGATATAGGGACGATCTTACATTAAATTTATATACGAAACTAGCCATCTACTCTCAATTCTAAAATATTGTTGTTTTTTTTTCATTATGTTTACACGAATTCATCTAAATAACATAAAATCTCATTTTTACGGGGGGGATGGGGAGAGGGCGAAATTCAGCGAAGGACATCAATGTTCATATGTAAATAATAAATGGAAATCTGAAAAAAGTCAGTTTCATATAACAGAATTTGTTTATAGCAAAGGCGTAACACTTCGCGTGTTTCATTTAGTCAACAGTGATCTTATTTAAAATAAAATAAGGGAAGTAACTCTAAATTTAAATGTATTTTGATTCAAAGGGAGATTACTCGGACTCAATTTCGATAAGAAACGTTATAGTTTTTAAGAAGTTTAGCGTGTGTGTGTATAAGTGAGTGTGTATGTGTGTTTGGGTTAAACAACATGCATTACGTATCAAACAGAAAATTCTTACACTGATACTAAGTAAATGGATGCAAACACCGCATAACCTATTAGATCCCAAATTATCGTTTAACTATTTTAAAATAAAACCTTATAAAACCGCTTGTTTGTTTTTGGTGATATATATCGCGAATCTGTCGAAAGATGTTTCGGACCTGTCTTGCTTAGTTAAATAAATAGCAAATACAAAAACGTACTTGTTGAAATGCAGTCAATGTACGAACTATAATTAGATAAAATATAAAGAAAAACGTAAATAAAGCATCAAATAAAGAAAGTCTTTGAACAGAGAAATCTCAATGTGAACCTTGTTTTACGTATTTAAGAAAACGATGTTCTGTTTTGTAAGTTGGTTTTGGTCCAAGGTCGAGATTCAGAAATAGTTTATTAACCGATTTGCTATTTTGATTCTGCAACAGCAACTCTTTATTCTATCGGCAAACATTAAATACTAAAGATCTGGTATTTTATCATGAAACGTTTTTTAATGAATTGTGGGCAATTGATTAATGCACTTTATCGCTACAAAAGGTTACATATGCGTATATGTTTATATATTTGTATATAAGGTTAGATATGTGTATATGTTTATATATTTGTATGCAAAGTTAGATATGTGTATATGTTTATATATTTGTATGCAAAGTTAGATCTGTGCATATGTTTATATATTTGCATGTAAAGTATATGTTTATATATTTGCATGTAACGTTAGATATGTGTATATGTTTATATATTTGTATGCAAAGTTAGATATTTGTATATGTTTATATATCTGTATATAAAGTTAGATCTGTGTATATGTTTATACATTTGTATGTAAAGTTAGATCTGTGTATATGTTTATATATTTGTATGTAAAGTTAGATATGTGTATATGTTTATATATTTGTATGTAAAGTTAGATCTGTGTATATGTTTATATATTTGTATGTAAAGTTAGATATGTGTATATGTTTATATATTTGTATGTAAAGTTAGATATGTGTATATGTTATATATTTGTATGTAAAGTTAGATCCGTGTATATGTTGATATATTTGTATGTAAAGTTAGATCTGTGTATATGTTTATATATTTGTATGTAAAGTTAGATATGTGTATATGTTTATATATTTGTATGTAAAGTTAGATATGTGTATATGTTTATATATTTGTATGTAAAGTTAGATATGTGTATATGTTTATATATTTGTATGTAAAGTTAGATATGTGTATATGTTATATATTTGTATATAAGGTTAGATATGTGTATATGTTTATATATTTGTATATAAAGTTAGATATGTGAATATGTTTATATATTTGTATGTAAAGTTAGATATATGTATATGTTTATATATTTGTATGTAAAGTTAGATATGTGTATATGTTTATATATTTGTATATAAGGTTAGATATTTGAATATGTTTATATATTTGCTTGCGAAGTTAGATATGTGTATATGTTTATATATTTGTGTATAAGGTTAGATATGTATATATGTTTATATATTTGCATGTAAAGTTAGATATGTGAATAAAGTTATTTATATGTATATGCTTAAATATTTGTATATAAGGTTAGATATGTATATATGTTTATATACTTGTATGTAAAGTTAGATATGTGATTATGTTTATATGCTTGTATGCAAAGTTAGATATATGTATATGTTTATATATATTTATATGTATAGCATTCGTTGCTAAACTTATTCGCTATAATTTTTGGTGTATTTTTATTTATTTTGGGAAATGCAGATAACTCAGATGTTTGTGACATTTGCACAATATGTACTGGATATCAACTAATAAATATTAGCACAATTTTAGTTTTTTTGGTTGCATTTCACACAGTTTTAAAGTGGCATAATATGATCACAACATTCCATTTAAAAATTGGAGTTTTATAGATTTTCATTAAATTTGTTGCACATCCAGACGAGATAGATTTAGTAAAACTTCCTGCATTACAATTTCGACACAACGTAACTTAAGTAATCGTGTTAACTTGATGCTACAAGAGATATAGTAGTATTAATCTTTAATTAGAATCTTAGCAAGGGGACATAACTCTGGTGCAAAACGTAATTTTCTACTCGTTTATACTAACAGAAATCATAAAAAATAATTAATTTTAAGAGATTAAAATAATTTAAATTGTATTTTTCTGAAATGTTCAGTTTTAATCATATAATTTTGAGTCAACATTGCCTTTTTCCTAATTATAAGACGTTAATTACATTATTCATATTTTACACTTTTGATTCATCCGTAAATAAGCAATGCCTATGAACAGATTCGTAAAGTACATACAAAGTTTGACATCACCGATTCTATGGCGAGCAATGGAGGTCCCTACTAACCAATCTATAAAAATAAATATATGCATTCATTCAAAAAGAATACTTAACAATATTCATTTTAGTAATCATTCTCTTATATTACTGTGGACAACGCCGGGAAACTGGCCCTGTTAGTGTATATGAGTTTACGGAAACATATATTTGAAGGTATATAGTCCTTATAATATTATCTAAATTGTTCAAATAACAATTCAACGAAGTTATGCTTCCATTTTCAGAGCAAATATACTGGTTAGTTGCATTCCAACGTCAGAAGAAAAAATCGGCCCACAATAATATATATATATATATATATATATATATATATATATATATATGTACTAGCAGTTCAGCCTGGCTTTGTTCGAGCTCTATGTATTGTTCATAACTTTATTTATATATATATATATATATATATATATATATATATATATATATATATATATATATAAGTTTGACACATGTCCAGGAAACCTACATCTAAAATTTCAAGTGTATTGGCCCAAAATTGGCGGAGGAGTTTGATATGATTTTTCAAAGGTCAAATCGTGTACCTTTGACTCCTTTACAATCAAATTTCTGGCCGAAAACAAATTAGAAAGCTTTTTCCAAATCTCAATACCCTTCTGTCAAATCTCGAGTCTGCAGACTAAAAATTGACAGAGTAGTTTGGTAGGGAAATGTACACACACATATACACAAATAGACAGACAATTTCACACACACACACATACACACACACACATATATATATATGTGTGTGTGTGTGTGTTTGAATGTGAAAAAGGCAAATAAGGAAATGCGCAAATCCGTATGAAATAATAAAATTATGAATAATGGTCCATTAGAATAAGAATAGAAAGTATAAACAGACTTTTTTTTAGAATTTAGGGATTCTCACTGTATATGAACTGTTTAGATTGGTAGAATTCCCCATGTTAAGAATGGCTTTCGGAATAGACAACACCAACTTCCTCTTGGAATAGCCACTCCCAACATCCTCATGTAAAGAATGTATATCGGAGCAGAGCACCCCCTTTTAGTTGGGTGTGGTAGATAAATAAATTTCCCAAATTTAACCATCAAAATCGTAGGCAGCATACTCATCCGCTATTGATATGGTTGGTGACAGTCTCGATAGGAAAGAAGTGGATTTTTGTATCGTGCGTGCGAGTAAAAATCTGGCAGGCACTAAATTACAATGCAGAATACATGTGTTTCTATCTCTAGAAGCACTTGTCTGCACAAAATTTGAATGAGATTTTCGTAATTAGTATAAATGAAAACATAAAAGTGATCATTGTAACGAAAAAATGTGAAGGTAGACGTAATGTAAAAATTTAACCCCACACACACACAAAATGTTAACATGTGCGCGTGTAAAGAAATGTAACCATCAACCTTACTAGTAAATGGCAAAATCAAAAAACAAAACAATTTTAATTAAAATTGTTCTTTCCTATCGAACCACCATCACAATCGATTACTAACTTCTCCCCGAGAATGTTCCAGCTTTTACGATTGGCTTAAACCGGACATTCTTATATTTCAGAATGAAACGAATTCTTGCATTAGCGAACACATCTAAAATTTGACAAACATAACGTCGCCCATCAGAGGAGACACTAACGTTAAATCGAACATTTACCGACTACTAATCATTCAGAAACAGATATTGTTAACCTCATATAATGCCACAGACATTCACAGGTAAAAACTTGCATAAATACGGTCCGATTTTCTTACATCGATTATCTAAACTTCTGTTGCTTTTGCAGGACACACTAGTAAGTGCTAAAAAGAATAAAAACTATTAACCGCTCAATAATAATTATTAATAATTGCAAGCATATACGGAGAAGCCTGTGTGTGTATATGAAATATTTTGATTTGCGCAAGTTTGTTCCATGAAATAATGCTATCAGTAGTTAACTGTCTGTTTATGAGCGGTTAATAGTTTTTATATGAAACATGTTTTACGTAGTTTACTTGCCATAAGTATATTTTATATGTATACACTTATCTAGGCTCGCGCGCCCATGTGCATGAGAGCAAATGCCTGAATACCAACAGCCTCAAGCTGTTGTCTTTAATCGATCCTTTCAGGGCACAACCACCCGTGATTGACAGTATTAGGCTAAATGAGGAAACTTAAGTAGATGATCGATATCCTTAGATGTACAAGTGATCGATTTTATAAACGGTATTGCGTATTATATCAATAAGTTATATGTAACAGATGCGTAGACAATTTTGTAATATCGATGAGGCGGCGAGGGGAGGAGCATATGAAATAAGGAGCCAGGACACTTACCAAATATTTGCTCATAAAATATAAATAAATTTTAGGCAACTTTAATGCGTTTTTTTTTTTTAAATTTATAAAAGATTTCTAACACGAACTTTTACTTTACTATATCGTATATTTGCAGTATAATCACGTTTGTAACAGAGCGCTTATGGACGCACGTGAAAAAATATTAGCAGCCGTAGCCGTTAAAGCACGTATGCAAATTAGCAAGTGTGCGCAAGCTTGGGTCACAAGAAAAGCGGAGAAAAATACAGCACATCGTCAAGCAAAGAAAGTGATCGGACGTTTCTTTTTTACTCGTGTGCGGTGAGAGAAGGAATACACCACGTAGCGAGAAGCAAAAAGAAAAATGCGCGATGAGTGAGATGGATGTGTGACAAAAGACTTTTAAGCTGGTGTCGAAACGGCAAGGTTTTGTTAATCTTATGGCAGACGAAACGAACAATGAAATAAAAACACAAGAAGCAGGTATTGTTTGGAAAGTAACGGAAATAAACGCCTTTTGTTAAAACCGAAAAAAAAAATAGAGTCGAATTTTTGTTTCTTTCCTTTTTATTTATTTGTATTTTTATGGTGGTGTCAGACAGCGAATACGTTCGAGAGGTTTTGATTGTAACTCAAAGTTAAAAGGTAACGACTATGTTACACGTTGAAACGTCGATTCTCGTTAGTTAAGCATCGGCGTCTAGTCATTATCAGGTAGGTGACTATTTTAAAGATCGGGGTGTTGCATGTGGGCGAACAGGAAGAATTTCTTGCAAAAACTAACGTTGTCAAAGATTATTTCTTTTAACAACTACATAAAACACCTTCTCAACCACCGATTATCATGACAAATAACATCCTACCTAAGAGTCAATCCTTCAAACTTCTTGGCGTAACAGTCATTGCCAAGCTTGCTGCAAAGAATGTAGGCACCCTCTACTAGGTTACTTACTAATTACTAGGGCTTGGACAACAGCATATTCTTTTCATTGTTTTGACTCTTGAGTGTGTATCCGTTGATATCTTATATGCTTTTATATAAAGTGATGTGGTTCTCGATTGATTAACTGTGTCGGATATATACTAGAGAGTCAAAACAATGATAAGAATATTCTGTTGTCATAGCCTTACTAATTACTCACACCAGAGAGCATCCTGTATGCTCACAAAGCCACCATCTTGGCTGGTGCATCTACCACTAGTCTCTCACTCTTAAACAGGGTGCAAAAAAAAGTCTCAAATAGATCTCGCACTATCAACAAATCTCCAATCTCAGTCACATCGCCACAATGATACATCCCTGTGCTTGTTTTACAAGTACTTTAATAGAATGTGCTCCGATGAACTTGTAGCACTTGTGCCTTCTCGACGTACATACGTCTGACTAACCCAACAAGTAGTAAAACCACCTCTTCACTGTTGAGGTCCGTAGATAACGCAAAGACTTCTATTCTAATAGTTTTTCCCCCGATTGCTAGATTTTGAAATTCCCTCCCTGTTTCCTGCTTCCCTGACTGTATTAACATGCAGAGATGTAAATGAAATGTGAACAGCTATCTCATTGCTAAACTCCCCATAGTTCCCTGATAAACACGATCCAGATAGTAGACCATATCATCTAAGTGGCAATATCCTTGTTTGAGCTAAAATAATTAAAAACTTATCTGACCAACTTACTACAGATTTCGATTAGATTTTCATTAGAAATGTCTTTGATATTTCCCGTGTTATTCTTCACATATTTTAGCAATGACTACAAGAATTTCATAAACATTATCCGGGTATGAATGCTGACCTCTGTATATTCCTCCTCCAAACCTATCTGTTATTTTCAAGTTATAAGATAAACAGAAGAAAAAAATGTCTTCTTTGTCGGCAGCAACGAATGTAGGCCTTTAAGATTTCTGTACAAAAGAATAAAAGTACACAACTGGAGGATCGTAAAATTTTATTCGAGACAAAAAATTATATAGGGATTTGTTTTAATTTGTGTTGAGAGAGAGAGAGAGAGAGAGAGAGAGAGAGAGAGAGAGAGGGAGTAGATTGAGAGAGGCAGAGAGAGAGAGAGAGAGAGAGAGAGAGAGAGAGAGAGAGAGAGAGAGAGAGGGAGGGAATATTGAGAGAGAAAGAGAGGAAGAGAAGATTGAAAGAGGCGGAATATTGAGAAACAGAGAAGTAAAATTGCGGGAGAGAAGGGGAATTAGGAGAGAGAGAGAGAGAGAGAGAGAGAGAGAGAGAGAGAGAGAGAGAGAGAGAGAGAGAGAGAGAGAGAGAAGGGGATTGAGAAAGAACAAGGAGGGGAGATTGACAGAGAGGGAGGAGATTGAGCGAGAGAAAGGGGCTGAGTGAGAGAGAGAGAGAGAAAGATCGACACAGAGAAAAGGTGTGGGCTAGTGAGAGAGAGAGAGAGAGAGAGAGAGAGAGAGAGAGAGAGAGTGGATTGAGAAAGAGCGAGAAGGGGAAATTGACAGAGAGGGGGGGAGATTGATAGAGAGAAATGGGCTGAGTGAGAGAGAGAGAGAAAGCCTGATAGAGAGAGAGAGAGAGAGAGAGAGAGAGAGAGAGAGAGTGGGAAAATTGACATAGAAAGAGAGAAGGAGATTGAAATAGGAAAAGAGAGAAGAAGAGAGTTGGTGGGAGTGAAAAAATTTGGGTGAGGAAGGGTGAGAGGAGAGAACACATATACTACAGATTCCATTAAACGGTGGCTCCTTTTCTTTATCTATGAGTTGCTTCTATCGCCAGAAAGAACACGAGGGAATCGGACCTCACAAGATGATTTTTTTAGAGTTCGGGTCTTTGTATGTCACATTGTTAAATTAGTCAATCCGCTATCGAAACTCGTATCACGTGATCATAAATAACTAATACTTTTAATTACCAAATCGCACTCAACGCATATTACTGCCACTTACTGTGTGATACATCAGGATGCGATTTATTTACGCTTATCCATTAAGAGTCGATTTATTTGTGTGGCTTAAGTTTTTTTTATAAGAATCGCTTAAACGCTACTATTTGTAGTTTGTACTTTAGTTTTCTAAAAGCTAAGTTAAGATATGTCAACGTCTGTTTGGGGAGTTGTGACGGATTTATCATCGCGCAGCCTTCAATATTAATTAAACTTAAAACCCCTCGCGTAATACCCTCACCGTGTGCTAGACACGTTTCAGTTTTTATAAAAAATGCTGACGTAATCTGATTAACCAACTTTCTGATTAATACGAAATTAAATTTTGTTCTTCACGGACTTGTTGGGGTTAATTAGAGATCGGCTTGAATAACATTTTTGAATGCTATCCAAATTATAGCCTCGAGTTTTCTAATAATATTTCGGCTAATTAATCACTTAAGCTAATTACGGAAATACTGTAGGATATCTTGCGAAAAAAAAGGAAAATATGAAAAACTAAAATAGGGGAAAATGGACAAAAAAAAAAGAAAACAAAACAAAACAAAAACAGAAAACAAACACAAAAAAGAAAAGAACAAAAAAGAATAGAAAGATAAAGAAAAATAACAAGGGGAAAAAAGGAATTATAAATAAAAAGGAGTAAAAAAGAAAAAAAAATGAAAATAATTTAAAATATTAAAACAAATAAAAAAGGAATTGAATGCCAAAAGTCTTTTCTTTTTCTAACCAATCACCAACAGTTTAGAAACACACAAGTTCCTGTTGTATACTTTTACGGCACGTCAACCATCGTTCGGTCATTTTATGCCAAAGTCGTACATGTTTTTATATAAGATTAATTTTTAGATTAATTTAGAAGTTGAAGTAATCCTGAGTACATATCGCAACTATTTTTTCAAAAAATGGTCACTCATTTTAGTATTGCCTAGGCCTCTTGTCGCTTAACGTTAGTGATCTAACTGGAAATTGGTGTCAAAATGACTTTAGCGTCATCTTTTATATAGCATATAATATCTGCATTCTTCTTGTTCATATAAAGGTAACACTTTTATCAAGTGGAGAGGATGATGTAAACCGATGATGATGATGATGATGATGATGATGATGCGTTATGCTTCTTTCTAAAAATACTTATTCCGACTAGGAAAGTTTTTAGAGTGGATGCTTCCGTATACTCACAATTAAGTAATCTGTCACGAGTTATTTCCATTGGCCATGCTTAATTTGGTTTAATTTTGGTGACTATAGTCATTTCCTTTATTTTAACATATAATAGTTACACTGTTTGATGCAAGATCAATTTTCTTATCTGATGGTAAGGTGCCAATTCAGAATCTATTTCACCTAATACTTATCATTGCCATTTTTGGTTTTTACCTTGAATTAGTATTTTTAAGCCTCTTTACATCAAGTGACTTCATGGCTTGTCTGGAGCGATTTTCATAAAAATCCCTAAATGTTGTAAGATCACAAAGTTCTTAGAAAATTTAGAAGCGTTTGGACATGATATACAAATGTTAATACTTGTTTTTGTTGCTGTTGAGTTTTACGGCATATCAAACATCGCTAGATCATTTTATACCGAATTTATACATGTTCTTGTATATGCTTGATTGGGAGATTGTTTTTGGACGAGAGTTCTGTTTTAAAGAGCACCTGTTCGTAATTTAAAAATTGTCACTCATTTAGTGCCGCCCAGGTTCAATCTCGCTTAACTTCGGGAAACACATTTTAGAACAAATCTTTTATTTTTATATACTTTGAAGGCATTTGTCATCCTCAGTAGCCATTAAAAACAAAAAACGCAGGCTCGAATAAGCAAGAATACGGTGAACTTTTAGCGATCATAGATTTTTTTTTATCAGAACGAAACCGCATTTACTCAAGTGGCCACTTCTGTCCAATTATGAAACACGTCGAAACATGGAAGACACGTTTGGCTTTGTACAAGGTCACGAATAAAGAATTCCACTTCTGAACACGTTTAATATTCTGATCGCATTTATTTGTGGCAAATGATGATTCTATTAAGTTCTTAGATTCAATAGGCGAACCATAAATATACTGGAAATTGGAAAGGATTGCTCAAGAGGACGATAACATAAATCCACGAAATTGTTATATTCGTTTTCAGCATCGGACAGATTTTTTGTTTGTAATATTAATATATTTTGGGATCAACAAAATTAATCAGAGGTTGGCGATATTTATAGCGATCATTTACGTCAACGTTGCTGTAGAATGTTACACGTGATCATATATATATATATATATATATATATATATATATATCCCTTATAATATTGTGCAAATTGTTTCACATAATGTTTCTGACTTCACAGAAAAAAGTACTAATTATTGCATTCCAATGACCAAAAAAAGACAGTCCACACACACACACACACACACACACACACACACACACACACACACACACACACACACACACACACACACACACACATGCTATTTTATACTTTTTTGGAATTAATGCGCCTGATTTTATTAATAAATGATAATCTCGGAAGAGCAGCTTATAAAACAAGAAACGGATTTATTCTTTGGTCATTGAGATGCAACTAACTAGTATATATATATATATATATATATATATATATATATATATATATATATATATATATATATAGAATGTGCCCATAAGTCACTTTACATTTTAAAAATTAAATAACTTTTTTCTATTAATATATTTTAATTTCTCTTATAAATTAGAATTTTTAGACATTTTTGATATGCATAAGTTTACAACAGAACAACGAGTGAAGATAATGGAATTTTACTTTGAAAATGGACGGTCAATTTTTGCGACGCAATATCTTATTTGCGCCATTTCATCAATTCTGCAAATATGGAGGACATTTCGAGTTTTGATCTTCCTTCAATAAAGCGATAATTAAATAAATTCAAAGCTTTAAATGTCAACGTCAGTGGTTTTAATAAAGAGGGCCAACAAAACTTGCTTAACTGTATTAATTGTTAGGGACGTTACGCTGATGAGGATTAAGTTATTAGTGTGAACACTGAGTTCATGATAACCCAGATATGTCAAACAGATCATTTTCAGGATTGAATAAAAGACTGGTGTTGTGAACTTGTGGAAGGTGGCTGAGATCAAACGCCATAAACAAAAAAGAGATAAAGAAAAATGATGTCAACTTTTCGAGCAGAGAGAAATACTAAGATTTACAAATCAGTCTCTTTATGGAAGCTAAGCGAAGGAGACACTGCCAATAATGGAAGAAACGTGTACTATTAGTAATGGTAATTACTACTTGGAAATGTTGATGTTGTTGTGAGGTGTGAACTTGATTATTCGCTATAAATTAGCGCTTTTGGTGAGTTGGATGGTGAGTATCCGTCCAGGGCTAATATCATGCCAGGTATTACTAAATATGTTATAACTTACACTAGATGTCTAGTAATACTTTTGATACAAGTTGAAAATTTTTAAGGTCAATTGGACAAAAAAGAAAGGGTATAAAAATTTCATAGTTATTTGTGAAGACAAAAAGTGAATAGTTTACCTGGTAATTCTCGAGGGAAACCGCACATTGGCAACGAGATTGTTAATGCAAACAATCCACTCATTAGAAATCCGATCCACCAAGCACCTACAAATTTGGCATCACCTGATTTCATCCCAATCCTAAAAAAGTAAAAGAAAGAAAGAAAAAAGTTAACCCTTTACCGTTAGAATTTTTTTCATGCAATAAATACATTTTTTTTAATTCATGAAACCCAAACTTACGGAAGTTAGCACGCAACTGACGCACCAACATAAAAAAAAAACACTCATTCACTTGTTGAACCATGCATAGACCTGTACTTTGAAGACCAGTTGGGATGACAAGCCATAAACGTAAGAAATATTTCCTTTTTGAACGGCAACTTGAAAGTGTAATTTGGCGGTAAAGGGTTAACCGATTAATATAAAAAAATTAAACAAATTTGTGTTCGGAATTTGTTGTTTACAAATTTAGCTGCCCAATAAGAGAGTGTATATCCAATATTAGTAGCTACGTTGGTTCAACAACTAACACATTGTCGCGAAGATTGACTCTCCACCTCTCTGACTCTAGCTACATATCACAACATTTGAAGGGACATGGCTGCCAACATTCGGAATTTCGAAGAATTATGTAGAAAATACAAGAGTATTGCAGAGTGAGAGAAATGTAAATAGGCTAAGAATACTCGAAGCATTGTACATTAAAACAAAGAAGCCTCAAATAAATAATATTAATTATGAGTGCAGCCGGAACATTTTGAAATGTTTGGGATAAATGTTTAATAATGTATGTATGTGTTTGTATATATAAATGTGTTTAATATATGCAAAAACAAAAAAAAAGCCCATTTAACTAGTAACAAATTACCACGTGACTAGGAAAATATATATATAAGTAAATTAAAAAAGAATCCCTACATTTATTTCTACAATATGCCTGAGGATGATAGAAGTACTTCTGTCGAAAGCGCTCGCGATTATGGATCCAACATATGCAATTTCGAGAAAAACACAAAAAGGACTATTCGGAGATTGGAGAAGATAAAAAAGAAAATTGTAAAACAGAATAATTCCGTGCTATTCAATAATATTTGTCTATATATATATATATATATATATATATATATATATATATATATATATATATATATATATATATATACTAGTTAGAAAAGCATTTCATCCAAGGCATGAAAATTGTTAAACAAAATGTTTTTACTATACAATAGACTTTAAAAATAAAGGTACAAGATTCAAGAAAAAAAATCATTGGAAATTTTATATCTATATCATTAATTGCTAGATGAAAGATAATGTTTTTTAAATTGCAACAAAATGTACATTACATAAAATAATTCCAAGGTAATTTTTTGATTCAATTTAAATTAAATTTTTATACCTGACTTTGTAAAATTTATAAAAGTGCACTTTGAAGATAAATAAATTTCAAATTGAAACTTGTACCTTTATTTTTAAAGCCTATAGTAAAAACATTTTGTTTAACAATTTTCATACCTTGGATGAAATGCTTTTCTAACTTGTATCTTATCTTTTTAAGATTATATCTTAAAACTCTCCTTCTCTCTATTTCAGTTTGTATTTCTCCTCACACCACGACCCATTTTTGCAACTGCCTCTTTGTATTATTACAGGTCTGAATATTCTCTCTGTTTCAGTTTGTATTTCTCCTCAAACCACAACTCATTTTTTTCAACCCCCTCTTTGTAATACAGGTCTGAATAATGAGAAAATCAGAATTTTTTTTAACAAAAACTTAAAAATAACTTTTGCATATTAAATTTTTTAAACTTCTTTCAGAATAGAAAATCTTTAAAATTTAATATGGAACATATTTCATATAGGTGTCATTAACAAATATTCAGTACATAACGAGAAAAATAGAGATGAAAATTCCAAAAGGACTGTAGAACTGGTTACGCTCAATAGTAGTCCTCGCCAGCGAAAGTCTTTCTTATTGTTATTCTATTATTATTATTATTATTATTATTATTATTATTATTATTATTATTATTATTATTTAAAACATTTTGTGTCCTGCTCTTTCGCGCGAGGAATAATATATATATATATATATATATATATATATATATATATATATATATATATATATATATATATATAGTAGAACATTCCAAACCAGATGTATTTAATTTACACTCATGATATTTTATTCATATATATTGTTTGTGAAGTATTTCTAACACATATTTCATTAGCGGTTGCCCATCAAACAACTCACCAGGGACATATGCATAATCATCAGAATTTTTTTTTTCTATTCTTCGAATGAAAAAGGAGTTGATAATAAAAAGAAATGAGTTATACGATTCGTATTTCAAGTTCATAGAAACATAAGAAAAGAAATACTCAATTAATACAATATTTATAGGCCCCCCCTCCCCTCCCAAACTGACTTCAATGAAATCCATTTTATGCCGCCATGTTTGATTATTGAAAAATGTAACACGTAAATTTCTAAGCTTTCGTATTTAGCTTCAAATTCCCAAAAAGCCTCATGAGATACGATTTCTAAAATATTTATAACTAGCAGGAAGACCCAACGTTAACAGGGATTGAACGAGGATAAAATATATTCCACCTTCTTATACTTTTATTATCATTGAAATCGGCGAAAATCAAATCGATTGAATATCTTATTAAGTCGGACTCATCGTGTTATCGAGAGAAAGCTTCACTTGCCTCCCCTGATTTGACCCGCAATACACTGTAGAGAGCCTATTGTTGATTTTATACAATTATTTTTTATATATAATGGCTTGAATTAAAGTTTAAAATGCAAAAGTCAAGTATCATGCTTCAATTGTACTCTAAAAAGAAATATTCATTTCGAAAGAACCTACTGCTGGTTTAATTCGCCGGGCCTTTCTGCTTGTGTGGCGATAAAACTTATCGAATGCAACTGTAATGTTCGGCTGTATAAGGTGCAAACTTTGGTCAACATCGAACTTCCTTCTTTTAGCGGATCTTTTCGATTACCGATTGTCGATACATTTATCGTCGGCATTCCGATATTAAAAAAAAAAATCGACCGAACTGTTTTGGAGTCCATAGGAAACCCTCCCTTCCTTTTACACATACAGAAAAGGTGCCTATAACAGATACAGACCATCTTCACATGATCTTTAAAAAGTGTTTTCAAACCTACTTATTCTTAACATAAGGAAGCTATCACTTGAACGATTAACGCATGCATATTCGTGAAACAGCTGACAAATAAAAATCAGGTGACATCCCACGTACCAATATTTCAATTTTTCCCTCCTTAGAAGCTTCTTTTTTCTGGATAAAAACCGATAAAAAATTTTTTTCCACATGTCAGAATGCCCTACATATCAAATTTCAAGTCTGTACATTAAAAAATCGTTGAGTATATAGGTTGAGAATTGTCCCCTTTTCACACACACATTCTCACTTTTATAGATATGTAGATAACAGATACACATAGGCGATTCAGAATTGGAATCAGACGTTTAAGTCATTCCTTGGAGAGAGAAAAAAAGGAACCAGAATTTCTTAAAGGGTCGAATGCATGAACACTTACTATTAGTATAGAGGGTCGAAAGAATAGCGGTAGAAGCTTACTGTACAGAGGGAGGGAGGGTGAATGGTTTCAATAGCGAATTCCGTTTAAGTAAATATATGTCAGCAAGTAAAGAAAGTTCTACTGACCGTGAAGAATACAAACTTGGCATGTCGGCATTAATGAGAGAGAGAGAGAGAGAGAGAGAGAGAGAGAGAGAGAGAGAGAGAGATGATGGGGTGGGGGATGGAATAGAATATTAAGGAATGGCTACTGTTTTCCGCCAGTTTCTTTTTACTCCTTTTTTCCAGGGTATGACATATTTCAATATGGCACTTTTTGTCATGGTTTTAAATTCCGAGTTTTCAACTCAAGTTGACCCTTATTTATACGCATATGAGACACATGCGATAGAGTTTTAGGATCCAGGAACATGAAATTTGATATAAATGATATCAAACTCATGCGGGTAACAGTAGTAATAAAATAATTCATCTCATATATATATATATATATATATATATATATATATATATATATATATATATATATATATATCCGATGAGGATCGCAAATCGATAAAAAAAATCTGATTAAAACAGTAGGCACTACCAAAAGTCACCACAGAATTACCCCCCTATATGTAACACGATGTAACCTTATTATAAATGAATATTAGCAATATAACTTTTGTACCATTTAAAAGAAGAAGGGCAAAATAAATTAGTAATAATTAAAAAAAAATTTTTTTCATCGAACGAAAATAATGAAATTGCGAGACGAAAATCGTGTTTACATAATTGGCGCTTTAAAATAACGTTCCCATGTAGTAAGCATTTCGACCGTGAAAACATACCCGTGTTTAATAAATCTAGAAAAAATCAACTAATGGTTAGATTTTCGTGAACTTTTCGATACTTATCCATTTTAGAATGAAGTTACGTATAAAATGCAGTTTTCGTAAAATATATGAAGGGAAATATTTTTTAGTGCGTGTCCCCCCCATTTATTTTTTCGAAATTTGGACAAAATATATTTAAATCTATCGAAATTTCTATTTATTATGAAACATAAGAGTTCAAATAAGTAAAACATATTTATTTTTAAAAAATTTAAATGCACATATTGAACAAAAAATTACCTTGAAGTTGCAATTAAAAAAATGATATAAATTTAATATTATAGTATATATTTCTTTTAAATAGCGTTTTTTCGAGTTAATATATACTATAATCAGTTGAAAACTTCTTAAAAATTAATTATTTTTTAAAAGATTAAAACGATTAAAATTCCATTATTTCAAAATGTTCAGTTAAAGCATAGATTTTTAATTAATTGTGTCTAAATATTTTTTTAGATATTAAGTTTTAATATAAACATGACTCTTGTCAGCTATTTTATCGCCAGATTAAAAAACAATTTGAAAATATTATTGCACATTTTGTAGCCCCCCCCTCATATTTCCTAGTCTCTTTTTACCGAACAAAATATGGAACTTCGTAGGTAACAAAATTAACATTCAGTAAAACCGTATTTCATATTTAATATACAAATATTTATTATATTATTAATCGTTAAACTGTGTAAATCTTAAAACCTAACAAAATTATAACAAAGATTAATTAGTAATTGCAGTTTGAAGAAGATAAATAAAGGTTTTAAAAATCATTAAGTCGCTCCTGCTTTTCCATAGTTCGTATAGTTAACACAAATCTGACGTCACGGAAACATGCGGTCCAATCTTCACAATCGTTTGGCAGTCCCTATAAAACAGGAACAGTCCGATTTAGAATAAATTTTGCACAATTACACAGACTAACATGCTAAGTGCATTTGAGAAGTTTTATCACCGCGCAGGCACATCGGTAGGAGACGCGGCTGAGGCGCTAAATGTTTTGGTTTCGATTCTAGCTTAAAAAAACTTTTCAAATCACTTATATATATATATATATATATATATATATATATATATATATATATATATATATATATATATATATTAGGTACAATATAATATTCAATAGAGAATTGCTTCTGCAATAATAAATACGAAATCTGCATGAATTAAAATATGTTTAAGGGTATTTTACGTCCCGTTAAAGTCGGGCGCCTCCCGTTAGGAAGCTCTATTTTTGAACTCATATGTATGCGTGTTAGTGTGTGATGAGGTGGTAGTTATATGACAAAAACTACTGCATCAT
Source organism: Euprymna scolopes (assembly GCF_053919585.1). NCBI lineage: Eukaryota > Metazoa > Mollusca > Cephalopoda > Sepiida > Sepiolidae > Euprymna > Euprymna scolopes. The sequence continues at coordinate 20,445,429 of NC_136488.1, forward strand.
CAAAAAATAAATAAATAAATAAATAAAATAAAAATAAATAAATAAATAAAATAAAATAAATAAATAAATAAAATAAAAATAAATAAAATAAATAAATAAAAAATAACACCAACACTCAGTGTTAATTAAAAATAATTAAAACGAATAAGATTTTATAATTTTTACCAGAGATTTTTTCTTTCTTGAAAACACTATTTCTCAATGCATCATCAAACATCAAAGCCGAACATGTTTGTGAATTTTTGAGATAAGGATTGATTATAAATATTATTTGTATGATGCGGACTACTGTTTTCATCTTGACTTTTATTACCACAACGTTTCGGTCAATGTAGCCTCCGACCTTCTTCAGGTGTATCTTGTCGAACTTCGGAATTCGGAATTTTTCTGTCGAATTCAGAAATCGTTCTGTCAAACTCGAATTTCTAACGGAACCCTTTCATCCAAAGGGGCAGCACGTTCTTGTTCTGTCAGCCATAACTGGGTTGAATTTTTTTTTTTTACAAAGATGTCACCACTTATCAAAGCCTGGAGGCCACTCGAGGATAAGCGTTAATGAATGTACATAGTAATCGTTAGAAGTGTAAATTTGGTAAATTGGATTACTTAAGGGGAACGGTTAATCAAGAACTTGTTTACGTTAGACTTGAAGACGACCATATTGTAGTCAGCTGGAGAGCCGGCAAACGGAAGAGCGTTCCACAGGAGAGCAGTTCTAAGTAATTCGCAATGGAATTTTTGTTTCGCCCGTGGATAATGTACTTAGTAAAATTCAGTTATAAATTACACTCTTCTGGAGGTTGAAGGACCAATCTTCAGTGCGGGCGACACTCAGAATATAATTGCGTATTACTGTTCACAGCTATGTTATTTTGTTCAAGTTTTGGATAATGTTTACTCACGTCATTAGATTATTTCTATTATAGCTTGTGCAGTTCTTGGCGTTATGAGAAAGCATCGTTCATGTAACGAGTTTTTTCTTTTATTTCCAAAGTTTGCTTATTTCCTAATTGCTACTCTGTCGCCAGAGAACGATGTTAGTCGTATAGTTGCCGGCTTTTCGTAACATGATACAAGCAGAATATTGGCGTCGCTACCAGTGTCAGGTTTCATTGAAACTTTACCCTTTTAATATCAATTTTACAGCACAGCGCGTGTCACCAGCGTAGGTCATAAGTGTTTCTTCCAACCTATCCACCAGAAAACATTCGTAGAGAAAAATGTCTGTTACTCTCAATCTGTACCCAAAACCAAATGCAAATTCCATAAACAAAGTTTCTTCCTTAGAGCTGCTCGCCTGCGGAAATTTATACCGCGGGAATCTTTCCATTTAACTACAGCCTCGTAACTTTCCAGACCAATGTAAACGGGATTTTGTTGAGCCGCCCTAATAATTCTATCCAATTTCCACTACTACCAATCAGCACGGTGTTTTACATCGACTACCTTACACTCATTAACCCTTATACTCGAGTGACTTTCAGACCTTGATAAGAGAGGTATCCATTGTAAACAAAAAACATCATAGTTTGGTCGCATATATGGGGACTCGTTAATATACTAGACATGATGCCCGGAAAACTCGTCCCGGGAAAACTCGTACCCGGAAAAATCCCCCCTTTTTGCTAGGTAGGAAAACTGGTCCCTTATTGAATAAATATCGATTGAAAACACATTTTATTACCGTTCTTGAAGGAGATATTGTTTTTAAAAGAGACTATGCATCCCCATAATATTTTTAAAAATTATTTTTAACTCTTGCTTAAAAAAAAAAATTTGATCACGGAGTGAAGATACGAAAAACGAAACCAAATATTTATTAAAAAAATACTCTAGTTTTAACACTTTTTGTGTCATTACGAAACAAAAATAAAGAAAGAAAACACGTGTATTCAAAGAAAGCGATTTTTTATTTAGAAGAATTAATTCAGTTTAAATAATTCTTGTGTTATTAAAAAACAACAAAAAAGAAAACACGGTCTTATGTGATTTTTGTACCGCGCTGAAATAATAACGTTATTATTTCGAAAGCCATTCTTAACATGAGAAGGGGAGGGTATCGCTTAAAAGTAATTTCGGGGGCACTTGTGCAGTACTTAAAAATATACAAATTTATTTTCTTTTGGAGGTAGGGGAGGCTTGTTTTAAAACTATATCTACCTCAGTATTTTCTTTAATTTTCGGACAATTTTTTGTTAAAAATTATTTATTAAGTAATTTCGAGTGCGATATTACTTGTTATTTCTTTTTAATTAAATAAACGCTTTAAAATAAGTTTAAATACCAAAAACTTACAAAGCTAGGTAGAAAACGAAAACTTAGAAAAATCAATTTAATTTTTTTAAAACAATAAACATGTAAAAATATTTAAAAAAATATTATGGGATGAGCATTATTACCTAAAAATATACATTTTTTTTCTTTTGGAGGGAGGGGGGGGCTCTCGTTTTAAAACTATATCTACCTTAATACTTAATATTTTCTTTAATTTTTTATTTTTGAGAAATTATCCTCCTAAGACGTGGTCCTCTTATGGCGGACATTTTTTGTTCATAAGTAACACTCGACATTACTTTTTTTTTAAAAACTAAATAAACTCTTTAAAATAAGTTGAAAGACCAAAAACTTTCAAAGCTAGGTAGAAAACGAAAACTTAGAAAAATTAATTTAATTATTTTAAAACAACAGTGAACAAGTAAAAATATTTTTAAAAAATATCATGGGATGTGTATTCTCTTTTAAAGACAATATCTTCTTCAAGAACGGTCATAAAATGTGTTTTCAATCGATATTTATTCAATAAGGGACCAGTTTTCCTACCTAGCAAAAGGGGGCGAGTTTTCCGGGGTCGAGTTTTCCGGGGTCGAGTTTTCCGGGTACGAGTTTTCCGGAGACGAGTTTTCCGAAGACGAGTTTTCCTAAATTCACTAGACATACCTGTTTCAATAACATTTTCGAAACTTCTGTCCCTTAGGTGGGAATTTCCTGTTCATCTATTAATGACCTCATCTTTGGCATCTGTTTCATCTTGTCCATGCTGATTCTTCACATCTGGCCCGATGCAACACATTGAAAAAGATGAACTCTGCAATAAAGTGTACTTCATGGTGCCTTTTTAATTTTAATTTTTGGCGCGATGCAAGTGAGGAGTTCTATTAAAACTTATAAGATTATCACAAAGACGATGACTATTATACATTTCACACAATAATTCATTAAAAACATGTTTGTTGTCACTGTTTATATGTTCGTATGGATTAGAGAATTTTTCTGAATTCATTTAAAGAGGGCGGACAAGTCTGGATAGTTGTCTGACTTGCTATTTGCATACTCGCTTCCTCTCACCAATTGAACATACATCAGGCATATATATATATATATATATATATATATATATATATATATATATATATATAGAGAGAGAGAGAGAGAGAGAGAGAGAGAGATTGAATCTAGCGAGAGTGGAAATTAGCCTAGTGGTAGAGATTTACGCTTCTTTTCATGGGGTACCGATTCGAATCTCGCTAGATTCAGCCATTTTAATGAGTGGTAGACGACGAAACACGTGTTAGTCGATAATTATATTTTAAAAAATAATACATATGCCGCTCCCCATTTGGGAGTATCAAATTATTCCCGACTCGCATTTAGGTAAAAATGCACTTTCATATAATTCATTCAAAAAAATTATCGCAAAAACAAAAACAAATGACATTTATTCGGAAGAGATTTATTTGCTTCATGCACTGTATTGGTTTATTATAGACATTCCTATGTAATACAAAAAGCCAAGAAAGAAAAAATCTGTTCACGCCGACGATAACATCACATACGAATAGATAGCGGTGTTAACCCAGACGGGTTGAACCGACTTCACTCGAAAGAGAAAGTGTCTATGGAATATAAAATTTACAAGTTGTCTAAGTTGTATGTATATCCTGGTCAGGCAAGACGATTGAAAGAAGATAAAGAAACAAAAAGGAAAGAAATTGAAAGTATAAAAATGATTATTTTTTTTACATCACAATATTTCTTTATTCAATGTTTATAAATGAAGTGGAGATGAAAAATAAATAAAAAAGTTATTAGAGAAATTTTTTTTAAATGATTAAACAGATTTTCCGGTCTCTGTATTTCTTTCTCGTCCACGGTCAGAAATGTGACACAAGGGTCGGAAGGTGGGATTGACAAAGTTAGCGCTCCCGAGGAGAAGCACTCTGACTCGCAAAAAGTGCCTAGACAGCATCATTAGCATTCTCTAGTAAGGAGGCCTCAGGCGATTACCAATAAATTAACCTATTTTACAAGAAGGAGGACTAATCGTGGGAGGGTGTATCGCCTAGAACTGTACAGGAATGCGTCATTCCGCAATCGACATGGAAAATGTCATAAGAAGAATAGTATAGACTCTGTTTATTTTTGATGCCGAGGGGAGCCAATCCCCTCTCGGCTTCCGTTCTCTATTCATATTTATATAAATTTCACCAACACATTTGACATTAAACAAAATCATTATCTTTTCCATTTTCTAAAGTTTGTCCCTTTTTATCCAACCATTTAAAAAAATACGAAGTAATCTATTTATATACAGAGAATTTTGTACGACTAATATATATATATATATATATATATATATATATATATATATATATATATATATAAATATAAATTCGTATTCCTGTTTGTTTGTTTTTTTGCTCACAAAAGGTTCGCTACTTTACTTTTTCATTTATTTCTATATATAGTATGGTTCTTGCAAAATATACAATTAAGAGGCTACCTCATTTGCATATGTCATTAAGGAAAATCGATTTTGCTAAATAGCGGTATGTTAATTAATATTTCTAGCGAAAGAATTGTTTTAAGTGTCCTATTTCAAATTGTTATTTAATAAACTTTAAATAAAAATTTAGTTGATAATATATTTAATTTAATTTATTTGGAATTCTTTCCGACATCGACTTTTTTTAAAGGCGTACCGTTATGCCCCCCTAGAAACTTGGAAACATAAGATTAAACTCTTCATCAAATAAAATAATTTTGTAATCTCAATAAGCTTGAAAAAAATAATTCGGTGTAGACAGAAAAATGTCTGTTTTTTTAAATATTCAAACAAAAGAAATCACTCACGAATAAACTGAAAAAAATTCATTTGTTTGTTTTTAATATTCTTAAAACGGCTATACAGAAACTTTGACCGCTTCGAATTCAAACTTCAGGCACACTTTTAAAACAAAAAAGCCCCCCCCCCCGCCACTCAAAAAAAGCAAATCGAAAATGTCCTTTATTTACGAAAAAAAAAAAAAAACAGTGAAAAAAGTGTCTTTACAAAAAATAAAAAATAAACAACGCATAATACGCACGCGTTTGGCTATTTTTTTTTTCTGGTCGTTCGGGCACTCGCTGCTATTTTTATTGAAACAAAAGTTGCTTTTATTTATTTTTATTTATTTATTTTTTGGGGGGGAGGCGAGTTTTCTTTTTAATGCACGGACAACAAAGAGTGCTCAATATCCGGAGAATAGTTTCTTCTTTTTGTATCCCTTCTGTCGAAATAGGGTATCACGTACTTCTTCTTTTTGGACGATTACATTTACATGTTTTTATCCGTTCTTTTAGTTTTGAAATTTTTACCCATGATGAAAATGATTAATATCCTTAGGTGTGGTCAAACGGAACTCCATGTAAACCCGAGCAATGCCGGGTACCCATGCTAGTATATATATAAAAGGCACTTTGTATGTGTGTGTGTGTGTGCGTATGTGTGGGACGGTTTCGTTCTCTATGAACTCCAAAATCAAATTTCTGGGAGTGTATTTAGATATGTTCAGAATGCCCCCGGTAAGTATCGAAAATCGATAATGAAAAAAAAAAGTAAGTATCGAAAATCGATAATGAAAAAAAAAAGTAAGTATCGAAAATCGATAATGAAAAATAATCCGATTAAATAAAAAACGATTTTGACCAAAGTTGATATTTTATACAGACTTTTTTTTAAAGGCGTACCATTATGTCCCCCTAGAAACTCAAGAATGATCTCAAGTGCATTTTAGAAGTTTTATCACCGCACAAGCAGACATGCCAATCGTATAAAATTAACAGTAGTTTTTTTTTTTGGTAAGACAGGCACGTGTTCGAAATGAATATTTCTTTTTAGCAAATTCAGGATTCGGTACTGTAAATATATTTTTTATTAAATTACCGTAATTTTTTGAATTGTTAAAATATTGTCGCCGTTATATTTTATCTATTTATTTATTTTTTTTACAAGGGAGCCACAACTTATCAAGGCCCGACGGCCACTCGGGGATAAGGGTTAATAAATGTAATGTGGCAATATAGTAATCGTTAATGGTGTAATTTGGGTACAATTTGATTATTTAAGTTTACATTAGACTTGAAGGCTAAGATACTTCTAATGTTACGGTTGCATGTTTTTAATATGCAATGACCTTAGATTATCTAAAACTTAAATATATTTTCGTCCAAACCTTGTAACACAGATACGTAATTTTTTGTCTTTATTTTCTACAGATGCTTCAAATGTTGTCTTACCCCTACCAAAAAGCGTGATCCGAATGTATGCTTGCCATTACGAATATTATCGGGAGGAGTGGTGTATATATTATGTATATACGTGTGTCTTCTAGTGGTTAGATTGTATGAGAGTGTACATACGTGTGTATATGAATGCACAGTCATCCATATGACGTGTGTGTGTTCGTCTTTTGTCATCTAGCGTTGTGATCGTCTAATCTAGAGTTCGTTGAGTGTGTATATACATTTATATACATTTTATGGCGGGGAAATAATACGTATAAATACCTTTACAACAAAAACGATGAATAACACTTATTTGGGGTTTTACATCGGTCAATAGAGAAACACACTTGACCCATCTTTGGTCTTTATTTGATGGATCCTCGGAAAAACTGCATATTAAGATTTGTACAACTCGAAGTTTTGGTGGTATTTACAGCAGCTTTATTTACAATTTTATTTAGATGTACGGCATAATCACGTTGACACACCGATTCCCATTGGATCACACCGAAGTTAAGTAACATTGAATCTTGTAAGTATTAAATAGGTAACCATTTGGGACTTCCAGGTGCTGTATATACTCTCCACTTGTCTCGGCATTGTTTCAGTCGTCCTGGACTTCTTGCGACTAGACTCAAGCTGTGCCGATTCAGGAGAGGTGTCCTTGGGATTGTGCAACATTGGCCTCACAATTACACGCGCAGCTGTCCCTTGGGGTATATTTTGTTCTTCGAGGCTGAACGGAGTCATCGATTTAGGATGTTTCCCAATTGGAAAACTGCAACTGATAGGTGTATTTCCAAGCACTCTTCTAAGATCCACGTCATCTAAAGTGATCTCTACGTCAGACTACATCAGACTCTGCGGTTAGACCTATTTTTAAATTATTGTTTGTGTTCTAACATTCTTTTCTATTAAAACATTTTAACATAAATAATTTCATCTGTAGATATTTATTTCGCTATTATAACATTCTTTCTGACATTTTACTTTTACAAATGTTATAACAATCATAATAATCGTCGACCGGCATATTTTTGCCACTGTCCGGTCAATATCTATAAAAATCACAGTTTCTGTGAGTATGACTTGGAAATGGCACCGCACCATTTCGTGCTCTAAACTATATTTTAATCCTAAAAAATAATTAGTGACACTGAAAACATGTGTCCAAAACAGCGCCCCGAATTTTCGTTTCAATACCTAGAAAGGTAATTTAGGACGCTAAATAATTGATAACAAGATAGGCTGTACTTAAACTAATTAAATCGTGTAACCACATCTTTAAACGTGGTCAAGATGTAAGTAAAAATCACACGTAGAAATAAACCTTAAAATTAATGGTAATTTTGATTTAATTAAATAGGCGAATAAATCATTTTTCGTTGTCTATTTAACCACTTTCAGAGAAAATAAAACTAATTTAGAGAATTAATGTTGACACATAATTAGTGTTTGTATTCAATTAAACAAAATGACCTGTTTATTCTTAATTAATGAAATGCACTAATCGTTTTCGGTCCGTTTACTTTACAAATACGACAGAAAAGATAAAGATCATATTTAGAAAGAAATATTAAGTGTTAATATTTATTTTCATTTTGAAAGTTACCAGAATAAGCGTATTACCTCCTTCCTATGACAGAAAGATGTGACACAAGGTGGAGAGACTAAGTGAACGCAGAAGAGATAAGGATCGTGGTGTGTCTATAGAGACAATAAGTATTCAAAACCCAAATAAGATTCCGTCGTTATGACTACCCACACTGTCTTATACGCGGATTAGTAAATCGTCTATAAGTGATAGAGTAAAAGCGCTAAGTTAGATACTCCAATAGACTAAATGAATTCTTGTTCTGGAATCTAGTAATATCACCAGAAAGATATAGCATGGTCAATTGGGGGAATTATTTTTTTCAACTTCTTTTCTCACTGAACGTTTGAGAGATGTAAATGAGAACCTTAATGTAACACGCGTATATATATATATATATATATATATACATATATATATATATATATATATATATATATATATATATATATATATATATATATAAGTGAGAATGTGTTTGTGTGAGCACAAATCTTAACCTGTATACCCAACGAATGTTTGAACTACAGACTTCAAATTTGGTATATAGAGTATTCAGACACGTGGAAAGCTTTTTAATCAGTTTTTTTTTCTGAAAAAAAAAGGTCTGCTAAGTTGACGAAAATGAAAAATTGGTACGTGAGGATCATCAGATTTTTTTTATTTTAGTCAACTGTTTCATGACTGCTTATTCGCGGTCATGAGACATGACATCTTCCTTATGTTAAGAATAAGTAGGGTTGAAAACACTTTTTAAAGTTCGTGTAAAGTTATTGTACTTGGCTTACTGCCTTTAGATTTTGGTTTCGATCTCAGCTCGAATATTTTTTTTTTACTTACAAGAACTGAATTGTTTAAAACAAACATAATACTCATATGCTTATGTCTCAGTTTCTGTATGAATTAAAATATAATATTTATGCGTATTTTATGATCGGGCAACGCCAGGCGGCCTACTAGTATATATATATATATATATATATATATATATATATATATATATATATATATATATGGAATACATTTGATATGTTTTTTGCCAAAAAAGCTGCTAAAGGGCAAAATTGAAAAATTAATACTTGGCAAGTGTATGTCGATTAAACGTGTATTTTCTATGTATGCACAAACATACGTTTATACGTTTAACTACGTTAATTTTTTAAATTTTATATGGACTAAGCTCAGACGATAACAAATGACGCGGGGAGCAACATGTTTTGGTTTCTATTTTAGTTGATTGCACCGAAGTCATATTTGTAATTTTTTTTTAATGCACTACTATATATCCGATAAAAGAATAATTTATAGGGCATTGGCTCTCTAATGATAAATACGAAATCTGCATAAATTAAAATATATATTCTGCGTATTTTACGACTGAGCAACTTACTTGTCTAGCCGCATTGATGAGCTGTGATACAGCGAAACAGTGCTATATGTGGATAACTATATATATATATATATATATATATATATATATATATATATATATATATATATATATATATATTACAAGGAAGTCACTACTCATCAAGGCCCGAAGGCTACTTGAAGATTAGGGCTAATGAATGTAAGATGGTAGTTTAGTAATCGTTAATGGTGTAAGTTGAGCAAAATTTGATTATTTAAGGGGGTGGCTCAACAAGAATTTGTCTACATTAGACTTAAAGGCTACCCTGCTTTAGTCGGTTGGGAGACAGGTCAATGGAACGATGTTCACAGTCGGGAAGTTCTACGGAAGAAGCCATGTTCATGGAATCTGTGTTTAGATTTAAGTACAGATAGCGAGTTGGGGAAACTTTTGATAGTGGTTGTAGCTAGTCGAGTGTTTTCGTGAAAGTTTAGCAAGGGACACACACACACACACACACACATATATATATATATATACACGGTGTGACGGTATTTGTTCTTTCATGCATGATTTGATACACTCAACTTGTATTGATCATTGAAATTCGTTATAAGTTTGGAAAGACGAATCAAATAGCTACAAGGTACCCTCAATAAGGAACAAGCATTTAAATTTATTGCCAACCCTTGAAAATTCAGTATGTTATTTCTATACATCTTATGTTATGATTGACCAATTTTTATTATTTTAGGTTCAAATGAACAAGTACGGCAGAAATTGGAATACACCCTAGTTTTGTCACAGCTGGTGAATTTCAAAAAAGCAATCTAGACGTGAGGACACTTTAGAAGAATAATATGCAATAAAATCCTTTTTAAACTTGGCGAAAAATGCCACAGAAATGTATGGAATGCTCCAGACTACTTTTTGACCATATTACATGACTCGAGCATCAGTTTTTGAGTGGCATAAGAGATTCAAGGAAGGCAAGGAGTCTGTGAGGGATAATGAGATATGTAGGAAGAGTAAGGAAGTCAAAACACCAGAGTGGATTGTAAATAAAGAATTTCATGGAAAAGGACAGTCGTGTGTTTATAGTGGCATTAGGTGCACAGTTTGATGTCAGTGTTGGAACTGTAAGCATAATTATTCGCGAGGAACTGAAGATGCGGAAGATTTGCGTGAAGTTTGTCTCAAGGATGCTCAGAGAAGATCAGAAATAAAGACGTTGTCATGACAGCAGGGAGATGGTCAAGCTAATCAATTCTGATCCCGCAGTTCTGGATGCTCTGGTGACCTGTGATGAAAGCTGGATCTACTGTTATGATCCAGAGACCAAGAGACAGAGTTCCCAGTGGAAGCATGCTAGCTCTCCCAGACCCAAGAAGGCCAGGCGGAGCAAATCCACCAAGAAACTTATATCCTATTTTTGATAACACGGACACAATCTACATGGACTGAAAGTCAATAAGGAATACTATGTTGAGGTTTTAAGGGAGTTCAGGAAGAGATTCCGTCGGAAAAGGCCAGCACCCTTCAAATCGGGTTAGTGGCATTTCCACCAGGACAATGCACCAGTCCACAACTCCATCCTTGTCACAGACTATTTGACCAAGATGGGCATCAAGACATTTCCTCACTCTTCCTATAGTCCAGACCTCGCTCCCTGTGGCTTTTGGTCAGGGAAATCCTTAGAGGCTGTCGTTATGAGACAATTGAGGAGATGAAAAAGAGGCTGTGGAGATAGTCATTGACAGGTACACATGAAAGGACTTCTAGAAGTTGTTGGAACGGTACGACAAGTGTATTACAGCCGGAGGAGATTACTTCGAAGAGGACTAGAGTTTCATGTATATACTATCAATAACATTGCCCATACGAAAAAGTCTGGAAACTTATTGAAGGCACCTCGTACATTGATATAAAACTTATTACAAGATATATTTCTACAGATATCCATAAAAATTATATAAAAAGCTATCAATAAAACGCATTATTGAAAAACTTACACACGTGAGACGAAACAACAACAGAAACCGGATGAGACAATATATTTCATGTATCATAACTTTAATCTTTTCTTGATAATACTACGCGGTTCTGTATTATTATGAATATAATGGGACAATAATATCCGACGTAATTTGATGTCACTTCGAACTAGCAGGAGGTTTAATCTAGAAGATTTCGATATCATTTTGTCCCTCCCCCCACAGATTTTTAGGAAGTTAGGTATTGTGCCGTAGCCTTCCATTTCGCCTAAAAAATAAGAAATTAAGTGCTTTTTATCAGAGAATCTTGTTATCAATAAAAGGGTTAATTTATCTCCATTAATACACCCGCGTGGAACGTTCTCTTTATCATCCCACCCACTGTGGTGGTTTCTCCTTAAAAAGATGGCTGACTGGCGAATCTTTGTTGCTTCGCTGATAAACAGCGCCAGGAAACTTTAAAATTAGACTGAATATTATGAATTATCACAAACATTATTACAACGTTTAGTATAAGTCTATGTTGGGCATTTGCGCTCTCGATTTACGTAAACATAAGTAGCTTTGATTGAAAGAACATTGATAATCGAGCGGGAATAAATATTGATTATATAGATATACATGCATATCGTAATTCGCTTTATCTGCACAGATGATTGCTGTATCATATGTTTATATAGTAGGAATAGCTTCTGTGTTGTTTACTTTTTGTAAGTTTTTTTTTTTTTATATCGATACATACATTTTTACACACGGACCTGCATGTTGCAGATTCAGTCGCAAACGAGACAAAGAATAGGAAAGAAGTAAGAAATTCAACTCCTGTTTCAGGTTTTATGAAAATACCTTTATTCCTCATTCTCCTGCCACGAGTGACTACTCGTTACGGCTGTGACGTCACCCACGTCTGTAACGTGATCTCGAGCGTGCTCTCTGAAATGTCTAAACGTGATCGCCAATCTGTGCTCCCGCTCTTTTTATAGTCTTTTTTTTCTCGTATACGGCTCGGCATTTGAATACGCGCGTCCACGTTCTGTACCATTTTTATATCGGTACTATAACGGTCTACTCATGCATTAAGCACTGCTGAAGAAAATTGAAACACACACACACACACACACATATATATATATATATATATATATATATATATATATATATATATATATCTGCTTGTGCACGCGCGTGCGTGTGTGTTACAACAGATCAGAAAAACATCGGTGTTTTTTGTTTTTTTTTACACAGTGATCACCACTTATCAAGGCCCGGAAGCCACTCAGGGATAAGGGTTATTGCAAGTACATTACGTTAGTGTGGAGATTTGATGAAGTGTTTACTTAAGGGGGCGGTTCATTAGGAATTTGTTATCGTTGGACTTGAACACATCTAAGTTGTAGTCCGGTGGGAAGCAGGCAGACGGAACAGAGTTCCACAGGCGTGCAGTTCTAAGAAAGAAGCTTTGTTCATGGAATCCACGTTTTGATTTAGGCACAGATATAGAGTGTTGTCGGTTTCAAATCTAAAACAAAGCAGATCAATATCTAGTCGCCTATGTTGGACTCTCTTCAGCCTTTACTTCCCTTGAAATGGTGTGTGGTACGCCATATGAAATATGTTTAAATGATTCTTTGATTAATGATTCTTTGTTAAATCAGATATTGTGGAATTAAGGCGAAGCGGATAATTTCGGTACATTCTAATCGAATGCTTTTGCTGAATATTTACAAATGATCCTTGTTATGACTATTTAACTTTCGTGTTAATTTGGATCGGCTTTGGTATTGGAATCGGTCTTAATTAGCTGTTTTGCATTCCATCGGTATTTTCGAAGATTGGAAAATGATTACTTTCACACAGTTCGTGTGAAACCTTCTACGTATAATCATTACATATAGAATACTAATTGGTCTATACCAAGGAGCAACAAACCGATCTCCAGTATTTTTAAGTACTAGGCAGAATTATGAGGTTTTCCAATGTGTTGTGAAGTATTTCTACTCTAGACATCGTAAATATGTATATGTAAATATAGATCATATGGTTATATCTTGCTTTCACTTTCTCACTTCATTTAACAAAATGGGTGGATGTTTTGTGAAGAAAGCCATTCTTCCTTTAAATTCGTTTTAGCGTTTGCTGAACAAGACTGATTGAACAGCTTTGCAAGAATAGTTGCTACTTCCGGTTGCAGCTTTTTGCGTACTATGAATATTGTTAAGACTACTTACTTTCCTAACATCAAGGTTCTTGATGGGGGCGGTAACATTACGAACAGATATGTGAATGTGTGGCACAATGAGGAAGCTTCTTTTTTAAGGGGGTGGCTAAGGGCTTCTAGCAGAGAAAATCTTGTGGCAGACTTGTCGCATACTTGTGGGGAGGTGAGCAGCGACAACTTTCGCAGATACACAAAATGTCGGGTCTGCCAACTCAACATTTTGACAGGCAACAGGTGCGAGTCGAGATTGTTTATGCAATCAGGTGCACAGTGAAAGGTCAAATAATAGTTCAGTCGCTTTGTTTTCTTAGAGTTTATGCATGTCTCTATCTCTATCTCTCGCACTTTCTTTCGTTCTCTCTTTTCTTATCAATCTATTTCTCTCTCTTTTAAAGAGAGAGGAATTGTTTTTTACATAGTTAAAGTTGGGACTCCGAACAGGACAGGTCACATGTCAGCGACACATATATTAGTTTTACACCCGCCGACGACGGACGATCTAGAATGAGTTTCGAAGTTGAAAATGCTTCTTTTAATTGCTAAAAATAAAACAATTTTATTTTTATGAAAGAAATATCTTGTCGCTTATTTTGTACAAGTGTTCAATTCCAGCAAAGCAGTCCCTGCTATCAACAGCGACTATAAAATCCTGCCCGTAATGATATCAAGACGAGAAGCATCAGTAAATATAGCCGACTTCAAATCAACCCTAATCAACTCTAGTGAATTTTTGAGATAACAAACGTTTGTATCGTATCAACCCTTAGTTTAAAGGGGATGTGAATATCGTTTGATCGTGTCTAATACTCGGGTAGCTGATTGCCGTTCCCAGGACGTAACAACAGTTTCAATAACGTCCACACGACAAACCAAGTAACGCTTCACGACTTTTTTTGGAGGAAATGGTGTGATTACAGTCTAACTTGTTATTGAATATGATGCTGTAGCCGGATGCGAATAAGTAGATGTTTTAATATTAAAGGATGAAATATTGTTTTCCCAGGTTTTCTATAATTATTTGTCTATTTACTTCTCCATATTTCGGTTTAGCAGTTGAAATTGCCAAAATAATGCGAGCATTTGGGAAGGAGTTTGTCTTATTAAATAGTTTATGTCAATTTGTATGATGTGATTTTACGATATAGAAATGGAAGAACTGGTTAATTTATTTCTACAGACACCATAATTCATTTATATTAACTCTAAACACTCTTTTGTAAGAATAAAATTCCTTAAATCACATATACACCATTAAATGACATATAAACCATCAAGTAAATTTTGTCCAATGTGTCAATTATTATATTCAATCCATTTGCTCCATCGATATCCGTTATTGTCAAGTATCGAACACATTTTCTTATGTTTTGTTATAGTGACAAAAACAGCAGAGCCCTGATTTTCCTTAGGTAAAGTAAATGGCTGGATGTTTTGTGAAGGAAGCGATTCTTCTTTTAAATTCGTTTCAGCGTTTGCTGAACAAGTTTTTTTTATTACAGAAAAGAAAACAACAATGTTAATAATATTTATCCTCAAACACTCAATCTCAACTAAACCGCCATCTTGTCAAAGGAAACTACAACGAGAACAACAACAGCATTAGCAAAGGGGAGATCACTATAAACAGACCTCCTCTTATCTATAAGAGGAAACAACTCAATAGTCTTAATTCAGATTAACAAAACTGGTTATTGTATAAAAATGCCGCAAGATTGTGTTAAGGTGTATTTGACTTGTGAGAATTATATTATTAAAAATATAATTAGTTTATTGCAATTAGAGTTTATATTTTTAATATTACACATAATTACTTTTTATCCACAGTGTAATTTTATTTTAGTTCGTGGCTAACATTAGGGTTAGAGTTTCATTGAACGTCGACATCTACTCTTTCCAACAATTTTCAAAATAACTCGAGTGTTGGGTGTTGGTTTTTATTGTTCTTGCTTATCTATGACAATCTATTGCGCCGCTTTGCTTTAGGAAAATTTTCCGTTAGTTTCAATGGACATATTAAGAATTTCTAGTATTTATTTAATTTGTAAAATATTTTATGTAAGAGTAATCAATTTATTGGTTGGATTTGTTTCACTGTTTCAGCCTCTGTATCTTTTGAGCTTCATAAAACGCGTTGCTCAAGAGTTCATTGAGATTTGGCTGTTCAGCTGAACTCAACCGAGGCTTTATTGTTCAATAAACGCAATATATTATTTCATTTAGTTTTTATTTAATTGGTTTTGTTCATCTTCTCACCGACAATAACATATCGCGTTTTCATATAGGATTAGGCTTCCGGAAGATGTATTTCTTTTTATTCATGTGAAAAATCTGTTCTTCTCGTACACATCATGTATTATCGAAGAATACAAAGTGGATCTCATGGATATTTACACTTTTTCTCTCATTTTGCCTTTAGTCAGATTATTTTCTCCATAATTTCTACACGAATCTTTCTATCTACATAAATATCTGGCATTTGAAACACCACAACGAGGTAAGTGCGTAAAGTTCAACTTTTTTTTAAACAATAGCGATTCCTCTAGGGAATGTTCATGAGCTGAATGTAACTACACATGTGTTTGTCAGAGTCACGCCATTCTTTTAAATGGCGATTTTTGCATGTCCAATCTCACCTTAACCACGCAGTGCCATTTCAATTTCTTCCATTGCAAAGCTCCTTCCCTCGCTGCGTGTGCTTCTATTACAAGTCTTTCACTTTTTATGTACATTGGGAATTATGAGATGCCCCTCTTTTTATGCTATTATCTCGTCTACTAAGAGGTTTTAGTTTAATTTTAATGGAAATTGACCTAGACACGACATGAAGTAACTTGATGTAAGGAGATAAAATACCACTTCATGGTCCAAACTAGCAACGATATACGCAATATGGACAAACTAGCTTAGAAAACAACAATTCTTCTCCCTTAGTCAGAAATGTGAATGTAGGACACAATAAGAGAAGTAATAATTACGATGATACAAAAGGTAAAGTTAAAGTCAATTTTCCCCTCTCCATAAACACCCGCTCGTTTTAGACTTGATCTGCTGGTAACGTTAAAAGGTAAAAAGGCAACAAATTTACATTCATCCATGTGGATCATTTTAGTTCCTTCTTTTGAAATTAATTTCTGTGTTAAATCTGATCATTTAGAAAGAATGCAGTTGAGTTCCTTTTTCTTAACAAGTCATGTATATCATCTCTTTAGACCTGTGTTTCGCCATCACTTAGCACAGGTCCGCCATCGAAAATTCAACAAAGGGCGTTTGTTATGGTAGGTTGAAAAGAGTGTACTCTATCGATATATTCAAGATTAAAAATCCCGTCCACTCCTAGTCTATCCGTATCCAACACAATATTCGACGATTTAATAGCGGTCAAATTTATATCATCTTAGTTCGACTGACGACCAGTCATCGCCTATTTGATAAATTGTGCTGATTGTAACAAGTAACATTTGGATTGCACAGTTCAAATGGGACATATAGATGCTAGGATTTGAGACGACCAGATAGATAGGTAGATATAACATTGAGAGATATGCAGATAGTTAGAGAGATATACAGATAGGTAGAGAGATATAGATAGAGATATATAAATAGAGAAAAATAGACAGATTTAGATAGATAGAGGGGTATAGATAAATAGATAGATAGAGATATAGATAGATAGTAATAGATAGATACAGATAGATAGATGGATACAAATTCCAGACATGCGTGTTAGAAATAATATTCCTGAAATATGCCCAACCATTAAACACGAATTGGAAGCTAAAAAAGTTAAACGTTCTATTCGATTTATCTGTTCAACTGAAGTTAATTATGGACAGCAAAAAATCCATTATTGTAATTATTTTTGAAAATTACCAAGAGCTAAAAAAACCCCCAAAAAACAAAACAAATAAAATATCCAAAATATAAAAAAAATTGCTATCTTCCGGTAAAAATAACACACACAAAAATAAAGTAAAGATTCTTTAAAGGAATAATGTTAAGTCCTTTTTTCTTTGTTAAATTAAAATAGTTTTTCTAAGAAATTATTCCCGATGGTCTAATTCTATTCAAAATTTACAAATAAGAACGAGCTTCTCCCTAAAATGCCCAGGTGTGTCTCAAATGCTTTTCAACGTTTCAATTTTTATTAAAGTCCACAAGAATCCCATAAAGTTTCACATAAATGAAATCAAAAACAGTCAAAATTTCAATCTAAAATTTAATCAAATATTTCCAATTCATCATGGATTCCAATTGAAACAAATTATGAAGGTCTTTTTCTTTTCAAACATTAAATCTAAAAAGAAAATCCTTAAGGGCAATTTTCTCTTCAGCATTCAAACCAAATCTTTAATCTAAACCAACTATTTCACCAGGAGTCCTTGCTGATCAATAATGATACGGTTTAAACTATTTGATTGTAGAAATATTACTTTACTAGCAAGACCCGTGGAAATTACACGGAATGAGAAATATATTTAATGAACAAATGTGTTTTGATACGCTGATATTTTTTGGATAGCACAAAAATTAGTTTTTTAGACAGAAAAACTAATAATAAAAAGCAAATATGAGTTTATTAACATTTCTATGAAAATACTATCCATTGTATCTTAAATATAGAACTGACTCAAATGCGATTAATTAATAATAACTAATAAATATTTAGAAAGTAATATAGTGTTACATAGAATACAAATTATAAAATCACATTGTAAGAGAACATTTTACTTGGTTTGCCTTGTTTCTTTCCAACGTTCCCTGTATTGCATTACATTTCACTGATGTTTTTCTTCGATGAAAAACTCCCGCACATCAAAATTACATGTTCTTTTCTCACGCTATTACAACAGTGATCATATATTCTCATAATAATATTCGAAAACGAGGCTACATCAAAGAGAGGTCAGTCTCATATACTTATTTAGGGTTGTCAGATTGGCCTTTACAAGGGCAAATTTGGCCTTTTTTAAAGCGTAACGTACAGATTAAATGAAGAAGGACCAAGAATATTATATAGATAATGTTTATAACCGCAACTGCTTGACGCCTTTTAAAAGTATTGGAAAAGTTTTACTAAAAGAAAAAAAAGAGACCCAACGCCATCGGATTTAAAAGATCAAGACATACGTGCAAGAATAAGACGAGAGTTATGTTTTCGGTGGAGTAGTTTTTCCACTCATCGGTCACGACATAACTTTAAATTTATTCAATTTAGAACTCTTTAGATCAAAGTTAAAAGAAAAGAGGTAAAAGTGACTTTTAGCAAAAACTTATGTTCTGTTCTTCATAAATTATTTATAGAAATCAATACGAGGTATCTTAAACGTCAATATTAAAGAATTCAATAATAATGTTTGAGAAAGAGAGCTTACATCGAAATATTATATGTATATAACACCGTGCAATATTTGATTCCATACAATACGTTGGTAGATTTTAACCGATATTATTGAATTATTTATATTATCGTTTTATATATCTTTGCCATTGCTTTCAATAATCGAAATCAAAAATGTTCCTAGAGTAGGCTATACATTTAGTATAATTCACACAGAAAGAAATTCTTGAATTTTCACGATTAAAAGATTAAATTCTCATAAATATTAGAGTTCCAGATGTAATGCCTATATTTAAAATTCTACCCTAATAAAGAGGATTGCAACTTGCATTGTTATGATAATTGAACTTATGCATTCTTGGCCTGAAATTTTCATCTCTCTGTTACAGATATTGACTGTGTGAAACTCTAAGAAAGCAATCCCTGTCATGGGCATGCGTCAGAAGTAGAGATGCGCCATTAAATTCCGGGCAAAAGTATATTGAGAATGGTGGTGACTATGTAGAAAAATATGTTCTGGAGCACAAAAGGTCGCTCGATTTAATTGTATTACACTCGTCTTTGTAACTCTTCAACTTTTCGAGTAAAAAGATAGACAGCTTTAGTTTTGAAACGACCCTCGTATAACAAAGTATGCTCCAGGCGCCCATGCACAGCCATCGTTCATCGCTGGCAAAAGTGCATTGTGAATGGTGGTAATCATTTTAAAAAAATCTGGAGCACAGAAAGTCGCTCGTTTTACTAGTAACACTCCCGTCTTCGTAGTTCTGTAACTTTTTGAGAGAAAAAAAGGAGGTTTTACTTTTAGAACGACCCTCGTATTTAGACGACAGCAATTTGGAAATCTCAAATTCAAACGAGTTGATTAGATTTGTCGGCCATATTTGCCTCTGTGTAGTCTGTGATTTAAATCAACTAAAAGCGTTCTGCGTAATCGTAGTCATCCATTGCCCAAGTTCATGCGACAAAATTGAATTATTTGAAATAAAGAGACCCGTTAATCCAACTAAAAAGCTGACCCCCACCCGCTTGCATTAGACTTGGTTTGATTTGAAATCTGTGCTGATTAATCGGATTATGGTCCACGTAAATCCGAATAAGATTATTCGAGAAAGACGGCAGCAAATTTGGAATGCAGATCTGTAAGCGCTAGAGGTATACGTGTGTACGCGCGCGCGTGTGTGTGTATTTGGTGAGTGTGGGAAAATTAGAAAAATACAATCCAGTAAATAAAGAATGAATTGCGTGTGTCTACAAAGACTCAGAATACAAATTCACTTTCTTCGTAAAACTTTATTCGTCTGATATGAATAAACACACGTTTACAACTACATAAAGTACGAGTCTAAAACTTAACAGGGATAGGCATACTATATGAGTGTTGAGACAAATACATATAAGCGGAGAGTGTTATTTCACATCATTTCTTGAGAAGTTTTGTTTTTTACTTAACTCCGTGACTGATGAATCTTTCTGGAATAAAGACAAGCCAGATTCTCTCTTATATATATATATATATATATATATATATATATATATATATATATATATATATATATATATATATATATATATATATATATATATATGACTATCAAATTACCAAAGTTTAATAATGACATTGTAAGGGAGCGTTCAGTATTTATGCATGGTCGGCGTAATGGGTAAATGTTAAAAGTAGAAATAAAAAGATAAACGCTGACGGTGCGATCGGTATTGTGAAACTAATCTAAGAAAAGTTCCCGATCTCTTCTGGGAGCATACACTAGATATTTTAACGAGAGTGAAATCTTCTCAAACAATGACTATTTTTTAAAAGTGATTCTTCTCTGAAATATAGGAATTTACGATATGAATAAAATTGACTGATAATATCCGAAAAACATGCCGCAGGTATTGGCAGGTAGTGTGACCGAATTGAATTTATGTGGCGTCTGTGTTTTTATTGTAATAATTTTCTTTTCTAGACAGGAAAATCGTTTCTATTTTATTAATTATAGAGATAATATACACTATATAATGCAATAATATACAATATATATATAATTAAATAATAATTCTTTTACACCGACTTACGCAATAATCAGAGTAAGATGACAATATTCTTCCAAAAAACCTGAATTATTAAAATAAAGCTCATACCTAGCAGATACGTCCCGAAATCCATAATGCTTTGCTAAAGTATTAATGAAATATCTTATATAAAGGAGCTTTGCCGTAAAGTACAACTATATGTCTTGGTAATAATAAAACTTTACTAAATACTCAAATCAATAAGGAAAAATCTGTTAATAGCATGGCATTTTGAAGCCTAATGCTTTTCATTGTATACGTTTGCTCTATATTTTAAATTCACTTACTGCAATTTTTTACTATACTTTTTTAATATCTTTTAACTCTATTTTGTATGTATTTTTTATATACATCCATTTTTTTTATATACATCCAAATTAAAACTATGTAAACTGCGATCACAAAAGAATGACAAAATCCTCGCTAGAACAACAAAGAAACAAGTGCGCGCGCTCATTGGCTACAATAAGTGAATGTCTGAATAACTAAGAATTTGATTAGCTGACTAACAAACCAAGTACCACAGGGATATATAAAAACATGAAGCAACATCAATTTCATCGAATCCTCACGAGAATGAAACGCAGAAAATTATGTGCAGCTTAATTGCCATATTTGCTTGGCAATAGCTGTTATTTCAGTCAATATGTTTGAGGTTTATATGATTGTTGATATAATGGTTATATATATTGAAATGATAACAAAATGTGCCTTAGATTTCGCGCATAGATATTAAGTGCGATAGTCGAGTTATTAGTTATCAATATAACAAGTCTTCACTGAAACTATGGTTAACTATCTAAAATGAGTTTGGAGAAAAAAAAACCCCAATAAAAATACAAATAGCTAAATAAATATCAGAATATGGTTAGCTGTCAGCTCTGGAAGCGTTAATTATAAATACACACTAATATATCCAAGTTTCTTCCTTTTTTTGCGTTGGCAGGTGTTCTCACGCACGTGCGAATAGAGAAATCGGCTACCGAAATTTTGTCACTATTTGGCGCTGAAAAGTCAATTACGATTCCAGCTATGAAAACAAATTCGGGTCATTTATTGCAAAACACGAGAGATGATGACAACTGATTCTCATCTCGAAAATTAGTCGGATAATAAACAAAGCAGCGCTTGTTCCAATTCAGTTTATTAAGATCTATCTTTTCTTCTTGCTAGATGTACAGTCGGTTGGTTGATCGGTCCGGAAAGGCAATTTCATTGTTAAACGCGCAGATTACATGGACACATCCTAAGAATATTCGATCTTTTCTGATAGTTCTTTAAGTACTTCTACCGCGTCAAAAAGTATCTTACTTTCGATGCAATTTTTTTCCTATACTAGAGCCAAATATGTCCTAAGGTGGAGCACTTGCAACATCCGAAAAGGAGTTGCTAAGCGTACAATTTTCTACCTTGACAGGGTAAAAACTATCTTCGAAAACAAGTAGGTGAGGACCTTTTCGCCTCCCTACTTCATATTTCTTACAGAAAAGACGTTGCGAGTCTATAGAATTATTTTCATGTCAGGTGCTCGACTAAGCTTCAATCTATGACCCCTTTCTGAAAAACAGTCGAAACTGACACTTGTCTAGCTACAACAACTTCCAATAATTTTCATTACTTTATCAGTGCCTTAAACTAAACGAAATTTCCATGAGTAAATTTTCTTCATCATAAATGTCTGTCTGTTGTACACATAGCTGCTTCCTAGCTGACCCCAACATTATTATTTTCAAGTCTAATGCAATAAGTTATTGTGGAGTCACCCTCTTAAATATTAAAACCCTCCTCAAGTACCATCATAACCAATCATCACAGTATTGTCACACAGTTTTGCCGACATTACTTAAATCTTATCCTCAAATGGCCCAGGCCTTTATAAGCGGTGTCTATCTAATAAAAAAAAATATATATATATATATATTGGCTATCTAATAAAAAAAAAATGCCAGTCCGAATGTTCCTGATTTCGATTTACGGAACAGACCAGATGTGATTAAACCATCGCCAAATAATCAATTAGTACTAACATTAAATGGAATAATGAACAGCTGCTGACATAGTCTTGCACTCGCATTATGAGCATTGTTTTCTTTTTTTCACATTTTTTTCGCAACTTTAAAATCAAAACTGCTTAGACTATTTCCGGCCTGTTCTGTAAATTACAATAAAAATTAAACATTCGTGTTGATATAAGTTCTGTTCCATGGAAGCACCTTCTATCTTACAATTGCTCATGTATTAGAGAAACTAATAAAGGTAACCATTTCTTTTTGGAAATTGATTAGGTAACCTTCTTTTTGGTTGAATCACAGCAGAATTAAAAAGATACGTATTAGATGAAATGTCCAGCCAATGACGTCATAATTCCAATAATTATAATCATGCAAATTACGCCCCCCAATACTGTTATCTGTTGAAAATTGATTTCCTTAAATCCTGTAATAGTTAAAAATATATAAACGTATGCACATACCTAACTTTATATAGATATATGAGATAGAATATAAAATGAAACATATTTTCATGGAATAATGGATACTACGACACTAGAACGACACTAGTAGCAACAACAAGCATATCAAAACTCAGCCAAAATATTTCGGTCTATTCGTTCGACCATACTCATTTGTTATAAATAAACTTTATTAAACAGAACTCAACCTTTTATACAATGAGCATGGAAGATAATCCAAGGATAGAGGCCGATATAAAATGGGGTGGGGAAATATCGACGTTATATGTAGTGAGAGAAAGAAGATAGTGGGGGGGGGCGGCAAGTAGAGAGAATGAGCCAGTTATATGTAGAAGGAATGGGTGGAAAATAAACCACTACGAAGGGGATGATTGGAAGTTCTAAAAGAATAAATGTTGAGTTCTGTTCAATAAAGCTTATTTATAACAAATGAATATGGTCGAATGAATCGACCGAAAGATCTTGATCCAGCTTTCATGATTATGTTTGTGTTTTTGTATTTTCTCGTGTTATCCACCATTTAATGAACTTGTATTGCAAATATAAATATGAGAGAGAGAGAGAGAGAGAGAGAGAGAGAGTGTGTGTGCGTGTGAGATAGATAGATAGATAAATAGAGAGAGAGAAAGAGAAAGAGATAGAAAGAAATAGAGAGTGCGTGCGTGTGAGATAGATAGACAGAGAGATAGATAGAGAGAGAGAATGTGTGTGTGTGTGTGAGAGAGAGAGAGAGAGAGAGAGAGAGAGAGAGAGAGAGAGAGAGAGATACCTCCGACTTCTGAAAATGCGATATTATATTTCAATTAATGCATATCAAGCCCGAATTAAGTGTCGCCACTTTTGTATTCGAAGGGTTTAATTACATTTGCTATGACAAACAGAAGGAAAATGAATTAGCGATAATCAAATATATAATGGACTTAATTTTGTACAACCCTGCACTTACATTATTCATATCAATCTCTTCTTCATACACGTGTATGTGTGTATAGTTCACTTAGAATACGTAAACAAGAATGAAATATACAGAGACATAGTGATTCGCTGCATCCCTGACCAGTTTTAAACCGCTATTTTGAGATGACAGTGGTTAACGACACGAACTGGCGACATGGTGGTGTCGAGTTCGAATTTCAGTTTTTCCATAGTCAATTTTCATTTACGTATGTTGAAAGCCTCCATGTGCTTCATCCTGTAAATATTCGATTCGATAAACCCGCATTTTAATGGCCTGAAAATAATGCGATGAAAAATTATGTATGTACGCTAAATATTGTTCTATATTGTTATTTTTGTCAAATATAGGTAAATGAAGAGCTTAATCGCAAACTTCCGTTTGCATGAAAGCGCCATTGTTTCTTTTTCTAGCGATTATTTTAGCGTATGTACATATGTCAAGCGTGTTCTTCAGATTATGAACATTAGACTAAGTAGATTTTCACTCAAAATGATTCCCCATTCATTAATATTTAACAAAAAACAACAGCAAAAAACCCTCCAGAAAACAAAAAACAAAACAAAAACAAAAACAAAACAAACAAACAAACAAGATAAATTAATGTTTATCGCATTATATTTAGACCACTAAACTGCAGTTTTACTCCCAGATTCTTTCGGGAACAAATCTAGGAAACCAATGCCAACAACAGAATCGTTCTAGTTCATATGAATTGAATTTTTAATTTAGTTTTCTGAGACTTCTTCTTATCGGAATGGAAATTTTAGGTATTAGACGACCTTCGGGCAAGGGAAGGGTTAATGAGTCTTGATCTTTCTATATTTCTCTTTTACTTACCTAAAATATTTGCCAACTCATATATCAAGTACGCTCAACACAGTGTAGAGTATAATCACTTGTTCATCTCAGATTAATTCTTCTCTGCCAATAAATACATTTCACATTTCTTATAACAGATGCAACAATTAATGGCAAGACACCAACGGACAATAAACTCCATTTATTTTGTTCTGTGTTTTTTCCATGCTAGTTTACCATCCTGTATTATATATATATATATATATATATATATATATATATATATATATATATATATATATATATATATATATATATGTATAATATTATATAAAATATTGCATATATAATATTGAATCACCGCACTAAATGAACTGATCCTGTTATTGATTAATCAAACTGATTGTTATTTCTCTCTCATAAAATTATGTTTTCATTGAATAATAGCTGAGCTTCTCTCAAACAAAACCTGGTCGACGAATACTTAATAGTTTTCTTTCTTTTTGTTTCATAGTGTTGTTTTTGGTGAGGTGCGTCTACTTTTTAAAGTGGTCAAATCACCAGGTTATCTGATTTTCGCACTTACGCGATTGTAATAATTTCTTTTATATTAATTTTGACATTCTACTTATATCGATTTTGTTTAGTTTTTATTATTTATTTATTTTTCTTATTTCGTAGGCATATATGCTTACTCTCAAGTTAAGGTTATATTATGTCTAC
Source organism: Euprymna scolopes (assembly GCF_053919585.1). Lineage (NCBI taxonomy): Eukaryota > Metazoa > Mollusca > Cephalopoda > Sepiida > Sepiolidae > Euprymna > Euprymna scolopes. Next base: position 20,471,492 of record NC_136488.1, read on the forward strand.
AGTTTGTTGATATTTCGTTTGTCTAGTTTAGTAAGTGTGAAGGATTTTTGAACATTCAAAATTTCAACCATTACATTAAAACAATCTGCACGAGGGTTTACAAATTTATGAAACTGTAGAAGCAAAATAATAACTAATTGCAAACACAAAATTAGATCCACATTAGGATAACTAGATACAGAACAAATTGATAAAATAAATAAATAAGCTAAATTAATATGTAAAGTTATATCAAATATATAGAAAAAAAATCTTCCATCACGCACGTTCTAAAACAAGGTCATCAATGTATAATACGTAAAATGTATGTATATTCTTTCTCTCTCTCTCTCTCTCTTTCTCTCTCTCTCTCTTACAGAAAGTTGTTAGATGAGACACGTCATTGGTACCGTCGGTTTCAAGCCCGATAATTAGGACCATCTAAAATATACTTACCAAGCTCTCTTCAGCCAATATTCGTCTATTTTATAACCGGAAGTGTGAAATATATATACCTCGCGAGTTCACGTTGAACTCTCGTTTTGTTAAATTCCCTCTCCCCTATTTTTATCGGATGGTGATGATTTCATTAACTTTAAAATTCGAATTATTTAAATTTAAAATCTAATTTCGATTGAAAATTTATTTTATATATTAATTTTTTTTTCCAATATATAAATCGATTTTTATTTGAAACCAATTTAATTTAAAAATCTATTTTTTTTTTAAATATATAAAAACCTTAAAATTTATATTTCATATATTTTAATTGAGCACTCCGCTGGATTTCTTTTTCCAAAAAAACTAATCATAATCACACACACACACACACACACACACACACACACACACACACACACACACACACACACACATATATGTGTGTGTGTGTGTGTGTGTGAGAGAGAGAGGGAGAAAGAGAGAGAGAGTGAGGTGAGTTTAATAACAGTACAGTAATGAGACCTAACCAAGTTTCTTTTTCTAATAACTCAACATCAATCATTTGTAAACAGAATCGCTTGACATAATTTTTACATTGAAAAATTTCATTTTTCAAACGCAAAGGAAGCAGAGGCTGAGGGTTAAATTTATTTCTTTAACAAAAAACGATCATTTTTTTCTTCTCGATCATAAATTTTAAACAAAGGTGCTGTGCTGACAATTTTCGGTCGCTCAGTTTCGTTTCAACTTTTTTGATCACTGCGTTTTCCATACTTTATTAGTAATTATATTCAACAATAATCCACGCGACGGAATATTCTATGTTAGTTATCATAAATAGACAAGCGACAAGTTAACATAATTTCAATCTAATTAAATTGGCTGAATGTGATCATACGAAAAGGTAAACTGGAAAATATCCGGCTTTGATGATGGTCAATTATTAATCTATGGAGAATGGTATTATAGATATCACAACAATAAACTTGAATTTGTATTAGCGTTAACCGGGGTTCTAGCTAAGAATAAAGAGGTATTAGGAATCAAAGCATCTACCAGAGCTCTATAGAGAGAAGAAATAGCGCAAAGGACTGTATGTACCAATGTTAGATGTTATATCATAAAGACAATCATCGTGAAAGACAGAAAGTTTTTTTTTTTAATTTTTCATCCGTTCATGAGTGGCATAAGAAGAGTTTTGGCTGTTTGTTTTAAACCATAGCAATTCATTTTGAACTATTTAACATTGAAACAAAATACATATTGTTAAAATTAAAAAAAAATACATATAGCTTGGGTTTACTGCAATCCCTAACTCTATTAGTCCGAAATTGAACTGAATGGACGGGACAGGAATCTCTCTCAACATGAAGACAAAAATGCAAACTAAGACAAATATCACGCACGAAATCTGCGAAGACATAAGTGGTATAATTAAAATGAGCCACCACTTATGCTGTAAAATTTATTTTTCTACATAGTCACGACCATTATCAATGCAATATTGCCAGCAATGAACGACGACTGTGTATGGGCGTCCGTAACGCACTTTATCATACGAGTTTCGTTCTAAAAGTAAAGTCTCCTATATTTTAACTCAAAATGTTGAAGAGCTACGAAGACGAGCGTGGTACCATTATAACCAGCAACCTTTTGTGCTCTGAAATTTATTTTTCTACATAGTCACTTCTATTCACAACACATTTTTGCTAGGAATTCAATGATGCATATCTGCTTCTGACACACGTCCATGAAAAGGGGTTCTTTCTTTGAGCTTCACACCGTCAATATCTGCAACAATGAGATGAAAATTTAAGTACATGAATGCATAATTTCAGTAATCATAACAATGCAATTTAAAAACCTATCTGATCGAATTGGGCGGAGTTAAAAACAGGAGTCATTACTTTGGCAACGACCCTCGTATATTCATGTACATCCGAAATAGCTTATTTGAAATCTGAATGATTTATGTTACGTCTGATGTTCATAATGAAGTCAGTTGACAGTCAGCCATTGAAAAATTGTTTAATTTCCGATTCTCTTTCAATTGACTTTTAGCCCAAAGCTTATTTTCTTGAAAAACAAACAAAAACAATAGAAGAAAAACATTACAGTATTAAGCCCCAACCCAACGCCACACACATCATCGAGGCAAGCACACAATTACGAGTCGGTGATAGACTGTTGTCCTGAAAAAAAAATTGAATGTTTCAAATTTGTCTTTTATGAGGTTGGGGAAAACGATTAAAAAAAAAACTCTTTGAGTTATTGGCGTTAATTCACGCGCAAACACTGTGCATTGGTATTATTTGTTTATTGTAATAAGAATAACGAGTAAATATTTTGGTATCTTAAGAGAAGTCGATAAGAAGGAAAGAGATGCGTTTCGTAACAATCAAACCAAAGAAAATTGCATCAACCCAATATGAATGAGAAGAAGAAAATTTGCGTATGTCACGTGATAAGCAGACTCTAATTACGCGGGAAATATAGTCCATATTTTTGTAATGACGTTTATTTTAAAACATTAATTAAAATGAATCAAAGTATTTATTGTTTGATATTAAATGGCATTTAAAATGTTACTTGGTTAGAATTTAAAAATAAAACTACATCAACTATAAGCCGGTTCATATATACTCCTATAATTCTTTTGTGTATTGATATTCATATTAAAAACTCTTTTTTCTATTTAATTGAAAAGAAAATACAACTTTGTTATATATGGGTCGTGGAATAGCATTCACCTGCAAAAGATCTAGCTAATTTGCATATTTTTTAAAACATTCATTTTAAATAATTCTCTATTAGTTTTTTTTTTCGGTTTTCTTTTGGAATGATCATCTTTAGTTAACTATTACGTGTAATTATATTCATGCAGATATTCTTCATGATTTATAGTTGCGTAATATTTGCGTAAAAAGGTTATAGCAAACACAAACCTCTTTCTATAAATATTTATGCATGCGTATATATATTTGTTTAAAAATTTAGCCTCCCAAATTCTCTTTGTCAGTTTTTGGTCTACAAACATGAAACTTAATATATAGAGTATTCGAACCCATGCGAAACTATATGAGTTTTAGAGGGAGAAAATCGGTGCAAAAGTACGAAAATTAAAAAAAATGTAATTTGCCAGGTGAAGGTCAAATTACGACATTACGAATATGCACGTGTAACGTAATAGATATTGGTTCATGTTTTAATTTTTAGCCTTGCAGCAAACATGTCTTCATAACCAGGCATTAACGTAAAAGGAAAAAGTAAATAATAAGCTAAACGCTTTGATTTCTATTCTCGGTGATGGCACACGAGTCATTAAAAAAAAACGTTTTAAAGCATTACTATATATCGGATCCAATAAAATATAATAATAAATACGAAATCTGCATTAATCAAAATGTCATATTTAAGCGTATTTTACGACCGGGCAATAACGGGCAGCCTGCTAGTTAGTGTATAAATTACACAGTAAAAAATGAACACGTATATCTATATCTATTGACAAATTCTATTCATATGAATTTAGCTGTGTATATATTTATATAGTTGTATGCACATCATACATTCCTAAACTAATTAAATTATATGATTTAAAATACATGTCATAAGCGTTAAGATTAGTAATAAGGGATATATTTACTTTCATTTAGTTTTCTGCAAAAGAAGTAAGGACGGCGTGAAAAGTCTAGATACCTTGATCTTTATGAAATTTTAACAATAAGTATTTGACGTCAAATACTTCTAGTTTACGTTTAATTTGATCCATAGTTATTAGATGAGAATTACGCAAGATTCTCTAAACTTCTGTTTCCTCTTGCATTTATTATACGTAAGCCTGTAATTTTTAAGATTTCATACCGTGAAATCATGCATTTTGATTAAAACTAGAATAAGGATTCTAGATACAATATTCGGTATCATTATATCTTGATTTTAATCCTTGTTATAGAAATACAATTGCATCCGATTAATGTTAAATAAAAGCAATCAATGTATTATTATCAGTTATATTGACACGTGAAGTACACACCCACACGTGAAGATGCCCCCGCTCCTTTAAGAAACTCGTTTCTTATCGTTGGGCACTTTCGGTTGAATTAAAGTCGGTCAATTTAGCTATTATGCGCAGGTCATCATATAATAATTAGATCACTCTAACAGACGTTAAAAAGCATTTAAAAATAAATGTTTAAATTCAACAGCATTTCTCGTGGTTAACAGTAGCCAGAGAGGCCTTCTGTCGCCGGGTTCGAATCCATCGACTGGTGTTAATCGTGGCACCCTGCACTGATGATTCCCGAAAGAATGAAACACTAGTGTTTGTAGGCATTTAATAATTATCATAGTAAATAATTGATGTATAATTACGATTAAAAAATATGAAATAGAACAATGCCGGGGAACATAAATAAAGAACGAGGGGAAATATTACACGGGGAAAGAATCAAATAGAAACCATATTAAGTCCGAAAAGCTTTTCTTTTTGCTTACAAAGAGAAGGTCTAAAAAACTTAATATAAATGGCTTCTAGAATTTTCAAATGAAATGAGTGTGACTTGCTGAGAATGAGGAACAAGTCAACACTAAGCCTGAAAGCACAAACACGGCTATTTATTAGGTGTTCATAGATGGCTGAACCGTATGTTTTATTTAAAACATCTGATGGTGAAAAATTCGCATGGCGAATTTTAGCTGGAATGTGTTATTTCATGCGAGAATCCAATATGTGCAACGTCCGCCCAACGTATTGCGAACCGCAATACATTTTTATATATAAATAAATATTAGAGTTATCATGATGGTAGAGGGGAAAGACGTCTTTTTCGGATTGATGATAGCATAGGTCTTGTAGAAAAAACAACACGGGGATTCGATGCAAACTAACACTGTCAAACAGCCAGTGATATTTATTTGGCGAATCTGTCACTTACATTACCTAGCCAAAGCGGCGGAGGTAAATTTGTCTACTGTAGTTTCTATGACATTATAAAAATGAGAAACTTTACTTTTTATTGTGAATTCCACAATGTCTAAAGGATGCCCATTGTTACAAAGGGTCATTGTAATGAATTTAATCTCATCATCCAGATAGGAATGTTAAGAATGAAAAAATATACCACCAAAACAGAAATCGATGAAAATACTTAAAATAACTTTAGATTCTCTTAACATGCACATATATATTTTTGTATAGCAAATGAAATAAATAAATAAATATAATGGTCCATTTTTTTTAATTTTCCGCATTTAACCTTATATATAATTTTTATTTGTTTTACATAATCATTAATATGACGTTACACATTCATGAACATGTTTCGGTAATTACGAACTAAGCTTTTGTATAAGTAATATCGCCTAAAGAGGTCTCTTGTTACTAATGACTGGTTGACCGAAACATGCACATGAATATGTAGCGACATATTAATGCTTATATAAAACAAATAAAATGTATATCTTTTCCTACTTTAGTATTGAGTACTTTTGTATTAATCTCGTTAAAACTTCATTGGTTATTTTACCTCTGGAAAATATTATTATAGTACATAATTATATATATATATATACAGAGAGAGAGAGAGAGAGAGAGAGAGAGAGAGAGAGAGAGAGAAGGAGAGATAATCTGTGTGTATGTATATGGGTGTGATTAAGTCTTAATCTATACATCGTTGTGCCCACCTGGAGCCAATAATTACGACCAAGAAAAATTGATATAAAAACTTTTACATCCGTTCATGAGATTCTTTACCGAAGATGGTTATAAAGGATATCCGAAATTTTTAAATCGCGATATTTTTTTCGTAGGCCAATGCTTGCTCTCCTCCCTCTATTCATTACACTGGTTCAAACAATCATCTCTTGAATACTATTTTAGAAACGTAAAATCCACAGATGTATTCATGAGGTGAAATTGTCTGTTTTTACCGATATAAAAATATAGTGGAATTGGAAATGGAAATACCGTTTTTTTTGTGTAATACAAAGTTTCAAAATACTTACGTTGAAGTATCCACTGTATTTATATCGACGTAAAGATCCAGAAATTTCCCCCCTAGTAAATATCCAAAGGCAGGTCCAATGATTGCCATGGTATAGAAAATTCCTGCAAGTAAACAACGAACAAAATATTTTATATGAAGCAATAAATCAACGCAAATACTTATTTGTACAAAAACTCAAACGATAAAATGTTTGATTGAAAATGTTTCAAAATAGTTCATTAAAAATGTGTGACATTTTCAACCTATTTCAATCTATAAAATTGCGTTAGAATTAGAAAGAATGATATTCTATAACGTAAACGATAGTTGTATGTATAGATAAAGCTTTGAAAATACACAACAAACCCGTACAAAGTTATTTTATATTTTATTTTTTTAAAAAATCTTTTGGAGATAATGCCTCATAATTTGTGCATTTATTCTTTTTTTCCGGACTGTTATCCTCAACTTCATACTTTTTGTTGTTTCACCACGTTTCGCTAAACTCATCCTCTGGCTTTCTTCAGGTGATTAACCACGACGGGGCCCGTGGTGCAGCTAATAAAGGCATTAAGTCTCTTTGGTTTCAAATGAACGTTGTTTGAAGATAGCGGTTTCAATTCTCCCCAAGCTGTTCAGAGAATTAGTTGGCCAAAACGTGGGGAGACAACAAGTATTGCAAGCAGTAATCACTGGGAATGTTATAAAACTAAGGTTTCTTTTCTTGTCGCGGTTCATCGCCAGTAGAAAGCCTGAGAATGAGTTGGCCGAAACGTTGTGAAACAATAACTATGAAGATGAGGTTAACAGTCCGCAAAAAAAAAAAAAAAAAATGAATGAACTCTTCAAAGTTGTTTTATTTTAATTCCTGAAAATATTTAAAATTTAGAAAAAGGTTAATTTTAGGGACCAGATTGCTTTTCATATTATTTGATGTTATCGAACAATAAACACGATTTTTAATGTCATGCCAGGAAATAAGCCAGCATTAAAAAAAAATTGAAACACGCTAACTCCGGTTTGAATTTCTCGTTTCTTAACTACTGTCATTTCTCTACAAAGAAAGGGATGAGTGAGAGAAACATTGTTTTATTAGTGCTCTGGAGACATCCTTAATTTTATTTGGCATTTTCAGTTTCATTTCTCACTCAAAAAGGAATGTCTCTTCTAAGGGGTGGAGCACACTAAAAAAATCTAACACGAACAACAATAATGTTAATCACTTAAAACACGCTATACATATACGCCCGCCTCCTTATATTTGCGGCGGTACTCCACACACCCATTTAATTCATTTGTTTTCACTCTTCCATCCAGCATGCTTTGAATAGATCCGTTACATCAACCATTTGAGAAAGGGATTATCCCGAAATATATAATGGAAATTGTCACATACAATAGACCTTTACAAGTAAGACATTTATACTTAACACAATTGAATAAATATATATATAATGCATATATAGTGTTGTGTCTAATAGTGGATTTTATCCCGCGTAAGTCTTTTTTTCGAATTCCCGTCGCCACTATTGTGTTTGCACAAATAATTAACAAGAACACGGAAAGTAAAAGTATAACAATAATATATTAGACAGAAAAGTTATATACATATTTACATGTCTTCAGATATACTTCAGTTGGAGATATTCCGGCAGGTGGCGTGTTGCATGTCTTACTGGAGGCGACATAGGCGTCTTGTCTATTTGGCGGTCGTTGCAGAACTTTCCCGGTATTGGTGATTGATACCTTTATATATCTCAGTCACCCACCTATGTTAATTAGTAGGCGTTTCCACAACATATAGACATATATTTATATACTTATTGATTTGCAAATTGTCACTGGCTTTTCATCTTTCTTCCTCAACATCAACTACATTCTATTCATCGCAATATGATAGCCTTCTAAATCTCTTCTACATACCTATCCCACACAATACTTCAAGCAAACTACATCTCATTTTTATCTTCTATTTATTTTTATGTAATCAGGGACCAACAGGTAACCCAACTAGTCTGCAATAGAGACAGAATATGAAATATACCTGAAATGCGACCAGAACCAGAATGGGTGTTATCATAATCAAAAGAAACTGGTAATCAAAGGAATGGGACAGTTCAACGTTATGTTTTAAGTATTGTCTGTTTTTTATGTTATGTTTTAAGTATTGTCTGCTTTTTGTGTTATGTTTTAAGTGTTGTCTGTTGTTTATGTTATGTTTTAAATATTGTACGTTTTTTGTATTATCTTTTAAGTGTTGTCTGTTATTCATGCTATGTTTTAAGTGTTGTCTGTTTTTTATGTTATGTTTTAAGTGTTGTCTGTTTTAAGTATTGTCTGTTTTTATGCTATGTTTTAAGTGTTGTCTGTTTTTTGTGTTATGTTTTAAGTGTTGTCTGTTTTTTGCGTTATGTTTTAAGTGTTGTCTGTTTTTTGTATTATATTTTAAGTGTTGTCTGTTTTTGGGTTATATTTTAAGTGTTGTCTGTTTTTTGTATTATGTTTTAAGTGTTGTCTGTTTTTGTGCTATGTTTAAAGTGTTGTCTGTTTTTGTGTTATGTTTTAAGTGTTGTCTGTGTTTTGCGTTATGTTTTAAGTGTTGTCTGTCTTTGTGTTGTCTGTTTTTTTATTATGTTTTAAGTGTTGTCTGTTTTTGTGTTATATTTTAAGTGTTTTCTGTTTTTTTGCTATGTTTTAAGTGTTGTCTGGTTTTTGTGTTATATTTTAAGTGTTGTCTGTTTTTTGTGTTATATTTTAAGTGTTGTATGTTTTTGTGTTATATTTTAAGTGTTGTCTGTTTTTTGTATTATGTTTTAAGTGTTGTCTGTTTTTGTGTTATATTTTAAGTGTTGTCTGCTTTTTGTATTATGTTTTAAGTGTTGTCTGTTTTTGTGTTGCATTTGAAATAAATACGGTTATTTTTAATTTAAAAAAATGTAATTAATTATTTACTTTTAATAATTTTTATTTCAATTTTATTAAAAGAAAACAAATATGTTCCTTTACTGAACTAAATAAAAAAAACTTTAACTATAACGACGAATCGCCCCCCCCCCGCCTTCGCCGAATCAGCCACACGTCGAATCGGCTACACCGGATCAGTCAAGCTGAAACGTTCAAACCAGTAACTAGACATTCGTACTTGGATTTACCTGTGTGTTAATTACCATCAAAATTCTTAAAACGTTCTATAAAAAGAACACGATTAAACTAGTATATAACTATCTATGTGTTACGTCCGATGATACTTTTTTTTACAAAGAAGTCACCGCTTATTAAATCCCGAAGGCCATTCGAGGATAAGGGTTTATGAGTGTACAGTAGTCAATGGGACAATATCGTAGTAATCGTTAGTAGTGGAAATTTGGTAAATTGGGTTACTTAAGGAGACGGCTCATCAAGAACTTGTTTACGTTGGACTTGAAGACGACTATATTGCAGTCAGTTGGAAAGCAGACAAACGGAAGAGAGTTCCACAGGCGTGCAGTTCTAAGAAAGCTTTGTTCATGGAATTTAGGTTTAGGTTTAGGCACAGATAAAGAGCAGGGAAAATTATTGATAGTGGTTTCAGTTAGAGGAGTGTTTTGTGGAAATTTGACGAGAGAGACCATAGATTGGAGCTCAGACGAGCACTTGCTATGACTATAACGATAGAGCAGATACATGCTCGAAACGTCTCTTCTGTAGGAAAGAGTTTGCAGGGAAGAGAAAAGGGCATCCGCCAATAGGCTATGAAGTCTATTTTAAACTCTGTCAATGCAGGATAAGCTGCTTCTAGCAGCTCCTGCCCAAATATAGTCACAGTATTCCATCATTAGACGTACTTGGCTCTTATAGTCAGAGAATTGCATCAGCAGTGAGATATTTACTGAAGATGAGATATCTACTGGTAGAATTATCCACTATTTTTCCAGCGACCTTGGCAACAAATTTGGCAACGTGCTATGCTTAATACCAAATCAAAAGTGAGCAGAAGATGAAGTATAAACTTCAACAACTTACAGATTAAATGGTAAAATTGCAGAAGCCGTTGGATGCGTGATGATTAAAATCTGATTTGAGACACATTTTTTCCCCTAAAACTGTCATGCCGGATGCGCTCTTCTCAAGTTAGAGAGATGTAAGTTTCATTTTAGATTTACCTAACACTATGCTTATAAAAGGTTTATCTGTCTTTTTATGCGTGTAGATATGTGTGCCTGTATTTATATACGCTCATTTTCATATTATGTATAGATGTCATATATGTCATTTTCATATTATGTATAGATGTCATATATGTCATTTTCATATTATGTATAGATGTCATATATGTCATTTTCATATTATGTATAGATGTCATATATGTCATTTTCATTTTATGTATAGATGCCATATATGTCATTTTCATATTATGTATAGATGTCATATATGTCATTTTCATATTATGTATAGATGTCATATATGTCATTTTCATTTTATGTATAGATGTCATATATGTAATTTTCATATTATGTATAAGATGTCATATATGTCATTTTCATATTATGTAAATGTGTTTTGTATGATGTTTTTATGAATTATTCACTGTATTATTTAATTATTCACTGTACATTATAAAACCTTTTTATAAGGAAGTAGTAATAATTTTGAATCTGATAAATTAGTAGAAACAGCTAGTATATATATATATATATGTATATATATGTATATATATATATGTAAATAGAAATTCGTAAGTTTATATATATATATATATATATATATATATATATATATATATATATATATGTGTGTGTGTGTGTGTGTGTAAATGGAAATGCAGAATATTTAAAATAAACATTTATTTGTTAAAAACTCAAAATTTCGGCGAATATGACGCCTTCATTCATATTCAAATCAGTTTTAGTTTTCTTTTTTTCTTTTTCTTTCTTCGTGGCATTGCACCGCTAGAAAAATAACATCCGTGTCGTCTTCTTTCAATGTTTATGATCAGGAAAAACGCGTGAAATGATTTACTGAAGATGTGTTTTTCTCTGTGATAGAAGACTACACGAATATTACTAGTTACTCTATGCTACAAGGAAGAAAAAAAACTTAGTGATTCTAATCCTCTTGTATTTGTAGATAAACATGAATAGTTTAAATGAAACGATACGATTAAAGACATAGAAAGAAAAATTTGGAAAGAAAACCGCCGTTTAAAAAAATCTATTTCGTGAAAAGAAAAGGGGAATAAATGTGTAAAATAATTTTTCTTTTCTTTTTTAACTGCCGTCTTAAAACTCCTACTCGGATAAAGTAGTTTCTGGAAGGAAATAAATCGAATGGCAAGATTTTGTTCATAGTTTTGATCTATATCGACCAGACTGACGAATAAAAATAATGATTTTTAACGTATCAATAATAAAACTCGAAAATCCAACTGGCAACATGCACACACATACATATATAATTTTAAATTCGTTACTTTAAACACAATACAGAATTTTACATTTATTTATATAGATATTTACATTTTGGTAATTTCGATACAAATTTATATATATATATATATATATATATATATATATATATATATATATATATATATATATATATATATATATATAATGTTTAAATGTCCATTGTGCTTCTAGACTACTGATTTCAAGGTTATTATAGTATTTTGAAACATGAAACCGATGTTGTTTCTATATTTAACATTTTATCCTTTTTTATATTTAAATCGGTCCTCCGCTCTTGTTCGCTACGTTTTGTGAACAAGAATGGATGGTCACTTGATAAATAAAAAATAAAATATTAAATATAAGAAAGAAAACAACGACATCGTTTTCATGCTTCAAAACCCCCTCATAATCTTTAATAGAGAGAGAGTGAGATATAGATACAGATATAGATATATTTATGTGATTGAATGCGCACGCGCGTGTGTAAACTTCCATAGGGATACATATATGTATGCATTCTACTTTAGTGCCCATAGTCGTTAATATAATGGAATTTCTAGTTTCTTTCCTTTTGTAGACCATAATGCCTGAGTTTAGGTTACCGTAACACTTTATATATAACCGGGCATCCGATTGATGGATGTTCCCTTTCGAAGTTTTAACAGTGCATGCACAAAAGCGACGTAGTTTTTACCAAGACAAAACCTTGCATCGTTTATCACCTGCACGCACATACCCATATATTATTTCCCTAGAAATAGATTTGACACCTGTTTATACAGACTTGACAAGTTTTCTGCAACATGTATAGCAACGAATCAATTCTTTTTGTTCTGGTTACATTAGGAGTGCCACTATTGATGTATGTGTCGATTAGTTGATATTCATGTGCAATTCAAGTTTTTTTTTCCTGATTGAGTAGTGCAGGCTGAGGTGAAGAAATCTGTATATATATTATAATTAAATTGAGTTGCTACCTTCTAAGCTATACGTCATGTCAAGTTATGAGAAATAAAGAGAACTAAATCCTTCGTACCTTTATGAAAATAGTCTAGAAATTCTTACTTAAGGAATTGCAGATCAGTTTACTAAATAACATTTACATAGTGGAACGATAAAATTGTCACCCTATGAAAGACGAAATGATTTTATTTCGATTTGACAAGAAACGGTTTTCTTTTTTTTCTGTAACAGACCATCTACTAGTTGGTCAGTTATGTACTCATTCCAAGATCGATATGAGCCTTCTATAATGTCTGAAAGTTACACAATGTCTTACGAGTGAGACCGAAGATACACTGCTGTACAACTCATACTCTCTATCGATCCAAGTTATAATAACAGGACCATTACCAGCACCATGAAAATGCATCGCTGGATTGCCACAGATAACAGGGACATACCCAGGGTGATGTAAACAAAGTTTCCAGCCACGGTTATAGTCTTTGGTGTGGTTTCAAGTAAGGGCCATATCATACCACCTCACATCTTCGAAGTCGGCTTGAAAGTCAACATCAAAGTGTACTTGAATGTGCTGAAGAGTGTGGTGATCCCCTGGTACACCCAGGTGGCTGCTGGAAGACGCTGGGGTGGCAGAAGGAATCGGCACCGACCCACAAGTCCAAAGATACCTAGGCTTGGCTTCAGCAGGAGTGCTACGACTTTGTACATAATCACATTGAGTTTTTCAATAAAAATGTAAAAAGAAAGCTGTAGTGTTGTTTTCTTCAGGGCGGCACTTTTATCGTTCCACTCTGTAATTGAAATCGTCGTGTAGTTCAAAGAATATAGCAGTCGTATGAAAATACCTCATCCTGAGACAACTTTATGCAGCATAGTACACATTAGACTAGTGTTTGTTTGGTCGTTGGAAGTCATCTAGTTCCACGCCCTGATGTCTTTTAATAACGAATAATTCCACACAATTAATTAAACTCACTTGATATTGTAACGTTAATTGAGAGACAAGTGCCAATCTATACTTTCATTATTAGTACATAAATGATGATAATATATACGATAACATATCAACTCATTGTGATGTCATTAAGCCAATAAAATATTCGTCATTTTGTTTGCTGTTGATCAGGTAGATCCCTTACGTTATAATTTAGCTGAGAATATCAGGAACCTAAAACGGCTGAGACGTTAATCGAAGTTAACTTCATGATTCCGAGTTGAAAATTGTTTAAACAGTAGGAATGTACGAATAACAGACACAGTGTCGTATGCTTTAAAGGGGAAGTTTGATAAGTAAGATAGAGTCATTGGGAAGCACACGAGACGTTTAGACGTGTAAATGACATGGGCTGATAAGAATAATAAATTAGTGATTGTGACCTCCAGTGATTTGAAACGAAGAACACACCGAATAAAAGGTCAATGTCTTCCACCGTTTGAGTCAAGTTGGTTCTTTGAAAGTATCACCATGAAAGTTTAATTATAGGACGGTATTCTATTAGTATGGGAAGATCACGAGCACAAACGTGTACAAAGCTGCGTTATGAATAATAATTGGTGAACTTTAATGTTCCTATGATGATTATCGTACACGTTTCAGAGCACAAGAATTAACTACATCACTTGAAGAAAATAACAAGGAAACTTTAATTCAAAGGTTCACAGCGTCTCTCATTGAACTCATTGCAAACAGTTTTAAGCAAAACTGGACTATTTGGGTGTTGATTCAGCCCAGTAGTTACTTTTCAAAATGCATTGTAATGATTGTCGGTTTGTGTCAGTAAATTTCAAACTAAAGCTAGAATAAATTCGGTTGCTGGAGTTTTGTGTCATTCTCTCTTATTTCTGTCAGGCTTCTTGATATGATAATTCTAAAAACAACAACAAGTTCAACTATTACAGTGAAAAAAACTAAGGTTCGTCATATAGAGAAATAAGATCTAAAAATAGCAAAATCAAAAACTTGTAGATCGTTCACCCCCTCCCTAAAAAGATGTAATGAAGAAAATGATTGAACGATCAAAAAGCGTTCAGGTGCATTTTAGAAAAATTATAAGTAAAGTTGTAAAATGATTATGCACACTAGTGATAAGACAATTCCTGAATGTACTCGATTCCGATACAATAAGCGATTCTTTTCTAAATTGCTGATTCCGATACAAATAACCGATTTCAGTTCCGATTTTGAAAAATAATTCTAAATGTTTAATTAGATATTTAATGCTTTAAAATAATGTTTAAATAATAATTAAAAAAAAACAGCGTATACACATATATTTTTTCGATTTCCGATTCCGATAATCGTCCCAACACTGATGCATATACACATATAAAAGCATATTGATCTTCATTATAGGGTTGAGAATGAAAACCCATTGAAATATGTGAATAAAACTTACACTGTATAAGTGATAATTTGGAACCCTGTTCATTTGTTCTTGCATAAATTATAGATATTTAAGTAAACTATTTTTCTGTTGCAGACATTTCCTTCGTCCTTGTTTCGTATTTGATGCAGTTGGAGCAATCACAGACATTTATCATTCTTTCTCAGAAAATATTTTTGTAACTTGGTCGCAATTGTTGAAGATTATTTACAGGCTGTTAACATAAGGCGTGATCATAGCACGACGAAGACAGCCACTTAACTCCGGATCTCTTTTACTGCCATGTAATTGCTTGAAAAGGTTAAGTTTGAAATGTCTTTAGTTTTTCGTGTTTAAACTTTCATTGCATAATTGATGCGCAGAATTAGAATGGAACTTTCCTAATCGTTTCAATAGCAAGAGATGAGAAAAAGAGATGAGAAAAAGAGATGAGAAAAAGAGATGCGCAAGAGAAAAAGAGAACAAAGGGTAGAGAAAGATAGAGATAGGAGAGAAAGAAAAATGTATGGGAGAAATAAAAGGGACGAAAGAAGAAAAAAAGAGGAACAAGAGAAAGAAATAGAAAGGAAAGAAAATAAGATGGAAGAAAGAAATAGAAAGGAAACAAAGAACGAGGAGAAGAATCAAAGAGAGAAAAGGAAAAAATAAAGACAGAAGAAAAGAGAGAAGTATAAAGGTAGAAAAAGAGCGGGTGGATGGAGGAAAAAAGGGAACACAGTGGGAGAAAGCATGAGTAAGAGAAAGAGAGAGAGAGAGAGAGAGAGAGAGAGAGAGAGAGAGAGAGAGAGAGAGAGTGTGTATGCGTGTTACACATTCTTATTTAAATTAATCTATTTTGCAATGTATCTCCGGGTATCTTACTGGGAGAACTGGGAGATAAAAAGGGATGAGAGAAAGAAATAAAAGAAGAGAAAGGAAAGGAAGAAAAGCGAAAAGAAAATAAAGTAAAAAAAAAAAAGAGAAAAGAAAGAAAGAAAGCAAAAGAGGTGACAAAAGGTGTAAAAGCAGGAAAAAGAGCGGGAGAATGAAAATGCAAAAGAAGAGTGCCATAGTAAGAAAAAGGGAGAGAGAGGGAGAGAGAGAGTGTGTGTGTGTGTGTGTGTGTGTGTGTGAGAGAGAGAGAGAGAGAGAGAGAGAGGGGGGGAGGAGGTTTTAAATTAATCTGTTTTGCAATCTACGCCCGGTCGGATGTTCCTGCTGATTCAATATCAATGTTTATATCCGTTTTATTTTTTTAAATATTTTTTTTATAATTTATGTAACAACAAATCGACAATTTTGGAATTAAGTAATATCAAGGCATCATAATCATTGTAAAACAAATCATAGTAAACGATTTAATTGGACATACGTTGCTATTTGCCACATAGCTTGAAGAGAGAGAGAGAGAGAGAGAGAGAGAGAGAGAGAGAGAGAGAGAGAGTACTCCTTTTATCGATCACTACGAGCGTATATGTGATTTGCTAAACTAATAATGGACAAAATAAAAAAGGAACAAAGGTTCGCTTATTCAGCAATGAAAAATATTTCACACTAACACGTGACACTTTATTCTTTTAGAGTTGGAGGAGCATGTAACACCGGACGTGCAATCAGTGCCCGTACCTGTATATTTACATGCCATAAGGAGAAATAACTCCTATCTGCCCCCGGCCAGCCCAAAGGACATCTCTACATGCCTCCTCCCCTGTGATCACGAAATATATGAACGTGGTCAACTTCCTTGGTCCGAGAATGTATGCGACTTCCCACGCATTCGTGGGAACAGACCGCTCGGCGTTCGTCTTGTACGACCGGATGCTTGTCTTTCCGGTAATTGGCCGACTGTTTACGAATATCCTTCTGTATCGCTTTCCTCCGTATCTGTAATGCCATCCAATTCCATTTCGTCATCTCGACTGTTGTGGATCCACCTCTCGACTGATTGGTTCGCCTGGAATCTGATTCCGCGGTAGATCGGGATATGGAGACGACTCTGTTGTATTCGGTGTGGCGTGAATGGGCCATCCACAAAGTAGATTCTACAAAGAATCGGCGGTTGCATAGCGTCAGTTAGAGTTGGAGATGTGTTTAACACCGGACGTGCAAATGATGCCCCTACCCGTATATGTATATGCTCTAAGGGGAGACACCTGCCTCCGGCCAATTCAAAGGCATAACTGCTATCTTTATAATTCTAAACTAGAAAAAAAAACAAAAACAAAAAAAAAAAACAAGCATTATTAAACAAGAACAAAATGTACGTATTGTGGGTTAGAAACTGCAAAAGATGTGCATGGGAAATGTTTATTTATTATTCTATAATGTCTAAAGTGGCAAACGAAACATCGTCTCCATTTTAATAATATAGAAATAAGCATATTCGTTTGTTCGCCAATTAAAAGGTCGAAATAACCTTTACATCGATAAAGGTGACCTTTCGAACCGGGATTAAAGTATAGTATTTTTTCTGTTATCAGACAAAGGAAGAAGAACATTATTTTTTTTCATAATGAATTTAAAAATTTTTTTTTTTTTATTCAATTTTCACCCCAAACAAGGCATAGTGCCACTTTGAAGCAGGGGGCTACTATTAGGGAATTAATTCGCGGGGCCATTATGAAGGGAGAAGAGTAGAAAGATGTTTGTTAACATTACACTTGAACTTCTGCATGTCATTGCAGTTGGGAAAGCAGAATCCCGGAAGGGAGTTCCAAAGACCCGCAGTTCTGGGGAAGAAACTATTGGAGTAAAAGGCTTTCTTGCACCTAGAGATCTCTACTGTAAAGGGATGAGACTTAGTAGCTTGTCGGGTTTGTCGGTGGTAGTTACGTCGGGGAGGTACAAGTGTTTGCAGTTCGTCAGAGCATTCACCATTAAAGTATTTGTAGAACAGGCAGAGGCAGAATTCCGATTTCTTAGAAAACAAGTCAAATATTATAACGAATGACTACGTAAAAATACTAATTATAAGCAATAATTTATTAAAAAAAATTATTTTACTGACATAAAATCGTGTGGAACGCATTAAAGCGTTCGTTCAATGGACGTTGTTTGAATCCCTGACGAACTGCTGCGACCTCCCTCCAACCACAAAACGTACCTTTCAAGCCAGAACAATTGACGAACCTGGAATACTGCTGTCATATTCGTTGGATGTGCCGCTCGTAGCACTCTTTCCTATCTTAACAAAGTATCAAAATCGACTTTTCAATCTAACGGATATTTTTTACTCGTTCTTATAACCACTTTCATATAGCAGAGATGTAGTTGGTCTCTACCTACAGTATCCCAATGTTCATGGTAGGTGCTAGACGCAGCTCCAATCCTTGGCCCTGATCTCTGCAGAATATTAGCAAGAACTCATCTACCTAAAATCACAGCAAAGAATTTCTTTCTTCCTTATCCGTACCAAAAACGAAACAAAACTTTCATAATCCGGTTTTGTTTTTATAGAACACTCCGCCAGTAGAAAGAATTACGAGCCTGCTTTCCAGTTGACTACAACTGTAATGTTGTGACACTTTGGCTGTGATCATAGCGTAGCATCTGTGTTAACTGTGGCAGGCAGGGCCAAGGGTCAAAACATTATTATTATTATTATTATTATTATTATTATTATTATTATAAATTGATTCGAGCGACAGCGGGTCGCTGGATCGATTATTATGATTAGAAAAATAAATAATTAGATTGGGAAACATGATTGACAGGAAATAATAATAATCTCGCTACAAAGGAATGTGAAAATAGAAAATCGATGTAAACATGATTTTTGGTTTGCATAAACAAATAACTAGATTGAGGTTACATCAGCTGTTAGTCTGAGACACGTAATAAGATGTAGATTCTAGCCAGTCGTTAGCTGGAAACCAAGAGAGAACTGACGACTCAAAGGGGGAGTTGGTCTCTCTATGACGCAGGGGGCGGCGTTTCCTCAGGCAGCCAAGATGTAAAGACATTGTAATCTTTTAAGATGTCGACCGAAACCATGAAAATAAATGTTAAAATATACACACTAGACGATCAAATAAATAATACTACATATATACATACACATATTTAAACGTACATGAACATACAGAGAAAATATAAACCCCACTATTCAACATGTGCGTCGTTTTGGAACATGCACACACGACCTAACACAACATGGTCATCTATAAGTCTAATGTGAACAAACGATTGCTGAACTATCCTCATCCTTAAGCAATATCCTAACTATTCCACTAACATTTTCCGGTCCTCTTGTGGAGGCGATCATGGTCTAATTGGCGATTAATTTAACTCTTATCCTTGAGTTATCACCGGGCTTTTATAACTGGTGACCCATTAATAAAAAACTTCTCAAAGATTCAAGACCTGGCAATAAAAGCAGAATCTAAAGCTCGGATTACAACGAACGTTTTCGAACTGTACGTTGTAGTCGCAGATTGTTAGCAAACTATCAGCTTACAAACCAGGTTTTACATTCAGAACCTGGTATTCCAAAATTGTCCCCCATGTAAGTAACGACCAAGTTCAATGGTGCTCAACTTGCATATTTGAACCGTTTCACAAATGTGGTTATCTATATTACATTTCTCTTCGTCTACCCGTTCCATTTTTCCCTTGGAAAACACTGACCCGATCTAACTGAAATTTTGTATAGACTTTTGTTATTATAAAGTACAGCGAACTATATATTATGGTATCAGTTCGTTGCACAGTTAGGGATTAATAGGAATTAATAGAATTAGTATTTAATGAAAAAAAATGAGCACAGATTTTACTATATTCGACCATTAGTTTGCCATAAAACACCGATTCTAAGAGAACGGGCCATAACTTTTACTAAATATCTAGAGCCATATAATCATTAGTCAAGCTGCCTTCATAAAGACCCCCTTTAATAAATGATAACTTTCAAGCAGCTGTTTTATTATAGTAAAGCTTTTGAATATATCTAGTTGACTAGAAAGAGGCATTTTGGTGCCGGCCTTCTTTTTGCCAACACACATAAATGTAGCAAAGTGTAGCATCTCTCTCGCACTCCTACCCCCTCTTTCCCTTCTCTCGCCTTCTCTTCATCTTCGCTCGCTTTTATCGAGGTTTCGATCTCTATGGCGTCTCTAAAGCGATTTAAGACAAGTACGTGACTCTTGACAGTAGTTGATTAACTATCAGCATAAGTATCTAAAAACTCCAGACAAAATGATGCCAGACGACGTAATATATATATATATATATATATATATATATATATATATATATATATGCATGTGTGTATGCGTGTGCGTGCGTGTGCGTAAATATATGTATATATATATATATATATATATATATAAATATATATATATATATATATAGGTATATTATACGGAAAACACAACGTTAACTATATATATGGATGTGTGTATGTTTATAAATATGTATATATATATATATATATATATATGTGTGTGTGTGTGTGTGTGTAGATGTTTGCGATACTTTTTAAATGAATGCAATTATTTATACGAAAGTGCATTTTTACCTACATGCGAATTGGGAATAATTTTCCCATTTACGCATTTGGTACACCCAAATGGGGAGCGGCATATATATTGTCTTTAAGAATTATATAAATATGTATAAAATTATATTAAAACCTATGTGCATATATGTATATATAAGTATGTACATATATGTTTATATATATATATATATATATATATATATATATATATATATAGATATATAGATATATGTGTATATATATTTACATATACATATACATATATATATGTGTGTGTGTCAGGTCATGTCATATGCTACTGGTACCATTTAACTCAGTACTACCTACCTCATGGTTGGGTCACCGGCGACTAAATTTGTTCCCCCACCAGACTTGTTTTGTTAGGAGGGTGGCTAGTCACGCTGAAGGATTAAAAACAAGACCTTCCAAAGGACGAATGAACCCTTTTTCAACGGCCAACTAGCACCGTGTGTGTTTGTGTGTATTTATGTGTGTGTTGGGGTGGAGAGGGCTCTCGGAAGCCGTGGTGAAGGCAACCTTCCTTGTTGCTGGCTATCTTTCAGTTACTGGTTGCTGGATCTCAACATTTTGAACCGAGAGAGAGAGAGACTTAGCTGTCGCACAAAGCTAAGACTCTGTAACATCATCTGTGTATAGATACTCCCTCAGGCATTTGTCTATTAAAATGGTCCTGTGGCAATGGAAGTCATTTTGGGGCTCATGGACGTTAAGTGTTTGAGGGAGTGGCACTCGTCTGACAAGACGTTGCAATCATCATCATATATATATATATATATATATATATATATATATATATATGCATACATACTCATGTGAAAATGTGTCAGGAAAATGTAAAATAGCTTTGGAGGTTAATGGGATTGTTTTATTTTTTAGCGGATGATGAAATAACGATGGAATGAAGATTTAAAAAAAAAAAATGTAAAAAGAAAAAACGTTTTTTTTTTCATAATTAGATGTTCTGTGTAACGTTTTCTCTCTGAAATAATATCAGTTAATTTCTTTCTGTCTCCCAGAATATTTTCACGCTTACTCTTATGCAGTTGACACACGAGGTTGCATAGCAATTATAAATTACCATATCTTTACTATCGTTCCAGACTAACAACTATTGTCGTCTTAACATATCGACGTGTCAAACAATTGTCTGAAACCTATATAGCTAGCCCCCCTCCTTCAATGATAATATATATTAAAACTCTTTTTTTACGATAAACAAGGCGTATTTCCCACTTGAATATAAGAGGCTGTTATTTGTGATCATGTCTAATGGGAGATTATGGAGAGTTCAGCATCGAGATGTTTGTTCACATTACATTTAAACCTTTGCAGGTTAGTACAGTGAGGGGAGCAGGAAACAGGAGGAGAATTCCAAAGTCTAGCAGTTCCAAGAAAGAAATGATCAGAGTAGAAAATATTCCGGCATCTAAGGATCTTAACAGTGAAAGGGTGGGATTTTGCTGTTTGTCGGGCTCATCAGAATTATATGCATCAAGGGTGCACAAGTGTAATGGTTTCATCAGAACACATTCCATCAAAATATCTTTGTAAAATAAGCACAATGATGCAACATTGAAGTGATGGGACAGAGGTTGGATATTGGCAGATAGATCGGGACCTGTTAGACGTGAGACTTGTTTTCGAACCCTGCCTGTAAGGAAGAGACTAGTTGTAAATGCACCATCTAAGATGTGGCCACAATATGCATAGGCGAATAGTGGCTTTGTAGAGGTATTCGATATTTTCAGGTGTGAGTAATTTTCTAGCATAGTAAAGGGAGCCTAATTTATTTGCGACAGCCTTGATAATCCTCTGTGTATTTGTTCCAAGTCATATTGTCTGCAAAGTCGGAGGTTTTGAAAGGAATCGAACTCTGACTCCT
Organism: Euprymna scolopes; assembly: GCF_053919585.1. NCBI lineage: Eukaryota > Metazoa > Mollusca > Cephalopoda > Sepiida > Sepiolidae > Euprymna > Euprymna scolopes. The sequence continues at coordinate 20,494,054 of NC_136488.1, forward strand.
AAAAAATCGGGTTCGGATTTTTTTCAAACTCTGAAGAATAGACAGTCTGAATAATGGAAAACTTTAAAAATAAGTAATAAGAGTCTGGTATTTTTAAATTCAAAGAATCAAAGTTGGAGGGTTGTGGAGTCGGGAGTTTTCGAAGGAATCGGAGTCGTAAAAATACTAAAATCGGTATCTGATTCTTTAATCTCTGAAAAATCAACAGAAAGTCTGAATATTGAAAAACTTTAAATGACGAGTTGAATATTTTGGAATCTGAGAAGTCGGATTAGATTTTTTTTAAATCCTAGGAGTCGAATCTTATACCACCCGACTCCTCAACCCTACACAGAATGTTCAAATTTTTGCTCAAGAATCGATTGATAATGAATGGGACTATTCCAATACTTTCACCCAATTCCGGTACATTAACCGATTTTGTTAAAATGTCTGAATATAGACTTGTTTTTAGTGTTTGAATTCCGATAAAACCCATGTGCATATATTCTTTCAAACGTCAAATTACACGTGTTGGATTGATGTATTAGAATTTAGTTTTACTGGTAGTTTACAACTAATTTATTCAACATTTTTGTATCAGTCAAAAGCAAGAAAAATTAAGTTAAAAATAATTAAAAGAATCGTTTTTGAAATCGGAAAATAGGCTTCCAATGTTTCCGATTCATGATTAATCGTCCCAACACTAATACTAAATGATTCATATGAATTTCATGAATTCTCCATCATCGTCTGTACATATTTTTTTATGGATTTAGAATCATTTTTCAGTCGATGTATTTGTGTTTTTAAAGCTCATCTGATATTATTTAAACATTGCTGTTATCAAAAATGTAATTTCCATAAAACGTTAAAAAATATCGGCAATTAAAAAATTATGAAAATTGCTCTAAACAATGCATGAAGCCACTTGATGTAGCAGGTAAAAAATAATACTCCACAGTAAAAATCAGACAACTGTAAGCATTATACAATAATACAATATTAATTCATTCTAATAAAAACAATATATACGGATAGATTCCAACCCAGAAATATCAGCTCTTCCCCTTTGTAAGAAACATCGCCCATGGAATGCTAGAACTAACATAAGGTTTCATTTGGTTGGCTTGTTTTATTTTACGGCATATCAACTAGTGATGGGACGATTCCAATATAAATATATATATATATATATATATATATATATATATATATATATATATATATATATATATATATATATATAAAGAATATATATAATTAAAGGAATCGGTTTTAGAATTGGAAAATATACACAATCTTTTTCGATTCTGATACCGATTCCAATACCCCCAAAGTTCCTATTTTATGATTCCCGTCCGATTAATTTCCCCAAAACTAATATCAACCCTTTTCGAGATATTTAATCCTGAAATCGGCCATTTTGATAAAAATCGTTGACTTTCAATTTTTTTTCATATCTTCAAATATTTATCCATAGTGTTTGGTTTGCTTGCTATTTGTTTTAGCTTTGCAAAACATGGTTGAGTTTTGCAAAAGAAAAGAAAAACAGTAATAACATCCATGTTTGGTTAGGCATCCTAAGTCAATCGGATTTGGTAGCACAAGCAAAAATAAGGAAAGCGCGAGTTTCGAGGTGGCCGAGAGTAAAACTCAAAGTCTGCATTCTATTCTCCAGCTTTAGATGTGTATTTCCTTTTAAACATAGTTAAGATAAAGGCACCACTTTGCTGGTAGGTTTATTGATGTGAGGATAACACTCGAATCCGAATGAGCCGTTATTTTCCGGTTCAAGTTAAACACTAATCACCGACTTTCTTTCCACTCTTCTTAAACGATGTTGATTTCCAGGAAGATAAAACTAGTTTTCATTTAATTAGTTTTACACTTGAACATTTATTGGTTAAAACGACGTGAAAAATCGTATTTGTAAGAGGAGAGGGGGTGGGGGGAAGGATGGAGGGTTAGTGAAGTAGCGCAGTATGTGGTGTTCACAACAAGTTGAAGGTGTATAAAAAGGTTTCTGTAAAAAGGTATATATATATATATATATATATATATATATATATATAAATAATTTATTTATACAAACATTGATGGCTACATATGTGCATACATGTTTCTGTAATCACCCGTGCTGGGGAGATTACGTCTTCAGCTTCTCTTCTATACTCACTGTCTCTTTCTCTCTCTCTTTTTAGGTTTAGCCTCTCCCTCTTTTTTTCTATACTCTCTTTTTCTCCCTCTCTCTTGGAAACTATGTTCATTTACCTTTGGTAAAATAATAAAATAACAAAAAAAAAAGTTGCATTTCTCGTTGGCCCGAAATTAAATATTTCAATTTTTAATTAATTACGTAATCCAATTTATGGGTCACGTCACAATATATACATATATATATATATATATATATATATATATATATATATATATATATATGTGTGTGTGTGTATGTGTTCATATTTTCCTCAATGAAATGCAACTCTGCAATACCTGCAGCACTCATGCAGCCCCAGACCTTGCTTGACTTGTTTCAATGAGTTTAATTTATGAATTGTGGCGAAGTTGTGTGTGTTTGAAGTTGTTGATAATATCAACGAGTCATTGTTAGGTTTCTTTATCTTTGAATATGTATATATATATATATATATATATATATATATATATATATATATATATATATATATATATATTCAAGCACCTACGACAGAGTTATTCTTGTTTCCAATTTTTCTGGATATTTTTTCCATTCGCCGAGCATTCTTTTTTTTTATTTTACTGTATAGAAATAATAAAAATTGAGGCTCAAAGGAAAGAAAAAGAAAGACAGAAATAACCGCTCCTGATGATGATCTGATGCATAGATAAAAAACGAATTATTATACTATGTGTTATACATTTGGAAAATTTATGTTCTCATTTCTTGGAGCATTAATGTGTGACTGTTTTTAATATTTGTTTGTATCTGATAAGTTATGTGATTGCTATATACACAATGTGAATGTGATGCTATGTTTTTTTTTTTTTTTTTTTTTTTTTTACATTTTCACCCCAAACAAGGCACATTGCCACTCAGGTGTAGGGGGCTACTATCAGGGTCAGCAACTACTGGGGCACTATGTAGGGATTTGGGCAGCAAGATGTAACACATGCAAGACACGTAAAAATAAAGATATTCGCCTAAATTTACAATAATTAATAACAATAACAAATAAGAATCTTGATTTTTTAGTTATAAGAATGAATCTCAACAATATACATGCCCTAAAATGAGAAACACATATTCATTAAAGTTATTATTTGCAATAATTTGAATTTTATTATAAGGAATGCATACTTAAAAAATATATATATTTTTATATATTTTCAATAAATGTGTGTATTATATTTCTCTTTGTCTGTCTGCCTGTCCATGGCATTTTCTCTAAAACTACTGAGCCGATCTGACTGAAATTTTGTATGCATTTTTATTATGGAAAGAAGCAGCAAACTGAGTATTATGACATCTGATTGATGCACAGTAACGGATTAATAGGGATTAGTATTTAATGTAAAAATGAGCATAGATGTAACCATATTCAACCATAAAGCAATCATTCCAAGTCAACGTGCTCAGAAGTCTTTTATGCTACATCTGTCTGTCTGTCTGTCCGTTCTACTTTTCAGTCTATTTTAATTGGCTAAAAGTCTAGTATGTATACCAGCGAAAAGTGATTGCTTAATCACAATAATTATTAGTTGAGTATTTAATAACGTTTCATTAATTAAACATGACCACTTAGTTTTTATCTCTTAATGTATAATCGCGCACCTGCGGCTTAACTCAGAAACTCGTTTTTGCTGTCAAGCCTGAATTTCAGCACTCACCTGCTGATAACAATCACGAGGTGATATTTGTCTAGACACTCGGAATCTCTCCGAATCAAAACAAGATGGAATATATTAAAATATATATTAAATATATTAACACCATTGCCACGACCTACGTAATTACTTACGCTGACGAAGAAATATTGAAAATGTCTATAATCATTACGACGGAGGCTTATAGAAGATAGAAATAACGATAATTCAACTTAATCTTTATATTCAAATAGCAGCATCACCTAGCGTTACCCGGGATTAAATAAAAACACATGTGTACTTCTGGTGGCAAAATTGAATCCGCATAGATACATTTAATTCTTTTTAATTTTTATAATTTTCAAATTATACAAAAATTGTTTGAATTTTGGAGATGAGGATTGATAATCTCTATTATTTTGAATTATTTAAACTACTGCTTTCATCATGGGCGTTCTTATCACAACGTTTCCATCAATATAACCTTTTTATCTTCTTCAGGTATATCTTGTCGAACTCTGGAATCTTTCTGTCGAACTCGGGAATTTACACTGAATTTCGAACGGAATCCTTCATCCAGTTATGTCAGTTATGAACAAATCGAAGTGCTAAATAATTTGCAATCGTATTTTTAGCATCGCCTTACACATAGACCTGTAGAGTAACGGATAAAGTACTATACAACTGCGAATTACTTAAAACTTCTTAATCTTAACGATTATGACTGAAGCAACGAAAACATGCTACCCCATTGGATTAAACAAAGGGTCCCGTTCGAAATTCCGTGTAAATTCCAGAGTTTAACATAAAGATTCCCGAATTCGATAAGATACACCCGAAAAAGGTTGGAGATAACATCGATCAAATCGTTGTGAGAATAATACTTGAACAAAGTAAAAAGTAATTTTTGTGGTTTATGGATGTCCGACATGAATGCAAACCCCGCTGTGTATTTGTTCTACCATTATTATTATTATTATTATTATTATTGTTATTATTATTATTATTGTTGTTGTTGTTGTTGTTGTTGTTATTGTTGTTGTTGTTATAACGACAACAACAACAACAACAACAAGAAGAAGAAGAAGAAGAAGAAGATACAAACAGATACGAACAAGCTACAAACAGATAAACCCATCCAGGCCAGAAGATCGGAAATCATAATTAAATGAAAACTCTGAAAACTGAGTAATGCTGCAATATTTTTTTTACTTTTATTAAATAAAAATGAAAATCATTTTTTTTTCTGAAACTTTCAATTGAGAGAGATTGGAAATCAGAACATTCCTTTTTTCATGATGTCAACAGGTCGAGAAAATCAGCAACACAATAAGGTTGTTCCGAAAGAAATATTGTTGGAAATTAAACTAAAAAAATAAACCAAACGATGACAGATCTACAGCAAATTGACGTAAGCAATTATTACACGAGAGAAAGTGAAAGACAGAGAGAAAGAGAGAGAGAGAGAGAGAGAGAGAGAGAGAGAGAGAGAGAGAGAGAGAGAGAGAGATTTTTGAAACGCATCTGTTGACTGTTCTTTCATTGGAGAAAGAATAAAACTATAAATATAAAAACTATTTTTGATACTCCAAGTCATTTTCTTGTTATCTCATTCAAGAAGAATAACCCTTCCCCGACAAGAATCGAAAGTGTAAAAACTTGATTACCTCCCTTGCATCGCATAAAAATTGGATTTGTCCTCGTAACAATGTTTTCGTATTGAATATGTAACTGGCAAGAATTGAAGAACTACTACGTGGAGAAGAAAAATAACCTAATTAAGAGAAACCTTGAGAAAATCAACGAGTGTATGAAACGATTCCAAGAGAAGTAATGACATTACATTTGCAGTTCGAGCGTGATGCAAAGGTTAAATGACATGATTACACAAAGCTGCATTCGTTGCAATGGCTGATACTCTGCGAAAAAAGATGAAGGATACAACATAGGACATTAACCAGTTCATGATTTATGAGAAACCATGCCTAGTAATAATGAATAATGATGTAAATGCCTCGATTATTTCATACTCTTCGGCTTAACATTCACGGACAACATTAACCTGGACAAATACATTGAGGACATTGCGAAGGTTGCTGCAAAGAAGATGTTGCATATCTGTACCTGTTTTACAAGTATTTTAATGGAATGTGCTCTAATAAACTCGCTGCACTTATGCTTCCCCTCGAAGTACACATCCCCGACAAACCCGCGTTGCAACAAAATCACATCCATTCACTGTTAAGATCACCAAATGCCAGAAAGTTTTCTACGCTAATAGTTTCTTCCCTCGAACAGCTAGACTTTGGAATTCCCTTCCTTCTACCCGCTTCCCCGACTGTTCTGATACACAGAAGATTAAATGTAACGTAAACTAACATCTTGGTAACCTTTCCTAGGCATGATTCCAAATAGTAGCCCCTTATATCCAAGTGTAGATGTTCCTTGTTGGGGATAAACGTGAGTAAAAGGAAAAAGAAAATAGGGTTTCGTTTTATTTTCAGGAAAGTCAGTCTGTTTTGTTTTCTCGGTTAGTATTTTATTTGCTGTTTTGCACTATTTTCCAAACTTTGAGTAGTGGTGGCAAAACAGCACCACTTTCTTTTCAGTAAGTGTCGATGACTGGGCTTTTAAGCTTTATAATTTCCGATTTTTATCTGCTGAACCTGCTTGATCAAAGGGAGCAGGACCTCTAGTATCAAAGCATGGTGCCATTTTCCATTACTTACCTCTTCCCACATGGTGCATTAATGGGTTGAGGGATCCTTTTTATCCTGTGTTAGTCTGCTAGTATGTATATTTATTGTTATTCATTTTTTATTAGAAATTTCTCATTGCCCACAACATTTTTTATTTGGTTCCTTCTATTAATAAAACGGCTGCTCCCGTTCGCAACCTGGGAAACATGCTGGATGGCTTGAAGAGACAGTACACTATGTTTTATTTTAATATTTGGCCAGGGTTTACTTCCGATAAGAAGTATTGTCATGTCAGGGCTCTAGCAACCCCCTTTACAGAGAGACCGAAGACACTCGAGGATGGTGTCTCGTATGCATTTATCGACTCGTGTTGTCAAAAATGGCTTTCCAGATTAGATTGTTTTTTAAATGAAAGAGTATTGGAAAAAGGTTATCTTTCTTTTTACATAAAAATACTTCAAGTAAGCTGCTGCTTATGATGTCACTCAGCGAGCAGCTAGAGACAGCAGCCTAAACATATTTTGTCACTAGAAATTGCAAAATGGGTATTCATTCTTTTGCGAACTGTTGTCCTCATCTTCATAGTTGTTGCATCACCATCTTTCGGCTAACTCATCCTATGGCCTTCTTCAAGTGATTAACTGTGATGAGATAGGAATGCCGAGTCTTGTTAACTGTATCCCCAGTAATTACTGCCTTCCATAGTTGCTGTCTCGCCACGTTTTGGCCAACTAATACTCTGGCATGCTTAGGTAGGATTGAAACCTCTGTATTCAGACAATGTCCACCTGGAACCGTAGAGATTCAATGCTTCTATCCACAAAAATTATATTTTTGTAATACAGAATTTGTTCTACTTACATCTTTTTTCCTTTTTAGTATATCAACATGCGTGAATCTCGTCACATTATTTGCTTATTTGAACTCTTCAGCTCTTACACTTTTTTTAATGTATGTATAAAATAGATCTGCAACTTTTCGAGCTATGTTCACAAAATGAAATTACAGAAAATCTCTCTAAATAAAAAGTTTTAGAAATGCGGAAAAATGCGAACACTAAGATTACAACGATTAGCACCAGTCTCTTCCTCTTAGACGGGATCCTAAAATAATCTCAAGTCTAATAGGCTCCACACTACCGACCAAGCTCTGTTCTATCGGCCTTATGTCGCATCACTGGGCCTATTTTACAAGTACATTAATGGAATAGCCTCTGATGAACTCGCAAAACTTGTGTCCCTTCAACATACAACGATCAGCATCAAAATTTTAACTCTTCACTATTACGGTCCCTAGATGATGGCAACGCCTTCTATACTAATAGTTTATTCGCTAGATTTTAAAATTCACCCCCAGTTTCCTTCTTCTCTGACTGTAATGACATGCAAAAATTTATGTGCAATATAAAGAGATATCTCGCTACTCAACTCCCCACAATCCCCTGTTAAATATGATCCCAAATTATGGTGCCCTGTAATACGCCTTGTTTAAGATGAAAAAGAGTAAGAGTATGTATTGGTTTCTCGGGACATCATTATTATTGTTAGAGTTCCGCGAAGGTAGAAAAATAGGAAAACACTAACAGCAAAATGCAAGCACGATCAAATGAAAACTATGTGAAAAGAATATCTTACCTATATATACAGGTGACGTCCGTACGGAGAGATTTTCGTCGAGGTAAGTCACACCGAGCGTATAAAGTGGCGACGCTCCAGCGCCGTGTAAAAGTTGACCAAAGAAGAACATATATTTATATTGAGAGAGGCGCGTGATAGAGGTTTCCGCCGTGCACACTAACGCGTTACTGCCGTTGGCGGAGGTACCGGAGCACACGTTGCGCGTACTGACGTAATTATACTCGCCGCTCAAGAAATGCGGAAGGCTGAACACGAACGAGCCAATTCCGATAACGAGGACGCCGATGCCGAGGTAGCGTGGTTTTCGTCCAAGCCCACCGAAGTAACTGATGGGGATGAGGCACAAGACGGAGGCAATGTCGTAGCAACTGGCGATCGTTCCCGATTCTGTACTCGATAAATCGTATCGACGTTCGATGTTGGAGATGACAACGTTTACAAAACCATTGACAACCATACCCTGAAAAAGAAAAGAAACAGTGAATAACGTACTTGTATTAAGTGGAGAACCGAGTTTGCTCTTCAATTTCCTCGGACTGCTAGACTTTTGGATTCACTTCCGGTTTTCTGTTTCCCTGATCTAAATCTAATGTGAACAGACACTCACCGTTTAAATCCCCACAATCCCCTATTAGACATGATCCCAAATAGTAGCCCCCCTTACGTTCAAGTGGTAATACGCTTTGTTTTGGGCGAAAAAGAGTCGAGAGTATGTATTGGATTCTCGGGACATCATAATTATTAGAAGGGTTCTACGAAGGTAAAAAGATTGGAAAACACCGACAGCAAAATGCAAGCACGAAAGCTTTTTAGCAAGTCAATGAACGATTAGCTAGGTGTATCAGAATTTTTGTAGGAATTTGTGACACCCCTAACACGAAACTGCGAAACTCGTTATTTCTCTTTTAAAAGTTGGTTGTTTATTTTCTTTATGGATTATACTTCCAAAATAAACTATTAAAGTTGTATAAAAAGTAATAGAAATATTTGAATTTTACGAGTTCAGTATTTTTCAATTTTTTAACTTTAAAAATCTATCAAAATTTTTCTATTCATTCTATTTTTACGATATTTTCAGGGTCAATGTAAAATTTTATGCTCTTCCCAATAAACCGAACATAATATTTTAGACAAACGTTTTTTTTAATTCACGCCCCCTCCCATTTTGAAATGTATATTAAAAAGTTTTATATATCACAAATTGAAGATAAAAGATCAATAAATAATATATTCAAATCTAAAACAAAAAATATACAAAAACAAGTGTTTTTTTTCTAAATTTACCTGTAAAGTCCGAAGTTTAAAACTTTTTTTTTTAACCACGTTATTTTTTTTTTTAAATGAAACCTTGGTTCTTGCTCCTTTAATTTCGAGTAGTTATAAGCTTTGAAAGACAGGAGGGCGAATTAATTCACGCCTCCCATTTTGAAATGTCTATTAAAATAAATAATTAATTTACTCACCAAAGTTTTATATATCATAAATTGAAGATAAAAGATCAATAAATAATATATTCAAATTTAAAACAAAAAAAGAAGTGTTTTTTTTTTTTTTAGAAATTTACCTGTAAAGTCGGAAGTTTAAAACCTTTTTTTCTTAAATCACGTTGATTTTTTTAATGAAACCTTGGTCCTTGCTCCTTTAATTGAAAAAAGTAGGGTTTTAATTACATTTTTCGAGTAGTTATAAGCTTGGAAAGACGGGGGGTCGAATTATTCAATATTTTTCACGAAGTTTCTGACACACCTACCGCTTAGCGTAAAGCATTAATATTCGAAAAAATATAACACTCCCAATAGACATTAATGCAATTAAAAGTTTTTAAGATATAAATTGCATTAAGTTTGGGGCGAGCACAATAGCATAAGTGCAAAATAGCTGATTGCTGAACATAGTTGAGTTGAATAATAGAACAATATAATCTCAGCATGCCAAGTATAGCCACAGTGAAGAGTTGTGTACAGAGAAACAAGTGTCCGTGGATGACAACTATATTATATTTCTCTTGATCTGTCCGTTTCTCGGAAACTAATAGGTGGATCTGGCTGAAATTGGCAACAAAAAAACCGACTTTGCAATCTCGTGGGCGATCTTCTTTTCTCTTCCTTTTTCTCGCAGAAGAGAAGTAGCGAGCCGTTCTCTGATCTATAATTATTTTCATGGAAGATGCTCGACTTAGTTTCAATCTATGACCACACTGTAAACATTCACAGCAAACACTTGCCTAGTTACAAAAACTCCCAGCAACTTCCTCTGTTGTTTATCTGTACCTAAAACTAAACAGAAATTTCGTGAGCAAAGCTTCTTCTTAGAGCTGTTCGTCTGTAAAACACAATACCGTGGGGCTGCCTCGCAGCTAACTATACATGGTGGTCGTTTTCAACTCAAACGTAAACAAATTGTTGTTGAGCCGTCCTGATAAAAATAATCAATCAATATCTACCCAATTTCCACTATTACCTTCCATTACGGTGTCCACTCATTAACCTTATGTTCAAGAGGCTTTTGGACGTTGATAAGCGTAAGCTACCCAGTGAAAATAAAATAAAACAAAAACATTGAATGTTATTGTCCTTAATTATTTAACTCTCTATAAGGCTCGAATATGATATGATATTAAGTTTTCATATGGAGTGGGCCATGAGTACAATGAGAACTTACAAAGCCTCTATGCAACAATCTATAACAATTACTCAAATTAGACTCGAGTTGATTGGCGGTAAATCAACCTAATTCTCAAAAGGGAGCCTAAAGCGATTAATCCGCTGGCCGTCCGAAAAGGTGAAGGCTAATGCCTGGATGGATGTCCCTCTAAGAATCAACAAATCAAATTGTAGTTCGAAGGTTGACGAAAAGATAATTTGCAATAATGAACACAAAAACTTTTATAAATCTTGAAGTATTTCTTGTTTGTACGATTTGTATAAATCAGACTAATGTTCTCATCTTGAGTATTAATGCCAGAACGTTTCAGTCGATGTAACCACCGACCTTCTTCAGGTGTTTAAGTCGCCATGTTTGGTAAAGAAAAAAGGAGGTTAACTTTTTTTACTAAACATGTCGACTTATACATCTGAAAAAGGTCGAAGGTTATATTGACTGAAACGTTGAGGCAATAACACTTAAGATGAGAACATTAGTCTGATTAACAGTACAAGAATAATTCCTCATCTAAAAAAAAATCAGAAGGGTAACAAAGTTTTTGTTTTATATAAAATATTAAATGTTTTTGAAATTCTGTTTTTAATTAAATTTTAAACGCATCATAGAAATTAAACAAATCCGTTTAATATTGAACGAGTTGATTTTGATAATAACTTCCGCGGGTTAATCTGAAAAAAAAAATCCCCGAACATTTTAAAATTTTATTTTTGTGGAAACTGGATGAAACTGTTTAAAAATCCAATTAATTAAGCTGACCTAATTAATTTAGGTTCCAATGACGATGATGAAAACAACACGTGGCTTGTGCATTTCTTTCTCTCCCCGTTTTTTTTTTAATTATTTATGAGCGTGTAACATGATATGCTTTTCAGAATGTGATGACAAGCTTTCACTTTTCAATCGTCGCAAAATAAATATGGCCACCATTATAAACAACTCAGGATGTTTTGTTACGAATAAAACAATTGAATTCAAATTCAATAAAAAAAACGAAATTACTTTAACTTATGCATGAAAACACTAAAATGATTAATTTTAACTTAATTTACAGGCGAGTTGATTAAAATATAAAAGATTAACAAACAAAACTTAGGAATTAATTAAATACAATTATTTTTTTTAATTCATTTTAAATTAAAATTGTTAAATAAAAATAAAAATCATGAATTGAATCTGTGCTTGCAAACACGTTTAAAAACCTGCTATAGCGAGTATTTATTGAATGCGGTATAATCACGTTGACACACCAGTTCTCGTTAGATCACCGAAGTTAAGCAACGTTTAACCTGGTCAGTTCCAAATGAATGACGAATTTGGGAATCCCAGGCGCTGTATGTAAGAGGACGTCAACTCCTCCCTGTAAGAGTTGAAAAATCATAACGTCGTCATCTCCTCTAACGGAAATACATGCGAGTGGAGACCTCTTGTGAATTTCATACTTCCATGAAACTTTCTCCTTTGGATGAAGCCAGTTAAACTCGCAGAGAGTTAGTGTCATTTGCATTGACAATAATTGACAAATACTTTTGTTTTCGAACATGATCTCCTCATCAGCACAAGAGGGGGGGGGGAGTTTAAGACACCAAAATAAACTAGCATTTTTGTAGTAAGTAAGGCGGATGGTCCTTATTGATTTTCATTCGAAATTTTGTTTTAAAGTACATTAGTCCATATTTGGGCATGTTGAATTTTAATCACGAAAAATTATTGTCAATGCTTATTCACACTTTTAATAAAATGAATATCTTTTCCGAAACGATCGTACACTAAATTTGATTTTGTTTGTTTTTCCTTTTGAAACTGATTCATAATTTACAATTATCAAGATTTACTCTCTCTCTCTCTCTCTCTCTCTCTCTCTCTCTCTCTCTCTATATATATATATATATATATATATATATATATATATATATATATTGTTTTGTATGGTAACTATACTAAATGACGGTGTACGGCAAAGTTCGAAGAAAAGATGAGAGCTGATCGACATTTCATCTTAATTGAAGAGCTTCGACATACTTGATTGTATTAGTTCTTATATATATATATATATATATATATATATATATATGCATACATTATATATATGCATACATTATATATATATACATAAATATTCACATTATGTATATATGGATACGTATTTACATTATATATATATGCTTACATATCCACGTTATATATATGTATGTATACATACATATCCACATTATGCATATCTATACATAATTGCATTATATGTACATACATATTCACATTATATGAATATATACACATTATATTTGCATACATACACATATACATACCCGTATATATATGCATACGTACATATACCCATGTATATCAGGACACAGAAATAGGGTATTGTTGTTTAAAGGCCAAACACGTTGGATGATCGTTAATGAATCCACCCTTGTGGCGGCTAGTCTAAATTCCAAAGACTAATTGCTTTTCGGCTTTGGCGACACACTCACTCAGATTCCAGGGGAAGGCTGAAATTTAAAACAGTGTAACAGATGTTTAGAATATTAAATGCGAAGAGAAATAGTGTTACTGCTAATAATTAGAAACTTTTTTCCCTGTGTATCAAGAAATGCCTTTAAATGTGGATGGAATGCAAAAAAACAAAAAAAACAAAAAAAACAAAAAACAAAACAAAAACAAAACAACCCCCTAAAAAAACAAAACAAAAAACAAACAAAAAAAAACAACAGAAACTGAAACTGAAACGTAAACGTTATAAGATTTATACTACGATAAAAAAAAAGAGTAGAGACTTTTTGAACATTATACTAAGCAATGTAGAGGTTGACTGGAACGATCTTTCACACCATACAAAGTGTAACTATAACTTAACCACACCTAATATATATATATATATATATATATATATATAAACAAAGAATTAATAATATATGTTAAAACACTTCAAAAAAACACTTTAAAAACATATTTAATTTTCAAAAAGGAGACACAAATTAAGTGGATTGTCCTTAGTCCGTGGAGTTTCGAAAGAAATATGTTCCTTCTCATCAGAGGGTAGGAGTTAGCAAAATGCGGAATCGGATTTTGCTTGCAAAGTATTTAATGAAACTGCCTGCAAGTAAACCATAGATCTTACTTGGTAAAAAAAATAGTGAAGTAGAAGGAGTGGGGGGGGAGTAAAAATGATTTCACGTGAATGGATGGTCCAGTGAAGAGTAGAATATCCAATAACAGTAAAATCCCCAAAAAGTTGGTAAAAGTCCAGTATCAAGAAGTAAAAATTCAGAGGAATCGCGTTACTGGAATATATTTCGATATCATCCAAAAGGGAAAATTTCGTGAAATCTTTCAGAAATGGGTACAAAGAAAAAAGAGTTCAATATATTATTATAAAAAGATAAATTGTGCGTATAATCACAAAAGATAATTAAAAGAATCGTTTCTGACATCGGAAAATCGGCACATATTTTTCCGATTCTGATACCCCAAAGTTCCGATTTTTCCAATCCCATTTCCGATTAATCATCCCAATACTAATATATATATATATATATATATATATATATATATATATATATATATATATATATATATATATATATATATATATATATATACTTAAATCGTATTCATGTCTGTCTCTTTGTTCACAGTTTAATTAATACATACAAAAATCTACACTATTTCACATTTTCATACTGAAAATGTGCGTTTGAACACTTTCATTCTTAGCATGATTTGTATTTATTTCAAAGAAATCTACATTCAAAAAATAACCTCATTTGCATATTACATTAAAGAAAATCTATTTTAATAATTTATTAATTATTTATTGTAATAGCATTTTATTGCTTATTGCAATAGCATTGCCTTAATTGTTCTATTTAGAAATATTATTTAAAGTTGATTTATATAATTAGGCACCAACAAGGCTGTATGCGAAACGCCAGCGTTTTACACAAAAAAGCCAGCAACGTCATCATTTTATGTGTTTACTGTTTTGTGTTTCTGTGGATGGGCATTGGCGCTATATATGTTAATGGAAGTAATATTTTTTGCTATCGAATTTTCATATTTACATTGTAAAACAAGTAGATTTTTTAACGAACTACACAGACGGGATTTAATTAAATAACATTTTAACGTCTTCTGTTGACACTTATGTATCTAAAGATAATGTTGCTTACAGGCCTCCATACATTTTTGAAAAAAAAAAGCGCCAGAAAATGAAGAGCACTCTCTATCATTTTAAATAATCCAATAAAAAATAAATTTTTAAGGTTAATTTTGTATGCAATTTTTATTATCTCAAGAGTCATATATTCTATTATATGAATATTTTTTTAATATTGGAAACCTGCAATAAAAAAATCTTTGTTTAAACTTTATATTGCGGCATATTTGAATTTAACATCATTCAAAACTTTTTGAAAATAATTAGTTTTTAGAATCTGTTTTTTTTTGTTGTTGTTGTAATTCAAATAATTATATTACCGAGAAAAATATCCAGAAAAAAATGTTTATTTTTAACATAATGTTGATTTTATGTCCAATTTTATTTACAACTTTAAGGTAAGTGAAATAAATAACAGGATTATATGTATATATATATATATATATATATATATATATATATATATATATATAACTATTTAAAAAAATTATTTGATCTTTTCAGCTTTAAAAAATGTTGAAATTTCTATCGATCTACATTTATTCTGTTTAATTTTCGTAGCATGAAATATGGGGGGGGGGGGTGTAGAACACCGAAAAAATATTTCCTGTGATATATTTAACGAAACCTACTTTTATTATGTAAGTTTATTTAATAATGAATAAATATCGAAAAGTTCAGGAAAATATGATGATTATTTGATTTTTGCTAGATTTTTAAAACATGGGTATATCTACAGCTTAAAAAACGTCACTACGTAGCAACATTGTTTTAAAGCGTCGATAATGTAAACATGATTTTTATCTCGTATTTTTACTATTTTTGTATGCTGTAAAAAATTAAAAATATTATTACCAGTTTATTTTAAGTTTCTTTTGAATGGTAAAAAAAGTTAGGGTGATAATATTAAATTAAATTAAATTACAGTTACATCGTGTTACATAAAGGGGGGGGTTAAACGCGTTGGAGATACCTAATGTAATTTATTTTAATTTTATTTATATTTAATTTATTTTCAATTCTTATTAGCTGACACCAGTTGACTTTAAAAACGGAAGTAAGTTTATTTAAGCTGTGAGAGTCATTTTTCTTCACGCTATAAGAGTTATTTTCTGTTTCATTTACATAGACCGTAAAAGATGTCTTTACTACTTTCATTCAACCTGTGGTCCACTTTAAGGGAAATTGAAAAAAGTTAAGATTAAAAAAAAAAGTCGTAGTAGGAAGCAGGCTCGAACCCGTACCGTGAAGGAGGAAAGAACGTAAAAAAAAAACGTGATTTCTTTGCAGTTGTGTCCATCGCCAAACCGGAAGTGACGAAAGTTTAAATAAAGGCTAGTCAATCGAAAAGAGGGGATGACTTTCGAAAATATCCGCGATAAAAGCACTCCCTCCTTGTAGAAAAGTGCCCAGTCGAGAGTAAAGGAATTAATATTTTTAGCTTTTTCGATATTTGTCGTCCGAAGGGCCAGACTTTAAAACGATACCTATCTCGTGAAAATCCGTCTCCTCTGTGCCAAATTTTAGACATACACACATACATACATACATACATACATACATACATAAAAAAGTCTTCCTTCAGTCCTAACAGACTATGGTTACCCACTGTAAGAGTGCCTGCGCGTGAAATTTTTGTGGCAAGAGTTGCGCAATCTCCAACCATATATATCCTGAGTCGACACTGTTGAATACCAGTTGCAAGTGGGGGTTCAGGACGACTGGAAACAATGGCGAGATAAGCGGAAAGCACATACAGCGCCTAGAATTTCCAAATGGTCATCCATCTGATACTAGCCAGACTCAACGTTGGTTAACTTCGGTAATCTGACGAGAACCGGTGTGTCAACGTGATTATGCCATACATACATACATACATACATACATACATACATACATACATACATACATACATTGAAACAGACAGGTGAGATTTATATTATTTCGAATGATGTATTTCATTATAATACCTTACTTTACATTATATGTGAAAAATATAAAACTGAACGTCATGTATTGAATTCTTATTCAGTTTTCATCAAAATTCATACGATATTTTAAACTGATTTTAATCGACATTTATATACTTTTAACCTTCCATCACTCGATACAATTCATTGTGTATTTTACTTTTTACTTTTCTATTTAACATTTTTGCTTCATGAACTCGACCAGAAGATGATTCGCGATCGAATCGAAAGCGCTCGTGATAACTATGGAGCTTTCAATAATATTTTCGATTTTAATATAAATACAGATTTCGGGAAGTCGAAAAAATAAAAAGAATCATAAAGCAAAGTATCTCCGTTGGATTTAATGTCTGCTTGAACACACACACACACACACACACACACACACACACACACACACACACACACACACACACACACACATTCTGAAAATTCTATTACTGATTGCTCGTTAGGTTAGCATTGCTGAATGGCGTCGTCCTAGTGAGTTTAAAATACCTACTTGTGAGACATCGGCTTGGGCTATGGCTGCTTGGATGACCAGGTTCCTTTTCTAGATGAATTAATGTCCATTCTCACATCGGATATTGCCGCGGTTTTCTTGATCCTTGTTAGCTGATAAACTTTCTTGTGTGCGGGACTCAGTTGGCAGAGTGCTTGCCTTGCATGCAAGAGGCTTGGGTTTCGAATCCCGGGTTCAGATATGTCTAACTATGAGCCCAAATAAGGGCGGAACTCGAATCTTGGACTTGCGGTCTGTTAACTGTCAAGACTTTTATGAGCTGCGACGTTGTTTGGCTGTGGAAATAATTATATAATCTCAGACATTCTGAATATATATATTACTAACACTAGCGATATACCTGTCCCAGTACAGTTAAAATTGATATCCTGAATAGAAATGTTTGGCACCCTTAGATGTCTCCGTACAAAAATTAACATAAAAATATGATACTAAACGTCATGTATAGAATTTTTATTTAATTTTCATCAAAATTCATACATGATTTTCATTCTAGAAAAAAATAACTATTAAATATAAAGCTTAAACTTAAAAGATCTTAAGAAGTTTAAATTCAGGAATCTTGCTCAATTTATGTTTGATGCTATGGCTCAATATGACCATATTGTAACATGAACTAGGCGGCCTGCTTAGCGATTTGCATTTTTTTTTAGTGAATTGCATATTTTTTTTAGTGAATTGCATATTTTTTAGTGAATTGCGTATTTTTTAGTGAATTGCATATTTTTTTTTAGTGAATTGCATATTTTTTTAGTGAATTGCATATTTTTAGTGAATTGCGTATTTTTAGTGAATTGCATATTTTTTAGTGAATTGCATATTTTTTAGTGAATTGCATATTTTTTAGTGAATTGCATATTTTTTAGTGAGTGAATTGCATATTTTTTAGTGAATTGCGTATTTTTAGTGAATTGGATATTTTTTTTAGTGAATTGCGTATTTTTAGTGAATTACGTATTTTTAGTGAATTGTATAGTTTTTAGTGAATTGCATATTTTTTAATGAATTGCATATTTTTAGTGAATTGCATATTTTTTAGTGAATTACGTATTTTTAGTGAATTGCATATTTTTTAGTGAATTGCATATTTTTTAATGAATTGCATATTTTTTTTAGTGAATTGCATATTTTTTAGTGAATTGCATATTTTTAGTGAATTGCATATTTTTTAGTGAATTGCATATTTTTTAGTGAATTGCATATTTTTAGTGAATTGCATATTTTTTAGTGAATTGCATATTTTTTAGTGAATTTCGTATTTTTAGTGAATTGCATATTTTTTAGTGAATTGCATATTTTTGATGAATTGCATATTTTTATTTAATTTCGTATTTTTAGTGAATTGCATATTTTTTAGTGAATTGCATATTTTTTAGTGAATTACGTATTTTTAGTGAATTGCATATTTTTTTAGTGAATTGCATATTTTTTAGTGAATTGCGTATTTTTAGTGAATTACGTATTTTTAGTGAATTGCATATTTTTAGTGAATTTCGTATTTTTAGTGAATTGCATATTTTTTAGTGAATTGCATATTTTTTTAGTGAATTGCATATTTTTAGTGAATTGCATATTTTTTAGTGAATTGCATATTTCTTTAGTGAATTGCATGCATATTTTTAGTGAATTTCATATTTTTAGTGAATTGCGTATTTTTAGTGAAGTGCATATTTTTAGTGAATTGCATATTTTAAGTGAATTGCATATTTTTAGTGAATAGCATATTTTTTAGTGAATTGCATATTTTTAGCGAATTGAATATTTTTAGTGAATTGCATATTTTTTAGTGAATTTCATATTTTTAGTGAATTGCGTACTTTTAGTGAATTGTATATGTTTTTAGTGAATTGCATATGTTTTAGTGAATTGCATATTTTTTAGTGTATTGCATATTTTTTTAGTGAATTGCATATTTTTTAGTGAATGGCATATTTTTAGTGAATTGCATATTTTTAGTGAATTGCATATTTTTTTAGTGAATTGCATATTTTTAGTGAATTGCATATTTTTTTTATTGAATTATATATTTCTTTAGTGAATTGCATATTTTTTAGTGAATTGAATATTTTTTAGTGAATGGCATATTTTTAGTGAATTTCGTATTTTTAGTGAATTGCATATTTTTTTAGTGAATTGCATATTTTTAGTGAATTGCATACTAATAACAGACTTGCAGCAGATGAAAGATATTTAGCCAAGAGAATCGAGGCCACACAAGAAACTGGGAATATCTCTGATTTGGGACTTGGCTACCCAGAATCTGATTTCTTTATTGAACAAAAATGTGTCTTAGTAAACGTGGGTTTATTTATATATTTATTTTGTTAGATGAAGACTCGCACGTTTGAATTGGCTATCTCATTTTGTTTCTTATTTTGTTTGCAAAATGGCGGACGAGACAGTTGCGTTTAGGTTAATTTAAAAATTAATATTTTTATTTAAAAATAAAACTACTTAATCACTTTTTCGATTGACTTAGACGAATTAAAAACTAATGGTAAAACCTGAATTAAGTGGACAATTTTGAATAAAATATTTGTGACTCAATCACTCATGGTGGTCGAAATTTTCATTGATAATGGGTAAAATACAGCTGAGTTAGGGCTTTTATTATGTAAACAAGCCCGGGAAATTCCCTATTGCCTGGTTGATTCCATTTGTTTAGTTGGTGACTCAAACCAAAATAGGAAAAAATAACTTCAGCTGAACGGATTGATAATAATATTGTTTTGTGAAGGAACCCATTGAATTGTTTAAACTTGCGAACCATTATTGACCCGAAAGTCAATTCCTACATTGCTCCACGTGAGAAACTTTGGATGGAAAATTACTTAATTAATATGCACAAGTGATTTTACTAAATTGTCCAATCAGGGCAAATTCAATTTTGGTAATGCGAAGGTTGATTGCCTGAAGGGGATTTCGGACCTCGCCAGCCTTTCCCCGTTACCTCACTATAAGAAGATAGGCGGGGGGCGAATTTCGGCAATTGTTGTTGAGGAGTGAAGTCTGAACTAGTCCCTCCACTTACGCTATATGTCCCACTCTCACTGAGAGAGAGAGAGAGAGAGAGAGAGAGAGAGAGAGAGAGATAGAGAGAGAGAGAGAGAGAGAGAGAGAGAGAGAGAGAGAATGAAAGAGAAAAGGAGATAATCGTTCGGCGCAAATAATTTTTTTTACTTTGCTGAGCGAACTGTTCACGCGGCTGTAAATATCTGCGTTGTTAAAAAAAAAGAGAAAATGCATATATTTTTAAAATTTAATTTCACTGTAAATAGTAAATTATCGTAGTCAGGAATTTAATTAATAATTAATCCTTATACAAACAAAAACTAACAACTGGCATTCTATTTTATTAGTTGTCTACAGAATTCGTGACTTAACTACCAAAGGAAAACCGTCCACTTGGATTGATTTCTTTCAGGACACAGCCAGAAGACAAGGGCACCTACTCTAGCGCTTATCCAACCTGCAGCCCGCTGCATTCCTATATCCTCAGAGACTTTGAGTTTTATTTTCCTATTTAAATTTTTTATTTTTATTTTGTTCTTGTACTCGCAATGACCGGAATCGCCCGTCAAACCACCTCATCGTATAAGCAATCAAGGCCACGCTACTGAATTTTCGTTGATGTTCTGAAATCAGAACCATCTTGAACTAAACTTACATACCGGTGAACACTCCGAAGTCTTCATCGAGTTAGATATTAAATTTTTTTTCTGTATATTTATATGTTATTAATTGTGTAAATGTTTTATGCATGTTTTGGGTTTTTTGCTGACTGAATTGAGAATAAAGTTAAAAATTGAATATCCATAAAAAGGTTTAATAAATGCATTCTATGAAAATGTGTCTCAAATATAATAGGTCCCACACTATTGACCAAGCTCCAACCTCGGTATCATCGCCACAATTTTGCATCACTATGCCTGTTTAGCAAGTGCTTTAATGGGAGGTTCTATGATGAACTCATAGAATTTGTGTCCCCTCGACATATATACTCCCGACTAACCCGGCAATCAGTAAAACCAAACCCCTTCATTGTTGATGTTCGTGAATAAACTTCGATTCTTATAGTTTCTTGCTTTGGACTGCTAGACTTAAGAATTCCCTCTCTGTTTTCTACTTATGTAACTGTATTGACTTGCAAAAGTTTAAATGTAATGTGCACAGGCATCTTACTGTTCAAATCTCCACAGTCCTCCGGCAAACACGGCTCAAAATAATAGCACCTTACGTTCAAGTGACAATACGCCTTGTATGCGTGAAAAAGAGTACAAGAATAAAAGTTCTTAAATCATAAGCAAGACTTGTTTGTGTGCATGTGTGCGTGTGTATGTGTGAGTATGCATGTGCGAGTGAGTACACCGATTCTTTCAAATTGTCTAATGTATGAAAAGTGTTCAGAATTCTCTGGTAAATGATCAGCCACGTCTGTTCCACCCCTTCCAATATTATTTTGATTTTACTTGTTTTCTTTTTTGAAGCACCAAGCAAAAGGTCAGCCGGAAATCCTGAGGATTTACAATACCCCAAACAACAAAAGACAAAAAACAAAAAAAAAACAAAAAAACCCAAAAACAAAAAAAAATAAAAATAACAAGACGAACCCATTCTTAAGGTGCGTCCACTCAATATGTGCGTTTAACGATGAAAATACCATTTCAAATTTTACGCTCGACAGACAAATGAAAAAGCGTTACAGACCGACCGACAGGCAGAGCGTGTTTATGACAACAAAGACGATTAAATCAGTACAACTAACAGAAAAATGACAGATCGATAAATGGACTCAACCTCTCCGTGAGCAAGGACGCATGTAGCGGTAAACCAATCTATAAACAAATGAAAAGAAGGACGCGGGGCTGGTATGAAACGAAAATGATGGAATTATTTTTCTGTTTCCTCGTCATTCGTTTCTTCCTATCTTGTCATATACCTCTTACATTTCATTAGCGATGTTTCTGACAAAGGGGTAATAATTACTGTTTTCTGGTCTGATATTTTTTTGAATAAGTCGCATGTAGGTATTTTCAATCCTTGCATAGTATTCATCATAACTCATATGTCAATTTGTCATATTGACTTTTATTTTCGCATAGATTCGCCTTGATAATATGCTATGCATTAGTAAGAAAATATACAGCTAATTATGAATTAAATACAATAAAAGACAAAAAACAAACAAAGAATCATAAAAAACAACAGCGAAGCCAATTTTTCATTTTTCCGACGCCTAACATGCTCCACCCACATAAAATACTCATAAAATATCCGTTCATTATATTTAACAATCAACATAATAAATGACGCTTATGAGTAGAATAATAAGGTGACGGGATCCTCCACGCTCATCTGCAATAAACGTCTTCAGAGACAAAACCCGTCCTCACTTGAACAGGGAAAAATGTGAGAAAACCTGATTCTGCGATACAGCATAACCAACGAGAGTGTAAATCTACTTTTAAAGGTTTTCTACCCCGAAACTTAATTGCGGTCTTCGTTTACACTAAAAAAATGTGTCATTGCTGCTTTCATCTCAACAGAAGACATGCTCTGTTCCGATTCTGCAACAGTCTGACAGCAGAGGTCGTAATAATGCCTAACATATCTAGGTTTGCAGTCGCCTTGGACAAATATTTATACGATACATAGATGCGGTATCTTCTGTCTTTTACATAACATGCTGCACGTATTTAGGAATATAATCGAGTATTCGGACATACGATTGTAAAATTTACCTAAGCAATCCACTCGTGAAAAAAAAAAAAAAAAAAAAAAGAAAAAGCCTGTCCGTTTAAAAGTATGCATATGAAAGCAAATATTAGCTGGAATACCATATTGGATGCGATCACTCGCAGAGACAAGAAGGTATGATAATGTTGAGATCCGAAACTATTTGAGATCATGTCTACAAGGTGACGGTGGGGAGTTAAATTTATGCATGTTAGTACAGTTAGAGAAGCAGCAAAGAGTGAGTCTAACAGTTTGAAGGAAGAAACCATTAGAATAGAAAAATGTCCAGCATTTAGAGACCTATACATGAAGGGTTGAAATTTCGCCGCCTGTGGGTTAGCCAGGGTATTTATGTCAAGGAGGCACAATTGCTACGAGTTCGTCGGAGCACATTCTATTAAAGTACTAGCAAAACAAGTACAGGAATGCAAGGTTGCGGCGATGGGATAGGGGCTGGAGTTTGATTGACAACACGGGACTTTATTAGATTGGAAACTCTTTTTTGGACCTGTTAAAGTGAGATAGATTAACCACACACACACACACACACACACACACACACACACACACACACACACACACACACATATATATATATAAATTTCATGAAGTGGACCGGTCATTTACCCATTTCATAAAGTGGTCAAATAATTCCCAGATTACTTTTTTTCAATGGAAAAGAAAAGGTTAACAAAATTAAAAAATCGGCTAAAGAAGTTATCTAAGAAATCGCACCATTGTGGTGTGAAGAAAAACTTTCACAATATATCCTCCGTCTCGCCCGATCAACTTAATGAAATGGACAATTTCACAATCGGGGGTGTAACACACACATATTGTAATCAGAGAAGGAAAAACTTTTATAATCCATGATTAAAAGCAAAATGCTTTTTAAAATAAAGAAAAAGAAGAGAAGAAGAGGAAATAAAAATGAAGGAGAGGAGTCAGCTAACCGGTTTCGCCCCACTTTCTCAATTCTTTCTTTATTTTAAAACGCATTTTACTTTTAATCATGAATTATAAAAGTCTTCCCCTCATGATTGCAATATTTAAATTCTGTATTCCCCAGCTAATCTTCTGGCCAACTATTCCTCTGGCCGGCTTTGAGTAAGATTTAAACCGCTATTTTCAGACAATGCTCACCTGAAACTGTAGAGATTCAACATCTCTATCCACTGCGCCACAGGTCCCGAAGGGCGATCAAGTTTTTTTTTTTGTTATCTGATCTTCCATTGTCGGGTCCATACCGAATAATATATATTATTTAATTCCTGGAATTCTTTTGAGATGAGTGTATAATGTATTCATTTGTTTGCGGACTATTGTCTTCATTTTTTATAGTTGCTTTAACAACGTTTCGGCCAACTATTCCTCTGGCCTTCATCAGGTTGTAAACCGCGACGGGATAGAAATGCTGAATCTTCAACTGTATCTTCAGTAATTACGGCCTTCCATAGTTGTCGTCTTACCACGTTCTGACGAAATAAATTAAAAAGTTCCCGTACTATTCGGCCAAGCTCCAATCTCTGTCTTATCGCTGCAATTTTGTATCCCTCTGCCTGTTTTATAAGCATTTTAATGGAATGTACACTGGCGAACACTAGTGAACCCTCGAAGTAAATACTCTCAACTAATCCGACAAGCAATAAAATCCCACTGTCTCTTATTTAGGCTCTAAATGCCGGAAAGCCTTTTCCACCAATAGTTTCCTCTTTCAAAATGATAGACTTTGGAATTTTCTCTTTTTCCTCCAGCTTTACTGATCGTACTAACATGCAGAAGTTAGTAGACATCTCGCTGCTCAACTCCCCATAGACGTAAAAAAACCAAACAAACTAGTCCTTATAACCAAACTAGTTTTATATATAGTATTAATTGATGCTCTATCCTATCATGTCAAATAATACTAGCAGGGTGACCTGACGTTGCTCGGGATTGAATGATGATCAACGAATGTTTCACGCTCCCATATTTTTATTGTCATCGATATCGATGAAATAGTCCATTTATCGATCAAATCGATTGACGTCCTCCTCAAGTTGGGACCCATCGGGAGGCACCTAGAAGAAGCTTCACATATTACTCGCAATGACTAAGTTTACAATATATTGTAGTCTATGTTGCACTGTAGAGAACATACTGTTGAATTTATAAAATTATTTTTATATATAATGGATTGCATTAAAGTTTAAAATGCAAAAGTCAAGTATCATGCTTCAATTGTGCTGTAACAGAACCATTTATTTTGAGCGCGCCCTTGTCATACCAAATAACCTACTGTTTAGTTTATATATTGGGCTTTTTGACTTGTGTGGTAATAAAACTTCTCAAATGCACTTGTAATGTAAGGCTGTGTAAGGTGTTAACGTTGGTCAAAATCGCCTGCTCCTCCTTTTATCGGATTATTTCAATTATCGATTATCGATACATCGAAGACATTCCGACACAAAACCTACATAAGAACACTGCCAGGCATATAAAGTAAACGCGTGTGAAATTTCATAAAAATAGACCAAGCCGTTTTCGAGTCTACAGGGAATAAACTCACAGACACAAACACACAGATACACAGGCACACAAAGTTCCTTTTATATAATTGTAAATAGATTGTATTTACAATAATAAATGAAATAAAGAAATAGGTACTAATGAGTTAAAAAGAAAAAATACCATTCTACAACTTTCATGATGCAAAACGCGCTGACAATTTTCGTTTTGGATAGAAACGCGTCAGTAAACTTCCGTTTGGACAGCTGACGCGTAAATCGCCCCACACCCAGTCGGAGGAAAGTAAAATGTTTCGTAGCAATAGTTTCAACAATTATAGGTAAGTAGGTAGGCCGATTTTCAAAGCCAGATAAGAAGGGGAAGTGGGGCTTGCTTGACACACTTTAACTCGACGTGACCTCTCCTGGCATCGTATTCAACGAATGGCCCCAAACATGCTCGTTTAATGACAGCAATGACAAACCCATCGTCTGAAGAATACGAGAAGCGAACGGCTTTTACCAACCTTTACCACCGAAGGGCGAACAGACTTTTCAATGGAACGTCAGCACATCTTTTCTTTAAGTGAAAAAGAACACCGATTATATTATAGTAATGATAGAAGCGAGGAAACTGGCCGATTTATAAATAACTGTGGAATGGAATGATAAAATTGTCGTCCATAAGAAAACAACACTACAGCATTATTTGAAATATTTTATTGAAAAAATCAATTCAGGTAACTTGATTTTGTAGTAGAGCTGACATATATTCTATGTAGCCGCCTTTAGCCTCAATCACCGCCTCGATACAGGTCCGGAACTAGGAGCATGCCTTTACAACAATTGCCGGCGGAAGCTCGGTGAATACTTGGTGGATAGCGGCGATCAGCTTGGCTTTGGTGTTGTGGAAGGTAATGTTCTCGATGTATCACCAAACGAAGCAGTCCAGCAGGTTCAAGTTGGGGGAGGAAGAGTGCCAGTGAGAGAAGAGTACACAGTCGTAGCACTCCTTTTGAAGCCAAGCCTGGGTCTGTTTGGACTTGTGGGCCGGTACCGAGTCCTGCTGCCACACCCAAGGTCTTCCAGCGGCCACATGATTGCACCAGGAGATCACTCCATCATTCAACACACCCAGGTACACTTTGTTGACTTTCAAGCTAACTTTGAAGATGTGAGACCACATCAAAGACCATAACCGTAGCAGGGATCATTGTGTCCATCACTTTAAGCACGTTTGTGTCAATCTGGGAATGGTTTTGCTGTCATAAATTGTATCAGTAGAGGACATGAGATGTACAGCGGCGCATATTTGATCACTCTCATTGAATAGTGTATCACTTTCATTGAATAGTGTATCACTCTCATTGAATAGTGTATCACTTTCATGTCACTCTCATTGAATAGTGTATCACTCTCATCGAATAGTGCATCACTTTCATTGAATAGTGTATCACTTTCATTGAATAGTGTATCACTCTCATTGAATAGTGTATCACTTTCATTGAATAGTGTATCACTCTCATTGAATAGTGTATCACTTTCATTGAATAGTGTATCACTCTCATTGAATAGTGTATCACTTTCATTGAATAGTGTATCACTCTCATTGAATAGTGTATCACTTTGATTGAATAGTGTATCACTTTCATTGAATAGTGTATCACTTTCATTGAATAGTGTATCACTCTCATTGAATAGTGTATCACTTTCATGTCACTCTCATTGAATAGTGTATCACTCTCATCGAATAGTGCATCACTTTCATTGAATAGTGTATCACTTTCATTGAATAGTGTATCACTCTCATTGAATAGTGTATCACTTTCATTGAATAGTGTATCACTCTCATTGAATAGTGTATCACTCTCATTGAATAGTGTATCACTCTCATTGAATAGTGTATCACTTTCATTGAATAGTGTATCACTCTCATTGAATAGTGTATCACTTTCATTGAATAGTGTATCACTCTCATTGAATAGTGTATCACTTTGATTGAATAGTGTATCACTTTCATTGAATAGTGTATCACTCTCATTGAATAGTGTATCACTTTCATGTCACTCTCATTGAATAGTGTATCACTCTCATCGAATAGTGCATCACTTTCATTGAATAGTGTATCACTTTCATTGAATAGTGTATCACTCTCATTGAATAGTGTATCACTTTCATTGAATAGTGTATCACTCTCATTGAATAGTGTATCACTTTGATTGAATAGTGTATCACTTTGATTGAATAGTGTATCACGCTCATTGAATAGTGTATCACTTTCATGTCACTCTCATTGAATAGTGTATCACTTTCATTGAATAGTGTATCACTTTCATTGAATAGTGTATCACTCTCATTGAATAGTGTATCACTCTCATTGAATAGTGTATCACTTTCATTGAATAGTGTATCACTTTCAGACATAATAGACGGCTTCTTTCGCTCTTGGCATTTATACACAACTGGCCAACAGGTAGATGGTTTGCAACAAGAAAAGAAAACCGGTTTTCATCAAACGGAAATGGAATCATGTCGTCGTTTCTAGCCAGTTTGCCCCGACACATAAGCGTGACCCGGAATGATTACTGATGTACCACGAAGAGATAATAGCTAGAATCCATTTAATTTTAATGTTAATAAAGACATTTAATGTTTTAATCATGGTGACACCGCTCATTTCTAAAATCGCCGAATTTCTGGAATCTAAGTATTTTGCGCAAATAAATTGGTAAGTTTTTCTTTGGTTTATATTAGTAATGGGGCGATTATTTAGAGTCTCAAGAGTTTTTGAAAACATCGGAAATCAACAAGCACTCGTTTAACTACAACAGCTGTCAACGATTTTCCCTACACTTTTTCTGTGCTTGAAACTAAATGAAAATTCCATGAGCAAAGTTTCTTTCCTAGAACAGTCCGTCTGCGTAATACAATACCATGGAGCTGCTTCCCAGCTGACTACATCATGATCGTTTACAAGTCTAATGTAAACAAGTTCTTGTTGGGCCGTCCTTTTAAATAATCAAACTTTACCAAAGTTCTAATATTACCAACCATGACGATGACACTCATTAACTTTTATTTTTGAGTGGCTTTTTGGTCTTGATAAATAGTGAGCTGGTAGTAAAAAAGCGTTACGGGACGAATGACAGACAGAAACTAATATGGAGATGCTAGGACGTATTATAATATGCATAGGGGAGTCTATATTGTCAAATAAAGAGTCTAATCTGAAATAGTTGTAAGTCTCCCATTTTTATTGTCTGGGTCTCTAAGGCGTCAAGTCCATTCGTAATGATATTGACATAACCCTTAAAAATGTACATGTAACGCTGACTAAACATGTATCGGTTTTAAACAATCGTTTTGTTCTTTCCTTTCCGCCTGGGTTCTGTAAGATTTTCTCCTTAATTGCTGTTTTGGAATGTTCTTTTTGTTATTTCGTCCCTCATTTTTTAAAAATCATTTTATGATTGGGTATTTATTTTGGAAAAACTTCTCCCTTCCTTCCTGATATTCAAGATAGTTGTTTTGTGGATGAACCAGCCATTTTGGGCGACAATCATTTTCTAACGTTCTTCATGAAATGGCTCTCAAACGATGTTCAGGTTTCAACTGCGGATTATAAAAGCTTTCGGAACAAAGTGTAATATCTGTTCTGATACTATAAGGGTATTGCGGTAAAACCCTACACTTGGTTTGTCGGGTTTGTTTTACAGCATAACAACCCTTTCAGATTATTTAATGTCGAATTCAATAATGCTGTAAACTTTTTATGCTTCAAGTTCTTTATATCTTCAACTATTTATTCATTATGTCTGGTTTGGTTGTTTTGTAAAGGAAAATTATTTTTGTTTTGGGCTTGCAGAACATGACTGAGTTTTGCAAAAGAAAAGGGGGAAAAGATAGCACCAATGGTTCATGCATGTTACGCCATAAAGTCAGTATCTTCAGAAAGTCTCGTCTGGTAGCACTCCTGAAAAAAGAAAACTAAATAGACCATAAAAAGCAAATTTGTATAGGCAGAGACCTGCCATATTATTAAACCATAAGTAGAATCACATACTTTATTATTTTAATGTAACCTCTTCCGCCGTAGACGACCATCCCAAGGCGGGCGCCAATTGAGTCACATGCTTTGACGACCATATTCTTGTCTAAAGAGGCGAACATCTCTACAATAACAACCTTCAGAGAATCGAATGCGTTGTAGGCATGCTTGTTCTTCGTGGCCTTGACCACGCACCAAAAGACACAGTCAAGAGGATTGTAACCAATGAGGAGGGCACTCACAAGTTTGGCGATCAGTGGTGAGGAATATAGTTGACCAGCCAGATCTGGGTCTTCTTGACCTTGTATGTAGGAACAGAATCCTGCTAGAAGACGGCGGCGATCTAACCTATCAAGGGCTTTATCGCACGCTGCAGCACGTTCTGCTATTTTTTGTCAAGTTTGAATTTTGCTGCAACACTCTGTAAGCTTAATTTTTTTTGTCTCCAGTCAGATAACAATCCTTCTAGACTAAAGGAATTTGGATTTTTTTTTCTATTCAAAAGTGTCCTTTTTGAGGGAGCTGGATTTTTCTAACATTAAACACCAACTTTGTATCTAACTCTGTCGTCGTGAGGGGTCAAGTAAATAAAAAATAATGAACTTGGTAAGTCATGATGCAAAGAAATTACCATTGCCTTTGTTTTTCTACTAGACGAAGTACGCGGGGTTAGCGATTGTAAACTTTTATAAAGATGTAACTTATAAATTATGTGTAATCGGAAGCACGTGGGTGACGTATAATTATCAATGAATGACCAGAACAACCAAAGTACATTAATATGGAATACGATTTTTTTCTTTTGAAAACTGCTTTTCCATTTCAACCCCTCACTATTCATTTTGCCTACAACTACTTAAAAGACATATTTTTTCTTTCTTTTCTTTCTACCAATTGATCACCCCTTATCGGTGGGGGCATATTAGCATGAGAGCTCAAGAGGTTATCAGTTGGACGATGATTGCTACCACGAGAAGACGGGAAACAATGGGGTGGCTGGGCAGAAGAATGCTTAAGAGGAATTAATTATCCAATAGGATTGCTTGCTCAACAAGTATTTGTTTGTATTGGACTTGAAGATGACAATGCTATTGAAAAGTAGCCATGTTTCACAGATGAGATGTTTTAAGAAAGAAACTTTGTCCATGGAAATTCCGTTTTGTTTTTAGTAAAGAGAGAGAAAGGAAAAGTTCTTTACTGATGTTGTAGATGGACGAGTTCTTGATATGAATGTTATACAGGGATTTTGAGTTCAGTAGAGTACCCATCATGAATAGAACGATACACAAGAGAGAGGCTAGCAACATTTCATATGCGTGAAAGAAATTGGAGAGGCTAAAAAAGATCAATCTCATCTAGATTGCGCTGTCGATTTCGTACTTATCCAAATCATATTCTGCGATTATTCATTAAAATCTATGCAGAGAACATAACTATGTATGGCAACACTTCTAGAGCATTCATAAACAAGATATATCTTACTATCTCTTCCGACTTAGAGATCGTGGCGCAACGGGGGGAGGGTAACCGGTTTATTATTTCAACACTTGTAAAACTAAGCTTCTCTGTTTGCAGCTCAAAGGCTTAGATTTTCACTCCCCAGTCGAAATGAATGGGGTTCTCCTTGGTCAGGTGGTTCTTGCCGAACTCGAAAATCTGCACAGAATTTTGACAGAACTCTTTATTTAATCCATGCGGGTAATTTTTCTCGTCTTATCAGCCATGATCGAGTAGAAGTCTCACGTAATTTGCAATTATATTTTTACTATGATCCATGCTGAGGATAGAACCTTAAACCGCCAAAAGGCTATCACTTCTGATTTTCTACCTTGCAGTTTTAATCATTGCTCAAGGGTTCATTGTTTTGTTATCTTCTATCTTCTATATACCTACAAAAGTGAGTTTTATCTCGCTCTGACATTGATATTAAAAGCCAACTTTCTGTCTGTCTGTCTGTCTGTCTGTCTCTATCTCTCTCTCTCTCTCTCTCTCTCTCTCTCTCTCTCTATCTATATATATATATATATAGCGATCTTGTCGGTGTGTGTACAAAACGTCTCTACTAAACTATTGTCTGAATATTTGATCTACAGATTGAAACTTGATATGTAGAGTATTTGGATCTCGGAAACGCGATTTTGTCTATAACCTGTCAAAATAGCTGCTAAGAGGGCTAAATAGCAGGAGTAAATCGACAAACTTCTGAGCATGAGCACATATAAATTTTTAACTTTAAATCGCTTAATTTTTAATTTTTTTCGTTTTTCTGGTGGTAGTTCTGACGGAAAAGAAGGCTAAAGCGGTGAATTTTTTGGCTTCGATTCCAGCTGATGGCACCGAAATAAAATGTTTTTGTTGCTTTAAAAATCATTGCTATATAACTAGGGCTATGACAACAGAATCTTCTTATTGTTTTGACTCTAAAATATATCACGGACACAGTTAGACACAGTTAATCAATCGAGGACCACATCACTCTATATAAAATATCCACGGATACACAATCGACAGTCAAAACAATGAAAAGAATATGTTATTGTCCTAGCCATCATCATTACTCTCTCTCTCTCTCTCTCTCTCTCTCTCTCTCTCTATATATATATATATATATATATATATATATATATATATATATATATATATATATATATATATATATAAGAACAAATAGTTAATAAAACATGATAAAAAAAACTTGGAAAAAGAGTTAAAAACATATTTAATTTACAAAAGGAAGCACAGAATAAATGGATAGTCCTTAATCCGCAGAGTTTCGAAGAAATACTTTCCTTCTCACCAGAGGGTAGGGATTAGCAAAATGCGGGAACAGATTTTGCTTGCAAAAGTATTTACTGAAACTACAAGTAATTCATAGATGTTACTTCGTAACAAATAGTGAAAGAGGGAATAGGGTGAAGAAAAAGGTGATTTCACGTAAATGGATAGTCTGGCGAAAGGTAAAATATCCAATAACGGTTCTCCGGCTATTAATACCTAGATACATTGAACATTTGAAATAAGAAATATAAAGGTCAATATTTTATGATGTCAAACTGTATAGGTTAATTTTGTAATATCATACCGTAAAGACGGAAAGTTCGCTATATAAAAATACAAAGACGTGAATTGAGAAGAAAATCAATATTTTTTATCTACTTTATCAAAACGTTGACTGTTGAGATCAAACAATTCTTTTTGTGTTTTTATTCTCTTACATCCTGATATTTGTCGAAGATATTTTTCTGGAATATCGTGTGGAGATTGAAGCTTCGACGAACTCTCTTCTAAAAAACGAGACAAAATGGCGATAACCTTGTTTCTCTGTGCCAGTATTTCATGTGATTATCAGTTGCAAAATCTCCTACTGAGATCCTAACAAGTTACAACTACTCAGTAAATGAAACATTTTATAGATTTGTGTCTTGTAGTTTATATACGGCATAATCACGTTGACACATCTATTCCCGGTAGATCATCGCAGTTAAGAGACCTTGAGCCTGGTCAGTATTAAATGAGTGACCATTTGGGAATACCAGGTACTGTATGTGTTCTACACTTACATAGGCATTGTTTCCGGTTGTTTTGAATCTTTCACTGCCACTGGAATCAAAGAAGATCGCAACACCCTTGCTTCATAATTACACAAGGTATACATTATTTCAATATATATATATATATATATATATATATATATATATATATATATATATATATATATGTGTGTGTGTGTGTGTGTGTGTTTGTGTGTGTGTGTGTGATGTCGCATTTCGAACTTATCTAAAAAAATTAGTAATTACATTAAAGTCTAGCATTTCTCTTTGTTTATAAAATTATGCAAAGAGTTATTATATTTAAGTAGTTTGATTTAATAAGAGCTTATACTGAAAAGCAAATATGTATTAATATGTCTACAGTTATCTATAAATTTGTTTTTTTAAATGAATAATTTAATCTCAGTTTTAATGTATCATGTGAATAAACATCGTTAATTATTCAGTTTCGCTTCTCAATTTGAATCTATGTTTAAATGATTGCAGTTTTATGGCACTGCCGTTTCTCCAAACTATTAAGTGTATGAATTTATTTAAAACATTTTGCCTACCAAACTCCTTTGTCAGTTTCATGTCTACATATAAGATATTCGAACCCATACAAAATTTTATATTTGGGGTTTAACCGGAGAAAATATGTGCCAGAGGGTGAAAAATTAAAGAAATGGAAAGTGCTGGTTGAAGGTCGAACGACGGCATCACGAATATGCATACATAACGTAATAGCTATTGGTTCATGTTTTAATTTTTAGCCTTACAATAAACATGTCTTCATAGCTCAGGCATTAATGTCAAAAGAAAAAGTAAATATAAATATTTTGTATTAATTTGCTTCAGTTTGTGATAATCTGTTATACTTCTGCAATGTATTGTCGTCTATAAATTATCCTTGCATACACAACTGATATATATATTATAAACAAATATTTTCGGCTTATGATAAAGCTTTCATCAGGAATTAACAAAAATCGTGTATTGTTTTTTTTTTAATTCCCGATGAAAGCTTTCTTATAAGCCGAAAATTTGGAACTTTAAAAAACTGAATAATTATTTATATCTAAATAAATTTGCACGTGGTCGTTCTTTCTAACCTCATGTTTTGAATTTCATTTTCTCCGTGCTTCTAAACAGTGAATATATATATATATATATATATATATATATATATATATATATATATATATATATATATGTATATACACACAGAGAATGATAGATAGATAGATAGATAGATAGATAGTGGGTATGCATATGCATATACATTTTATTCCATCCTTAAATAGATACTGGTGCATGCCTTCATTCATAAGTAGGTTTGCAAGTAAGTAAACTATTTTCGAAAGAATGCATACCTCCTTTCGATTGCCATGACAACCATTTAGAGGGCAGAATCCTCAATCACTCCAATCTATTCTTATTCACACTCTCATATTATTGCATTCTTCTTATATATATTTTTTTATTTGTTGTTTCATTTACCCTTGGTTCTCAACAGACTTAGATGATACCCGGGTGGAATGGCAACAGCTGGAAGCATGTACTGACAGCCCGCGAAGCCATTATCATCCCTACCCACACCTTTCCGAAACGCGCACTGCCTACTTTTAACGCTGCCTCCTCGAAAGGCAGTGATAACACACACCCGACACATGCCAAACAAACGCTAGCGTTCCTATCAATCTTTTACAAGGTGACCCCGCCCTCTCTTTTCCAACCCTGAAAGCTTTTGTGACTGGTTCTTAATCTGTCACCTTCATTTAGTCCGACTTTTATTGTTTGTGGAAAAGAGTTTTTTGTTTTTTGTGAAAAAAAAAAAATGAATAAATGGAGGGGGAAATAAAGAGAGGAAAGTGCAGAATAAAATAATGGTCGCTTTTCTTGACATTTGCCGCCAGTTTTGACTTCATATGAAATGCTTGGCTGCCATCTTAAATGGTGCGTGTGCCGTTCACGTTTCCTCACAGTTTACCCGCTTTTTACTTTTGGGGCCGGCTGTGCAACAATTCCCTAACACATATTTATATAATTATAAAAAGACATCATATATCCGTTGGAAATGGGGAGATGTACTCTTTGAAATTCATACTATTTTCCAGAATTATTTTCCAGTTTCCAATGTTTTTCTTAGCATTGAACTTAGTATATTTAAGTATCGTCTGATATTAAATGGACATGCCTGATGATCGCATTCTGAAACAACGTTTGCGAAAACGCACACACAATTTAAGTTACAAAGAGATCTTAAAGCAAAAATGGGTATCAGAACGCTTTTCAGATTTAAGTACGATCAAAATGAAAGATTAATCAACACGTGAACAGCACTTATTCAATCGCATATTTAAATTTTAACTGAGAAAAACAAAATACTATTTCAACCCTTACAATTTGTTGAAAACAACAGTCAGCGAATATTGTTTTTTTTTACGTATCCTCTCTGGATTAGATAAAAGATCAAATCAGTAGTTTATTTCAGCCAATCATAGCGTACGAAATCTTCACTTCTGAATATTCATTGTTTTTCTTATTCTTCCTGCTTTTCTTCCAGATCCGACACCCATCAGCGGATCACAACACATCCTAGGCCCTCATGACCGAAGCACCCTCGGCACACACGCATGAAAGGCATTCGTAAAATACTGTACACCTAGCGACAGTACGTGCACAGCGATCTCATTATCACTGACAAAACAAGCACGCTAATGTATACACCTCTACAATACCTATATTATTTCCATGTAAATTTGTAAGACTCCAGCCGAAATGAGCACAGCTACTCACATTCCTCGTACTAATAAAACACCTAAATTCACCTATAACGTTATTTGGACATTCTGAACATAAGTTTTGCCCTAATTTCATTTTTAATTGTCTTAAATTGTCAATAAAAATAATGTATTTTGAATGGATATATATATATATATATTTTTTTTTTGTCATTCTTTCATTTAGTAATGTGCTACCTTCAACGTTGGTGAATCCGACGTGCAGCCTCTTTAAGCTAAACATTTTACTTAAAAAAACCTTACGTTTAAGCAAATATGTAGTGATTTGCTTATATTCGATACAGGGATTTAGAAGGGTGTTCATCATACTAGTTTATGAAAAACTAAAACGAAAACTTTCGCACGATAAGCCGGCCAATAAAAAACCTTCCCAGAAATGTAATGACACATGTATGAGATTGAAACAGACATAACTAATTAATAGTTTAATAATTGCCATTAAAAACACTTCAAAACGAGAATTAAAAGTTTGATAATAAACAGATATTTATTACTGAAATCTAAGAAATTTGTGAATAGTTCTTTTATATCATCATATTTCGCGATTTAAACATGCGATACCTCTGTTCAGTCTCAAGAGATAATGGATACCACCTGTAAGGTTAGCTACGCGTGTAGTTGTAAGCAAGAAATGCGCAATCTCCAACAGCACCTCTCCTGAATTGGCACTGCTTGAGTCCGGTGACAAGGAGAAGTACTAGACGAGTAGAAACAACGCCGGGATAAACTGAGAGCACCTGGAATTCCCAAATGGTCACCCATTTTTAGCACTGATCAGGTTCAACGTTATTTGACCAGTGGTCTAACGGGAACCGGTGTGTCAACGTGAATTATGTTACATAAACATAAAACGTATTTAAACATAAAATAATAATCAATTTTTGAGATGATGATTGATTATGTGGATTATTTGAACAACAGTTCTCATCTTCAGTATTATTCGCACAACATTTCGGTCAATGTAATCTCTGAATTTTTTCAGCTGTATCTTATCGAACACTGGAATCTTTCTGTCAAACTCGAGGTTCTGCACGGAATTTCGAACGAAACCCTTTATTTAATCGACGGGAGTTACATGCGTTTTGCTCCGTCAGCCATGACTGAACCGAAATTCGTAATTTTATTTTGAGTGCCACCCTCATTGAAAACTTAACCCTGAACCTCCAGAAGAGTGTAACTTACTACTAAATCACCAAGTATTTTATCCATTACGCTACAAGTCATTGCAGACTCCTAGTTGTAGTCCGAATAATCCAAATGAATCGAAGTATCAAACCTTATCTCCAAAGATTCACAAACATCAAACAGTAATTAGTAGAGAAATAATTGTAAGATTTCAGGTGAGATTAAAAAAAAAGACTTTGAATTTACTGCAAAAAAAGAAATAAAAAGTAGAAACAAGAAAACAAATGACAGATTTTGTATATTTTCGTTTCATAATTCTTTTTTTTATTACGATACTGTTCGATGTAGGAATGAAGTTAACTAGAAAAAAAACGCGTTCAACACAGAAATCCTATCCAACATAACTCAGCAGCAAACTAAGTCAACATTAATCTCTCGACAATGACGTTTCCAGTTGTTCCGACGCTAGACTGATGCTATTTTGTCTGCAGTTTCTACAGTTGACCTGGAGGTGACCTTAACAAGTACGCTGACTCACTTCAGATCGTAAAGAAAATGATAACTTATAAGATACGTCCATTTAATCTGCACATATAATAACGAAAATGCGGTTTTAAATTTAACCATCTTTCTTATCATTGTTCCTTTAATGGAACAATTTTTTTAACATAATTTTATTTCAAATTTGATTTTATCACGTATTTACACTGACCTAACTTGATTTCTTTTTGGGGTTCATGTATATATCTTTTATATAAACTGCGAAACTGTTTATGTAGTTTACAAGCTATTATAAACTTATATTTACAAAAGTTGAAAAGTAAATACTATGATCAACAGGTTAAAGGTTAAACGTGACAAACCTAGAGGGCGACTGACAGCGTTATAAACACGCGTACATATATCTTAAAAATGAGGCTTGTTCAAACTTTAGAAATGAACACTATTTTGAGACTACATATAACAGAGTCCAGTTTGAAGATAAGACTTTCAGGGTGCTGCTTCAAAAAATAAATCAATAAATAAGTAAAAAATAAAAATAAACACACAAAACACCTGGTTAAATTTCATTGGATTTTACATATTTACCTAAATTCGACAGATACCTGAATTTAAGCGTGTGTGTGTGTGTGCATGTGTGCGTGCGTGCGGCTTTGGTTTAAATACATGCAAGCGTTATTTCGACTGATAAGGCTATATTCTCTTTACCCACGACTAGTTGAAACCTTATTTATTTAAACGCTATTTTGGGGCGAAGTGTAATGGAAAGTCCAATTTGAAGCCAGGACTATCAGGATGTCACTTCAAAAACAAAAGCAAAAACAAAAATATCAAAACAAAAACAAAAACAAAAATATCAAAACAAAAACAAAACACTTTCATTTGATTTATCATATTTCCATAAAATCTACAGACACTTGAATGTAAGTGTGTGTGTGTGTGTGTGTGTGTGTGTGTGTGATAAATATAAGTAAGCTGTATCGGGAGCAGTAGAGAGACAGCACGTGCCAACGGTGATACTGCCCACATTACTTCTGTTTTTTACGTGATCTTTTTCTGGCATCCGTTATGAAGAAAACAATGGAATTAAAAATCGAAAATATATAAAATAATCATCACGCAGTTTTTGCGTGCAAATAAGAAACAGTGTCAACAAGTTGTATAATAAATATCGATAATTATATAAGATGGTAAGTAATCCACAGAAAACCGTTTCGTTATACACTTAGGTGCGAATAGACGTAGCAATTATATCCGAGTTGAGATTTGAAATCCAAACACTTGTTCACCTCCATGTGTGACAAACTGTGTCCAATGTTTAATTTGCATCGACAACCCTCATAGCTGGTTGTCGGTATATTTGTAACGCTTTGTATCTTCTTTGTTTACATACTTTTCGCGCAAGTTGCCCACCTAAAAGAATTTTATTATGAAGACGTTTGTTTTACGCTAAGTGTAAATCATAATTCCCTTGACCAGAGAACTCAGTAGGCAGCATATATATACTTGTTCGACACACTATATATATATATATATATATATATATATATATATATATATATATATATATATATTTGTAGTCATCAACATACAGTCCTGTTTCGTTGTACCACAACTCGTCAGTGCCGCTAGACTAGTACCTCTTCCAAGCCGAGGATTGAACCTACAATCATCGTGCCCGTAAATAACCTCGCCAGATGTCTATTTTAAACAAACATCCGTCCACCACTTTTATAGAGCTCAAACCGCTTATTTATAAACAAACAGCGAGCGTCGAATTTTTCAACCAATTAAGTAGCGGACGAGGTTATTTACGACAGTGCTCAACCCAAAGAGGGGGGCTTAAAATATATTTGTAGTCATCGACATACGGTCCTATTTCGTTGTATCACAACTCAAGTATTTTATAATTATAAATTATTGAAATCTTTAAATGTTGTCAGTTTTCATTTTTTGTACCCAACGGTGTATTTCTACAAACTGTACTGTCATAACTTTTAAACACAACTCCTTGCACACTACGCACAATGCTTTAAGCAAACTACAACACCCCCTCCTCATATATATATATATATATATATATATATATATATATATATATATATAATGTGTGAGTGAATGAGATAGCTGAAATTCAGGCCTTACTATTCTTATCGCATGATATTTTTGTTATTATTATTAAACACGTGTAGTTAAAAATGCTCATGCATTTTTAACCTTTTTGATGACTTCTATCATCAGCCTTACTATAAACATTAGCATTACTATAAACATTAGCATTACTACAAACATTAGAATTACTATAAACATTAGCATTACTATAAACAGTAGAATTACTATAAACATTAGAATTACTACAAACATTAGCATTACTATAAACATTAGAATTACTATAAACATTAACATTACTATAAACATTAGAATTACTACAGGCAAAACCAGGCTGAGATCTCATAGATTCTGATAGAATGCTGGAAAACTTCCCGTGTTTCTCTAGGTGGATACAACTGCTTTTAAATAAAATCTTACCATTCCATAATGACTTCCTGCATACAAAAACGACTAAAATATAACTTCGTTAACATATTTGCTTTGAAACAGTTCTTTATTTAGTGTTTATACCAAAATGTGAAACTTATTTAGTAATCCGGTCATCAATCATTCGTACTACATGTCACCTTCGTTTCCACTCAATACTGAAGCATCTATAATCCAATGCTAATACAATGTCTCCATGCATAAACTGCAACATGTACTCAGTATCCGTTGTAAGAATTGTTGATGAAAGTGTTCCAAACTCTTGAGATAAACGAACCATGACACTTCTACATAAAACAAAGATAACAAAAGACGATGCTAATTTATTTTTTTAGGTTCTACTTGAAATGTGACGTCGACTCAGAAAACATCCGTCCAACTTTGCAAATGAGTTATTTACAATTAGATTTGCAATAGAGATTACATGATCTAGACTGAATATCATGTTTAAAGTATTGCCTAGATACAACACCTTTTGTTCCAACGTCAGCCAGCTTGCGTTGCATCTCAAATTATGGCAGTCTATGTTTGGAGGTCAAGGACAAGGTCGCACGAGCCGGATAACTGATCACAATTCTACATTCTAAGGATCTGTGGATCTGAGAGCCAAGTCCCCTTAGATGCTATTTATTTATGTTCTCAGCTATCTGTTGATATGCTTGAGTCATTCCGGTAGAGAGATAGGAAGATTCCATCGCGAAGTATTTTTGCCTCCGAGCAACAAGCTGCACGCCCAGACCATTGAAGACGTCTCTACAAGAAAACATATATCAGAGACTTGATTGACGTGTTGGCTAAGAACAGCAGTTGGGTCGACCTGTAAGGAATGCAATAACCGACGCAGGTTTAACTGCATTTTATTTTTACTATACGCGTTTTTTATGACAGTGCAAATGTTTGGCGCGGAGTAATTCTTCTCTTCTTCAGATTAATACACAATCTTTTAAAAACAAATAGCATTGCTGGTGTTTTTGTTTTTTTATCGATATGCGATCACGGAATCGATCATCAAGCTACAATCATTGAAACAATTAGAGATGGCTTTAACCAGGGAATGGAACACAATTTCTCTAAAACCCATTCCAGCATTGCATGAATCCATGCCACATCGTATTCAACCTGCTATTTATCCAAACTGGGACATACACCGTATTAAAATAATTTATTTTACATTTACAAATATACATGCATTTAAAATCTTGAAATATACATGCATTTAAAATCTTGAAATATACATGCATTTAAAATCGTTGTAGACTCTTGAAAATTCGATATGTTGTTGCTATACATCTTATGAGATGACTTACTCCTCCCATACCTCTCATCATCCTTCACAGACTTCCTACCTTCATTGAATCTTTTATGCCATTCAAAAACTGATGCTCGATTCATGCAAGATGGTTCAAAAACAGTCTGAAGTATCCCATGCGTTTCTATAGCATTTTTTCCAAGTTTCAAACAGAATTTTATATCATATCGTTCCTCTAAGGTGCCGTCACGTTCAGATTACATTTTTGAAATTCACCAACTGTAACAATCAAGCTTTAGTAAGGTATATTTCACTTCTATTCATTTGAACCTGAAATCATAAAACAATTTAGTCATTTTATAAGATGCATAGCAAAAGCATACTGAATTTTCAAGAGACTACGACAATTTTAAATGCCAGCAAAAAAGTCAATAAATTTATGTATGTTGAGCATATTAACACGATTGCGTAATCACTTCTCGTGCGTTTGTGTGTATGTGCTTTTCTAACCCATACGTGACTTACATTTTTCATTTATCATTAATCAATTATTTACAGAAATAAAAATGCGACAATGAAAGATTAACCATTAACAACTGGTGGATAAACAAACGTACATTGCTTACTCCTCTACTCCAACCTTACGTTCTGACGGCTTATAGATGTTTTAGAATTTAAATTCAATATATTTTGTAGCCTGGGGACATTGTTTTGATAAATAAAGAGGAACTATTTATATTTAATTACTTCCCCACGAGAGCAATATGTGACAAAAGGTCATTTTTAATGTGAGGATAGACCAGCTCCCCAAAAAGGGACACTCTCGCAGTAGACAAAAATAAAATTTGCCTTAGTATAGAAAGGTTTCCCCTACATTGACTAAGGACAAATTTACTGATATGCAGCATCAGAACAGATACTACACTGTGATCTTAGTTCAAAGGCCAGATATACTTTTTCCATTTTTAATAAGGGAACTATTAATTTTGGAAATGGGTTAAATTTCACTGATTGTATTTACCGTTATTCTTTTTTTCCACTTATTTTCTCAATATTGAATCGAATTCGATTCCAAATATTTTTCTTTATATATATATATATATATATATATATATATATATATATATATATATATATATATATATATATATCTGTGTGTGTGTGTGTATATAAGTCATTTTCATTTATATTCATAGGAAACCATGCAACTATAAATCCTCGCTTCCAACTACGTTGATTATCATAATAAACTGTACTTCCAAACCTCAGTTGTACAAGTAGTTTAGAAAGAAAACTAAAAATTACAGTCTTTTCCTGCTAATATCGATATTTTTCGGTCACCATAAACTTTCCTTGCAACTGGACTTCTGCAATGTCGGTTTAGGAACTTTCCCATCGCATAAATGTGGTATCCCTTTGCCTCTTTTACAAATACTTTAATATTAAGTGCTCGGACAAACTCAAAGCACTAGTACCCCTCCAACAAACCAGACAAGCAGCAAAATCCCAACTATACACTGTAGAGATCCATAGATTCCGTAAAATCGACTCAAATAGCTTCTTTCCACGAACTGCTAGACTTTGGAATTCTCTATCAGGCCCCTGCTTCTCTGACTGTACGAACATGCAGAAATTCAAGAACAGACATTTCGTTGCCCAACTCCATTTATAGTATCCCGGCAAATCTGGTCCTTATTAGTAGCCCCTTACGACTTTGTGACATTGTGTCGTGTTTGGGTGAATAAACAGTAAAGAAAATAATAGTGGATGTACGTTCATGCACAATCTGGTGTCATCTACGATTGTAGTTGTAAAATCGATTGGGTGGCTTATTTGTTAATTTCTGGTTACTCTTGCAGTCAAGCATTGTCTTGGATTGTATTAGTTAGCCAAATTCCAACACTTAATGAAACTTACAGGGTCTTCATACTTTTCTGATCAACC
This sequence comes from Euprymna scolopes, assembly GCF_053919585.1. Classification (NCBI taxonomy): domain Eukaryota; kingdom Metazoa; phylum Mollusca; class Cephalopoda; order Sepiida; family Sepiolidae; genus Euprymna; species Euprymna scolopes. The sequence continues at coordinate 20,537,492 of NC_136488.1, forward strand.
ATTCACGCACCAACCTACAAAATCACAGCATCCAATGCCGTGGGTGGATTTTCGATCGTGAACACAACATTGGGGTGCCAAACATGAAGTGATATGTGAAACGAATATCGCTTGCACCAGTGTTACGAAGCATGAGATCTATTACGCAGAAATAATTCATTCTAACTTCACTCCTAAAAAATCCCAAAGAAATAAACAAAATAGTCAAATCAAAATCAAAATCTAATATCATATTCGTTTTTAACGCGTCACATGTTTACACATTTTATCAATCTGTTCACACGGATGTTTATTTCAAAAATAATTTTCGAAAAAAAAAATAAATAAAAATGTGGGTTAAGAGTTATATCTTAGAAAGAGGAAATATAAACTCGTGTTAAAAACTCGGGCAAGGAAATTAAAATACATTAACAGACGTTAACAATTAGCCTGCAACGCAAGAAAGATATTTTATGAATGAAAACGATTCTTGTAATATCATATCCTTTTTTGACATATGCAAGAACCGATTACTGGTGCGAATGACGATGTCGGCAAACCAGGTTAAACATTTTTCAAAGCCGTTCAGTCATGTAAAACTAATATAATTAGGAAAAACTGAAAATAAACACGGCTCTTATAAAAAATATTTTTTATATTCCTTATAGAAAATCTACGGGATTGTTTATAGTATGCATTTTCGTTCGCATTTAATGACCTGAAAAGGCTTGATATGTCGTAAGACAGACAAAACCGATCTAATTCTAATAGAGGAATATTCTAAAATGACAACTTTAGATCAACAAAAGCAATTGATGAACCAACAGGATTAAAGATGGCGTAAAAATACAAGCCAAGCAATATATAATTTAAGATGTATACTTTCGAGTTTATGCAAGAAAAGGGTTGACATTCTGTGAAACTATAGTTTACATGGCTTATAAATATGTTTATTTTTCAAATATTTTATTAATTTTCTTTCTGACATTTCCTTGTCATGGATGGGACAGAAAATCCGGTGATAATGTCCGAAATTGGAAACTTTCGGAAATGTTGAATCATCCCGAGTCTGTCATTATTCCCAGGAATAGTCTGCTCGGGAGCGGTAACATTTGTTAAAGTATATAACAACATCCATTCTGGGATGACGTGAAATTCCATCTGTAGGTAAACAGACACATAGACACTATGAATCAAAAACATTAAAGTCGTTGAATATTTCTAGCAGAACTTCTGAATTCGCACAAGGGTTGAAATGTAAAACAAATCAACAGCTCAATATGAATATTAAAAAGACGCTATATCAATATAAATAATATCCTTCCTAAAATTGTGAGTCCATATAAAATATTTAATGAACTGAGAAAACTATACAGACAATCTCAACGTATATATTAGTAAATATTGGAAAATGACAAAAACGTATTTCACAGTAATGAAACATCATCAGTAAACATTTGAATGTATGAACAATTCGAAGAATAAATATACATTAAAATGAATGTACTCGTTATTAACTGACAAGAAAACTGTTGATATACAGTCATATGTGTTCTTCGGTATAAACACATTGACACAACGAAGTTATGCAACGTTAAGCCTGGTTCGTGACCATTTGGGAATACTAGGCGCTGTATGTAGGAGGAAGTTGACACCTTCCTACAAGAACTGCTAAAACCTAACGTCGTCATCGCTCCTGGCCTGGATATACAAGCACTGGGAAACGCTTATGAATTAGATATTCTAAAAAAAAAAAAAACTGCATCCTTTGAGGGGAAGCTGGTGTAACAAAACTAGAGTTAATGTCTTTCTATCTTTTTTTTGCCATGTTGTTAATGGAACATAGAATCAGTAGAAGTCCGTCTGTTGTTTTTACATTTTCAAATGTCCGAACGGTGCGTTGGTCAAGCGGAATTCACGTTTCGACACCTATACGTATTTATTTTATTCAAATTCAACCAGCGCTTCTATCAAGGAACACAAACCCTAACGTGAATTCCGCGTGACCAACGCACCGTTCCGACATTTTAAAAGACTACCGTAAAAACAACAAACGGACTTCTACCGATTCTATGCTCCAACAACAACATAACAAAAAAAAAAAAAAATAGAAGGAAAGTCATACTGATGGTGAAGTATATCTTCGAAATATATTTATGAATTTCAATATAAATTTCAAACAAAATAAATGTCTGTTTATTTTGTAATAATGCCTTGTTTTGGCTTCAAACGTATACATATTTATTTCATTCAAACCCAACCAGCGCTTCTGTCAAGGAGCACAACCCTAACACAGAGTTAATGTTGAAAAAAGAAATCTAAACAGAAATACATCTTCACTGCCCTTTTTCCCAGTTCTTTATAATCTGCAGTCTATTTTTCCTTTATTCTCTCGTTCTCTTCATTATACATTCTACTTTCATTCAATAATATTTCTTGTCATTTTCTTTCTTTCGTTGGTTTCTTATTTTCACGCACTCTTTTTTATATTTAAAATTTTATATTAACATCTTTATAGATACGCTTTCTCTTATCTCCGATGATCAGTTGGTTTCTGTTGCTCTTAAAAATTTAAATTGATCGGTTTCCCTAAAATGGTTCTATCGATTGTGACAAAAATAAAAATTGTATCGGTTTAAAACGATTTCTTCGATCCTGATTGAGGACAGAACAGATACTACATCTTGATCCTAACCCGAAAGTAGAAAAATATGCCACCCAACTTAATAAAAAATTGATGTGTTGTATATGGTTCACATTTGGGTTGGATTGACTAAAGAGTTTGGAAGTTAAGTGGGTACGTTCCAAAGGTAAACAAAATCTTATCGTTTTAACCCAAAAGTTGAAGAGTATCATAGGAGTGGTATCATTAAAACGAGTAACCTTGTGTTCTCCAGAATTTATTTTTATATATAGTCGCCACCATTCTCCCACCTTTGCCAGGAATTCAATGACGCATCTCTGCTTCTGACACTCGTCTATGACAGGAGTTGCTTTCTTAGAGTCTCACACTGTCAATATCTACAACGGAGAGACGATATTTTTAGATCATGAATGCATATTAATAACAATGTAATTTTCAATTCCATTTAATCCATTTAGGTGGAATGGAAAAATATAAGGCGTTACTTTTGGAACATGTTTTGTGTTTAAACATTTGGACTTTTTTGGATGATTCGGACTAATGTACTCGTCTTGAATGTGATTTTCATAACCTTTCGCCCGATGTAACCTTCGACTTTCAGGTGCATCTTGTCGAACTTCAGAATCTTTCTGCCGAATTTGGGAATATACACGAAATTTTTAACGGAATTCTATATTTAATCTACGAGGATAGAGTGCTCTTGCTCTGTTAGTCATGACCGAGTTCAACAGAAAGATTTCCAGAGTTCGACAGAAAGATTTCCAGAGTTCGACAAAAAGATTTCCAGAGTTCGACAGAAAGATTTCTAGAGTTCAACAGAAAGATTTCCAGAGTTCGACAGAAAGATTTCCAGAGTTCGAGAAAAAGATTTCCAGAGTTCGAGAAAAAGATTTCCAGAGTTCGACAGAAAGATTTCCAGGGTGCGACAGAAAGATTTCCAGAGTTCAACAAAAAGATTTCCAGAGTTCGACAGAAAGATTTCCAGAGTTCGACAGAAAGATTTCCAGGGTGCGACAGAAAGATTTCCAGAGTTCGACAAAAAGATTTCCAGAATTCGACAGAAAAATTTCAGTGTTCGACAGAAAAATCACAGAGTTCGACCGTAAGATTCCAGAGTTCAACAGGATACACATAAAGAAGATTGGAGGTTACATCGGCTGAAACGTTGTTAAAATAACAATCAAGATAAGAACAGTAGTCACAACAATCCAAATAATACGAATAATCAATCCTCATCTAAAACATTTCGAAACAATGCGATTTTTATTGGTCGTTAATGTTCGTTTGCAGCGTTAAACGCGCAAACCCAATCCTTTTTAGTTTACTTTTGTTCTCTTCTTTTCTCCTTTTGTCCGTCGCATCTTTTTTCGTCACTTGCTGGAGATTCCATTTAACGCCCGTTAAAACACCCATTGGTTCGGAAATCTGCTGACATAGGAAAAACAAAAACAAACAAACAAAAAAAAAAACTCTAAAAAGCAACAAAAAAAAAAAAATAATAAAAAAAAAATAAAAAAACAGATGGCAATCATTTTTTGAGTTGTCATTTTTCAAAAAGAAACATTTATGCCTCCTTTTCCACTTTTTTGTAATGAACGGATTAACGTCTGCCGATAGATTTGACCTTAATCTTAAATCCCCACAAGCGAACAAAAGTTCTATCAGAAAAAGGGGGTGGTTGGGGTGAAACTCAATATAAAATAGGGATTATATTGACAATATATGTAATACTTTCAGACCTTTTCAGATATTTACAATTAGAGATAATACACATGTATACATTTACATACACATGCATGTAGCCCATGTCTAATGGAGAGAATTGAATGTTTATTAACCACAATCCTCGAGTATCCAAAGTATCTCTGTACACAGGCTTTTCAGGACAACCCGGTATGAGGACACTTCCTCCTACAATTAACACCTAACTAAATATTGAAAATAGGATAGTATACGAAGTCCACAAAAGATCCTCTCGATATGACTACCACACTGGCTTATACGAGGAATAATGCACCTTCTCCAAGTGATTGTTGCCTATCGTAACAGCACTTAGAAATCCATCAAACTCTACGAATTCTTGTCCTGGAATCCGGTAAGATAAAGAGACCACAAGAATGATATACTATTAAACAGTTACCTGCTCAAGAAATGGGAGAAGAATTAATATTACATATTTCTATACTTACATTTGATAAATGATAACTTTTATGAAACACTCGAATATCTACGTTATCTCATACAGGGAAAACGTGTTAGCCCGAAAATATTTCGGAGAACTTGAAAATCAAATCAAAATACTTATGAGAACTTGAAAATAAAACTAAAATATTTCTGAGAACTTTAAATAAAACGAAACAAGAAAGTTATATACATATATACACACATATACATTTATACACATATATAATCATTTATACACATTAATGTCTAATATTGTATGAGCATCCTCTGACTGTGATGTTTAGCAGAGTGGCCTGTTTCGTTTTACAACATACGAATATGTTGTATTCCGTATTATTTTGTGGATTTAAATGACTGTGCACAGCCGAGATGAGTTTATCGAAATGCGTTTCATTTTTTCCTGGTGTCGTTTGTTCGAGCAGTAGTTCGTCGATAAGGTCGTTCAATTATTCGCCCACAAAAGTTAGCAGAATCGCCTTTTGTCTTTTATCATCAGCTACATCGTGAGTCACAAAGCAGTTTTTTTAGTCTTCTGACGTATTTTGTCCACCTTGGTGCTTTGGGTTCCGAGTTGCAGTCGAATTCGGGGTAGCGTGACAAAGCGGCCATATTTATTTTTTTAGCGCGCTGTTTTTTGTTTTCATTCTTTTGTATTTTTTTGTTTTGTTTCTGAATAAACGATTCTATTCTCTTTTGCCAATGCGATGTTTAGTAGAGAGGCAATCGATATTGGCAAAATATTGATTATTACCAAGGTGGGTATGTTAAGATGAATATAGATTATAGAGAGAGAGGAAACAAACACTAGCTTTGAACTATAGTAACATCCAGAGTCCTTCAGAACCCAGGTGCCGCAGGGGCCGTAACTCCTGTGCCATTCGGTTATCTCCCTTCTATTAACGTAATATTTACAAAAAGGACATTACACATACCAGTATATCACCTTTAATAATATTCACTTTTTTTCGACGGAGCAAACCTTGGGCCCCATAATACTATTTTATTAATCTTTAATTATAATTTTTAAGTTACAAATAAAGTGAAAAGTTCTATTATTTATGTATGGTAACAGTGGACTCAGACTCCATGTCATGGTAGTGTTAAAATGGAATATACTTACTTAATTACTCGGAATAATGTAAGTTTAGAATTTAAGAGTTCATCTCAAAATGTATCCATCTCAAATGTAAGTTTAGTTATGAGTGTCTATCAAAATAAAACTAAAAGTTTATAAAATAATAGGAAGGAAGTAAAATTTCATGAGGTTTAAACCGTGGTTAACTTCCACAAGATTATAATAATTTGGAGACCCTTTAATAGGGACAGTTTTCGTTGCGCACATTCTAGTTCTAAATTAAATTTATACGAAACTTTTTACTGACTAAAAAGGTTAAAACAGGAGGTTTCAGAATATTGCGAAATATTAAATGATGTTAATGCTAAAATATTTAAGTTAGATATTTAAAACATGATAATTTAATAATAATAAAAATGACAGTGATATTTTTTATGAATTCAAAATAAATGTAAAAAAAATGTGCAATATAATTATTGCCTAGTTACGGTAATCTAATAAGTATAAGAAATACCAAATTATCTATTAAGCCAATTGTGTTCTCATGAAATTGCACAAAAGAAAAATGGCGAATAGAATATTCAAGGGTGAACTTTCGATTGATATACGTACACTTTCAAAAGGGAACATTATTCGTGTCTTTGTACATATTTCTGATGGTTTCAACTGCAAAAATCATAAAGTTTATATACACTCCAGCACGCCCTTTGTGAGATTAAGTTTGTTAGAAAAAAGAATTCCCAACATAGTTAGCATTTTTCATATTTTTGTAATAAGTTAGAACTTGAACTTATGATAATTAACTTTGAATAATGCATTATTACTGAATTGAAAAATATGCCCCACCGCAATGTATTCCTATAATTCAAATTATTCTACTTACGAGTCCTTGTGCAGGTTCCTTGTACAAAGACACGTGGCGTAGTTGATAAATAACTTGGTAAAACTCAGTTGCAAGTTACACTCTTTTGGAGGTTAAAGGTTAAATCCGCAGTGAGGGCGACACTAAAAATATGATTGCGAATTACTCAGGGTTGACGGAACGTGAGCATACTACCCCGTGAATTTGATAGTGGGTTTCATTCCAAATTCCGCACAGATTCCCGAGTTCGACAAGATATACCTGAAGAAGGTCGGAGGTTACGTCAACCGTACGTTGTGAAAATAACATTTAAAATGAGAACAGTAGTCCGTAAAATCAAGTAATACGAATAATCAATCCTCATCTAAAAAATTCAGAAACAAAGTTACAACATTTTGCTGTGATGTTCCATGCGAACGCAGACCCCTCGACGTGATTATGAAAAATACGACAATACTAAATTGATATTACTTTAGATTTCTCGTAAAACCTTATACGGTAAAGTTTCTAACATCTATTTGATTATGATATTGTAATTCATGAAGTGTCAATTCTCTATTGATTATTTAATATTATATTGTACCCAATATTTAGTCGTGATTTCAAAAGTAAAAACATGACTTCGGTACCATCAGATAGAATCGAAACCGAAACCAAAATTTACAGCGTTTCAGCTTGAAACGTTACCGAATCAAACATTACCAGTTGGATTAGAAATAGCTAAAATAAACTAAGATTAACGTACAAATGTATATATAATTACTAGGGATATGACAACAGCATATTCTTTTCACTATTTTGTCTCTCGAGTATATATCCGACACAGGTAGACACAATTAATCAACCAAGAACCACATCACTCTACATAAAAACATATAAGATATCAATGGATATATACCTGAAATCAAACAAGGGAAAGAATATACTGTTGTCATGGCCCTAATAATTACACATGCATAGAAGAGTAGTTTAGGTTTTCAATTCTTTTAGTTTGGATCCCTTAGCAACTATTTTAACCGCGTAAAGACCCCCCCCCAAAAAAAAATGGCTACAAAAATGCAATAATTTGAGCTGCCTCACTTCCGTCTCGGAGGAGATACAGTTTGAAAAAATGAAGATATACAGACAGACATAGTGGGTTTTATAAATGGGATTTTATTTCTTCTGGATATGAAAGTCTACGATAAAATTATATTTGTGTTTAGCATGAAAACAATAACAAATAAAATTTCTCTCATTAAGATTTCTATGACTTAAATAATAAATTCTTATCAATTGTAGTTTCGGAACATTTAAGAAAAACTAATATTTTTGAAACTATGTCATTTATTTGCCAATTTCCATTGGATGCAAATGTTTTCAGAATATGATTTTGGTTTTAATTCCATCCACAGACAATTAGGCCGTTTATAATTACATTTTCAACCATGATTTCAGATTTAACATTAACAAACCTTAGGAATTATAGCAGACAAAAACCCAGAAATCGTAATTTGCGTGTATTTCAACGGGTTTAATCACTGACTAAGAATTCTCGATAAAAAGTGCATATCTTTTGTTTATTTTGTTCAAATATATATGTAAGCAGAGAGAGAGAGAGAGAGAGAGAGAGAAAGAGAGAGAGAGAGAGAGAGAGAGAGAGAGAGAGAGAGAGAGAGAGAGGGGGAGTCGATTGGAGAAGATTAAGATCGATTTGAATAGACTGTCTTCCATACAGTTTCTCATCCGAACGCGAGAATAAGGCATGAATCACAGATAATATGCATATTACACATTGTGAACACGTACAATGCGCATGCGTCCGCAGCCATCTTGTTCTCCTTATTTTAGAAACAAAATGACACATCACAAATGGAGAAAAAGAAAGAAAGAGAGAGAGAGAGTCACGAAGCAGACATTTTAGTTTGCTAACAAATGCTTCACCGACTTTGCAGATGTCCCTAAATGCAGAAAACAGAGTCAGAATTTTTGGCTTACCTTAGGCAAAATAGAGAAACAATAAAATGCCTCAAAATTGCAATAATACGTGTTACTTTTTTGTTCAAAACCCATAAAAATGAAGGATTCATGATTTCTTACTTAAAATATTTGCATCCAGAGAAAATTGGCAAAAATGGCTTGGTTTCAAAAAAATTAGTTTTTCTTAAAATCTCCGAAACTACGATTGATAAGAATTTATTATTTAAGTCATAGAAATCTTAATGAGAGAAATTTTATTTGTTATTGTTTTCATGCTATACTAAAATATTATGATTTTATCGTCTGTCTCCATTTCTTCAAACTACATCTCCTTCGAAACGGAAGGTAGTAGAGCGGCATACGACGGCTGAAATGATTGCATTTTGTGTGGGCCATTTTTATGGGTCTTTATCCAGTTAAAATAATTGCTAAGGGGTCAAAACTGAAAGAATTCAGAACTTGGCAAGCATAAGTCGACTTAAACTACTCTTCTACGCATGCGCAATTATATATACGTTTGTACGGTAAACTTAGTTTATTTTAGCTATTTCATACCAAACTGATGGTTGATTCGGTAACGGCTCAAGCTGGGACGCTATAAATTTTGGTTTCAGTTTCGATTCTATCTGATGGAACCCAAGACATTTTTTACTTTTGAAATCACGACTATATATTAGGGACAATATAATACGAAAGAATAAATAGAGAATTAACACTGCATGGATTAAAATATCATATCGAAGCGAATGTTACGACCGGGCAACACCGGGCGCCTCTTTTCTAGTCATATGTAAATTAGTAAAACAAACAAATACCACAAGAAAGGCTATTGTTTAACCGAAAAAGAACAATGTCTATAAAATAGTTTCTATAAAGGATCCGTTTAACTTTACTGGGGACTGCTTGACTGCAGATTATAACATAGTCATCGATAAATATCAACAAATACTTTTCATAAAACCGCTCCATTAATACTCAATCCTAGTTCATACCATTGATTGTTTCGCATTTTTCGGATAACAATCCACCCATCCCATTAACAATTATTCTTGCATAGCTATTGGCTTTGATAATTGGTGATCCAATAAAACTTGCACCAAACATCGTAGAGGTCATGCTAAACAAAGTTTTTTAGATGCAACATAAATAGTACCGAATGACCTTTAAGATTCCTGTTATAATCCCTACCATTTGTTAGCACAGGGGATAACAATAAGCGTTTCATTTCAATTTCTACATGTTATTAAAATCAGGGAAACAGGAAACAGGAAGGTAATTCCAAATACAAGGGATCTGAACAAAGAAGATAATAGAGTAGAAAGCACCTCTGCAGTGAAGAGGTGTGATTGTGCTGCTAGCTGGATGAATCAATGATATTTCTGTTGCGGAGATACAAGTGGAGTATGATCACTGGAGCACATTCCCTGAAAATAGCTGTGAAACAAATGCAAGGATCTAACATTGCGGAGATGCGACAGTACGGATTCGATTGGGTTAGAAATTCCTTTTATGGATCTTGTCCAAGACGAAACCACTAGTAGTTTTGGCCCCAGAATAGCAACATAGCAGAATGGCAACATTACTTCATGCCCGAGCGAATAGTGGCTTTTACAAAAAAAAAAAAAAAAAATCATTTAGCTTTCATATTTAATTGAAAAGTTTCTTTAATAATATTTACTTTTTTCATTCAACCTATTAAAACCATTTAAATATTTTGACAAAAAAATGTACTCAGAATAACTCCCGATTTTCATTAAATGGCTATGCAACAGAGGATAACTTTGGTCTCAAGCCTTCCGTAAAAGGAGTTCACTTGCCAAACAATATGGTAATAAAACCCAAACCAACTATTACAATCTGTCTCTATAAATATGAATAATACATTACACGTTGCCATATACAAATCGAGAGTGGTTGCCTACACTTATTCAAAAGAAATAACCCGACTCTAATCTTCCTTTAGTTGTAAATGGATTTCCGTAATATGATAGAGTGATACTAAGTTAATATTGAGAATGAATTGTAATTGTTTCTTATTATAGGAAATGGGAAGTGTACAATGAGATTTCGTTTTGCTTTGCTTTTAATAAAAAAAATGAGGTGAAGCCCTTGTCAAAAAGGAGAAACAATCAGGGCAGACATTGGGGAAATGGAGTCAAAAGAAAGAGACGCTAAGAAGAGAATACAGTTGCCGGAAGTAAGTATTGCTGGGGAGAGAGACTATATTACTAATGAGAGCGAGCGAGCGAGCGCGTGAGAGATAAAAGAGAGAGAGAGAGAGAGAGAGAGAGAGAGAGAGAGAGAGAGAGAGAGAGAGAGAGATAAATAGAGAGATAGATAGCTAGAGAGAGATATATTACAAAGAAAATCCCTATCAATTTGACACAGATTTAGGTGACTGATTTACGCGAAGTTTTGAGTGTACTATTCGGAGGGAAATATGTGACAAAAGAAAGGGACGTGAGAGAAAGAGAAAGAAAGATAGAGACGAAGAAAGCGAAGAAAAAAGGCGGGGAGATAAAAAAAGAGTACAGTAGAGAAAGAGGAGTGGAAGAGAGAGAAAGAGTGGTAGAAGGAGTGGATGAAAGATAGATAGATAGAGCGGAAGGGGGAGAAAACCTTTCTAAACCTTATCACGAAACAATGCCAAACTTAAATTATCTATAATATAAAGCTGAATGTGTGTGTGTGTGTGTGTGTGTGTGTGTGTGTGTGTGTGGTCACGAATAAGCTCCTATATGGTTGACTATTAAAAAAAGCAACTGATTACATATAATGATAGAAGATGTATCGAGACACAGGAATGGGTATGTTTGATCTGGCAGAACGGGGGTTCATTAAAATTGTGGGGTCTGCGTTCGCGCCTGGTCCACAAAGTATGGAAATAAAAAATAAATATAAAAAAAAACGTTTACAAGTGTTTTTGATATAGATGTACATAAGAATACTTTCATAAGTATGTTTTAACTTAAATAGGGATGGTATAATAAAATTGTGAGTTTTGCGTTCGCGCCTGGCCTCCATAGAATGGAAATAAGCACAACCTTTAATAAAGACTTTTCATATCTATCTGCGTAAGTATACTTTGATAATTATGTTTCAGTTTGAAGAAATATAGTATAATAAAATTATGGGGTGTTCGTTCGCACCTGACCTCCATAGAATGGAAATATGTCACAAAGTTTAACAAGGTTTTTTAATATAGATCCACAGAATATTGTGATAAGTGTTTCAGTGTGAACAGGTATGGTATAATAAATTATGGGGTTTATCTATTTTATTTTTACTTTTATCATATTTTGCTTTGGTTTTGATACCCCCAAATTCGAAGCTATCTCTTTACAACCCTTCCTTTTCATAACCTATCATACTTTCATAAATCAGAGTCCATTTTCTGTTTTCTGTAGGCTATTTTTGAACCCAGTCAACGACGGGTACTTTTGCTAGTATATATATATATATATATATATATATATATATATATATATATATATATATATATATTATTATTATTATTTTATATGTTAAACCCGCCGAGCCTTTGTCGTACCTTGATTGCGTTATCGTACCTTGCTTTCTAACGAGATCAGAGTTAAAAACAAGTCGCTATTTAATGTGGGGAAAATCCAGCTTACCAAAACGGGTCCACTTTGAATTAAAACAAAAATAATAATAATTCCTCAGTCTAAAGGGAATTCTACTTCACTGACCGAGAGCAGAAAGACTAATTACAGCATCAGAACAGATGCTACACTTTAGTTCTAGCAAAAAGACCAGTAAATGATGTTGTTCTTATTTACGGGAAGTTTTTTCTTCTGATTTCCGGTTCGGTATATTCTATAACCATTATACACATTTATTTATATTTTTAATTCTCGGCTTCGACGAAGAGTCTTGTCGCGTAATTGCATTGCATTTGCAAATCTCTCTTTAAAAAAGTTTCGTTTTAAAGATTTTCAATTGGTCTCTCTCTCTCTCTCTCTCTCTCTCTCTCTCTTTATATATATATATATATTGTTATATATATATATATATATATATATATTGTTATGTAATCACGTAGTTAGATTACATAATATTATAATATTTTATTTCATATTCTAATTTAAAATTGATTTTTAAAGCTGAGCCAAGAATCATCAGTATTTTTTTAAATTTTTTATATTTGTAATTGTTATCAGCGATGCAAAGAAAGAGAGAGAGAGAGAGAGAGAGAGAGAGAGAGAGAGAGAGAGAGAGAGAGATTTGTTTATTTTCCTGCTGATCGTCTGCGTGAAAACAGAAATAAAGAGAATGAAAAGGAGAAACTATAAAGTGGGAAAGAAAAACGGATAGATGTTTAAAAGAGAAAAAGAGAACACACGTTTGTCAGTATGCGCGCGTAAAAACTAAAATGTAAAGTGAGAGAAAAGGAGGAAGATACATTATACAACACGCGCGTGAAAAAAAAAAAAAAAAAAACGCCGTAAAGAAAAACAAGACGAAGAAGAAGAAGAAGAAGAAGAATGGAAATGAAAAGATGAGGACTGCAAAAAGAGCATTTAACAGCGACAGGCAAAAGCCAAGAAAAGAAATAGCGAATTTACCTCCGTTTTTAAACGAAATGAATGAAAAATATGTTTTTTTGGCCACCGGCAGTAAATATGAGGAATGAACAGCGAATTTATATGTTCCGATATTACAAAAGACGAGAACATTAATACAGAAATAGAATTTATCAATACAAACTTGCTGCAACATTGGATTGCGAAAATGAAAGAAATTGTAAAAAGCGTATTGAACCGCATATATACATATAAGAAAAAAAGAAAGGACTTGTAATTTCATCAATCATTCTCCCTCTCTCTCTCTTTCTCTCTCTCTCTGTCTCTCTCTCTCTCTAATTGATGAGGAAATTTTCATGGGCTTTCATATAACGAATTTTGCTCCATGAATTTGATTTAAAACTAAGTCACTTACACCATAACAAAATTATCTTCTTTGTTTTATTTTTCTTTCTTTTAGTTACATCGAGAATTAGTTTTATTATATAAAATTTATATTAATTGTTTAATGGTGTCGTTTCTGTTGTTTTTGCTCGTATTCATTATCCAACATTTCTTTTTACCAATATTTTGAGAATAGGGTTTCCCATCACTATGTTTCAGTGTCATTTTTGCTACGAATCGCGGGGAACCTTATTTATCTTTTTTAATCAAGTTGTTACGTCATCGTTTTGGTTTCTGCCAAAGAGGAATCAATTTGTTCGTAACAAATTAGAGTTTTACTTTCCTAGATGTAAACTCACTGAAACTCCTATGCTTATCAAAAGGTGCTCAATGAACGAACAGAGCATGATTATAATGTTTATCTATACAAACATTGTTGATTACCAGTGCTATGGCATGAGCATATTGTTTTCATTATTTTGACTCTCGAGTATATATAAGTTAATATCTTATATGTTTTTAGATAGAGTGATGTGGTTCTCAATTGATTAACTGTATCAGGTATATACGCGAGAGTCAAAACAACGAAAAGAATATTCTCTTATCATAGCTCTATTGATTACATATGTGTATTTCTGAATTAAATGTTTGGAATTTATCTATTTCCCATAACCGTTTAGATTGTAGTATTTTGGTAACTTTAAGTGAGAGAAGTCTAAAATCTCTCTTTAAAAAAGTTTATTTTTAAAGATTTTCAATTGGTCTCTCTCTCTCTCTCTCTCTCTCTCTCTCTCTCTCTATATATATATATATATATATATATATATATATATATATATGATTTTTGCATGTTTGTAAAAAGGACATGAAAAAAGCAAAAGATATCAAAGCATATGGCGTTATAAAAGGCAATGGACTTGAATCATATTTGTCTTTTCTATGGAGTTATTTACAGGAAATACTATTTTAATGAACACTTGGATATCGTATATCGATAACAAACCCCACATCAATCATATCATTAAGTGTTTTATACATTTTACCCGTTTTTAAGAAAAATACAAAATCTGCTAATGTTTACGTGAAATATTTAAGTTTAATGACTCGTGTATATTATTTGACTCAAACAGACTTCATGAATTCAAATGTAAATGTTTAAGTGTTGCGAAAATAATAAATCCCAGATTGAAGTTCGCACTTGGGATTACTAAATTATCGGATTATCGCATAATTTTTATGACTACCTAAAAAATAAAGACAAAGTTAGGGACTTTTTTGTTTCAAACCTTTGAAAATGATCCAATTAAAATAGAATTATGCTAAGCACTTCCATATGGATGACCAAATAAATGCAGAAAGTAATAGACTTTCCCAACAAATAGCAAGAAGTCCTTATATTCCAAAAAAAAAAAAAACAGCACCGCACCAACGAGAGTAGATCGGACCAGAAAGAAAATCGCCAGAGACCGACCAATCAAACAGCTAGCAACGGACAACGTTTGGGGTTTCTTTTTCTACGCTACGTGACGTATCACACACACACGCATACCCCAGAGCTTAACTAATTTACATCAAGTACTTGTCTTGTTTTTTTGTTGTCTTTTTCTTTTAGCGTAATCACAAAGGTAATCATCGGGTCGTATATATAATATACGCTCTCTCTTTCATATATATATCTTGTATATATTGCACACACATATATTCATATACACATACGCACACACATATTGCATTTTCATCCTAAACAAGGCGCAGTGCTACTTTGATGTAGGGGGCTACTATCTGGGGCATAGTTTGCAGGGGTACTATGTAGGGAGCAGCAAGATGTCTGTTTACATTACATTTGAACTTCTGCATGTCAGTACAATTAGGGAAGCAGGAATCCGGAAGGGAATTCCAAAGTATAGCAGTCCTACGGAAGAAACTATAAGAGTAGAAAGATTTCTTACATCTAGGGATCTCTACTAAGGGTGGAAATTTGCTGCTTGGCAGGTTTGTCGATGATATTTACGTCGAGAGAAAAAAAGATTGCAATTCGTCGGAGCATCTACGATTAAAATACTTGTAAAAAAGGTAGAGGGATGCAAAATTTCGTCGATGGGACAGTGGTTGAAGCCTAGTTTATAGTGCGGGACCTATTAGGTTGGCGACTCTCTTTTGAACCCTGTCTAAGAGGGAGAAACTAGTAGCAGATGCACCAATTCAAATGTGGCAACAATACTCCATACATGGATGAATGGTAACGTTGTAGAAAGGCCAGGATACTCTCAAGTGTAAATAACTTTCAAACACGGCAAAGAAAGCCTACTTTATTTGCAGCAGCCTTGGCAATGCCCTCATTGTATCGGTTCCGACTCATGTTCCCCGTGAACGTTAAGCCGAGGAGTTTGGATGAAGTCCTTTTAGGTAACGTGTCATTAGTGATTGAGCAGGTTTCTTGAAGTTATTTAAGGAAAGAAGCTTAGTCTTGGCAGCATTGAATGTGACCACACACACACACACACACGCACACACACACACGCCCACATATATATTTATTTATCACCGTTTTATCTGCTTAGTTAAACATTTCGATTACCGAATTGTATCAATGATCTGATACTTTCATCAGACTTTACAGGAATAATTATTATGATAAGGAAAACAAGATATTAGAAAAACCACAAAAAATATAACTTCAATCAGACAACACCATAGCAGTCAAGTTTAAAGGTGATAAAGGGCGAAAGGGAGATTAAAATATTAAACCAGACACTGGTAGAAATAGAGGGAGGGGCAGGTGTAACATGTGTAACTAAGTGGATAAAACAGTAATAAAAAAAATGTATATTTGCTCTGCAATAGTACTGAGCACGCTCTTCAGGTTTTTACTAATTACCATTTTTGCTATGACTAAAATATATTTTATAAAGACCCCCCCCCCCTCTTGGGTTGAGCACTATCGTAAATAATCTCACTCGCTACTTAATTTAGCTGAAAAAAAAAATGCGAAGCTCGCGGTTTGTTTACAAACAAACGTTTGAGCACTTTACGAGTGGCGGACGGATGTTTATTTAAATAGACATTCGGACATATTAGTTGCGGCCACCGCTTCCGTAGTCAGGGGGTAGAACTGCCGACTGTCATCACGACGGTTCTAGGTTCGATCCTCGGCTTGGGATAGGTGTTAGTCTAGAGGCACTGATGAGTTGTGAAACAACGAAACAGGACTGTATGTCGATGACTAAAATATATTATATATATATATATATACATATATATATATATATATATATATATATATATATATAATTCTTGGTTCGTTCAAAATCGATAAAACCATATTTTTACATTATCAATTTATTTGAAATTTTCAGACAATCCATCTTTAAAGCCGAGGGGTGTTGTCATGTTATTAAAATAAATTAACATCGCCAATTATAAAAATATAAAATAAAATAAAAATATTTTTCGTAAGCCCCTACTGCGGACCTGTTTTTGTTGATAGAACTGAACTTCTGTTTCAATTCATTTCATACATCACGATTTGAGGAGACTAATTAGATTTCATTTTCTGTTTACTCGATAAGTAAAAAAACATTCCCTATTTTAAAAATTTAAATTCATATTTTATCTTCCAAATTTTTTAATTAAATTTTTTTTTCTTTATTATATCAGGCAAAAAAAAAAACGTTGCTCGCTTGCGCTTTGAGTTGAAGCATTAACGTTGAAGTCGAAGTTGTTTTTGTTTTTTTATTTTTGTTGTTTTTTTTTTTTTTAAACAGTTGTTTCGATATAAGAAAATATGAACTTTCTATTTTTAAAACTATAAATTGTTAGGTGAAAGTACAGGGTTTTTCGAAGAAAATTTACGGATTGGTAACGTGCTTAAGTAATAAATCGGTGCTAATGCACTTACTGATCCGCGCTATTTTTTTAATCGTATTCCACCGTTTAATTAAAGTTTTATGATATGTTTTTAGGTACAAAACACCCTCCCCTCCCCATGTTAAGAATGGCTTTTTAAATAATAACGTTATTATTTCAGCACAGATCAATAAGTGCATGAGTACCGATTTATATTTTGTTTTTTCTTTTTTTAAGAAAACCTTTTTTAACAAAATTGTAAGTACACTTTTTTAACAGAAGTTTTTACATAAGAAAATATGAATGCTTTTTCTTTATTAAAGAAATTGGGTACTCATGCACTTATTGATCCGTGCTGAAATAATAACGTCATTATTTAAAAAGCCATTCTAAACACGGGGAGGGTGTTTTGTACCTATTCTGTACTTTAACCTTACAATTGAATAAAAAAATGTAAATTTTTAGATTAGGTCCACCTCCGCAATTTTCTTTTAAATGACGACTATTGTAGGTTTTCGACTATGCTGAATAAGAAAATCGCATTGAAATTTTGTTAGTAGTTATCGAGATATAAAAAGTTGTATAATGCATTGTAATCTCTGGTGGCCATCTTTTTTAAGCGTGTGTCATAAATAAATCTACGCGCGTAACAAAGATGGCCACCAAAGAATGCAATGCATAAAACAACTATTTATATCTCGATAACTACTTATTTCTGCGAAATTTCAATGCGATTTCGGTATTCAGTATAGTCGAAAACCTATACAATCGTCATTTAAAAGAAAATTGTGGAGGTGGACCTAATCTAAAAAAATACAACCCCCCCCATAAAACTTTAATTAAACTTATAAATACGATTTAAAAATTAGCGCGGATCAGTAAGTGCATTAACACCCATTAATCGACTAACGTGACCTTATTGCCAAATAAGCTCCAGTTACAATGTTTAACGCGCCGTTCACGTTTTTTTTTTCAAGTAAAATTCAACTTTCACAATATCTTTCTATTTTTTTTTCATAATTTCACGATATCTTTTCAATAAAATAAAATAAAAATATTACTCATGCAGAAAGTGATCCTTGCTGAAATAATAACATTATTTAAAAAGCCATTCTTAACATGGGGAGGGGAGGGTGTTTTGTACCCATTCTGTATATTAACCTTACAATTGAATAATAAAAAAAACATGATAAAACTTTAATTAAACGTGGAAATACGATTTAAAAAATAGCGCGGATCAGTAAGTGCATTAGCACCAGAAATTGTTAGGTGAAATACAGAAAAGTTTCTACCAAGAAAACCGTTATTTTTTCAGCCATTCTTACCAAGGGGGGTGTTTTGTCACTATTCTGTGCTTTCAGCTAACAATTTATTAAAAAAACAAAAGGTAAATTTTCACATTAGGTCCACCTTCACAATTTTTAACATGGGTAGGTTGGGGGTGGTTATTCCGAAAGCCGTTCTTAACATGGGGAGAATTGTGGTATTTATTCCAAAAGCCGTTTTTAACAGACGAAAGACAGGTAAAAGGTTAAAAAATGTGGTTAGGCATGGGTGTTGTTTATTCCAAAAGCCATTCGTAATATGGGGAAGTTGGGAGTGTTTATTCATGGCTGCCAATGAATTATAGTGCATAGTACAGGTCTTTATATCTTAAAAACTACTTGCCTCTGAAAATTTTAAATGAGATTTTCTTATTTAGCATAGTCGAAAATTGTGGAGATGAACCTAATGTAAAAAAATACCTCCCAAAAATGATATTGTGAAATTTAAATTTAAACGCGGCACCAAAAATAAAATTAGACAGAAAAATACCCCCTTTAGATTTGAAAAAGTTGTCAACAAAAACAAATATATAACAAGTAAATATTTTCAAAGGCAAGATAAATTATTTTTCTACCTAATTGGATGAGTTTTAGTGTTTTTATTGGGTTTGTACTACTGTACATATAGATTTGAAAAAGTTGTGAAAAAATAAATGTGTAACAAATATTATCAAAGGCAAGATATGTTACTTTATTACCAAAATGGATAATTTTAGTTTTTTTAATGTAAAATGTTTATTCGGCTCGAAAAATACAGCGTTTTCTGCTATATTTGAAAATTACAAATGGCGGCAGACTGTGTTAAACACGTTATGTTTGGAAAAATGAGGTTAAACTAAAAACACTATACAAAATACTGTTAAAAACCACCGAATGCATGTCTGCCTATGTCATGGTAACATGTATTGATTAAGTTTCTAACAGTATTTTGTATGGCTTTATAGTTTTAACTCATTTTCCCAAACTTAACGTGTTCAACACAGTTTGCCACCATTTGCATTTTTCAAACATACCGATAAACACTACATGTTTTCGAACCGATTAAACATGTTACACTAAATAAAAACACTAAAATCTTCTACAGTTAGGTAGAAAAGTAACTTAGCTTGCCTTTGATAACATTTATTTGTTATATTTATTTTTTGACAACGTTTTCGTTTCTGTGTTTAGTAATACAAACCCATTTTATTTACTGTAACGAAAAACAGTGTTTATCAGTGTAATACAAATGGTGGCGGACACTGTTGATGATGTTAAGTTTGGGAAAATTATTTAAAACTAAAAAACTATACAAAATACTGTCAGAAGTCAACCGAATATGTCAGCCTATGTCACGATAACATATAACCAGTGGGTTTCTGACACTGTTTTGTATAGTTTTTAGTTTTTAACTGATTTTCCCAAACTTAACGTATTCAACAAAGTTTTCGAGCCGATTAAACTTTTTACATTAGATAAAAACACTAAAAAGCTATCCAGTTAGGTAGAAACATAATTTACCTTACCTTTGCTTTCATTTATTTGTTTTTGGACAACTTTTTCGAATCTGTGTATAGTACCCCCCTCACCGAAATATTAATTAAAAACTCACATTTTTTAATACAATGAAAAAAAAAAAAAACTATTTTCAACATTTTAGAAATGTTCAGCTTAATGCACTGAATGTTGGTCGAGCCCAAGTGACTGACGGTAACTCCCTAGGATCCGGATGAAATTCTGCAGGAGTACCATTTTTTTTTTTTTTTTCATTTTCGCCTTTTTTATACTGTTTGGAGTGGATTGCTGTACTAAGAATATAAGAAACATGCATTTTCTCTTTTTATGAGAATTTTCCATTACACACCAAATGGAGCGACAGCAACGCGTGGCAGGGTACAGCTAATATATATATATATATATATATATATATATATATATCTTTCTCTCTCGCATGCAAGAGGCTCGGGTTTTGAATCCTGAGTTCGGATGTTTCAAATGAGGGCGAAATTCGAGTCTTGGATTTCCGGTGCGTTGACTGCCATGGCTCTTGTAGGCTGCGACGTTGTTTGTTGTTTGGCTGTGGAATTCATTATATATATATATATATATATATATATATATATATATATATATATATGAGGCATTTATGGGTGTATGCGTGTGAGTTCTTTCCCTATTGATTCCAAAATGACCGAACTGATTTTTCTGAAATTTCAAACGAATATACTTTATATATCTGCGTGTGCTCTTATATAGGTTTTCTAGCGGAATAAAATAATAGTTAGACGTCTTCATATTTAAGGATACGACAGTTTAATAGAGGTAACTCCTCATAGAATTTAGACGAATGCTTTACGTAGATAAGTGAACCATGTCTCTATCGCAAATAACAATGATGTGTACTTCTATATTTTATAAAGTGTCATGGTGAACACACGTAAAGAAATGTAGGTGAAAATAATCATATAGAGCATGGTATAAATGAATTATTGATTGCGCCAAGTATGACGTAATAACCTTCCTGAAGGCAGAAAGTGCTGGGTTGGTTGTTTGTTTTTGTTTTACGGCATATCAACCCTTTTCAGATTATTTAATGCCAAATCCAGTGATTTTGAAGAAAAAACTTTTTTAATAGAGTATATTTGTTTGTTGTTTTTAAATAGGTTTCTATTTAACCCATAGTTGGGACCATAACAGGTACTACCACTCCGGGTCAGAGTGGACCTGGGAGCAATGACAATTAAGGGGTGGCTCCACATTCCCCAAAGCCCGCAGCTGGGGCCTCACCATCGGATATAGTTTAAGGTCATATCCCTGCAATATTAGATCCTTGTATTTGTTTCACAACTATTTTCGCGGAATGTGATCCAGTGAACATACGTCACTGGTCTCTCCGCAACAGAAATAGCATTAATTCCCCCAGCTAGCAGCTGGCGATGTCAACCATTTTATAGTCTCATGTGAGAACAGTCATCATCTTCCTTACACATAAGGTCAAATATTCTGTCGCGCGCAGTGTGTAGAAACGTATGTAAGTCAGCACCATGTCTTAAAAAGAACATGGTAGCACATAACATTCAAATTCCACAAAGCAATTCTATCAATCCAAGCTAATTCTTTTATGTATCACCAATACATCCAGCTTTGCAGGTCAGAGGCTGATTTTTATAATCATCTACGAAATCATGCAAAGAAATGCTGTGCACCTACGACAACAATACCCTTGACAAACCCGACAAGCAGCAAAATTTAACCCCTATCCTTAAGAGATCCCTAGATACCGTAAGCCCTATACTCAAATAACTTTTCCCCTGGGACTGCTGCACTTTGGAATTCTCTCCCGGAGACCTGCTTCCCTAACTGTACTGACATGCAGAAATTCAAACGTAATGTAAATAAACATTTCGCTATCCAACTCCCTTAATAGTATCCTTGCAAATCTGGTTCCAAATAATAGCCCCTCACGAGTAAGTGGCTTTGTTTGGTTTGGAGTGAAATGAAAATAAAAAAGATACTGACAACACGTCCTCACGTGTTGTCAGTATCTTTTTTTTATTATTGTCAAGTTGGGCAATAACTATATGTTTTTCACAACTACAACAATTTATAAAATCAATAGAAAAAAATAAGATTTTATTAGTCCGTAATCTTTATAATCCAATCCATATTAATCCATTGAGGATAAGAGAGGTCGCTGATATATTACTTATAAATAACTAATAACATCAAGTTTGAATAAGAAAACAAACTGATTGGTGTCGCTTTGTTGCAATGAAGATTATCACAAAAGCAGAGCAGGGCTTTGAAATTAGTCAAGCCAGCAGCTTTTAAGCGATTTATCGCAGGCGTTTGCTGTTCCCCGCAGGATCTTTTATACAAGGTTAAGCTGACAATCTGCATAGGTACGCAGTGTTATTCAATTTCACATTTCTTGGTTAGCAGTGACGACTCTTCGGTAAATTCTACAGAAATGCACAACCCCAAATTTATGTTTTAGAAGGTATACTCGACGTTGCCCGGTATTAAACGTAACGTGAATTCCTTAAAAATAAGGTAAAAAACGTAAAGAAACTGAGACATGATTATGCGAGTATTATGTTTTTTCTAAAATGTTCACTTCTTGTAAGTAAAAAAGAATAATACTCGAACTAAGATCGAAACCAAAATCTTGAGATAGTAAGCTAAGTACGTTAACCATTAGACCAACTTGCCACGATCTATAAAATGTGTTTTCAAACCTCTTGAAACAGTTGACAACACATAAAAATCCGATGCCACCCAAGTACCAACTTTTCAATTTGGACCTTTTAGCAGCCCTTTTTTCCGGATGAATCCCGATTGAAAAGTATTTCACGTTTGAATACTTTATACCAAATTTCAAGTATGTAGATGAACAATTCGTTGAATATATACATTGAGAAATGTCCTCACACACATTCTCACTTTTATAGATATGTAGATCTCTATAGATAACATATTTATAATAATACAATATATTGTATAGCATAAATATTCAAATAAATCTTTTCCAGAAATTAAACTAATCGTCGACCCAAAAGAACTGTAGCTGATACAGTGCCGCTAGGAAAAAACAAAAAAAAACAAAACAAGACAAGAGAGATCATATTAAAATATGCAATTGTTGATATCTAAACGTTTATCGTTGTTATCTATAAACATTATTTTTTAAGTTAAAATGTAAAATGAGAATAAAGAAAATAAATACAAATCAAACATATTTATAATCTTTACTTTAAAGATTAAAATAAATTGGTAGCAAGAAAAAAATGAGATGTAAAATTTTTTATTTGTGAAACAGCATTCCCTCAAATATGAAGTTACGAAGTTTTACTGGTAGACAAAAGTTTATCGATATATTTACTAGCAAGAAAAATTTACCCGTTCCTTGTTAGTTTTTCTGATTAATAGTTTATATATGCAGTACTTGTATGAAATTCTTTTCCGACTATATTTGAAGAAATTTTATGAGTTACATATTGGTCCACCGACTTAGTTGAAGTTGGACCTTAGAATTCACCTTGTTCGTTTGGCTGTTCGTTCGTTCCAAAAATTCTCAATGGCTACCCATTACATTTTTCTGAAATTTTGCATGAAGTTACAACTAGGAAAGGGAGGAATTTTCGGATTTTTGATAAAAATTTGGGTTGCGTCGTCAGGGGTTCAAAAGGGATCAAAATGACCAAAAATAGCACTTTTTGAGACATAAAATATTTTCCGAATTTTAGATTTTGCTGAAAATTATTCAAAAGCAAGATCATGTGATATACATCGGAAAACGTAATATTTGACCCTGGAATGATTCTGGTTTCTTCCCCAGGGGGGTAAAAGGGGTCAAATCGCCAAAAATAGCAATTTTTGGTACATAAAATATTTTCCGACCATCAGATTTTGCTGAAAATTACCCAAATCAAGACCATATAGATATATATCTGAAAACATGATATCCTGGGAAAATATTGGTTCTTTCCTCCAGCGAGTCGAAAGCGGTCAAAAATGGTGATTTTTTTTAGCCCCAAATGGACAAAAATAGCACATTTCAAAACATAGAATCTTTTAGGACAATTAGATTTTTCTGAAAATTACACAAAAGCAAGACCACATAGACATACATCTGGAAACGTAATATTATACGATGGGAAAATTCTTGTTGCCTCTCCAAGCGGTAAAAAGGGGCCAAAATCACAAAAAATAGCACTTTTCGGTCCATAGAATATTTTCCGACCATAAGATTTTGCTGAAAATTACCCAAAAGTAAGACCACATGGATATTCATCTGGAAATGTAATATTTGACCCTGGAAAATTCTGGTATCATCCCCAGGGGGCAAAAAGGAGTAAAAAAAAAAAAAAGAAGATTTTTTTTCTTTTTTGATTTGAACAAAATTTCTATGAATTTGATGCATTATGGTTAGATTAATTGTATAAAAAAATTTTGAGATGAGGCTTGGCATTAATTTAGATTGTTTGGACTATCGCTCTCATCTTGGTAGTTGTTTTCACAATATAATCTTTTCCGACCCTTAGATCTTGCTGAAAATTCAAATTAATGCATTAAACGAAGTCATTTGGCCGTTTTACTCTGATGTTTTACATTAGGCCGGAGGGTTTAAATGGGGGAAATAGTCACAATCAGACGGGGGACCATATACTTTTGGCTTGTTTAATTTTATAGATATTTACATTTTGCTTAGTAATATTTTAGAGGAAGGACGATACCTTCTCCCTCACAGAATCGAAATACCTCCTCCGGGGCATGCGAAACCTGGAACAAATTTAATAAGATAAATCTTTCGATTCACAAATTTTAAAACTAATTTTAAAATAATATGAAAATACATTTTGATTTTTAACCGTTATTGAAAAACAATTTTAATAAATAATATGATAATATTTTGGGGCTTTTAAAACATGATAAATAAATAAAAAATAAACACTCGTCTAACCGGTTTCGAACCTCACTCAACTGAACTAAATCGAAGTTAGGATTATGATTAAAAATTGATATGGAATGGAGATTATTGTGAAGCAAATCACAAAAGGGGAAATAATCAAATAGAAACCACATCAAGCCCAAGGAGACTATCTTTTTGTTTACAAAAAGAAGGCCTCAAATACAAATGAACCGATATCCTCCAAAGATGGAAGTATGATGGGAATATAAAATTCACAGGCAGGTCCCCAGTTGAATGTATATCCCTATCAGAGGGTGGTTGCAGTTCTTTCAGGTAGGCGTCGACGCCCTCCTACATAAACGCCTAGTATTCCCAAATAGTCACCCATTTGTTACTGACCAGACTTAACATTGCTTAACTTCGGTGATCAATCAAGAACCGATCTGTCAGGGTGATTACGTCGTAAATTACTATTTTAGTTATAAAATTTGGCGAGTATGTGAATCAAAAGGGGAGATAACTCCATATTTAAGCATTTTTAAATTTTTTCTAAGAATTATATAATGCAAGACAAAAATGAATGCAAGAAGAGTCTAAAGCAACGCCATTTAGTGACCTCTTAGTTAACAATACAATATTATCTTTATCTACTGGAACGAAAAAATTGGATGAATCATAAACTGTTCTTAGATTGGGAAATAGAAAAGAATATCCCGGGGTTAAATAACATAACTTGTTATTACAAAAGAATCACGGAAAACGAAAAGAGAGATAGAGTGAGTGGAGAGGCAGGAAACGATTCATTCTTAAGATGCGACTATTCAATTTACGCGTTTTGCGATGATAATGTGAAAAACAGACGGACAGAGTTTCTTACGAAGATACATAGCTGCGTCTAAATGCGTTCTCAAACGTTAAAAAGATCCTTTGTTGATCGGATACTGGCTATGTTTATATATTCTAGAAATGATTTATTGAGCGACTTGCATGGCTATTCCAGTTGGTGTTCCTTTTTAGTCGCGTGCAAGCGACTCTATAAGTCACTCCGTCGGTCGGTCGGTCCGTAACACTTTTGTGCTTGGCCTTTTTGGTTAAGATCAAAGGTCTGTTCTTAGCTTTTTAAGCTTTTCTTGGCCAAGATCAAAGTGTAGTATCTGTTCCGGCAGATACTGCACTTAAGATAATTTGTACCAGTCAATGGAGGGGAAACCCTCTATACTGGGACAATTATTATTTTTGGTAACCAGAGTGCCCCCTTTTAGGGGAGCTGGTTTTTACCTCACATTAAAAACGGCCTTGTGCCTAATTTGCTCAGTGGGGGAGCAAATAAATACCATCTGTTCCGGCAGATGCTGCAAGCTATGACTAGCTATGACTAGCTATGATTAGCAAAGACCAGATGTGGGGGCAACCCCACATGCCTGACCATTAACCAGCTCCCATTTCCCACCTCTCGGGAGCTGGCCCCCTTTTTCCCTTCCCCCTCCCTTCACTCCTCACATTAAAAATCGGCCTTGTGCCTAATTTGCTCGGTGGGGGAGCAAATAAATACCATCTGTTCCGGCAGATGCTGCACTTAAGATAATTTGTACCAGTCAATGGAGGGGAAACCCTCTATACTGGGACAATTATTATTTTTGGTAACCAGAGTGCCCCCTTTTTGCGTACTTTTAGGGAAGCTGGTTTTTACCTCACATTAAAAACGGCCTTGTGCCTAATTTGCTCAGTGGGGGAGCAAATAAATACCATCTGTTCCGGCAGATGCTGCACTTAAGATAATTTGTACCAGTCAATGGAGGGGAAACCCTCTATACTGGGACAATTATTATTTTTGGTAACCAGAGTGCCCCCTTCTTGCGTACTTTTAGGGGAGCTGGTTTTTACCTCACATTAAAAACGGCCTTGTGCCTAATTTGCTCAGTGGGGGAGCAAATAAATACCATCTGTTCCGGCAGATGCTGCACTTAAGATAATTTGTACCAGTCAATGGAGGGGAAACCCTCTATACTGGGACAATTATTATTTTTGGTAACCAGAGTGCCCCCTTTTTGCCTACTTTTAGGGGAGCTGGTTTTTACCTCACATTAAAAACGGCCTTGTGCCTAATTTGCTCAGTGGGGGAGCATCCCCACATATAAGACCTTGCTCAATGTAGGGGCAACCCTTCATACCAATTGTCACTATCCAGCTCCCCTACTCCCCGGTGAGTTGGTCCCCATTTCTCCTTCATTCCTCACATTAAAAATCGGCCTTGTGCCTAATTTGCTCGGTGGAGGAGCAAATAAATACCCTTATCTTGGCCTTTTCGCCAAGATCAAAGTGTAGTATCTTGTTCCGCCAGATATTGCAAGCAAAGATCATATGTGGGGGAAACCTCAGATACCTTGGTCAATGTAGGGGCAATCCTTCATACAAATTGTAACTATCCAGCTCCCCTACTTCCAGGAGGGTTGGTCCCATTTCCCATTCACTCCTCACATTAAAATCGGTCTTGTGCCCAATTCTCACGGCGGGGGAGCAAATAAATACCCTTTTCTTGTCCTTTTCGCCATTATCAAAGTGTAGTATCTGTTCCAGCAGATACTGCAAGCAAAGACCATATGTGGGGGCAACACCATATACAAGACCTTGGTCAATGTAGGGGCAACCCTTTATACCAATTGTCACTATCCAGCTCCCCTACTCCCCGGTGAGTTGGTCCCCATTTCCCCATCACTCCTCACATTAAAAATGGGGCTTGTGCCTAATTTGCTCGGTGGGGAGCAAATAAATACCAACCCCCACATATAAGACCTTGGTCAATGTAGGGGCAATCCTTCATACCATATGTTACTATCCAGCTCCCCTACTTCTCGGGGAGTTGGTCCCCATTTCCCTTTCACTCCTCACATTAAAAATCGGCCTTGCGCATAATTTACTCGGTCGGGGAGCAAATAAATACAGCTTTTCTTGGCCTTTTGGCCAAGATCAAAGTGTAGTATCTGTCCTTACTACATTCTGTACTTATGTTTGTAACTTTGTGATATGAAGTGGGGGATAATTTTTTAGTATTAAGTTAATGTTAAATTGATCACCCACTTTACAACCAGTCAGTCTCAAAGCCATTCAAGTCATTCTCCAAATCATTCAAGTTGTTTTTGAAGGATTCCAGTTATTTTTTTAAGCATTCAAGTCATTCTTACGGTCATTCAATTCATCCTTAAGTTCATTAAAGTCATTCTAAGTCATTCACTTTTTATTTATTTAAGTCATTTCAGCCCATTTTTCGGTCATTTTAGTTTATCTTTAAGAATTTCATGTCAATCCTACATTCATGCATTCATTCATTATACGATAGCACGCGACTAATGGCTATCGGCCTTGTTTAATACAACGTCATTTGTGAATGGCAAGAGTTAAGAGTTTTAAAAGAAAAAAAAAATGGGAAAGAGAGACTAAAAATGTAATGAAAAATGAAAAAGAATGAAAAAATATAAGAATGAAAAATATAAGAATGAAAAAATATGGAGAATGAAAAGACAAAGGGAATGGAAAAGAAAATAAAAAAGTGAAAAGAACGAAGGAAGAGAAAAATGAAGAAAATAGAATGAAAACTTTAAGCGAAAAATGAAAAAGAATAAGTAATAATAAAAAAATATATAAAGGAAAGGAAAATGAAAGAAATAAAAAAGCGAGAATGCGGAAACTTAAAGAATGCAATAAAAAAGCAAAAAAGAAAAATGCGATGAAAGAAAATGATTTTAATAATAGAACGTAGAAAAGATGGCGGACAGAAAGGAGAAATAACAAGAGCGTTTTTGATAAGAGAGAAAAACGGGCGTTTTTAGTGTTAGGATTGGATTAAGAATTAATGACAAGTTTTTCCACCTGAGACATTCGTCCTCAGACTTTTTCATTGCAACAAAATCATTACACTGAAATGTTTCGTCTGTGGCAGTTAGCAGTGGCAACAGCAGCAGCAGCAGCAGCTGCAGCTGCAGTACTATTGCCTTATTTTCCCCATTTTGCCCCTCCCCCTCAACCCGACCCGATTCCGGGAAGCGACTTTCCAGTAACGGCCGCTTCCTCTTCCTTATCTGCACCCAGAGTGCCATTCCCAAAGTGACAGCACTGCGTCTCCATGACAACGCTCGCAGAGCCTTTGACAAAAACAATCTGTGTCCGGATTGGCTGATAATTCGGTTAGTCATTCCAACGATGCACATCTTGTTGTCCCTTTCGGGCTCTCGTCTCTTATTGGTTGCAATGTTGGTTATCGATGCGAATATTTTGTCGAGTTCAGGGTTCGCTATTCTTCTATCCCCTTAAACCTCCTCAAGCTTTGACAGTAAAAAAAAGCAATCTAATTTAGAAAGGCAAGGAATAGACCCTAAATTTAGGGGTTAATATTTATTTCGAACTATCACAGACTTTATTTTATCTGTCCATGTATTGTTTAGAGAGGCTATGTTCGTCTGTAGTGATAATGTCTGAAATGAAATTGTGGTGGTTTTACAGAATTTGAACAGAACTAAATCGGTTTTAACGAATCAAGTCTAAAAACTAAGTAAAGGTTAATAAAAAATTAGTTTAGGTTAATAAGATAAAATAAAATTGCATACAGTTCAATTAAAATTCTGTAGAAATACTGGAATTTTTTTATTGTTAAACAGTTTTATTTTAAATGAAATCACTATTGTAATAAATTGTTACGTTCAAATATATAGTATATGTATTTTGTCGAATTCGGAAATATCTGTCGAACTCAGTTTCAAACGGAATGGGTAGCATGCGTTCTTTCTGTCAGCAATGGCGGATTAGAAATCTTAAAATTCGAGTATCACCCACACTTATTATTGAACCTTCAACCTCCAGAAGAGTGCCACTGACATTTTCAACTGAATTTTATTTAGTACTTTATCTTTTACGTCACGTTTAAGCAACGTTCAGTCTGGTTAGTCCTTAGATAATGACTATTTGCGAATATCAGATGTTGCAGGTGTGTAAATGGATACCTGTTTTGTTAAAAATAACATTGCATGTAGACTAGCGTCCAGTCAGGGAACTAGTTCATACGATCTGATTAGCTTAACGTTAGAAGAACAGCAGAGATAATGAACGAACGTACTATGCAAAATGTAAAGAAAACGGATAAGAACGATTGGTATAGATGAAGTTAAGAATCACCCACAATATTTATAGATGTTTAAATACAAACGGTGAAATATTTATTCACTTGGTAGATCTGCACAACGGCGTATTAGACCTATCCCAACATCACTTTTTTAGTTGCGTGCAAGCGACTCTATAAGTCACTCCATCTGTCGGTCGGTCGGTCGGTCGGTCGATCTGTCGGTCGGTCGGTCGGTCTGTCGGTATGTCCGTAACACTTTTGAGCTTGACCTTTTTGGTTAAGATCTGTTGTTAATAGATGCTGTTCTTAGCTTTTTAAAGCTTTTCTTGGCCTTTTGGCCAATATCAAAGTGTAGTATCTGTTCCGGCAGATACTGCAAGCAAATACCATATATGGGGGCAACCCCACATATAAGACCTTGGTCAATGTAGGGGCAACCCTTCATGCCAATTGTCACTATCCAGCTCCCCTACTCACCGGGGAGTTGGTTCCCATTTCCCCTTCACTCCTCACATTAAAAATGGGGCTTGTGCCTAATTTGCTCGATGGGGGAGCAAATAAATACAGCTTTTCTTGGCCTTTTGGCCAAGATCAAAGTGTACTTATCTTTGTAACTTTGTGATATAAAGTGGGGGATCACTTTTTAGTATTAATTTAATGTAAAATGATCACCCACTTTACAACCAGTCAGTCTCAAAGCCATTCAAGTCATTCTCCAAATCATTCAAGTTGTTTTTGAAGGATTCCAGTTATTTTTAAGCATTCAAGTCATTCTTAAGGTCATTCAATTCATCCTTAAGTTCATTAAAGTCATTTACTTTTTATTTATTTAAGTCATTTCAGCCCATTTTTCGGTCATTTTAGTTTATCTTTAAGAATTCTATGTCAATCCCCAATTCATTACACGATAGCACGCGACTAATGGCTATCGGCCTTGTTCTGAATGAACGGAGTGAGTCTCGCCTGTCAATGTTAAAATCATCGTGTATATATATATATATATATATATATATATATATATATATATATATATATATATATATATATATACACACAAGTAAGAAAAGCATTTCATCCAAAGCATGAAAATTGTTAAACAAAATGTTTTTACTATAGGCTTTAAAAATAAAGGTACAAGATTCAATTTGTTATTTATTTATCTGCAAAGTGCACTTTTATAAATTTTACAAAGTAAGGTATAAAAATTTAAGTTCAATTGAATAAAAAAATTACCTTGGATTTATTTTATGTAATGTACATTCTGTTGCACTTTAAAAAAAATCATTGAAAATTTTATATCTATATCATTAATTACTAGATCAAAGATAATGTTTTTAAATTGCACCAAATTAATTAAAAAAATGATTTTGATTTTAAATTCAAACACATCACGTCATAAATTTTTAAAATTCATTGAATGACTCAAATTATATATATATATTATTTTTTATTACATTTTCACCCCGAACAATGCGCATTGCTACTTTGGTGTAGGGGGCTACTATCAGGGGCAGCAACTACTGGGGCACTATGTTGGGATTTGGGCAGCAAGATGTCGCTTCACGTTGCACTTGAACTTCTGCATGTCAGTACAGTTAGGGAAGCAGGATCCTGGAATGGAATTCCAAAGTCTAGCGGTTCTGGGGAAGAAACTATTGGAGTAGAAAGATCTTTTACATCTAGGGATCTCTACTGTGTGGGGATGGGATTTAGCTGCCTGTCGGGTTTGTCGAGGGTGTCTACGTCGTGGGGGCACACGTGTCTGCAGCTCGTCAGAGCATTCACCATTAAAATACTTGTAGAACAGGCAGAGGGATGCAACGTTTCGTCGATGGGACAGAGGCTGAAGCTTAGATGCCAGTTCAGGGCCTATCAGATTGGCGACTCTTTTTTTAACCTTGTCTAGGAGCGAGAGACTAGTAGCAGATGCACCAGCCCAAATGTGACAACAATACTCCATACATGGCCGAATAGTGGCCTTATAGAGGTACAAGATAATTTCAGGTGTCAGTTATTTAAATATACATCTTTCTTTCGTTGGAATTTATTAACCCATTGTATATATATATATATATATATATATATATATATATATATATATATATATATATATATATATATATATGTGTGTGTGTGTGTGTGTGTGTGTGTGTATAAAATGCGCATCAGGTGCGCTATATTACGAAAAAAATATTTTTCTTGTTTGAAATTTATAATTTAAATTTATTTCGGAATCAAGCTCCATCCTCAGTATTTTGTTTGTATGTTTTTCTTTTTTTTTTTGCCATGTTGTTAAGTTGGAGAAAGAAAAGTCAGCAGTAAAGATCCGCACGTTGTTTCTCAGCGGTTGTATTTTGAAATGTCGAAAACGGTGCGTTGGCTACGGGAGAATGACGCCAGGGATGTGAGTTCCGTTATAGAAGCGTGGATTTAATTTGAATAAAATAAAATAGCACCAGGTGCAGCTGAATCGTATTTTATTTTATTCAAATCAAATCACCGCTTGTATAACGAACTCACACCCTTGACCCCCCATATATATGGCAAATGTTTGTATCTTTCATTGCATTTGATTTACCGAGTATATTTGCCAGGTTGTTTTTGAAATTATTTTTATATGAGTTCAGCTGCTCCTGAAATGATGGAGATTGTCTTTACATGTCCGTTTCTTTTCATGTCCTACGTAATAAAACATTAGTATTTTATCCTTTCCTTCTCAACTCTGTTTATAGCCAGCATAATTTAGGAACACTAGTCATCCTTTAGACATGAATATGGATTCTAGAGTAAACTGCTTAAATAAATAACTTATAAGAATGAAAACTTCGGGTTCGAGCCTACCTCTCTCCCAAAACTTTTTCGCTGTTTTTTTTTATTCGTTTTTCTTTAATATTTAAATATGGTTATTACTTTTACTTTCCATCTACCCCCCCCCCAACACACACCTTCAGTTTTAATATTGAAACAAGGTTATTTATGCCATTTTTCGTGTTCGCTGTTTTGTTTTTTTCAGATTTTTAAAAAGTATTAACATCGTTCGTTTTGCATCACATTCGTTGTTTTTGATTTTTATTCCATCACGTTCGCGTTTTCTTTTTTAGTTTTTGTTTTTCCGATTTTAAGAAATTTTAAACTTCCGTATACATAAAAGTAGATCTTTAGTGTGCTATAAAATTAGTCACGCTTGAAAGTATCCTGTATCTCTACAAAGCCACAATTCGCTCACGCATAGGTATTGTTGCCAAATCTGAGCTTGTTCATACATCACTAGTCTCTCCCTTTTAGACAGTGTCAAAAACAGAGTATCGCATCTAATAGGTCCCGCATTGTCAACTAAGCTCCAAATCCTGCTCCATCGCCGCAATGCTACATCCCTGTCTGTTTTATGAGTGTTTTAATGGAATTTGTTCTGATGAATTTATCGCACTTGTATCCCCTCGACGAACACACCCTCGAAAAACCTGTGTAGCAACAAAATCCCACCCCTTCACTATGCTAGAAAATCTTTTACTCTAAGAGCTTTTTTTTACCTCCGATATATATATATATATATATATATATATATATATATATATATATATATATATATATATATATATATAATGAAATGAATTGGATCAGAGATTATTTAATCTTGTGGTATCAAGTCTTACAAAATATTCATGAGAAAAATATTTTTAAATAAGACAATCCCAGCGAAATAAGAATTGCTCATTATCCAAGAGAGCAAAATAATGTTTAATATATTTTCTAAGTATGTACTGAATAGCAAGATGATATCAAACCAAATTTTAATATTTTCCTACATAGAAAAGCCATGGATTAAGGAAATTTGAATTGTATTCTTTGTTCAAATATTTTTTTGTTTTGAAAAATTATATTTTTCTAAATAAAATTTAAATATATATGTATATATATATATATATATATATATATATATATATATATATACTTTGGAATTCCCTCCCAGTTTCCTGCTTCCCTGACTGTACTGACATGCAGAAGTTTAACTGTAATGTAAACCGACATATTGCTCACCTCCTTGCATAGTTCCATGTAAACATGGTTTCAACCATTAACCCCTGACGTCCAAGTAGTAAGATGCTTTGTTTGGATTAATCACGAGTAAAGAAAACAACAGAAAATAAAACTCTGGTATTTTTATTCTTATGTACAGTACTTACCAAAATGGTTTTAATGGCATTAATGAATAAAAAGATAACGAAAGTGTAGCTGTACTCGTTCATCGTAAGCCTTCTCTTGCCGTCCTCCAATATCATGCAGCCATGAACAATTATTTGTACTTTTGATATAAACAGATAGAATCGTGTAAATAATCCGGGTGATGCCGGATAACCTTTTGAATACGCATGCGAGAGCGTGTCAGAGATTTGTCTGGCAGATTTCGTTTTAGTTTCCAGTATTTTCGTCATTCGCAAAAAAAAAAAAGAAAAAAGGATGAGTGAGTGTTCAGTAAGCCAAAACACGCTCTCCCCTCCTCACGCTTCCATCGACCGACAATTTATAATACTCGCAACGATGCCAGAGTGGATTTTGTCCTTTCTGACCCTTCACGTCTTTAGCCATTTTGAAGAGAGAAAACACTTTTACGCGAGGGCTGACATTCGCGCCAAAAATGTCACGTGGAAAACAGAACAGACGAATCGCAGACTGCTTGACGCCGAGACATGTCGCTCGCTATCAGTGTGTTTTCTAACGACGTCCTCGACAAGAGTGCAAGAAATAATCGTATAGACAGACATACGCGTGTACGTGTGTTTTGCCTCATATATAATATGAATATAAACAAGCTTGACAAAAACATAGCAAAATATTGATAGATTATTATCGCCTAATCATTATAAACTTATTCCTTTTCATAATGTGGAGAAACTGACAACATCCTAACTGTAACCCGGATTCGCATTTCTTTTTTTTTCACGGGAACGTTGCCGTTTATCAAGATCCAAAGGCCACTCGAGGACACAGGTTAATGAGTGTCGGGAAGACGGTTCGGCAACACTATGATGATCCGTTATGTCGGAACTTGGTAGTGTTTAATTAAGAGGACGGCTCAACAGCAACTTATTTACATTAGACTTAAAAGCGATCATGTTATCGTCAGCTAAGAATCAGTCCCTCAGTTTTGTGTTCCACAGATGGACAGTTCTAGGAAAGAAACTTCGCCCATGGAATTTTCGTTTTGTTTTAGACACAGATAAAAAGTGGGAAAAATTATTGACGATTGATGTGGCTCCAGGAAGTATTTGTTGCGAATGTATTAGTGGGGGGCATGGATTGGAGCTCAGTCGAATACTTGTCATGATATATAATGATAGAGTAGAGATAGACTCGCAACGTCTCTTTTGTAAGAAAAGAAGGATGCGAAAAAGTAATCGGTCATCAGATTTCGAAAACGGTTTTGTACACTATCAAGAAAACGCTACTGTTTTCAGCTCCTCCTCAAATGTGACAACAGGACTCCATCTTATGACGTATTTGGCTCTTGTGCTGGTAGAGGTTTGCGTCGAAAATGAGGCACATTCTAAAGTGGTAGAATAATCCAACCATCTTTTTTTTTACAAAGGAGTCACCGTTTATCAAGGTCCGAAGACCATTCGAGGATAAAGATTAATGAGTGTACAGTAGTTATTAGGATAAAAGCGTAGTAATCGTTAGTAGTGGAAACTTGTTAAATCGGATTAAAGTTTAAGCTAACAAAACCATCTGAATAAAAACAGTTTATAGCAGATATTTCTTAACTCATAGAAGAAACCTATACATAAGTAAAAGTTTCCATTGTGTAACTACACTGGTCATCACAAATAAAATCCCAAGATTGGTACTGAGTTTTTTCATAATTTTATTTGGTAATTTTGTAACACCGTGAAAAAACCCCCAAAAAACTAACAAAAACAAAAACAAAAAAAAAAGAAAAGAAAAGAAAAAAAGGGGCAGTTACAAACCGTGAAAAAAAAAACTAACAAAAGCAAAAAAAAAAAAAAAAAAAGAAAAGAAAAAAAAAGAAAAGAAAAGAAAAAAAGGGGCAGTTACAAACAACTATTTAGGAAAATAAATTCTGAGGGAGCATGAAATAAACTGATATAAAATAACTTATTTGCATATTTAACAATGCTTAGAACAAAATGAAATAATTACCGTGTTCGCCTGGTAGACCAGTTTTAGATTGTAAACTCTGGACGATAACACAATATCCATCATCTATCGCAACATTTTGTTTCACTAATCCGGTGCTAAAGGGCCACGTGATGCATTGCAGCAATTTAATACAATTGAATGATTTGTTTAACCAATTTTCATAATCTTTTTTTTTTATTTCATCACATTTTATTCTGCTGCTCACGATGACGGCAGCTACACATTACATTAGTTTTCTGTTTTTCTTTTGTGTGTCGTTGTTTCAACCCAAACAAGGTACAGTACATCTTTGCCGTAAAGGGCTACTATTTGGGACCAAGATTTATAGGTAGTTGAGCAGCGAGATGTCGGTTTGTATTACACTTGAACTTCTGCATGTCAGTGTAGTCAGGAAAGCGAGGACCCGTAAGGTAATTCACATATCTAGCAGTTCGGGAGAAAAAAACTATGTTGCTAAAAACACGAAGTTTTACTTGACGCCAATTTTACTATTAGATTGAGAAGAAACTTCTTGCAGAATTTTTAATTTTGATTTCAAATGATGCATTTCCAAATAAGTTTTCGTTGTGATAATACCTTTATTTTACATATAATTTCAAAGAGGGTTTTTCGTTCTGTCTAATCGTTTAAATTCTGTCTCCTTTTAAAAACGTTGAATACAAGACGGAAAAAAGCAAATTAGCACAATTTTTACTTATTTCAATTAAAGCTAGGCCGAAAAGCTGCAGAAACAGCTCGCGATATCAACGAAGCCTTTGGCCCAGGGACCACTACTGAACGCACAGCTCAATGGTGGTTTAAGAAATTTCGTGGCGGCGACGAGAGTCTTGAAGATGATGAGCGTAGTGGTCGGTTATCGAATGTTGACAACGATTAATTAAAGCCTTTAGTCGAAGTCAGTTCACGCACAATTGTTCGAGAACTTGTTTCTGATTTAGGCATAACGTATACAACGATTCTCAACCATTTGAGAGAGATTGGAAAGACAAAAACCTGATTAATTGGTGCCTCACCAATTGAACGACAACAAATAAAAACCCCGTTATGAAGTATTATCTTCTCTTCTTCTATGCCAGAAGAACGACCCGTTTCTAGACCGGGTTGTGACTTGCGATGAAAAGTGGGTTCTTTACGATAACCGGCGACGTTCAGCTCAGTGGTTAGACGCCTATGAAGTTCCACGACATTTCCCAAAGCTAGACTTGCACCAAAAGAAATTTATGCTGACTGTTTGGTGGTCTGCTATCGGTCACACCCATTATAGTTTTCGGAATGCTGGCGAAACCATTACGGCGCAAAAGTACTGTCAACAAATGGATAAAATACATCAGAAACTTCGACAACACCCAAAATTAGTCACCAGAAAAAACCCAATTCTCCTTCACGATAATGCTCGACCGCACGTTGCTAAACCGACCATACAGAAGTTGAACGAATTAGGCCACGAAACTCTGCCTCATCCAGCATACTCTACAGACCTCTCACCTACCGACTACCACTTTTGTAAGCATCTTGACAACTTTCTGCGTGAGAAATGCTTGGCAAACTTAAGCGATAACAAAAACGCTTTCAGCGACATCATCGTAACTAGAAGGCAAGATTTTCTCGTTACTGGCATAAATACACTTGTTTTGCGTTGACAAAAGTGTGTTGGTTCTGATGGTGCTTATTTTCATCAATAATTTTTTGTTTTAATCGAGATATCTTGATCTGAATTTAAAAGTTAAAAAATACAACTTTCTTGTCAACCTGACAGATTCTAATATCTAATCCTAATAAATATTACATTATTTTGTCATGGATAAAGAAGTGGTAGGACTATTCATTTCCTACTTTATCTTTACTTTTACTCTACCCATGACACTGGGAAATTCATTTAATAGGTTACAATTTCTGATGTTCAGTATTCCATTATTACTCTTCCTTATATTGCTTTCGTGTTTCTTATTGACACTATCTTTGATTTTTGTTTGCATAAGAAACATTACCAAACGAGTCTTATTATTTGAAAAATTATAATACTTTCATTCTTTCATTCAATGTTTTGCCAACAAAATGTGAATACACTAGTTTTATTTTCAGTTTTCTATTTAAATCATTAAAATTACGAAATATTCTCAGTGGCTAAAATAAGTTTTTTTTTGCAAAGCTGCCCTTATCATCGCCATCTTGGATTATTACTTAAAGAAACACAATCCTTCACAGTTTACTTATATCATAAATATTAGTAATATTACGTATACACAATTTGACATAAAAGTTAAATGCACTGCTTTACTAACTGAACTCATTAAATAGTTGTATTTTTATAACTCATATTGATTTCAATTTTGAAGCCTCATAAAACATTTACTGCTTTATATATATACAATTTCATTCGTAATCACTTCGCCATAACAAAACACAAAATACATAATCTTTCCGCAAATCTATAGGTTATACCAATGTGTCCTATTGGATATAACTTGCAGACATTTATGGAAAAATGGCGCCCGTTATATCATATTTTTGTTTTATTTTATTTCTGTTGAGACCAACCGAAATGTTTTTGCTAATATGCAAAAACTGGCGTCTGTTAAGTCATATTTATGTTTTTTTAAATTTCTTCTGAGACTGACCGAAATGTTTCACTAATATGCAAATAATGATTATATATATATAATAAATTCCACAGCCAAACAACGTCGCAGCCCTCAAGAGCCTATAAGAGCCAATAAGAGCCATGACAGTCAACGAACCGTAACCGGACTGTCAGGGCTATTGTGGGCTGCGACGTTGTTTGGCTGTGGAATTTATTAAATATATATATATATATATATATATATATATATATATATATATATATATATATATATATATATATATGAAGTAAAAATTAAAATTAAATTTACCAAAATGATCCAAGATGGTAAAATTAAAGTATATTATAAATATTAAAGAATTAATATTTAACATGTCTATATCTATATAAAGTTGAGTTTTTCGTCGCACGTACATTGATATAAAAAGCATACTTTTTCAATTTAAAAATTATTAAAACAAATTTCTTAATATACTGTCATGGATATGCAAGCGAATAAATAATGTTTTAATAATTTATATATTCTCTGAAAAACGAACTTTAATAAATTACTCATTTTTTATGATTTTTCATTAGATGTTTTCATTTAACTATTACGATCAGTTGTATTCATGCATATTTTCTACATTTTGCATAATTTCGTAGCATTTAGAATGAAAATGTTTTAGAACACAAAAATGTATTTTAACATATATATATATATATGTTAAAATACATTATATATATATATATATATATATATATATATATATATATATATATATATATATATATATATATATATATATATAGGAACAAGTAGTTAATAAACCATATTAAAAACACTTAAAAAGAGTTAAAAACATTTAATTTTAAAAAGGAAGCACAAAATAAGTCCAAAATTGGCCCAGCCTTGACAGTTGTTCTAAATTCTTTTTTCTACGCACATCTTATCTTCCTTTTAATAATATTATTTGGACTCATTCCTTTTTCCTTGCCCCCATTTGTGAATTATTTCACAGATTTCTGCCTTTTGTGTTATTTTGGTCCATTTCCAATTACGTGATTCCCTTGGATTTTACTTGTGGAAATGGAAACTTAACCAACTATTTTTGATTTTGATTTTTGGATTTTACCCTTCACTAGACTATCCATTCACGTGAAATCACCCTTTTCTTCACCATATCTCATCTGCTTCACTATTTGTTACCAAGTAAGATCTATGACTTACTTGTAGTTTCATTAAATACTTTTGCAAGCAAAATCCTATCCCGCATTTTGTTAAATCCTTCCATCTGATGAGAAGGAAAGTATTTCTTCGAAACTCTGTGGATTAAGGACTATCCACTTATTTTGTGCTTCCTTTTTAAAATTAAATATTTTTAAAAACTCTTTTTCAAAGTGTTTTCTAACATGTTTTATTAACTACTTGTTCTTATTATAAGCTCTATTTCCTATTTGGTTTTATCCTATTACATCTGGTTGAGATTACTTTATAAATATTAACTCTTCAATATTTATAATATATTTTAGTTTTGCCATCTTGTATTATTTTAGTAAACTTTACTGTAATTCTTATTTCATTATATATATATATATATATATATATATATATATATATATATATATATATATATAAGTGATCATGTCTGTGTGTGCATGGAAAGTCTTTACCGAACTACTCTATGAATGTTTGGTCTATAGGCTTGAAACTTAATATATAGAGGAGTTAGAGCTGTGGAACAATTTTGATTTTGTTTTTAGCCTGTAAGAATATCTGCTAAATGGGTTAAAGCTGAAGAAAAAATACTTGACCATGACAGAGTAAGTCGAATAAACCTATAACTCATGCTGTTACATTTTCATATGTGTAAAATGAAACATTCATAGTTCAAAGTTGTTTAATTTTTAACTTTCCCTATCCATCTGTTGGTAAAAACGCTGGAGAGATAAATAACGGCTGAGACTGGAGCGCTAAACGTTTTCGTGTCGATTCTAGCGTGTGGAACCCAAGTCATATTTGTTTTATAAAACTTTTGAAATCATTACCATATATATTGGATGATAATCAATACACAATTCATAATAATAAATACGAAATCTGCATGAATTAAAAATAATATTTATGCGTATTTTACGACCGGATATCGATAACATTGCTAGTATTGGAATAAAAAGTATCTTAAATACCATCAGATATAAATACTATATATATATATATATATATATATATATATATATATATATATATATATATATATATATATATATATATATATATACAAGTGAACGTGTCTGTGTGGGACTGTGTGTCTGTGTGTGTGCATTTTCCTACGCAATAACTCTGTCAATTTTCAGCCTACAGACTCGAAATTTGATATACAGGGTACTGAGATTTGGGGAAATCTTTGTAATTCGTTTTCGGACAGAACTTTGGTTGGTCAATTGCTTGGTTGCTTGGTTGTTTTTGTTTTACGGCATACCAACCCTTTTCAGGTTATTTAATGCTGAATCCAAAGATTTTGAAGAAAAATTTTTAATAGAATATATTTATTGTTTTCAAGTCGGTTTCTATTTAACTCATAGTTGGTACAGCTAACAGGTACTACCACTCCGAGTCAGAGTGGACCTGGAAGCAATGCCAATTAAAGGCTGACACTCCTCAAAGCCTGCAAGCTGGGGCCTCACCACTGGATATAGTTTAAGGTCATATCAAGGACCCAGAAATTTGGCTGTTAAGAGGTCAAAGTTCAACGATTTGACCTTGGAGAACTCTACCAAACTCCTCCGCCAATTTTGGGTCTAAACACTTGCAATTTTTGATATAGGTCCCTTGGACATAGATCTAATTAATAACTTGATTTGAGTCCAAAACAATAAATGTTAAGGGGTCATAATAGGGGTCACATTAAAAAAAATTGACTGCTTTTTTTTAATGCTCAACATACACCTCCAAAAACCCGGACAACGTCGGGCTTTAATGCTAGTCTATATATATATATATATATATATATATATATATATATATATATATATATATATATATATATATATATGTATGTATGTATGTGTGTGTGTGTGTGTGCGTATGTGTGTGCGTATGCGTGTGTATTACATACACTGCAAAAATAAAACCGACACTCTTCAAATCCTATTCCCAAATACTTCACTGTCATATTTCCATCGATTAAGACAAAAAAAGAGTACAATTGGGGAAGCAGAAAACAGGGAGGGAATTCCAAAATCCAGCAGTTTGAAGGAAGAAAGTGTTGAGTAAAAGCCTTTCTCGCATGTAGAATCTCAACAGTGAAGGGTGGGATTTTTCTGTGCATTGTGGTAGTCAGAAGTTATGTACGTCAAGAAGACATAAGTGCTAGGAGTTCATCAAAGTACTTGGAAACCAGCCACAAGGATTCAACAATGCGGTGATGGGACAGGAGTTGGAATAAAGCTGACAGTGCGGGATCTATTAGATGGAAAGCGCTTTACTGAACCCTGTCTAGAGGGAGAGACTAGTGGTAGATAGACCAGCCTAGATGCTGCAACAATACTCCATGCACAAGCGAAATATGGCTTTATAAAGATATGTGATACTCTTTGGTGTGAGTGATTTTCTAGCACAGAAAAGGGAGCCCGCCTTCTTTGTAACAGTATTGGCGATGTTCTCAATATGTTTGTTCCAATTCACGTGTCCTGTGAATGTTACGTCAAAGAATTTGAATTTTCAACCATTGCATTTTACATATTTACAACCCCAACAATTTTTGTTTCTTAAATTTAAACTGTTATTTAAGCTGAATGCAAGCAAAAATATTCCCGAACGATGCCGGTTAATAAGAATATATATATATATATATATATATATATATATATATATATATATATATATATATATATAAAACATAACATTGTATTGTTAATAAGCATTTGTGCGTTGTTGCTATAGTGTCTTCGGGCACAGACAAGAACCACACCGAAATTTAATATAAATAGTGGGATATTTAAGTTATTGTTTTAGCGAAAGAAAGAATAGGAGAAATATAATACATGCATACATATAAGATAGAAAAAAGCTTAAAAGATTGACAGGGTCATGAGTGATGACTAAAAGCATAAACAGAATTTTGTATATGAAAATGGAGAAAACGAAATTTTATAACAAAACCGTTTTATAAAAGTGATAAGAATATAAGAGTTGTTTTCTTGCTAGTAGATGTTCATAGTGCAAACACGTGTTTGGCTAAAGTAAGTTCAGTAAATAATCACAAGCCAAAATGTTAAAAATTTGAATACATGCGTATGTAAGAAATATATGTATGTAAGTATTCGGCAGTGTGACAGTGTGTGTGAGTTGATTTACCTTGTTTTTGTTAGTGTGTATCTATCTGTAAGTAGCAATTCGTTTTCTGGTCGCCAAACTGTTGTTAGTGTGTTACCAGAGTCACCAATCTTTGTCACGTGGCATGTCTGTGACAGTTCAATTTGTGAATGACAGTTCCCGAAACAATTATTACAAGTAATTATTATTTACAATGGTGTTCCTGGTCTCTTCATTAAATCACTGTTATTGTGTTGTGTAAATACACACTCACGCAGCTGGATGCGTCATTCCGACAACAATTAATCCCTCCATATGTCTCATCCTAACTTTGAGGTCACTGTCTGACCCATTCATGCCGCTCCTTTAAGACATTAATGTAACGCTTACGAAGGCAATTATATTTTCCGTTAAAACTTGATTGAAGAGGTTTAACCTACGGCGGAGGTTTGATTGTTTTAATTAATGACATATCAATTTCTGATTATTTAATACCGAATTCAGTAATTTTCGTAAAAAAAATGTTTATAATTTTTTATTTTATATCTACAAATATTTATTCATATTGTTTGGTTTGGTTGTTTTGTAGAGGATAATTGTTGTG
This sequence comes from Euprymna scolopes, assembly GCF_053919585.1. Classification (NCBI taxonomy): domain Eukaryota; kingdom Metazoa; phylum Mollusca; class Cephalopoda; order Sepiida; family Sepiolidae; genus Euprymna; species Euprymna scolopes. Next base: position 20,581,439 of record NC_136488.1, read on the forward strand.
TTTGTTATTGACTTTGCAGAACATGTTTGAGCTTTGCAAGGGGAAAGCTATATACAATAACAATAATGTTTGGTACATTTTTATGTTAGGAAGTCAGTATCTTATGACAACGTGATTTAGCAGTACAATCCGAGGGTGGGAGTTTGTACAATCCTATGGACACACCTAAACAACCTTCAAGTGGAAGAGTAGGAGGAGGGGGAGGGGGAGGAGGAGGAGGAGGGGTTAAGCCAATATATGAAATAATTTGTATTTCTTAATTCTTTCAATTTTCTAATTAAAAAAAACAAACAATTATCTTTTCGCTTAATTTTCATTTGTCAATATATCGATTTTATTCAGGAAAAAAACTTTCATTTTAAATGTTGCTATCAAAACAATAGCAGTAGATTAAGAAGTGTATTTTTATTTTAGATGAGGATTGATAATTTGTATTGTTTGGATTATTCAGATGTATTGTTCTCATAATGGATTTTATTCCCACAACGTTTCAGCCGATTAGATCTCCGACATTGTACAGGTGGATGTTGTTGAATTTGCACAGAACACGAACTAATAATAAGAATGTATGTATGTTTATATATATATATATATATATATATATATATATATATATATATATATATATATATATATATATATATATATAAACATACATACATACATATATATATATATATATATATATATATATATATATATATATATATATATATATATATATATATATATATATATACTTGAAATTGGATCCGGTCATGGCTGATCGAATAAAATCAATATATCTTCTTAATAAATTGTTCGATGCGAAATTCCGTACGGATTCCAAAGATCGATAACATGCAAATGAAAAAGGTCGAAGGTTACATCAGTCAAAACGTTGTGAGAATAACATGCAACATGAGAACAGTGGCCGATTCGTCTGCCATAAGTCAAGTACAAATAGAAATCATGTATAAATATTAGAAATCATTATAAATATTAGAAATCATTTATAAATATTAGAAATCATGTATAAATATTAGAAATCATTATAAATATTAGAAATCATTTATAAATATAAGAAATCATTTATAAATATTAGAAATCATTTATAAATATAAGAAATCATTTATAAATATTAGAAATCATTTATAAATATTAGAAATCATTTATAAATATTAGAAATCATTTATAAATATTAGAAATCATTTATAAATATTAGAAATCATTTATAAATAATAGAAATCATTTATAAATATTAGAAATCATTTATAAATATTAGAAATCATTTATAAATATTAGAAATCATTTATAAATAATAGAAATCATTTATAAATATTAGAAATCATTATAAATATTAGAAATCATTTATAAATATAAGAAATCATTTATAAATATTAGAAATCATTTATAAATATTAGAAATCATTTATAAATATTAGAAATCATTTATAAATATTAGAAATCATTTATAAATATAAGAAATCATTTATAAATATTAGAAATCATTTATAAATATTAGAAATCATTTATAAATATTAGAAATCATTTATAAATATTAGAAATCATTTATAAATAATAGAAATCATTTATAAATATTAGAAATCATTATAAATATTAGAAATCATTTATAAATATAAGAAATCATTTATAAATATTAGAAATCATTTATAAATATTAGAAATCATTTATAAATATTAGAAATCATTTATAAATAATAGAAATCATTTATAAATATTAGAAATCATTTATAAATATTAGAAATCATTATAGCTGCATCGAAGAAAAAACATGCCGAAAATATCAGGAAACGTATTGAGTTGTAAAAATTAAGGACTCACGATTTCTGGAAAAAATTATAATAGTGTGCGGAATAATAGGCATCAATAAACCACCCCCTACTATCCAGCGACCATGAGGTCGTTTACACGGTTCACCCAATTTCAGCTTAGATCCCACAAACAACTCTCTTCTAAATTTCCCTTTGCTGACAAAGCCTACACTAGTAGATCTAGAAAAAATATAACTGCAGGTAATTGAATATAATCCAACCCTTTCAAGAAGAGTTCTGTAGTGAAACACAGTTTGGTGTCATAACGTATTTTAAATAACAGGAATTGAACTCACGTAAAACACCTGGAAAGGATATTCATAAATTCGCCTCATCTTTTGGTAGTCATACATTTGCACATATATTGAAAATATAAAATCACTTACCTAAAAGAGAAAAAACAAAAAAGAACAAAAAAAAACAAAATTAGATTTCATGATCAAAAATTGCCTTTATTCATGACAGTAAAAAATAGAGAGCCCCCCCCCCCAGAAAACAAGAAAAAACAAACAAGCAAAAAACAAACAAACACAGAAACAAAGGAAATAAAATGTTCACAAGGAAAGCGAGAAAAATAAATAAATGAAAAAAACAACAAAAAAAAAAACAGAAATTCATGATATTTTTCTGCTAGTTTCGGATTTTTGCAAAAACCGGGTTTAACAAACCGTGTCACATTCTGATATTTCTTTATTGTTTCGATAAACACGATCTTAAAATCTTTTCCAACGACGCAGAAAAGCAAAAAAAAAAAAAAAAAATGTTGTTGCTTCACCTGTTTTATTGAGGAATGACACAAAACAGAAATTAAATCCTGACAAAACTGAAATCGAGATGTTTTGAACGAAAAGAAAAACAAAAACGGATATTATTCAAATGCATCCCATTGAGATGTGCATCTGCGCTTAAAAGGCTATTTCAAACTCTAGCGTAGGAAATCAATGAAAATCGAATTTTTCAAACCAGTGTGACCTGTGGAAATTCCGCAGCATAAGAAATATATTTAATCAACAAATACGTTTTGATAAAGCTTATATTTGTATGAATAGCGTAAACATTATTTGTTTAAACAGAAAAAAACAATAACACACAACAAATATGAGTTTATTAACATCTCTATGGATATGGTATCCATTGTATTTTAAATATAGAACTGACCCAAATGAGATAAATTAATAAGTACTAATAAATACTCAGAAAGTAATATTGTGCTACATAGTTCAATACAAATGATAAAATTACATTGTAAGATAACATCTTTAATTTATACCTACAATCCAGCACTTCTTGGCAGAAACTTGTTCTCTTTTGTCTGTTTCTTTCGAATGTTTCGTTTTTACATGATGTTTCGCGAACTCTTTTCTTCGGTGAAGAATCGCTGGACGCCGAAATTCATTTTTCACTCAATCACAACAATGATCATATATTATTATAATGATATTCAAAAACGTAGTTACATCCAATAGAGATCACTCTCATATTTTTGTCCAGTGTTGCTAGATTAGCACTTTTAAAGCCAAATTTTGCGAATTTAGACTTTTAGAAGCAGTTTCGGAATATTATATAGATCACAGCTCTGAACTAATCGTGGTTTCTTTTTTACAGGTGCTTGCACTGAGTCAGGTGTGAAATGTTGAATATCGAGTAGTGATCCGGTTTTTGTATTTGAAAGGACGCACACCACAGGAAACTTTTGATGAAATGAAAGAAACTCATGGTGATAATGTCCCATCATATGACCTTGTAAAACGCTGGCATCGTGAATTGAAACATGGCCGGAAGTCTGTGAAAACAGCTCCCAGACCTGGTCGCCCCTCCTTCTGCCATTGATGAGGCATCTGTCCGTCAAGTTGAGGCTGCCATTTTGGAAGATCGGCGCATTACTATTTGTATCACCATTCCAGAAGCGAGAACGCGTCGAGTGCTCGAAGATGAATTTGGAGATGTGCCAAGAAGATGAGTCAAAGTTTTTCAAAAAACTGATTACACAGGATGAAACCTGGGGCCATCACTATGATCCAGAGACCAAAGCCCAGTGAATGCAGTGGAAGCATTTGGGGTCACCACCTCCAAAGAAGAAAGGGTGCAGCCCTCCGCTGGCAAGGTCATGTTCACAGTCTTCTGGGACCAGGACGGAGTAATGATGACAGATTTCCTGGCAAAGGGTACCACAATTACAGGAGTTTATTATGCTTCACTTTTGAGCAAATTAAGGAAAGCTATCAAAATCAAGAGGCAGTGCAAGATCAGCAAAGGCACCGTCCTCCTGCAGGACAACGCTCCGGTCCACAACTCGCATGTCGACAAATCAGAAACACGGGCGTGTAGCTATGAAATCCTCCCCCATCCTCCCTACTCTCCTGATCTTGCACCCTCTTACTTTCAACTCTTCCCAGCCATGAAGTTGTTTTTAAAAAGAAAGCATTTCCCAGATGATGCAGCCTTGATTTCTGAAGTCATGTAGTGGTTGGAGGACCAACCTGAGGTGTTCTACAAAAACGGTTTCCAGAGCTGCATCAAATGATGAGAGAAATGCATAACTCAGGTTGGTTCCTATGTAGAGAAACACTAATAACTGTGCCAAGTTTCGTTGCTCTACTGCTATGGGAAGTAGGTCAGGGGCATTACTTATTGCACGCCCCTCATAGCACCCTCAAAATGCATCGCTGGATTGCCACGAATAACAGAGACGCGCCCAGGATGATGATGTCGTTTCAAAAGAAGGCCGCATCATGCTACCTCACATCTTCGAAGTCGGCTCGAAAGTCAAAATGTATCTGGATGTGCTGAAGAATGTGGTGATCCCCTGGTGCAATCAGATGGACCCTGGCAGACCCTGGGTGTGGCAACAGAACTCGACGCCGGTCCACTAGTCGAAAGTGACCCAAACTTGGCTTCAGAAGGAGTGCTACAACTTCTTTCACAGGCTCCTTCCTCCCACGACCTAAACCCGCTGGACTACTTCGTTTGATCATATGTCGAAAACATCATCAAGATGACATCCCACAACACCAAAGCCAACTTGATCGCCGCCATCCGCCGAGTATTCGCCGAGCTCCTGACGGCGCTTGTGAAAAAGGCATGCTCCCAATTCCGGATCCGTATCGAAGCAGTGACTGAGGCTGGAGACGTTTACATTGAATTGATATCAGCTCTACTAATTAATCAAGTTACCTAAATTGATTTTTTCAATAAAAGTTTTAAAATAAAGCTGTAGTATTTTTATCGTTATGAGCGCACTTTTATCGTTCCAACCTGTATTTTATTCAACTCTTTCGATTACTTGTTTAACTGATTGTTAAATGACTGCACATAGCCATTTAGGATAACCCTGACATTTTATCATTTCTCTCCTACTGCAAGAAGTTAGACACCAGGATCGGAAAGTGGGATTGAGAAGTCAGCGCCTCTGAAGAGGGGCACTCTGACCTACAAAAAGTACATAGGCTGTCCTGTTGGCATTTCCCATTAAGAGCGTCCCAGGCGATTAGCAATAAACTAACCCCTTCTGAAAGAGAGAAGGCAAGATCTGGGATGGTGGACCTCCTAGAACTGCACAGAACTAACATCCCACTGCAATACGATTATTACAGGAATGGTCTAATCTCTGTTGATTTAGAGAGCCGAGATAACCTTGTAATAAGTTAAAATATAGTAACGTTTTTAATAGTTTACGCTTCAATGGAGGATTTTGATGTTGCTTATTTAAAAGCCAACAAATATCGCAAAGGATTTCGGACGATATTTTCTCATGCTTTATTGATCTTCTATTTGATGCTCAATATCAAATACGGATGAGAAACTCGCCAATTGATTGAGCATTAAACTATACCAAAGTACTATAAAGTAGACTGTAGCCTTATCCTCATCTGGAGAAAACGACATTTAGAAAACGACTTATGCATCGTAGTGTAAATAGAACTTGGTTACTCCGACGTTTTTGGATTATTCGTTTTATATGAATCGCTTTAGAAAAAAACATGCAGCCACTTTTAATACGAGACGCTAGAAAAATACCATTTCAAGGTAAAACAAATTAGTCAACGATAAATGTCAAATGGATAGATTACGAATGAAAAAAACAGCACTTCTTTCCCCTTTATCAGATAAATAACTCATGGAACGTGAGGACTAAGGGACAAAATGTAGAAAAAAAATGTACACTTGAAACACTTGTAAAATAATTTAACACCGTTTTGTTTTATCCATAGATTGATTGGTGTGTTCGTAGCTAATCAGAAAATAATATTACAGTTTCATTAAATTAAGTAATCGGAAACCGATTCAACCAATTCCATAATCTATACTTATATCCATTACATCATTAGGGTCTCACAAAAGATTTGCTGCATGTAACCTAAATTACGTCACATTTATCACAATGATTTGACGTCATATTCTCATATATTGAACCTAATGCATCCCTAAAGATCTGCACGTTTCGAGATGGAAGTGTTTTTCATTTTTTGGCATATAAACTATTTTAGGATTATTGTTGCTACATCAAAGCATAAGATTATATTTCCAGTTCTTAATATCTTGAAATGGTTATTCGTTTTATTATTTCTTTACGATAGCATTTAAGTGATTTTATGTCACACTATTTGTTTTACTAAGGAGATGCCTGGCTATCAAAGCCCATATATCTCGAGTATAAGAGTTAATGAGTGTTGGGTAGACGATGAGACAACACCGTGATGATAAATAATAATGACTTGGATAAGGTTTGATTATTCAAGAGGACGGTTCAACGAGAGCTTATTTAATTAGACTATCCCATACTTCTACTAGGCCACCATTCGCCCATGTATGGAGTATTGTTATTACATTTAGGTTGGTGTATCTGCTATTAGTCTTTCACTTCTGAAGAGGATTCGAAAGAGAGTCGCTAACCTGATAGGTCCTGAACTGTCATCTAGGCTTCAGTCACTGTCCCATCGACGAAATGTTGCATCCCTCTGCCTATTTTACAAGTATTTTAATAATTGATGCTCCGACGAACTACAAGCACTTGTACTCCCTCAACTCAAATGCCCTGACAAGCCCGAAAAGCAGCAAAGTCCCACACCTACACAGTTGAGGTACATAGATCTAAGAAAGCCTTTTACTCTAATAGTTTCTTCCCCAGAACTGCAAGACTTTGGAATTCCTTTCTGAGTACCTGTTTCCCCAACTGTACTGACATGCAGAAGTTCAAGAGTAATGTAAACAGACATCTTGTTGCTCATCTCCCTGCATAGCATCCCTGCAAATTATGTCTCTGATAGTAGCTCTCCACATCAAAGTGGCAATGTAGTTTGATTGGGGTGAAAATGTAATAAAAAAAAAACTTGAAAACGGCCATATTATAGTCAGCTGGGAAGCAGCTCAACGGCACAGTTCTACGAAAAAAACTTTGCTTGTGGAATGTTCGTTTTATTTTAAGCACAGATATAGCGTACGAGAACTTATTGACAGTTGTAGGTAGACAATTATTTGTTGTGAATATTTTGCAGGGAAGGGGCATAGACTGAAGCCCAATGAGACACCTGGCATGAAAATAACGCATAGATAAACTCGCAACGTCCTTTCTATATGAAAGAGGACGTAAGGATGTGAAAGGTTTCCCGCCCACTAGATTTTGAAGACAGTTTTATACCTTGTCAAGGCAGGAAAAAGTATTCTTTAAACGTTCTTATGGTTCAAGATCTTAATATCTTCAAATAATACTGGATTACATTTGTTTTGCAGATGCGTATATTTAAAAACAATAATCTGCAAACGATAAGTTTATATCAAACGATAGATGAGACCATAGCAGATGTTGTCATTCTGGGCCAAAAATGACTTGGAATATTTGGAACTAAGGGTTAGTTAAAACTTATAGGCCGATAAAAAGACTCCAATAGGAATGCGGGAACGACAAGTCTGAAAAGATCGAATTAACATACCGAGATGTCTTAAAAGTAAAGTGCCTCAATGTCATTATTGCTTACAATTCTCCTCCTCATCAGCGATTTCTCAGAAAACTTTCTTGTTCATCTAATCTAAGGAAATATTTAATCTGAATACCAGACGTGACAATCTGATAGGATTTCAAATTTTATGTCACTTCCGGTTTCGACATTCTTCTTTTTCTAGTAGAGAAGAAATAGGAAATATATAGAGAGAGGAGGGAGCGGTAGTTTTTACGACAAGTGGCAATCATAATATCGTAAACCATCGGACATTTTAGCCTGTGGAGTTTATTACCGATGTTTGTAAGCGGAAGTTTTGTTTAGTTTTAAGCACAGATAGAGAGTAAGGGAAATTATTGACAGTGGTTGTATTTAGGTGGACTATAGAGTGAAGCTCAGCCTAGCATCGGTCATGAAAATAACGATAGAGCAAAGATAGGCTCGCAACATCTCTTCTGTGAGAGAGATAGCAGGCAGGAGAAAAGGACGTCATCCACCAGACTTGAGAGTCGGTTTTCTACCCTGTCCAGGCATGAAAGGGTGCTCTGAGCAGCTCTAGCAGTATCAGAATTTTTGTAGGAATTTTTGACACCCCTAACACGAAACTGCGAATAAAATATAAAAATCTCATAATTTCTCTGTTAAAAGTGGGTTATTTATTTTCTTTATGGATTATACTTCCAAAATAAACTATTACAGTTGTTTTAAAAGTAATAGAAAAATTTTTTTTTCAAAAACAGTAATGAATTTTCCGAACTCAATATTTTTCAATTTTTAAACTTTAAAAATCTATAAAAATTTTTCTATTGATTCTATTTTTACGATATTTTCAGGGTCAATGTGAAATTTTATGTTCTTTCCAATAAACCGAATATAATATTTTATACAAACGTTTTTTTTTAAATTCACGCCAAACCCATTTGTGTAAGTGTCACACATTTTCAAGTTTCTCTTAAAAAGTAAATAATTAATTTATGTTGAATAGTTTTATATATCACACATTGAAGAGAAAAGGTCAATAAATAATATATTCAAATTTAAAAAAAAAAAATTCCGTTTTTTAGAAATTTACCTGTAAAGTCCGAAGTTTAAAACCTTTTTTTAAAAAAAAACACATTGTTTTTTTTTTTTGTTTTTTTTTAAATGAAACCTTGGTCCTTGCTCCTTTAATTGAAAAAAAAATTAGAGCTTGAATTACATTTTTCGAGGAGTTATAAGCTTGGAAAGACAGGGGGTAGAATAATTCACGCCTCTCATTTTGAAATGTCTATTAAAAAGTAAATAATTAATTTATGTTTAATAGTTTTATATATCACAAATTGAAGAGAAAAGGTCAATAAATAATATATTCAAATTTAAAACAAAAAAAAAAATCCGTTTTTTAGAAATTTACCTGTAAAGTCCGAAGTTTAAAACCTTTTTTTAAAAAAAACACATTGTTTTTTTTTTTTTAATAAAACCTTGGTCCTTGCTCCTTTAATTGAAAAAAAATTAGGGCTTGAATTTCATTTTTCGAGGAGTTATAAGCTTGGAAAGATGGGGTGGAATTATTCACTATTTTCACGAAATTTCTGACACTGCTAGAGCAGCTCCCCACCTAGATGTGCCCACAGTTCTCCATCTTAGGACGTATTGGCTTTTTGTATGACAAAATTCTTCAAAAATACCGAAAGAAGAATTTATATAAAATAATGTAAAAACCTGAGTTGCCTCTTTCATGATTACAAGGGGCAACGAAATAAATACACTCCGAGAATCACATTTCTATAAAGACATAAACGAAGTAAACAGACAACCCAGAAAAATCATCTCTCATTAAAGTTTCTGCTTACTTTGTCGACTGATAACACTCGAAGCCGTACAATCTAGTAATAAGGTTAAGGCTTTACGACGCAAAGAAATATTCTCGGTATTTCAGAGAGTCATATTATGGGTCACTTTGCAGGTGGACTCAATCAATGTCACCTCGGGATTCAACTTTTTACTGTTCACTTTTAATCTTCATACAGCCTGATCTGGTAGCAGCAGATACCTAAAGTCATCACTGCTCCGGGCCAAACTGGACCTATCAGCACCACTGGATGTCTTTTAAGATCATCGCCAGGACCAAAGAATTTTATGATCTCTCGAGTTGGGAATTACAGTAAGCATAAAAAGGACTGGGAACAGATGGAATATTAAGTGTCGAGTCAAGGTAGAGGTACACGCGTTACTCATGGGGTTTGAGGCAGTTCGGTCATATGCACAAGATACATTCTATTTAACACATATATGGAACTCTGAAAGGTACTATCCCTAGAAGATCAGAGTGGATAGTCTGTAATGGTAACTAAGGGATAGCTACATGCCTAAACTCCAAAAGCTCTCAAATTGGAGCATCATAAGCTGATGCATTTAAAGGTCATATCCATGAAATGCGTGTCGATAAAATGGACGTATCTTTTGTGTCATAAGACTATCCATAATAAGTTCCTATCCATCTATTAGTCGGTCACGATCGTTTGTATTTGGATTATTCGGACTATTGTTCCCATCATAAGTGTTCTTCTTACAACATTTCAGCCGATGTAAACGTCGATGAAACTTCTACTAGGAATATATTGTCGAACTTTTACATCTTTTTGTCAAACTCAAGAATCTACACGGAATTTCGAAGGGAATCCTTTATTTAATCCACGCGCATAGCATGCTCTCGCTTCGTCAATCATGACATGGTAGAAGTCTTAAGTAATTCGCTATTTTATTCTTAGTATTACCCGTGCCGAGGATTGAACAGTCAATCTCAAGAAGAGTGCCACTTATAACTGAAGCTTACAATAAACAGAAACTATAAACAGGCGTGTAGTGGAGCAGAAGCGAAAGACTCTTAAGCTGGTGTCGAGACGGGAGAAAGTTATGGTAATAAATATTTTTGCTAAAGAAGAAAAATTTCGACCCAGATTTTTATTTCTTTCTTTCCAGTTTTATTTTTATGAATTACTAAAATAAAGCGTAACGCCACGTACGTTGCGTTCGTATTTGAAATTAAATAACGTATTTTTAGATAGGCACTAAAGCGCCATTATAATATGAATAGGCACTAAAGCGCCATTATAATATGAATATTGGTAAAATATTAAAAAAATTCTCTGAGAACAGAGAATAAATAGATGAAGACGATAACATTGTATGTTAACGTTTTTAAAATGCAATACTAAAAAACGAAAGAAAGAAATAGGAGGGATAAGTGAAATCCAAGAATAAGGCTAAAAGTATTTTAGGGAGTTTTGACTACTGTTAAATTTGAGTTTTGAAATATGAAGAATTTGATGACAGAAAAGAAATCCACTTACTCTAATAGTCATAGATTTTAATTTTTTCTTTCAAAGAAAAGAACTTGATACTTGAGATAAATTAAAAAAAAATCACCAGGAGAATAGATTAAAAAATAAAAAACAAAACAAAAAGCAACTATTTTTTCAATCGATTGAAATTTATTGCCTCGGATTTCATTTTCTCAAGAGAGTTGCGTCTTTAGACCTCTCTAAGAGGCTTTGTCTGTCAGTATAAATCTTAATATTTTTAAAAGCACACGTGTGATCTTCATAAACATATATGCGTTTAGTTTTAGAAACACTAAATATGTGCTTACGATTTGGCTTTGATCGATTTAATAGCTTTTGAGTGCTGCCCATCTTTGGCCTATATAGATTCACACACTTAATGGACTGCCCGCCTATGGAACATTGTTCCGCTGGCCTGCTTACCAGTGGAATATAACATGGTAGCCTTCAAATCCAATGTAAACAATTTCTTGTTGAGCCGTCCCCACAAATAATCAAATTCTACCCAATTTACACCATTAACGATTACTACACCACCACTTTACATTCATTAACCTTTATCCTTGAGGGGCTTTCGGATTTTGATAAGTGGTGACTCCTAAGTTAAAGAAAACCCCCAAAAAACTAACTACACGAGCTTATCTGTGCGAATGAAGATTATGCACTACGTAGTGTGGCCAGTAAAAAAGTACTTGGCGCCATAGGTATACCCAGAAAATGATACAATCGGGTAAGTTTTGATAAGCTCATGTCGGATCTCAAGGCACTTAACCCATCTCTTTCTCTCTCTCTGTCTCCCCCCCCACACACAACTTAAATAAGAAACAAAAATCTCGATAAGTTTTTCATGCAATTTTGTATGCCCTAACACGAAGTAAGTCTTTCTTATAAAAATATAAAACACCAGCGAAAAAATTTATAATTAAACTTTTTTTCGGGCATCATCATCATTTCAGAAAGCAAAATAACTGAACGCTTCTCTGGGAAGTTAGCACTACGAATCGATGCAAATGTATTTCGAAACGACTTACTTTTCTATTCATCTTTCTTTCTATCACTTTCAGTTTATTAATTTTCTTTTCTCGTCAATTTAGAAGTGTTCATTTTATCAATGGTTACGAAAGCATAGAATCGGTTTCCAATGCTACGAACTAGAAAAAAATTACGACGTAATTCCGTTCATATCTCTTTATTTCTTGTTTGTCGAAGACATGCTGCGATCAGAACAAAATTTTAAAATGCATCCCTATACAACTAGAATTCAAAGAAATAATTAAAAATTCTGACTGAAACAAATGATGAATACTATAAAAGGCCATCATTCCTTTTATATATATAAACTAAATAATACCTGCCCCATAACAAGTAAAATTTCTCTAATAAAAACAGTCTTACACCATTTTTTACGTTCCCTTACAAAGATTTAAAGTAAAATATAATACTAATTAACCTAATGTCTACAATCCTTATTCCAATTTTGATCACAATTTATACGAGTTTCACAGCTCCATCTTCCAACATCTAATCGCACGTGATATTAAAAAAAAAAACCCCAAAATATCCATGCTATCTGAAATTGTAACCTTCGTCTCCCCCCTCATCGAAGCCTTACTTATTCGAGCGCGTAAAGTCGTCACCAACCAAATTCGATAAACGAAAGGAGAGTATATTAAAATGTTTTTAAAACGACTTTCGTGTTTTCATCGATTTTCGTAATAAATCCACGTTTCGATTTTCTAACCTCATCACGTGACTGACATTAGCTCAGATGAGCCAAACACGTTTGCAAACATGGCGAGTTCTTATCCACAACATTAGATCATTAGTCCACGAAATCTTAAAATTAGATCAAAATGGAAGAAAAAGAAACTTTCACCCTTTCAAAATAAATATGTATGAAGAAAAAAATGCTGCCCAAATATACAATAACGATAATCCATTCATATGCCCATTCAATTGTTGCATAGAGCTTTATTAATTATTTAATTTTTGAATTTCCACGACATTTGAGTTGTTTACCCTTGGGATTAATATGGATTACAATATTAGGAATTGATTGATTGATTTCAATTTGTTTATTCTGTTTAAAATGACTGTATTAAAAAAAAAACAGCCTGTTATATATATTTTTTTATATTTTCAAATTCATGTTAATTAGGAAAAAAAAGAAAGAAAAAAACAAGTTATATGTCCATCCACGTTTCGTATTTATTGTAAGACTTCTGGATGAATAAATTGAAGAAAATAAAATACCACTACAGTATATGAAAATGTATTTTTTGTGAAAAGGATGACTTTGTTCTATTTCAGAAAGAAAAAAAGTTGTTGGTAATTAAAAAAAAAATTAAAAAACATGGAGGTTTGTATAATTTATCGCTGTTGATAAGTAAACTTATATTTAAAGAACATAATTAGATTTAAAAAACACCCAGCTTAACTCTCGCTCACCATAGAAAACTCCACATATAATAATATAGATAATCAGTCAATAAATTACATTCATTTCATTTCAGTGACACATCCACCTTCGAATTATAACAGCCATATTCATTCAAAAAAGAATATAAATCACATCATCTCTTCATCACGCTATAACTTTTTTGAATTTCCAACGGCTTTTTCATTCTGAAATCGAACAAAGTCATCCTTTTTTACAACAGGTATAATTTCAAATATTTCAACTTTTTTCGTTTTGAAATAGAAGAAAGTAATTATTTTCACAATTGAGTATATTTTCAAATATTGTACTGGTATTTTATTTTCTTCGATTTATTAATCCAGAAGAAGTCTTACAATATAGACGAAACGTTGATGGACATATAACTTGGTTTGTTCCTTTTTCTATCTCCCCCTTTTTCTCTATCATTATATATATATATATACATATATATCTATACATATATATATATATATACATACATATACACACACACACACACACACACACACACATATATATATATATATATATATATATATATATATATATATATATTTCTAATAATAATGTCATATATATATATATATATATATATATATATATATATATATATATATATATATATATATATATATATATATATATATATATATATATATATATATATATATATATAATACACAGACAACCGTTTTGCTTGTCACGACTCAATAGTGTGGCTAGTCGTAACAAAATACTAAATTTGGACGCCAGTGGTTGGTTTGCGGTACTTTACAGACTGAATTGAAAGATATACTATTTAAAGGTGTGGGGGGATAGCTGACATGGTATTAAATGTAATTTTATTTTTGTTGTGATCCACTATTTCCTCATACAGATATTATTCCTAAAAATAGAATTAAACGGGGGGCGAGTTCGAGTAATGATATGCACATATAAAGTATGGGAACACGCACTTCCCATTTCTTTCTTGTTTTTCTTTTGCTTAATTCTACTTGAATCAAAGTTCTCTGAAATCAAGGAGTCCCTTCATGAGGTTGCAATTAATTTCTAGATGAGATGCGTAGATATTCGAATATTTAATTGCTGTTCTTCTTTTATCTTTTAAACGTTGAGTTAGTAAAAAATTAGGAACAGTAATTTTTCTTTTCATTTATTGACCACTTAACTATATTATGTTATAGTTTTTTGGTCTTATTGGATTCTGGAAAAAGAATTCATCTAGTCTGGTGGAGTATCAAAGTTAGTGTTATTATTACAGACAACATCACTCGTATAAGCTAGTAAAGGGCAGTCATACTGAGTAAATTGTATTTGGGTATCGATTACCATGTTATTTAGAATATTTAGTCAGGATTTACTTGTAGTTGGAAATATGCTCATGCCAGGTTGTCCTGACAAACCAATGTAGAGAGAGCAGAGAGACCTTAGACACTCGAGGACAGTGTTCAGTAGACATTCACGTTCTCTCCTTACTTCCTGCATGTGCGGGTGAACCTGTACACGAATGACGAAACTATTTCTAATAATAATGTCATCATGTATCAAGTTTATATACGGCACAGTCCCTTTGACACACCGGTTCTCGCTAGATCACCGAAGTTAAACAACTTTGAGTCTGGCCAGTACCAGATGGGTGACCATTTGGGAAGGCTAAGCGCTGTATGTACCGCGAGTATGTATCTAGTGATGGCGTCACGATAAAAATACCCTTGATAGCCCTGGCGAAACATCAAGTATTCGGTTACCGACAAGATTTTAATTACACCACAAACTCCTGTAGTGAGTTCAATTTCGACTACGGCCGAGCTGGATGGATGGATGTATCAAGTCTATAAGCCACTCGAAGATAAGAGTTAATAAGATTGTCAACTAATTAAGGATACTCAGGGAGGTTCTTTTGTTGGAAATTGCTCTGGACAAGGCATGAATCCACTTGATATAACGAGGTAAAAAACAAGACGAAACATTAATAAAACAAACATCGGAAATGCATTTTTACCAAAGTCTTGCAACGACCAAGACTATAGATAGGAGAAAAAGAGTCAGCAGGAGTAGAGTTCTATAATTTTTAAGTTCTTGAAAACAATGAATGGAATTGATTTCTTAAGAGAACGATTCGATGCTGTTGACTTCGTGTTTAAATACCAAAGTGTTATAGTCTACAAAAAAGTAACCCTGCGGCAAGAGGTTCCAAAGGTGGCAAGTCCTTTTGGATTATTCCAATCAAAACACATTACATATTTTATGATTTATTTAAAATTATATTTCCAGGAAAAGTTTTTCTTCCTCCCCATTTTATCTAAGGAAAACAATAAATCAACGCTGTTTGCACACATTTTGCCGATTTGCATAGTACGCATTGGTATCCATTATGCCAACCTAGAGTACTATAATTTAAACCGGAAAACAATTTGATATTTCTTAAACCTTTCGTTTCTCGAGTTCCCAGAAAATGGAGACCGCGAGAACGCTTATCTGAACGGAGGGAGATTATGCAGTACATAAGAATGCCGCCGGTGAAAAAGTACTTGACGTCCCGGGTGAACCCAGAAAATGATACCCTCGAATAAGTTTTGATAAGCTAATGTTAAAATTTAAACGATTCACTCTTGTTTCTAACAAAGCAAACAGGAAACGTAAACAAAACAAAAACCCTGATAATAGTTTCATCGTGCGATTTTGTATGTTCTTAAAATCAATTCAATTTAGTTGTGTAAAAGATTTACACACACACACACATACACCCACACACACACACACACACACACACACACACACACACACACACACACACACACACACACATAAGTACCTTGACATTTAGGAAAACGAGAACATACAGCATGCCAAGATGAGGGAGAAGATTAGTAAAGAATATGTACGCCGGGTGAGAAAAATATGCAAAACACAGCTCACCAATAAAAATAAAATTACTGCCATAAACCAGCTTGCTATGCCAGAAATAACATACAGCTTTGGTGTCATTGACTGGACACAAAAATACATCAACCGGCTAGATGTAAAGGCACGGAAGCTACCAACGCTTCATAAAATAATATGTAGAAATCAGTGTCTACCAAGGCTGTATTTACCCAGGGGAGGAGGTCTGGGACTCTCAGAGATCAATCATCAACATAGGGCAACTATTGTGAGCACTGGTCAGTATCTGAGAAGCTCTCAGAATCACTCCCTCTCAATAATATACGAACCTCAAGAGACAAGAGCCAGCAGAACAACATCAGTCACCCAGCTGGCCAAGCATTTTGGTCAGGGCTGTCTCTCAGATGAGGACGAAACACCAAAAAAGTGTGCCACAGAAATAGCAAGAAAGAGCCGGCAGAAATATACTGAGACCTTTCAAAGGATGAACCTTAAAGAATAGGAACAACATCAGCGTGCAAAGCATTTTTGGGGCGAACTCTCTCAAGAATACATGGATAAAGAAGGTTCCTTGGACTGGCTCAAAAGGGGAGCCCTCCACCACGATCAGGAAAGGGTCATAATGGCTGCTCAAGACCAGGGATTGATGACCAATGCATTCAAGAAGATGGCAGGGATCAGTAATGGCAATAAATGCCGGTTCTGCCATACAGAATTGGAAAGTGTTGGTCATCTGATATCAAGTTGCAAGGTTCTTCTAGGGGACGGCTACTATACAGCGAGACATGATGGAGTATGTAAGTACCTCCACTGGACCATCTGTAAAAAATTAAACATCCAGTGTAGCAGCAAGTCCTGGGAACATCAACCTTAAAGAACAGTTGGAAATGACTTATATACCATACATTACGACCATGTAATCCCTACAGCCACCTACCTTGAAAATGCTGCTGTGAAACCTAACATAGTTATATGAAATAAGTCAGAGAGAGTTGCAACCTTGATTGAAGTGAGTGTTCCTAATGATGGCGGTCTGAACAGAGCTGAAAGAGAGAAACAGACCAAATACCAAGGTCTCATGTATGATATGAAAAGAAACTGGAATCTTAAGGAGATATCAATCATACCAGTTATCATAGGCGCCACAGGGCTTATGAAGAAGAATCTGAAGTCCTACCTAACTAATATTTCTGGTGAGCCAAGAGCAAAAGAGATCCAGACAATTGCGCTTAAGGGAACAGCGAGCTCTCGGTTGGTTTCAATAAATAGCGGGGCATTTTGGCAGCTGGTTTGGCTGCCCCATACCCAGCATTACAATCTTCAACGGAAGAAAAAAAATTACACACACACACACACACACACACACACACACACACATATATATATATATATATATATATATATATATATATATATATATATATATAAAACTATGCAAGGTTAGTGGAAGAGAACTCCACCAATGTTCTATTATTTAGAAAATTTCAAAAATAAAAGCATAAGATATCTATATTTGTGTTACAGATCATAAAAAATCGGTACCATCGGTTTCAAATCCAAAACAAAGGAAACCAATATCTGGTCGCCTATGTTTGATTCTCTTCAGTCTCAGTTTATATCTGTCTTTCAGAATTATATATATATATATTCAGTAAATGAAATCAAAATATATGCAATATATGCTCGCTATCGTCTTTGGATACAATATATTAGGTTGAGAAGAAAGGTCTTGCGGAATTTTAAATTTGGATTTCAAATTTTCGTTATAAAACCTTTACTTTATATAGCTTTTTAAATATCGTTTTTCACTCTATTTAATCGTTTAAATTACAATCGTTTTAAAACAATTATGTATTCTTTTCAGAAGGTGAACACAAGATGGAAAAAGCAAATCCACAATTTTCTTATTTCAATTCAAGCTAGACTTAAAAGCTGCAAAAAACACCCGCGATATCATAAAAAACTTTGGCCCATGAACGTACAGCTGGTCGGTCATCGGATGTTGACAACAATCAATCAAAAGCCTTAATTGAAGCCAATCCACGCGCAGATGTTTGAGAACTTGCTTCTGAATTAGAGCTAACGTATACGACGATTTCCAACCATTTGAGAGAGATTGGAATGACAAAATTTTGATAAACGAATTGAATTACAACTAAAATGAAACGTCGTTATAAAGTGCCACCTTCCGTTTTTATGCAACAAGAACGACCCGTTTTTCGACCGGGTTGTGGTTTATGATGAAAAGTTGGTTCTTTGCGACAACCAGCTACACTCAACTCAGTGGTCAGATGCCGACAAAGCTCCATGACACATGCCGAAGTCAGAGTTGCAACCAAAGAAGGTTATACTGACTGCTGGTGGTCAACGACCGGTCTCATCCATTCCAGTTTTTTTTTTCAATGCAGGCGAAACCATTACTGTGGAAAAATACATTTAACAAATAGATGAAATGCATCAGAAAATTCGATAACAACACCCAGTATTAAACAACAGAAAAGGCTCAATTCTTTTCCACAACAATGCCCGACCGCACGTTGCTAAACCGGCCCTGCAGAAGCTTAACAACCATACTCTCCAGACCTGTCATCTACCGACTACAACTTTTCCAAGCATCTCGACAAATTTCAGCGTGAGAAATGCTTAAAAAAAACTAAGCGATATCAAAATCACCGTCAAAAACTTCATCACCATCCGAATACAAGATTACGTCGCCGGCACAAATACGTTTTTGTTTTACGTTGGCAAAAGTGTGTTGATTCTGATGGTGCTTTTTTCGATCAGGAAATATTTGTTCGAGCCAAGATATGTTCATCGAACTTTAAAAGTTAAAAACAGCAAGGACTTTCTTGTCAACCTGATTGATATATCTATATATAAATGAATATATCGAAATAGAAATCAACATATAAGTATAGAAATGAATATATCAATTGTGCAATGGATATATCCATATATAAAAGTACATATATCTATCTAGAAATTGATGTATATATATATATATATATATATATATATATATATATATATATATATATATATATATATGAAAATGGATATATCTATATGGAAATTGATATATTTACATAAAAATTGATATATTTATATAGAAATTGATATATATATATATATGTATATATATATATATATATATATATGTATATATATGTGTGCGTGTGTGGGGGTGTATGTGTGGAAATAATATATCTATATGAAACGAACTATATCTATATGAATATATATATATATATATATTCATATAGATATAGTTAGTTTCATATAGATATAAGTAAATATATTTATATGAAAATGAATTTTTCTGTGTAAAAATGGATGCACCAATATGAAAATGCATATATTTATATGAAAATGAATATATCTTTGTAAAAATCAATATATGTGTATGAAAATAAACATATCTATATGAAAATAAATATATGTATGTGAAAATGTAATATCTATATAGAAATTAATATATCTATATGAAAATGAATGTACCTATCTTAAAATAAATATCTCTACAAAAAAATAAATTTATCTGTATAAAAATAAATATATCTATATCAAAGTAGACATAAAAAATTGAGAACAATTTCGTTTCATGTTTGAAAGCGATCAAATGTTTATTATTTGAAATTAATGCTTCAAGTATTTCAAGTAATGAACTTCGTGAAGCGATAGCGAGTCAGTAAAGCCGGTTAAGCTTTTTAAACACATCTAAGTACTAAGTAATCCTTTTCAAATAGAATCTGATTAAATAAAATTGTCTTATCTATTCCCTGCTTCTTTGTTCTTTGTCTGAAGTGATTAAAAAGTTGACCATAGACGATATCGCAGTCAGAAACAGTATCCATTCGGCTAATCTTCATCATTTCAATTCTCCAAATAATCAGTTAGTGCCACAAAGATGCAGGGTTTTATATTCCGATTTATAACGGTTAGAGAACCTTTTTGCTAGGAACAAAGTGTAGTATATGTTCTGATACTACACTTCACTTTTTCTCTCCTCGTTCAGTGGATGAGAAATCCCTCATGACTGAGGCAACTTTTATTTTCGTTCCTATGAAGAGTACTCCTTTTGGGGGAGCTGGATTTTCCCCACATTAAAAACCGACCTTGTGTCTAACTCTGCCCGCGTGAGGAGGCAAATACATAGGGACATTTGAAACTTGACGTTTCTAATTTCGACGCTATATTAACTTCGCCAATGGCATTAATCACGCTTGGAAACGCTTGTGCTAAACGCTTTTAGACTCTTGGAATAGATGAGCTAGTTTGGCGACATAGTTGGCCGAGATCCAAATCGTTTAACGGTTTTAGCGATGTTGACAAAGCAGATCTTATTATTCCAATACTAACCGCCAAACGCAATACGCTTTGCTGATATTTACACAAATGAGAGACACGCGCAGTAAATGGTGGCCAACTACAACTACAGGGTGGTCCAAAAGTCTTGTTATAACTGAAAATAGAGGAAAAATCATCAGAACAGTTCTGTTAATATCGCAGAGGTCATGGCGGCATATGATTTTTTGCACACAAACTTTGTTGATATGTGTTATAATATGTCTAAGAAATTGAATAAACTTAATCTGTTGCATTTTCTTTTCTATTCATGTATTGTTTCTCTTTTATTTCTATTCTTTGGACGTCCGACGGCAATTTAAACCAAATGATATTTTTGTGCTACCTATGTACAAACTGAAACATATTTATCTAAATACTGTACTTAATATAATTTCAGAGCATATATAGTTTTAGTACGTGTATCGCCAAAATCCTTGCCGGGGTTTGGGGTATATTTCTATTCTACAAACTTTGGGCGTGAATGCAATGTTATTGTGCTAATATTTAACAAAACATATAAGCGTTTTCTGCTATCCCGAAAGTTAAGAAAACTAAAAATAAAATAAAACAACCCCCCCAATTTTTTTTGCATTACATCTTTGACAATCTAAATGTCCTATCTTTAAAAAAGATTCCAGAGTGATTAGGTGCGTACATGAATTTTATTTACATAAATAATACTCGTGGATTAAACCAAAGAAAACAGAAAAGATAGCGAAAAACAACAAAAGGGATATATGACCAGTTAAACAGATGTTGAAGAGGGTAAGAGAAAGAAATGGCAGTTCATATTAAATTAACTGGGCTTATGTCAACAATGACCATTATTTTGAAAACTCATGTCAGTTGAGTCCACTATGTCCACTATGTCCACAACCTCGACCATGGTCATATAACGTAATAGAGGTGGAATCCATATTTACTAAAACTAAATGGACGTCCATATATAAAACCAATTTTATTAGAAAATAATATACAATTTTATATATTGAATACAACACACGCATGGAATAATCATATAAACATGTTGGTTCTTGTTACATCACCATAGTTAAGCGATAATTAGCCTGGCTAGATAGGTGACAATTTGGGAATACCAGGCCGTGTATGTAAGAGGGTATATATGATATCTAATAGAGATTAATGTTCCTGCCTTGCACAATTCCAGATCGTCCTCGGGCAAGGCGGAGCACCCGTTAATCTCCTTCTGATATTCTGTTAGGTGGTTGTCATACAAGGGGATAGACGGAGTTCCTCATTCATGGTGAAGGCAATACATCTAGAAAAGGGGCCACTCTGTTGGAAAAACTAAGCCTGATAGAGGGAGCCCGTTGACCATTTAGGGCAATTTTCTAGTAATGGTGTATAAAAAAAAAACAAAAAAAAAACAAAAAACAAAAAATAAAACAAAAACAAAACATTCCCAATTTGGCATGAGCCAGCACGGAAATAGGAAGGCCCAGAAAACTGTCATGGAATACTCATGTCAGTGCGAAATCTTATCTAACCGGAGATAATGATACATATACACATAAACAATATAACATTTATTTGCGAAATTATTGAATTGTTTCCTTGTTAAATTTTTCTCGAATTTTAAAATGCTAGTTGTCCTCTGTAGGATTTTGCTTTTAATGGTCGCGATGTGCGGTTTTTAAGTTTTATACGAGGAGCGTTCCAAAATTAATGCCTTCTATTTTCTATTTCACCCGAATGCATCAGATGAGAATTGCAAATTGCATTATTATGATGACTGAACTTATGCATTCATGACCTTAAAGTTTCATACCTCTGTTGCAGATATTGACAGTGTGAGACTAAGAAATCAACTCCTGTCATAACTTGTGTCAGAAGCAGCAATGCATAATTAAATTCCTAGCAATGCAATTTGCAATTCTCTTTGATCTATTCGGGTAAAATAAAAAAAAGAGGCATTACTTTAGGAAAAATCTTCGTATAACGCTTAAAGACCGCACACCGCCACTGTTAAAGCAAAACCCTACGAGGACAACAATTGAGAATGCTGATGACTATAAAGAAATATACATTTTGAAGCACAAAAGGTTGCTCGTTTTAGTGGTATGACCTCTGTCTTTTATAGCTCTTCAACGTTTTGACTTAAAAATAGATTTTATTTTTGGAACGACCTTTGCAGCAATGCATGTGTATTGTTGCAGAGTTTGAAATGGACAACGAAAAAATATTTTGTCGAAATTGAATTTGGACT
The DNA here is from genome assembly GCF_053919585.1 of Euprymna scolopes. Taxonomy (NCBI): domain Eukaryota; kingdom Metazoa; phylum Mollusca; class Cephalopoda; order Sepiida; family Sepiolidae; genus Euprymna; species Euprymna scolopes. The sequence continues at coordinate 20,604,407 of NC_136488.1, forward strand.
GATTTGGTTTGACCTAGCCAGGAAAAATTTTGAAATAGTATTTTGATATGACCGCCGTGATGAAATATACGAGAGGTGAATCAGAATAAAAGTTGAAAAGATCAAAGTTTTGTTTGTTTAGGATATCATAGGAAACGACCATTAACTTCTCTTGTCAATCAAAATATACCGTGAGAAATACTCACAAATAGTACCATTGAAATGGACGGGGAGAAGGAAAAGGGAATAATGCTTGATTAATACATAAAGTAAATTCACACTAATGCCAAAATGAAAGAAGTTAAATCTTTTGAGTTAAGTTAAGATTAAATATTTTAGTCTAACCCTTGCTACTGATATACCCGTGCATATAGTGATATATAGATGTCTTGTAGCTGGATTTACGTTGCCTACAACACTCATGCTGCCAGATCAGAAGCATGGGCGTGTCGCTATGAAATTCTCTCTCCGTCACTCTACTCTCTAGACCTTGCATTTTCAAACTTTCATCTCTTCATGCAGTTGTTTTTAAAAGAAAAGCGTTTCCCAGATTATACAGCCTTGATTTCTGCAGTCACTTTACAGTTGCATTAAACAACAGAAGAAATATATTACTCTAAGTGGTTCCTATGTCATGGCTAGGATTCGCGAACGAACATCTAGGAAAAAGGGTTGTCCACGTTTTCTGCAGACACGCTTGTGGCTGACGAGTCCAAGGCGCGATAAGCAGGCTCGTCCGCAACAGCTGCAGGTTAGGGTCTGGGTTGATTTGGGGCTCGGGCTAGTTGGCGCTTTTTCCTCCTTCGTCTTCTGTCCTCCAGGCAGGAAAAAATACGTAACTAAGTAGTTCCTATGTAGAGAAAGACTAACAATTGTGCAAAGTTTCGTTGCTCTACTGCCATGAGAACTGGGCCAGGATATTACCTACTGAATGCCCTTCGCATGTGTTTTGTAGCTGGGATTACGTGAATGGCACTGGAAAGATGTTATATTCGAAAGAATTCATTGGCCAGGCCACAGAAGAAAACAAAAACTTAGGGTTTTAAAATTTAATTTGGGCAAAAGGATTAGAGAAAGAATTTTTTCTTTCTGTTTTCTATAAAGTGTTATCAAATTCCCAAACTTAAAAATCCATTACCCTCATTTTGCGTTTAAAATTTTTTTTATTTTTAAATTAATTTATTGCTTCAGGTTCAATTTTAAACTCGTTTATTCGTCTACAACTAATTGGACGGCTTTAGTAATTACAGCTTAAGCAATTCGTAATTTTGCATAATTAGCAGATTTCTGGCAGTAAGTCTTGTCGGGTATCGGGTTGCAAAAAACAGCCCTAGCACCGAAGGAAACAGTTCAAATTGATCGCCTAATTTAAATATAATATAATAATTCTGGTACTTATGCAAAATAAAAACCGTGCTATCGTCGGAATTTTCCAGGTAATTTAAGTAAAACTCCGGAATATGCTAAACAAAACTTCCGTAATTTTTTGTATTAACTAGATTTCCTTATGACATATTATCGTTCAACTCGTTACATAAACAACATCAGCGTGAGATTATAGTCGAAGTTAATATTCAAAAGTTAGATTCCAATTCATAATAACAAAACGATGTTATCATGTGACAACATGAAATGACAAATGAGATTTGATTCAGAATAGAGATTTTTCACTTGACTTCAAAACCAACAGAATTTAGCCCAATAGTTCCCAACCACCCTGTTACGGCACTTTGGTGTGCCGCGAAATGATTACTGTTGTGTCGTATAGAGATTATATGTGGAAATTATACATTGTTGTAGGTTTAAAACAGCTTTCATATCGTTATAACCGGAGTTATTTCCGTTAATAAATGCTCAAACCTTTTTTTAGACTAATATTTAAATAATGAATCAGAAAAAACACGAAGAGTATTATTATCACTGTTCCAAAAGAATTCATTAAATATTTGGTGAGTAAATTTAAAACTTGGTTTTATATAGTTTATATGAAGCTTCATTGCGGAATAGTAGTAATCGCAAGTGAACTTAGCTTCAATACAATATCTTGTTGAGTCTCGCAGTTCCTTGCTAGACTAATAAAAGAGAAATAAAATGTATATTAAATTGTTTGTTTAAATTATATTTTTTAAAAATCTCTGCTATTAAAAAAAGAAACTTGTGTGTGTGTAAGTTCATTCCCTATGGACTCCAATACGACTGGACCAATTTTTATGAAATTTCCCACAAATATACTTTATATACCTGGCAGTGTTGTTAGATAGATTTTGTATCGAACAAAAACGATGAAAGAAGGAACAGGCGATTTTGATTAAAGTTAACACCTTATACAGCCTAACACCACAAGTCCTTGCTAGTTTTCCATAAAATAAACCTTAGTAAGCACTGTTAAATATTCATTTAAATATTCACTTTTTGTGATAGGTGTACTGCTGAAATGTAAATAGTGTGCCGCCCTGTAAAAAATATTGGAAACTACTGGTCTAGGCTTGTTTCCTGTTGACTGGAGGTATCTATCGGGTCCTGTTCAGTTCTAGGAGGTAACCTCCTAGGCTTTATCTTCTTCTTTTAGGAAATAGTTTATTGCTAATTATCCTAATGTCCCTACCAGGGAATGCCGACAAAGTCACCCAGATATATTTTTACAGACTAGAATGCTCTTACTTTTTGGCGATGGCTATTCAATCCCACTTTCCGACCCTTTTGTCACATCATCCCGCCGTGGAAGTGAGATAAATAACTTCATTTCGATTAAATATACAAAGGGTACAAAATTAAAGTTTGAAGATTCACTTGTTCGTCTCATCCAATCCGTGCATCAATTGGAACAAATGTGCATGCGTGGGACGGTATCATCAATGCATATCACAATTTTGCACGAGACAAAATATATAACAGCGAATAAAGTATAGAAATGCACTTTTACGGAGAGTTTAAGAGAAAGTTGAAACGCATCAAATAAAGTTTTTTATTATTGGATCTCAACTGACCAAAGCCTACATTCACGAGAGGATAACAGTTCATGAAACAGAAATGATTGCCAACTAAATAATGAGAACTATGGGAGCACTGATAATTGACCAATGGTACGGACTGCGTTTGATTATCTATGGAACAGTTTAAGGCAAGAATTTGTTGGTGCTTGATTTGAAGGCGACCAAGTTCTCATCAGCAGACAAATAGTCCAGCAATAATGTGTTCCATAAGAGAAAAGCCCTTACAAAAATACTACGCCTGATGCTTGGCACATGGAAATCTTTTTCCGCTGTGGTAGTGAAACGAATGCTTTAAATAGGGGAGCAAAAGATTGGACAACAGAAATCATTTTCCCATGAAAATACGAATGTTAATTTACATTTGTTAATAAATAAAAACAAAACAACATATAAACGAAAATTCTAGGCGAAATATATTTTATTTAAGTAGAGCTGGTTTATATCTGAAATCGTATTCTGTATATAACGAAATTGAGGAAAAATACGTGATGTGAATTAAAATTAAAGTAAAATACAAAAATGAAATTTTGTTAGTTTGGAAAGTGACCGTTCACCTCTTGTCAATCAAAACTGTGGGGAAAAATGCGAGAGAGAGAGAGAGAGAGAGAGAGAGAGAGAGAGAGAGAGAGAGAGAGAGAGAAAAAACAGTCCGAGCACCGAAGTAAGCAGTTTAAATTGATTACCTAATTTAAATATAATACGATAATTTTGGTACTTGCAGGGAATATTTTGGCCACATCTGGGCTAATATATCTACCACTAGTCTTTCACTCTTACACAAGGACCAAAAAAGCGTCTCACACTATCAATCTAGCTCCAACCTCTGTCACATCATCTTAATGCTGCATCTCTGTGTCTGTTACAAGTTTTACAAGTATTTTAATGGAATATGTTTTGATGAACTCATGACATTGTGCCCCCCCCTCGACGTACAAACTATTGACAAAGATGCCTAGCAAGATCCCATCCTTCTACTGTAGAATGAAAGCCATCTACTCTAATAGCTTATTTCCTTGAACTGATAGAGTCTACAATTCTCTCCCTGTTTCCTGCTTCTCTGGATGTACTAGCTTGTAGAAATTTAAATGTAAAACGAACAGATATCTCGTTGCTCAACTCCTGGAGTCCACAGTTAGACACGATCCCAAATCGTAGCCCCTTATGTTCCAAGTGCCTTGCTTGGGGACAAAAAAAAATAAATTAAAGCCTAGACTGTGTTTTACAGAGGTATATACCTCTGTAAAACACAGTCTAGGCTTTAATTTAATTAGGCGAACGTAGATGTCACAATATCATTTTGAAACGCCATAATATAGATATAATATCACTATGAACTTCCTCGTAAAAGAATTAGATAACGCAAAAAAGTTCTGTTCGTTCTTTTATTAGTTATTAAATTAAGTTAAAATACATGCTACATGCGTGTAGCAATGTTTTTTGAAATTCAAACAGCCAAAAGCAGTATCTAAAAATCTCGTTCCGGACTATTTGCTTTCTCGTCACCATACCGCACCATTTTCCAATCGGTTGTCTTATCAGGATGTTGTTCTTTCACACTGAAAGACCGCCTATACATCCACTCAAGATTATGTTTTTATCGGTTGATCAAGTCGTCAAATGGTTCATTATGAAATGCTATCAACAGGCCAAACAGTCACTGAAAACTTATACTAGCAACAATTGAAACATGCGCAACATGCATTGAGTTAGGTGCCAGCACTGACATGATAACCCTTAGAGGCATGTCATGCGAGTGGTAAGGGATACTATACAGCAACTTGGATGAAAGGCTGTGCGATCCACCTTATTCATCTGAACTTACACCAATTGATTACGACCGCTTCCACTGCCTGTATAATTATTATCTTCGTCGGAGATCCTTAACAATGAAACACACTTGCCCAAAGCTTTCATGGGCCCCTTTGCGTCCAAACCTCACGAATTTTACCACAAGGAGATTGAACAACTGGAAACACATTGGCAGAAGGTGCTGGATATCGGTGGCGATTACTTCAAAGACTAAATATAAGCGACACTTACTGTGAAGCATTTTGTCTTTTCCTTTGTTTTTAGTGACCTTGTAGTACTTGGAAAACGTATTTGACACCGGCGTTCGTTTTTGTGTTCAATTGCATATACCGCGCTGCATTCAATCATTGCAAGCTATTAAGGCAACAACCTGTTTTCGTAAAAACAAACACACTTTACGGGCGAAACAGAATATTGTTGTTTAAATTGAATCCGCGGTGACCTGGTTTGACACTGCTGAACGAATACCTGGAATTCTTTCTAATTGAAGCCGTTTGGCAGGTGTCAGTCACAGGCTTATTTGAGTTAAAAGAAAACTCTATTAAAAAAATGCAACAAAATAAATAAAATAAATTTGTTGTTACTTTTATTTCACTTAAGCAAAACATATGTAGCTACTTTGATTATGGTCCAGATTTATAGGGGACATCCTAGATTGTGCAGCAAAATGTTTATTCACATTACATTTAAAATTCAGATGTATTCAATGCAAAATTCAGATGTATTCAACTGCAAAAGCCGAATAGGTTATTTAGAATTCAAAACTATTTTCCAAGTTTTACTGACAATTACTTTTAATTGAATACCCAATATCAATTATAATAGTTTTTTCCTCTGACTACTAGACATTGGAATTTCTTTTCTTTCCTGCTTCCATAACTGTACTAACTTTTAGAAGTTTACATGAGTGTGAATAGATATCTCACTGCTTAACTCCCCACATTCCTTATTAATCATGATCCCAAATAGTAGCCCCTTACATCCAAGTAACAATATACCTTGTTTAGGATGGAAAATAATTAAAAAATCTACATGACCTGTAGCACAAGTAGTAACAACCAAACTATTTATGACATTTATTAGGACGTTGTTTTTTTTATATAAATCGCCCAAGTCAAGACATGAAGCCACTTGATAAAAGGAGCTTTAAAAAGGACAAAAAGAAACTAATAAAAAATAAGTATTAGATAGAGGAATTCTGACCCAGAAAACAACAGCTCTTCTCCTTTTGTCAGAAACGTTTTATATAGAATGTGAGGGCTAAAAGACAAAATAATGAAACGAGAGTTACGAGTTTGCCGAACGTAAACCCAAGGTATACTTCCCACATCTGTATACAGCAATAGGTTTGGAGTTTGAATCTGGAATTATACACGTTATTACCTAACACACAACGCATCTCACACTGGGAAATATATCCGGTGATTGTTATTCTCTACTTCTTCAGAAGATTCACATTACGCACCTTAGAGATAAATACGTGTTGACAGAATCTACACTTACCGATTTAGCTGATAACGTTTAAATTATAATCAACTTTATGAAGCTGACGGTTGAGTTGATATTGATAGATGCGATGTCCTATTTCTTACATATGTTCTACACTGAACCCGTACTGTAATGTTTTTATTAATCAGCCATCAATACACCAATTAAGAATCTTTATATAGTTGCTGGATATTTATATAGGTCTCCCGTTTATTCTTTTTCATAAAAATCCTTGCATAGAATGGACTTAGGAGAGAGAGAGAGAGAGAGAGAGAGAGAGAGAGAGAGAGAGCGAGAGAGAGAGAGAGAGAGAGACTAATGATATTTTAATAATTATTTACTTTTTGAACTTAACTTTCCAACATAAAAATAAGTTACGCAGACAGACAAAAATCGAAGTAATATTCGCTTTAGATTATTTTACATCACTGGCCGTGTCTCGTTTGTATGGCTTCCAGAAAGGAACTAATTTGAAAACCTTGTTTTTCTCACTTCGAAAACGTGACGTCATTCGTCATCATTCGAGTTTGGTTTGTCTACAGTGTTTGACTTCAACTTCTTCCGCCTGACCTTCACGTCACTCATTTTTGGGAACAATTGTTTGCACACCAAGGCCATCATGACTTGCACTAAATATGACCCTTGTCAAAAATAACACTAGCTAACTTAATAGCTACTGACGTAGATTCCCTAACATGTAACAGAACATCTATTTTCACCCCGTGGCTCACGCTAGACCTCAAAAGTTTGATCTCGTTACGAACTACGTACTTGTATTTCTTTTTACTTGTGCTTTAATAACTCGTTCTCTTCTTCTGCAACTCACCTTTCTCTCTCTCTCAAAAACGTAATCTTACTACTCGCCGTCTTTTTTATAAAACCTATTATGGCATGTGTTCTCCAAAATTGTCTGATTTAATACATGCTTCCTTTGTTGCAGCTCGTTTTGACTAGTTATCTCAGCTTTATTACCGCACTGTAATACAGCTTCGTGGTCTTGTGGTATATTTCCAAGAACTGTAAACTTGTGGAACTCTCTTCCTGCTGACTGTTTCCCTCCTATCTATAACCTTGATCTTTTCAAAATTAAGGATAATAGGCACCACCTATCTTTGCGATAATCATCTTTTGTTCTTGTTAACTCCTAACATCAAGTGGCTTCACGCTTTGTCTTAAAGGTTTCAATAAGAAAATGTACATTTCAAAGATATAACTCATCGTAGGTGCTTGGCGAGTCTGCAAACTACGTGTTCTACTCAATATATTTGTTTATAGACGTTTGTCTGGAAAATGCCAGTCTAAGATCCATTCTGGACAATCGGTTCTGTTAAAAGTGGATCATTTTCTTTGGCCTTTGTTAGTCTAGTTGTGGTATCACTCCTAGATAGATCGAGGAAGTTCACTTTCCCAGGCCTTTCTTTACTCACTTTCTAGACTTGTGTCACATCTTCTTGCAGCGAGAAGGAAGCAAATAACCAATACATTTGATATTATATTGTTAGTGACTCAATACACGAGTACATTGCATTAACCTTCTCTCCCATGCGCAATAAAAATTACAAATTACACTTACAGCTTATGGTGACATGATCAGCGGATAAAAAGTGTCCAAAGTTCAATTTCATGACACTTACCTGAATAAAAACAGAAAGAAAATGTTAGTTATGTATCAATGGAGGTTGTGACTTCGAATATGAACAAAGAAACAAATTTTTACGTAATTCACAATTTCTTATTAGTTTCTTATATCCACGTCTTTCTTTAAATTTCAAAAATTCGTACAAAACATTTACGCTATTAATAAAATATTCATACACAAATACTATTTCTGAATTTTTGAGATGAGGATTGATAGTTCGTATTATTTGGAACATTCGAACTATTGTTCTCATCTTGAGCGTTATTTGCACATTATTCAGCTATATCTTATGAAACTCGGGAAATTTCGGCTAAACTCGTAAATCTGCACAAAATTTCGAACGGAACTTTTTATTTAACCCACAGTGGTGTAGCATGCTCTCGTTCCGTCAGCTATGACTGAGTAGAAGTCCTAAGTAATTCGCAATTGTATTTTTCAGTGAACCCTCAACCTCCAGAAAAGTGTAACTCATATTGGATATTATGACTCACAGGCAGCAACAGGTTAACTGAGAAAACGATATGTTCAATGTTATGGAAACATGAAGCATATTGGAAAAATAAAATATCCGAAACAATAGTAGATTTTAAAGTCGCAATAAAATATTAAGACAAATATTATAAACAGGTGAAATTTAGTGCAGGAAAATAAACAAAAAGATTTACCGAATTAAAAACTATAACAAAGATTATATGTAACGTAAGGCGTACGTAGAATGTAACAAATAAACGATTATAATATATACACGTAAAACACGAGAGAGTGAGCGAGAGAGAGAGAGAGAGAGAGAGAGAGAGAGAGAGAGAGAGAGAGAAAGAGAGAGTTAGTCAGTTTACCGGGGACTGGTCTCGGAATTGGTCGAAATATTTTTTATGTGCGCGAAGGCGTATAGAAGTAGGATGTAGCATCCAGAGAGAATGTTTTAAACTCCGATTGAAGAAGGAAATAAAGTTATATGTAAAATTTGGTGTTTCCCTAGGAGAAGAATATCTTCTGTAACAGGACTTTCAAGACAAAGACGACAGCCGGAGAAATGGAACCAAATGAAACGAAGATAAGTGGTCTGATATTGAACAGCCATAGTGTATAAATATACGCCGTCATGAGATTATTGTTTTTTACGTTTGTATATATGTAACAAAATATGTAATGCGCATACACGCGAGAGACAAACAGAACTATGCATTTTAAAGTATAAAGTATATTACAGTTACAATTGAATAACCAAGTACTTTATCCACTACGCCACGTTGCGGACAATTTTCTTTAATGTTTTTTTGCTGTACATTCTTATTACTTATCATTATATTTATTACCACCGATTTATATATATATATATATATATATATTTTATAAATATATATATTTTATAAAGCCCCCCTCTTTGGGTTGAGCACTATCGTAAATAATCTCACTCGCTACTTAATTTGGCTGAAAAAATGCGAAGCTCGCTGTTTGTTTACAAACAAACGTTTGAGCACTTTACGAGTGGCGGACGGATGTTTATTTAAATAGACATTCGGACAGATTAGTTGCGGGCACCGCTTCCGTGGTCAGGGGGTAGAACTGCCGACTGTCATCACGACGGTTCTAGGTTCGATCCTCGGCTTGGGATAGGTGTTAGTCTAGCGGCACTGATGAGTTGTGATACAACGAAACAGGACTGTATGTCGATGACTAAAATATATTTCATATATATATATATATATATATATATATATATATATATATATATATATATAAGGGTGTCCACAAGGTCTGACTACATTATGTAGCCAGACTTTGTAAGCACCGTGTAGATTATGTAGCCAGACTTTATGGGCACCCTGTATATATATAAAATTATTACTATGATAATTTTTTTAATACCTATGGACATTAATGTTTCATCCTTTCAGGAATCTATCAATGCAGGGAGTTATGATTACAGCTGGTTGGGAGATTCGAACCTGGCCACAAAACCATCTGACTCTATTAGCAAGGAACAAGTCTGGCTACATAATCTACACGGTGCCCACAAAGTCTGGCTACATAATGTCGTCAGAGTTTGTGGACAATAGAGATGTCTCGTGTCGCGGGGTTCGAATCGTTCGGCTGGTGTTAATCGTGACACCCTGCACTGAAGAATCCCGAAAGGATGAAACACTAGTGTCTGTAGGTATTTAATTATTATAGTAAAAAAAAATAATTATGACAGCCCCTTTAAGAAATTCATTTCTTATCGTTGAGCACTTTCAGTTGAATTAAAAGTCGGTCAATTTAGCTCTTATGCATAGATCATCGTATAACGATTAGATCACTGTCTGACTGACGTAATGAACATTTAAATTAAAATGTTTAAAATTCAACGCTATTTCACACGGTTGATGGTAGCCGAATTGATACGGTCTCCGCTAATCGAGCCAGAGATGTCTCGTGTCGCGGGGTTCGAATCGTTCGGCTGGTGTTAATCGTGACACCCTGCACTGAAGAATCCCGAAAGGATGAAACACTAGTGTCTGTAGGTATTTAATTATTATAGTAAAAAAATAATTATATATATATATATATATATATATATATATATATAATCAAGGCTTAAAAATTAATAATTAGCAACCGATTCTGTAAACTTAAAGCGAATATAAACAATACTAGTAATCCCAACCAAATAAAAAAAGTCAAAAGTCTTAGATATATCTAGAGCTACCGCGCTACCTTCACCTACTTTGTCCTGCGTATGGTATATACGTTCAGAGATTACAGATGGATTGTCACATTCAATGCTGCCAAGACTAAGCTTGTTTCCTTCAATAATTACAAGAAACCTTCTCCGCCATCAATAGCAATGACTAAAGATACATCATTTGAAAGTACTTCTTTCAAACTCCTCAGCTTAACGTTTACAGGAAACATAAGCTGGAATAGATACATTGGGAGCATTGCCAAGGCCGCTAAACAAAAAAGAAGTTGGGCACTCTCTACCGTGCTAGTAAGCTACTTACGCCTGAAAGTATCCGTACCTCTACAAGGTTACCATTCACCCATGTATGGAGTATTATTTCACATTTGGCTGGTGCATCTGCTACTAGTATCTCGCTCTTGGCCAGGGCTCAAAAGAGAGTCGCCAACCTGATAGGTTCTAAACTGTCATCAAAGCTTAAACCTCTATCCTATCGACGAAATGTTGCATCCTTCTGCCTGTTCTATAAGTATTTTAATGGTAAACGCTCCGATGAACTACCCCTTCGATATAAATACCCCCGACAAACCCGACAAGCAGCAAAATCCCACCCCTACACAGTAGAGATCCCCAAATGCCAGAAAACCTTCTACTCTAATAGTTTCTTTCACAGAACTGCTAGACTTTGGGACTCCCTTCCGGGTTTCTGCTTTCCCAACTGTACTGACATGCAGAAGTTTAAGCGTAATGTGAACAGACATCTTGCTGCTCATCTCCCTTCATAATGTCCCTGCAACTTATGTCCCCTATAGTAGCTCCCTTCATCAAAGTGGCACTGTGCCTTGTTTGGGGTGAAAATGGAATTTTAAAGAATTTGATCTATTTGTCAACCTTGTAAATCCGACTTTTTCTTATGAGAACATTGACTTATGAGAACATTGACTTTCGTCTTAAAAATGCATAACCATTCCATATTTTTTCATCTAGATTTTTAATCTTTATTTTTTAATAAAATTTTGTAATTTTTCATTTCTTTTCTCCATTTCATGAACACACGCACTAAAGCTTTTTTTTTTGCATTTATCACTATTTTCCAGATAATTTCAATTCATGCAAGTGCTAACAAATTCATAGCTTCGCTATAATATTTATTTTTAATATCTTTCCTCTGATGAGGAGAACGCATTTCTTTGATACTCAGCGGATTAAGGAAATCTTAATATTTGTTATTTGAGTACAATAAAGTATAATTTACAGTGTTAAACTGTGTGCTAACTAGCAAAAGTAACACCACGTGTATATATAAAAATGTGTAACAGCATCAATTTCATGCAATAGTCTGACGAATCCTAACGAAGAAAAAACACGGGAAATTCTACGTAGCTTAATTGCCATATATAATTTCATAACTTACTAGCAAGCTCTACTTCTATATTGAACACTGTTGAAAGAAATACTGAAAATCGATAGATAAGTTTGATGTATATATATATATATATATATATATATATATATATATATATATATATATATATATATATATATATATACATCAAATTTATCTATCGATTTTCAGTATTTTCTTCAATATCCTTCGACTATAATTCTCCCCATCTTAGGTTGAGCATTTGGGAAATGATATACAAATTACCATTAGCGTATGAAGCGATGCTCTTTGTGTAAACAAATTGAGCTTAGGTAAATTTTATTTTATTTCGGACTATTAGTCTCATCTTATCTTTTTATTGGTGCACAACGTTTCGGCCAACTTCCTCTGGCCTTCGTCAGGTGGTAACCGCGACGGATAGGAACTTCGAATCTCCTAACTGCATTCTCAGCCATCACTGCCACGTTGTGCACCAATAAAAAGATAAGATGAGACTAATAGTCCGAAATAAAATAAAATTAACATACAATGCTCATCTCAAAAATAAAAATTCCAATAAGGAATAATATATATATATACCAATCGGTACGGACCCGACTATGGAAGATCAGATAATAAATAAATGTGGATTTATAAGATCAAAGAATCCAACCTTGATCGCCCTTCGGGGCCCGTGGCGCAGTTGATAGAGACGTTGAATCTCTACGGTTCCAGATGAACATTGTCTGAAGATAGCGGTTTCAATCCCACCCAAAGCGTGCCAGAGGTAATTGGTCAAAAATGTGGTGAGACGACAACAACTACGGATGGCAGTGATGGCTGAGAATGCAGTTAGGAGATTCGAAGTTCCTATCCGTCGCGGTTACCACCTGACGAAGGCCAGAGGAAGTTGGCCGAAACGTTGTGCACCAATAAAAAGATAAGATGAGACTAATAGTCCGAAATAAAATAAAATTAACATACAATGCTCATCTCAAAAATAAAAATTCCAATAAGGAATAATATATATATATACCAATCGGTACGGACCCGACTATGGAAGATCAGATAATAAATAAATGTGGATTTATAAGATCAAAGAATCCAACCTTGATCGCCCTTCGGGGCCCGTGGCGCAGTTGATAGAGACGTTGAATCTCTACGGTTCCAGATGAACATTGTCTGAAGATAGCGGTTTCAATCCCACCCAAAGCGTGCCAGAGGTAATTGGTCAAAAATGTGGTGAGACGACAACAACTACGGATGGCAGTGATGGCTGAGAATGCAGTTAGGAGATTCGAAGTTCCTATCCGTCGCGGTTACCACCTGACGAAGGCCAGAGGAAGTTGGCCGAAACGTTGTGCACCAATAAAAAGATAAGATGAGACTAATAGTCCGAAATAAAATAAAATTAACATACAATGCTCATCTCAAAAATAAAAATTCCAATAAGGAATAATATATATATATGAGCTTAGGTACTTTGGACAATGTCAAACCATTGTTAATTCACTTCCTGCATAGCAGCAGCCGTATAGTGCAACGGTTAGAAGCTCCAACTGTCGTTTGGGCGATCAGATTTCGATCCTGGTCTAGCCGCACTGATGAGCTGTGGAACAGTGAAACAGTACTGTATGTGGATGACTATATATATATATATATATATATATATATATCAACGTCATTAAAGGTGAAAAATTCTAGAGTTATTAATCCTTTTCTAATTGTGTTACTGTGTAAGGCTGGTATAATTACGTTTTATTTGAAAAAAAAGATTCCTCCTCCCTCTTCTCCTTTCTCCCCCTCTCTTTCTCTCTCTATCCCTCTTTCAGACCCCGTGGTACGTGGTAATACCTTTACCGTCACTGCGGTTGGAGTGCGATAACCACAATTGTTCTTTCAAACACATTCCCATTAAAACCACTTTATGAAAAGGTCAGCAAATATTCTTTCGTTTGCGTCCTGGCTTGACTGACCACAATCACAGAGAGGCTTTGATTTTTTTTTTTAATTGAGAATCGTGAATCACTTCTGTGAAAGATGAAAGTGGCAGTAAGAAGCGCAAAGTCTACGTGACTGCCCTTCAGCTGTTTACAGTTTAGCAGCAACAGATTATGACGTCATAACTATGCTTTGGTTTCCTACGCGCGGAGGCGGCAATGAATGAAGCTGTTGGTTTCTACTTTAGTGAAGTAGTAACAGGTATTCTTTTCATTGTTCATTCGTTACTTAACAACACAAGTTACCATGCCGTATCAGAAGTAAGCGGAAAGTGGTGCATTGTTCCTTGTCTGAAAGTGACCTTTGATTCATATGGTTTCTTTCTGACCTTTCAATTCAACAAAAAGACAAGAAACAGTAAAAAATTAATGGGAATATTAGAGTGAATAATTTTTTTTAATTAATAAATAACTTAAATGTAAAGTAACTTCGGTTACATTATGCAGATTATTTTCTCTGTTTATTGTAAATCTCGAATGGTTAACCTTCCAAAGTTACGCGGCCGATAGGCATGTTAAAGGTCTCGTACATGAAAAGCCGAAGTGTGGATCAAATTGCTAACACAGAAACGAAGATGAATTGACAGCATTTACCTTTTTATTGGGGGGGGGGAGGCAGTTAAATGGGCTGGTATTTTTTTTTTGGGGGGGGGAAAGAAAAACAAAAGTTTTGATAGAATTCGTCACTGTAGTTCCTTCTCCTCACAGTTTTCTCTCTCAACTTCCAGCAGGCATCTGTTCCCCTCACCTCTGCCAACAGGCGTTAAAAAAAAATAAAAAAAAAACTGACTGCATTTCATTTGCATATGTGTGCAGTGGGCGGTGTTATATCGTGCGATTTCACGAGGCCACACTTTATAAAGCAACAGTCGCCATCTTTAATCTCTCTCTTTCTCTTTCTTTCTCTCTCTCTCTTTCTCAGATTCCACCTGAAGGTAAGTCGTATAGCCACACAAGGCACACATATGTGGGCGCTTACTTCTTTGACTATTACATTCAACTCTACAGGATAATAGTGTAGTATCTGTTTTCTAGTCATGATACCCCCTTCAAGAGATTACCTTCTTTTTGTGGTGAGGATAATGATATACAAACAAAATTATGTCACACATCTTTGTTAGTAATTTTAGCAACATAAAACATAATATCAATACCATTAGGATTGAAAACCCTACTATAAATTACCAATAGTTTCAAATATCTGATCAAATCCAAACATTTCTGATCAACTAGTAATCATATACTAAAGGATAGCAGAGTTCATCTGAGGTCACAATGATTATTTTAAGAATTGTTTTTTTTTGTTTTATCAACAATTTTCCGGTTATTTCATGCCGAATCCCAGATTAAAAAAAACAAAAAACAACAAAAAAAAAAACAACACATTTTAATCTTGAAGTTGTGTATATCTTCAAATATTTATTCATGGTGTTTGGTTTGGTTGTTTTGTTTTATGGCATATCAGTCCTTTTTAGGTTATTGCTTGCAGAATCTTATAATGTTGATATTGTTTGTATATGTTTCAAGTTTTTTTTATGTCGTCAAATATTTTTTCATAATGTTTAGTTTGGTTGCTTTGCAGAAAAATGTTTTTGTTTTTAGCTTTTGCAGAACATAGTTGAGATGTGCAAAGGAAAGGAAAAAAATAAAATCAATATTTTATGCATTTAAGTCAGGAAGCCAATATCTTCAGACAACCTGCTCTGGTAGCACCAATTATTTTAAGAAAACTTCCAATGATGACTTAAGGACGTTAGTGACTTTTGTGCACACCTTATGCGATTTACTAACTATTGTTATTGTTTCCACACAACAGCGACATCAGCTAACATTTTTTTCGATAACACACAACGCCAATTGAATCTAATGTGGCTCTAAGAATTATTGAATGAACGCGAAACCAGCAAACCGTTTAATTGAATGCCATTCTTTTTCACACATGGGAATTACATCAGTCTTCGTTCGCAATCATTATTTTTCGCTTTTATTTTCACACGACACAATACGCCCCCTCAAACTTCCATTCATTGATCTGTTCTTTCATTATTTTTATGACATCAAAAGTGACAATGGTTTTTTTCTTTAGTAAGAATTTACTAATGCTTGTAAAATGATATAATTTGTCTTTTCGTCTTGATAAGTTGCAATGGATGTTAACATAACAAACATATGTGTAAGAACAATTTTCATGTAAAAACAGACATATTTATTTATCTCTAAAATATGTAGATGTTCACTAGAATACGCAGCCTGGACGAAAAGGAAGGGAATAAGTGCGGCTATTTAATACTTGGAATACGTCTAACCCAAAAATGCTTAAAGCGGTTCATTTATATTTTTCAAATGATACTATTGTTGACATTGGTTTCCCCGATATATTTATAGCTAGAATTCTTTCTCAAAAGACACTGGGTATTCATATAGAAGATCACACGAAGGCTGCCAAACTTTTTGAAGGAAAATGTTTCTGTAGAACTTGATGGTACTCCGTCAATTTTCCAATATGTTGTACATCATTTGTAGAGAAAGTTTTATCCCGAGAGAATCGATACTAAATTACACGAAGTTCAATGTCGTTTAATGAATGATGACAAACAAAAGATTAATATATATATATATATATATATATATATATATATATATATATATATATATATATATATATATAAGTTTAGTGGTTAAAGTAAAATTCTGAAAATCAAAATATAGACACATATATTCGAGTTAAGAATTTATTGTTTGACAAAAGGAGTATATAGAAGAGGGTTATGTTAATTTCCCTAATCCATGGACTTTCAATAATATCATCAGAGGAAATGAAATGCGGTTAACAAAATGTTCAGCTGTGAATAGACACGTATTTTGCTTTTCAGCACAAATATTGAAAAAGTCTTTTAGGTGGTGAATAATAATTATATGAAAATAATTATAGGAAAAGGAGTTTCATACAACCTGGGCAGTCCATTATCGGAAGGAGTATAAGGATGATCGGTCGTATACATTTGTGCAGGTGTACACCCAAGAACGCACGTATGTTGGCATGCGTAGATATATGTATAGTTCCCTATGTGTGTACCTTTATTCACATTCGCTTCTTCTTTTTGGCTAGGATCACCCTGAAAGTATTACCTCAAGTAATTTCTATCAGTATATTTTACCTGATTTTTAATCTGTGTCTTATCTCGCTTATATATATATATATATATATATATATATATATATATACTAGCAAGCTTCCCGGCGTTGCCCGGTCGTAAAATACGCATAAATATTATATTTTAATTCATACAGAAACTGACACATGTGCATGTGATTATTATGTTTATTCTAAAAACTTCACTGCTTGTATGTAAAAGAAAAAAAATATTCAGGATGAGATCGAAACAAAAACCGAAAGGCAGTGAGTCAAGTACAATAAACATTAGGCTTCACATGTGTTTCCAATGTACTTTTCTTTTAACATAATGAATCTGTCATGTGAACAATTCACGCATGCGCATTCGTGGAAGAGTTAGCAAACAGATAAAAATCCATCGATCCTCATGTAGCAATTTTCCAATTTTGACCATTTAGCAGCCTGTTTTATTTTTTGGATGAAAACAAAATTAAAGTTTTCCACATGTCTGAATATCTTGGCTATATGCAAAATTTCCAATTTGCAAATCAAAAATACGTTGAGGATATAAGTTGAGAAGTGTCCTCACACATATTCTTATATATATATATATATATATATATATATATATATATATATATATATATATATATATATATATATGGTGACCCCCAAAAAACAGAGGGCATTCAATAGTCAACGGAGAAAAAAGTCTTTTGATGTGATGTTTCGAATATAATAAACTAGTTATGACCAAAGTTTAATTTCATTCGGACAAAATACTAAACAAACTGGGCCTAATTTGAGTTGGTGCCCGTTTTTTTGGGGGGTCACCCTGTATAATGGAACACTTACAGTAAAAATAGATTAATATGATACATCTGTGGAAGTGTAAATCATTGTCGAAACTGAACGTTGAAAACAGAAAAGTCTTTCATGTGGGAAGTTTCATCAGCATCATATTTAAAATCCGTTTTTCACGCTGGCATGAAATAGATGACTTTTATACATTTACTTCCAGACAAATCTACGAGGGGCGTTCCAAAGTAATGCCTCCTATCTTTTTTTATTTCGCTGAAATGGTTTAGAAAAGATTGAAAATATCATTGTTATGATGAATGAACTTATGCGTTCATGACCTGAAATTTTTATCTGTCAGTTACATATATATGTACGGTGTTAACCACCTCTGTCATGGAGTTTATCAGAAGCAGAGATGCGTCATTGAATTCCTAGCAGAAGTGCATTGAGAATCGTGGTGGTTACGCAGAAGAAAAAATTCTGGAGCACAAAAGTTCGCTCGTTTTAGTGGTACTACACACGTCTTGGTAGCTCTTCAACTTTTATAGTTAAAAATAAGAGGCTTTAAGTTTGGTACGACCCTCGTATCTCTAGCCAGATCTTTATCCCTTATTCTTCTAATCTATCCGGATCATTTCCTCTCATGTGTTCCTTGGCTTATCTATTCGTTTAACGTGACCATACCATCGATGTCTCCTGTTACGTACACATCGCTCTATATGCTGTCCTTACTGAATATTCAACTAAGATAAACAGATCTAAACCTGCCTTAATACACACGAAACGATTTCGCAAGTGAAAAGCATCATAGTAAACAGAAGGAAGCAAAGAACCCGTATGTATGGTTCAGTTCTTAGTTACGGGTTCTCCTCAGACCGATTGCCTGTGCAATTATTTTTTTTTATCTTTCTGTTTTCCCAACTGTACTAACATGCACATATTTAAATATAATGCAAACATTCACCAATAAGAGTGCGAAATTTTAGTGGATTTTACGCAAAAATAGAACGCATATTTTTATGAAATATTTTCTTTTTTTTTTATTCAAACTTTACGTAACTAATAATTAGTTAAGCATGTAGAAGCCATTCAAATGACTTTTCCTAATTATTGCAAAAAAAAATGAAGCCCGTGTTCGAATTGGTTATTTTGAAGAAGATAATTCTGTTGCCATATTTGAAAGCGTATTGTGAACGATGTTTAACAACTGCATTTCCTCCTCCCCCATAAAGGCTGCTCTGCTAAAAACTCAGGGTGCAGGTGAATTTTTCATAAATAGCTGTTCGTTGCAGAAAAAAAACTGCAATAATAATCGCATTAATAATTGCGATAATATATGTAATTATGTATAATTTGATGGTAATGATAGTCTCATTTAGAAGTGGAACGATTCTAGAGATAAATACGCGAGGGGAGATTTCCTGTGATGGAGAAAAAGGAGCAGGAGGAAGAGAAGGCAAAACAGTAACGAGGGCGATGGACATTGCTGTATTGACCGAATGGAACAAGCTGGATGATTAAATGACAGGGGTGAGTTGGTTATGAAAGCAATAGACAGAGAGAGAAGAGCGAAAGAAGGGAGAGATGGAGAGCAATAGAGAGATAGGTATAAACGATATATATTTATAGAGTAGATAGAGAGGCAAGAGAAAGGTGGGAAAGAGAAGGGAAAGAAAGATGGCAAACATGTGGGAGAGAGGGCGGAGAGAGTGAACAGAGAAAGTGGAGAGAGAGGTAGGGGGAGAAAGAGAATATCTGATTTGATATCAGCAGAGGTGAGGGATTGTGCTGGAGGATACAGATACAGATTCAAATCCGAATCTGAAAGGAAGACAATGGAAAATGTGACAGACTCTTTCTGGATACTTAATGCATGGAATAACTAGTCGATGGCGTTGCCTAAAGTTTGTGCTCACCTGCCTCCTATGAAGGGATCATGTGATAAAAGGTTGAGTTTGGGACCCAGCGTCTGAAAGGACACTAGACTACACCTAGACATTTTATCCCAAGATAGGTTGCCATAAACAAACAGCAATGGCATATTTCAGTATAGTTTAATGACCATATATATTCTCAAAAAGGGAGTTATGATTACAGCTGGTTGGGAGATTCGAACCTGGCCACAAAACCATCTGACTCTATTAGCAAGGAACAAGTCTGGCTACATAATCTACACGGTGCCCACAAAGTCTGGCTACATAATGTAGTCAGACTTTGTGGACACCCTGCATATATATATATATATATATATATATATATATATATATATATATATATATATATATATATATATATATATATATACGGCATAATCGCGCTGAAACACCGATTCCCGTCAAATCACCGAAATTAAGCAACGTGTAGCCTGGTTAGTATCAGATGGGTGGCCATATGGAAATTCTAGGCGCTGTATGTGCTCTCCGCTTATCTCGACATTTGTTTCCAGTCGTCCTATACATACACTTAACTTGTCACTGGTATTTAATAATGTCGACTCAGTAGAGGTGTGGTTGGAGATTGCGCACCTCCTACCACAAAAAAATCCACGCACAGGCACCCCTACGTGAGTATCTATAATCTGTCAAAGACTGAAGGAGCCCCTTGTTGTATATATATATATATATATATATATATATATATATATATATATATATATACATATATATATATATATATAACATAAAATTATATTCATATATATGTTTTAAATATTTATATAAAATGGTATATATCTATTTTCAATATTTACTTCAACATGTGAGTAAAGCTAGGTAGTAAGTTCATCCTATTGTCTGACGAATCCTCGAGAGGATGAAACGCGGACAATTCTGTGTAGCTTTATTGCCATATATATTTTGAAAACTTACATACATCATATATATATATATATATATATAATATTAGTCATATTTTGGAAAAAAGGGTTCTATTATGAGAAAAAATTTCAAAATAAGAACGTATTATTTATATTTTTATTTATAGAAAGTTTAGATAAGACAAGTCACTAAATATCTAAATAACTCCACCAATAATGCGCTCATATATGACTTTTGCATATCCAAAAATGAGCGCTCACTAGAAGACAATTGTAAGGCTAAATTCCTTGTATACGATCACTGACCAATCTACAAACATGACTGAAACATACATTAGAATGACACACGGTTCTTTAAGCAAAGATCTTATTCATATATGATCTCCTTTAGAGCGGAAACAATGATTAAAATACCCTTAGCAAACCACGTGTGGAAGCTAAAAGAAAAAAAGATGCACTTTTTACTATTAAATGAGGAAAATAGAACACAAACCCTTATACTCCCCAGAACTGAAACAATGCTCGCTTTGCAATGCTGAGAAGTGCCATTTTCTACAGTTAATTCATGATTCAGGAAAAAGTTGTTTAAATGTGCGGAGCGAATGCCTGAAAAGTTGTATACACAGGAGAGCACTCCTTATAAACTGAGACAAAAAAGGACATGATCTGAATTCCAAAATTTTAATTTTATTTTTTATTTTTATTTCATATGTTTATATTTTATTTTTTATTTTATTACATTGAATAGTTTATATAAAAAGAGGAATATGATTATAAGGTTTTAGTATAGGGTACCATTTTCTTAGGCTAAAGAAGCATTTTCCCACAAAAAACTACATTTATATTCTATATATAAATTTTTAAATATAAATTTTAAAATTGATTTAATATGAATTACATTTTTTTTTATTTAAATTTGAAGTACATATTAATTTTAAACCAAGACTATATTAAATTTAATAAATTTAGTCAATCTGATAAATTAGTTTTTTAGAATAAGATTTGTGTGCATGAGTGTGTGTGTGTGTGTGTGTGAAACGGCACAAACCCTATTTGGGTTTAACTGGCTTCTTCTTTCGGAGGAAGTTCCATGGGAGTGTGAAATTTACAAGCGGTCCCCAGTCACATGTATATCCTCGTTAGGGAGATGACGACGTTAGGTTTTTTCAACTCTTGCAGGGAGATGTCGATGTCCACCTACATACAGCGCCTGGAATTCCCAAATTAGTCACCTATTTTAGTAATGACCAGATTCAACATTGCTTACCTTCGGTGGTCGGATGGAACCGGTGTGTCAACGTGATTATGCTTTATATTAAAGAATAACATTTCGAGGAATATAATTAAAATTCATATTATATAGGTGTGTTCAGACTATTTAAAAGAAATTTACAATTGACCCATATATGATATAGTACATGGAGAAGAATAAATTTCATAAAAATAAAAATAAAAGTAATTATTATCCATTCGAATTAGGCTTCAAGCTTTTACAAAGTTATCTCCCTTAGATTAGTTTTGAATTTGAGTTACGATAAGGGAGAGAGAGAAAGGGAAGGACGAGGATGGTAAACGATCGTTTTGGTGTAATATATAATGGCTGGGATGGTTTGGTTTAATGGCTTTTTCATTACAGCATGTCAATATTGTTTTTAATATATATTTGCAGCTGAAGTTGTTTAGTAGTTATATATTTTGTAAATAGCTTTTAAATAGATTCTATTAATCGCAAAGATTTGAAATTTAAACGGTTCGAAGTTCAAATGAAAAAAAAACCTTAAATTGAGGCCACATCAGTTCTGGCTATATCCAACACGAGAAAAAGGATACATTGGGATACTTTTTTCATCTCTTATGTAATAAAATAAATGGGTTACGTGTATTAAATTAGGTGTTGCAGTTACTATGCTTGTAATGAGAAATGGATTGGAAATATGTCATTTCGCCCAGTCTCATCTATAAAAAATATCATCTTTGCCCCCCCCCCCAAAAAAAAACAGTCATTCTACCGCGCCCGCAACGATCGTACCAGCAACATAATGGATTTCGACCATGAAGAACAATTCACTAGATATCCCCCTCCGCATTTTTTTCTAGATTCGCTAACGTTAACGTTGCCATTTCGCCGCATTCTTTCGTGTCGGTTACGATCACACCAAAACGCGACATGTAACCTTTTTCATGGTGCAATCGTCTTCCTGTTCGATGAAATTGGAGATAAATACAAATAAACGTCTATTCGTAACGGTGCGTCTACGCAATCTGCGCGTTTAGTGCTGAAAATGGAATTTCGAACGTTAGCGTGATAGACTACATAAGAGTATCCTACTACTTTAAAGGTTGCACTTCGCCCAACCATGGAGTATTGTTGCCACATTTGGCTAGTGCACCTACCATTAGTCCCTCACTCTGGACAGGGTCCAAAAATATTCTCAAATCTAATACCTCCCATACCCTTATCCCCGAGTGGCTCCTGGGCCTTGATAAGTGGTGACCTCCATGTAAAAAAACAGGCATCTCGCTGCCAAACTGTTCTTATCCATAATCCCAAATAGTAACTCCCGACATCCGTGTGGCAATATGCTTTATTTGTGGCAATAAAAATAAATAAAAAACAATTATAACAAAAAATTATATTTCTTAAATGGTTACAAACTCGGGTCAATCCAATATTAGAGATGTATAACTATTATAATACTCGAATTTTTATAAAGCTTGATCTGTAAGGTAGTAGCGAGTTTCATCATTTAAATTCGTACACATAATGACGATTTAAAAGATTTAGCATTTAAACTGTGAGCATAACGTCAAGAAATAAAATGCATATATAGGCCTCAAAATTCAAGGGCAAAATGGAGGAGGACAAAGAAAAGCAAAAAAAAAAAAACGTGTGGCGAGTTGGAAGGTAAACTTGACAAGCACACGAATCTCTTCCTACCTTCCTTCAAAAGCGAGCCAGCTGACCGCGGACCATAGAGAATATTTGCTGCAACACAACAGTGGGTTGTAGCTAAAAGACCTGAAGGCAAGAAATTTGAAAAAGTTGAAGTATGCCGAATTCCTGTTATAAATACGTGTCGGCGACTTGTGCATGAAACCAGATGAAATAAATACTTTTCTTATCACCTAGAAAACGTTCGTATTAATGTTTTCATTTCTTTGCGAGTCTCTACACACACAACGTTTGGTTCTCATAACGTCATATAACCGGTAGGTTTTGAAATAACATCTATTAAAAGAACAACACACTTTTTATACTAATCTGTCATCACTAACTGATGTCAAAACTAATCCAGGATAAGAGTTGATACAAATTGATAGATTGTCAGTTGGATTATTGTAACAGAGCGGGGACACGTGTATGTCTGCAAAAACAGCAACAGCCAACGTATACAAAGGACTAAGCCGTGTGTGATGTGACGTCACGGTGAGGAAGCAGGAAAGAAAAAGATTCTAAAAAGTGTAGTGGTCGACTCGGCAGAGTCTTATTAAACACATTGGAGCACGAGAAGACTGTTGAACAGGAGACAAGGTGTTATGCTGGATGTTCTTGTAAATAAATGTCAGTTGTTTTAACGAAAAAAAAGGAGTCGATTTTTTTTCTTCTTAGTTTCTTTCTGATTGTTTGTATACAATGTATCGATCCCAATTATGGACATATAACGACTACGTCACATGATGAACAATATTATGAGAACATTTATTTCTACCCCCCTCATAATATTCTTCCTGTTTCAACCGATAATCATTCCATCTCATTAATCCTTTCCTTCGAGTGGCATTTGACATTGGTTTGTAGCATAAAAATAGCATGCTTCTTTCAATAGATTTTGTTTATCGAGTGGCTTTCGGCCTTGATAAGTGGTGATTTAAAGTAAATAAGACTTAAGAATTGAATAGCGGCGAGGGATATGAAATGGTTCAGACTCTCTTTACGTTCCATGAAAAACTAATACCAAACATGGCTGATAGAGAATGGGTAGATGTAAACTGCCGCAGTCACTCAGCTGTGTAAACAACAACAACAAAAAAGAAAAACTACTACTTGGCCTTCCGAAACATCACTAACTTAAAAGAAAAAGAAAAAAAAAAGAAAGGGGACAAAAAAGAGATCGGTCATATCTGAACGAATGCGTTGAATTAACCAAATAAAACTCAGCTTGTACTTTTGTACTTCATGACTGGAAAACAAGTCTGCAGTCATGCTCCCTCCAATGCCTCTCTCACCTACTTTATTCCTACCACCACCACTGCGTTGTTTTTATAAGTGAATGCTAGCAACGTAAAGCAATCATTTTAATGAAAGAACGGTCAGATTAATTTTAAATATTACCGCGAGAACATGACCTCAGTCAGAAGGGTACACAAGTTCATTGTAACTTGAGTACTTATTCATTGTCAAGTCTAAGAATGGAACACATTAAAAACATACAGAAAATTATATATATATATATATATATATATATATATATATATAATTTGTTAGGTTTTTTAGCGATATTAACAACTTCGAAACGCTGTTATTTTAATTTTTCCCTGCTATCTTAGCGGTTTTTAAAAGAGCTATAAGCTCTTCTTGTTAGACACACACACACACACACACACACACACACACACACACACACACACACACACACACACACACACACATAAATGAATCGTCCTTATTTTTCATGGCACTTATTTATTTTTATTAATTATTATTACGGAAGGCATAAATGTATATCCATGAGCATTTGTGTTTCTCGCTTTAAGCCGTCGCCAGCATAGGTTATACACACACAAACACACACGCACACACACACACACATATATATATATATATGTATATATATGTATATATGTATATATTTATATATGTATATATATATATGTGTGTGTGTGTGTGTGTGTGCTAACATGCAGAAATTTAAATGTAAGTGGCCAAACATCTCGCTCATATTCTGGCATAGTTCCCTGTAGACATGGTCCTAAATAGTAGCCTCTTATATCTAAGTGACAATGTGCTTTGTTTTGGGAATAAATCTAATCCTTTTTTGTGTTACGGTCGGAATATATATATATATATATAATGTATGAAAACGATTACAATGATTAAAAAAAGGAAGAAAATATTACAGTAAATGTCTTTCCAGCATCTAGGGGCCTTAGTAGTGAAGAGGTGGGATTTTACTGCTTGCATCCAGTCATGCTAACGCAGAGAGGATCGAGTGTAGGTTAGTTTCACTTAATGTTAGAATATCCGGGGGATTTACTAGGAGAAAATGATTCTACATCATGTAGATTACATTTAAGCCCTCGGATATTTGTGAATGCGAGCCTCAATGGAGGAGGCGAACTGTTTTTTTTTTTTGGAGGGGGGGTGAATATCTTGTTTGGACGTGTTTAGAAAAGCACTCACAAATTCACCTGGTGTATATTTAAAATTTTTATTTTTACTTTTAGAATTTTGTTTACCCCAAGCCATGTATGCTGCCACTGAAGCGTAAGGTTATAGTGTGATTGGAGGCCAGATTTACAGGAGAAGGTAATAAATGAGAAGTCGTGTAGCAAGATATTTGTTAAGACACATTTAAATTTCAACATGGTGCTACAGTCGGGGAAACACATAGCAGGGAGGAGATTTCAAAGGCAAGCGACCAGATAAAAGAAGCTATTCGAGTCAAAAGTCTCTGAGAAACCTCTGCATTGGAGAGTGATGTTCTACTGCTAATCGAGTTGATCGCGTGCATAATACCCCGAAAGATTGGTTAGGTTTATGAAAAAAACCCCATTCTTGTGCTACAACCCATTAGATTTATGAAGAACCCATTTTCATGCCACAACAAATATGAATTTAAGAAGATAAATAATATAGAATCTGTAATTCATACTAGCATTGAATTATTGTCACTTTGGTCTTTGGTAGAAGGGAAAAATGAATTTCACACACACACAAAATAAATAAATTAATTAAATAAATAAATTAAATAAATAAAAAGTAACTAAATAACTATATAATTCCACCAATAATGCGCAGTGTGCACACATGTCCTTGATCTTTTTGCTTGAATTCCGTCTAGATTGGCCGGGTTAGTCTGTAAAAAAATGCTGACTAGCTATATATTTATCAATAAGATACAGCCGTTCAGTAGTCCAAAGGAAAGGACTTTAATAAACCAGAGGTTTATTTTGAACAACTGTAATCTGGAGAATCTGTTCACTTTGACGGTCTTCCCCCTATCTATAATCTTGATCTCATCAAATCCAAGGTCAATCGTTTTTTGCGGTAATAATCTTTTGATCCGTTTAGTTATTTACATTACAGTGTCTTCATGTCTTGTCCGGAGCGACCCCCATAAAAGAAAAATGAACAATAACAACAAAAAAAAATAAATAAAAATAAAAAATAATAAAATAAAACACCCCTGTAAGGCGCATCCCAGAATGGCTGGATGTTACTACTGAAATTAAAAGGGATACCGTGATGAGCGGCCGGGTTCATAGGAAGGCATACTCAGTGTGAAGCTATTCAGCAAGACATTTGTTCACATTACATTTCAATTTCTACATGCTGATGCAGCCGGGGAAAGAAGGAAAAGGGGAAAATTTGTGTAATACTCTTTAAATCGATTCGGTACTCTCCAGCTAATCAAACGTTTTTCTTTGCTACAATTCAAGTCATGTTTGCTTTTGGTTTAGTCGAGATATTTTTTAATTTTTTTTTGGAGGGCGGTAGGGGGGGGGGGTCAGTGCTCTGCGAAAAAAGATCAATAGTTTTAGTAAATATATTTTTAAAATATCTGAAAATGCTTAAAGTTTTAATTATTTAATGTGAAACTCGAATGAATTCATGATACATTGACCATTTAATTAAATAATTCACAATCACAAACGCATCAATGCTATATTTTTGAATGGTGTTTTACGAAAAGTGAAGATAGATTATATTTTCGAATTCTTGGAGGATCTAAAAGGTACGAAAACTAAGAATATTTCCTTCAAAAGTCTCGGTTTAGCATTCACAGGAAACATGAATTGGAACAGATATAATGAGGACATTGCCAAAGCTGCTGCAAGAAAGCGGGTTCTCTCTATCGTGCTAGAAGCTAGTATCCTGTATCTTTCCAGTCTCCCATGCATGAAATATTCTCACATCTGGGATAGCGCATCTACCACTAGACATCTCCCTTTGAATAGAGTTCAAAAAAGAGTCTCCAATCTAATAGGCTCTACTTTGTCAATTAAGCTCTAACTCCTGTCCCATCGCCGTAATGTTGCCTGTTTTACAAGTATTTTAATGGAATGTACTCTAATGAACTCACTGCACTTGTGCCCCCCTCGACGTACATATTTCCGGCAAACCCACTTAACAACAAACTCACACCCCTTTACTGTTGAGGTCCCTGAATGCCAGAAAGCTTTCTATTCTAATAGTTTATTTCACAGCTACACTGTAGAATTCTCTTCCTGCTACCCTGACTGTACTGATATGCAAAAGTTTAAATGTAACGTGAACCAATATCTTGTTAATCTATTTTGGGGCATGGTGCCAAATAGTAGTCTCTTACATCTAATTGGCGATATGCCTTGTTAGGAGTGGACGTAAGTAAAAACAAATTAAACACCAAATGGTTCACTGAAGACTTTTAAAAGATTTTTCTTTACTTGATGTTGCGTAACATTGCCAACTCAAATAAGTATTAACACTAAAAACCTACACATTCGTAATTGACCGATAGAGAAGAATAACTTAACTTATCTGCCTTTGGTAACATTTATTTGTTACTAGCAAGGAGGCCCGACGTTGATTAAGGATTAACAAATGTTTCACGCGCTCCAAAACTTTTGTTATCGGAATGGGCGAAATTTTCAAATCAAATCGCTAATTTTTTTTTTTATAATCGCTTGAACTAAAGTTTAAAATGCAAAAGCCAAATATGTTAGTTCAATTCTGCTCTAAACGGAAATATTCATTTTGAACGCGCTTACTGTTTTATACGCCAAACCCTTCTGCTTGTGCGGTGATAAAATTTCTTACACGCACTTGTGATGTTAGGCTTTATAAGGTGTTAGCTTTGTTAAAAATCAAACTATTCTTTCTTTAATCGGATTTTTCCACTAACGATTTTCAATACTTCTCGAAAACATTCTGATACGAAACCTATCTAAGAACACTCCCAAACACATAAAGTATATTTTTGTGAAATCTCCAAAACGCCAGTCCAACCATTTCGGGGTTCATAGGAACTCACACACAAAGTAACTCCCAATATATATATATATATATATATATATATATATATATATATATATATATATATATATATATATATATATATATATATATATATAATTACACTACTATTAAAATACAAAATGCATTTATAGGTAGGTAGCATTTGGTAACAATCATTTGTTGTATATTTATGTTTTCATCCACTTTTTTTTTCTTTGTTAGCTATTCTGGAAATCACCGAAGAAATATAGAAAAAAAAACTTCATTCCTAAAAGTACCTTTTAAATAACGCAACATAACAAATTCATTGAACTTTAGTCTTTCGTGACGCAGTGATATATACAATTCTGTTCATTTAAAAAAGATAAAAAAAACCTCTTCTCCTTAGCCCCATTTTATATGGGACGATGATACATTTCTATTGCTTTATTTCCAACCGTGGTTTGAAGAAAATGGGGCGCAGTGGAACCATCATTCTTTTGTCACCTGATAAGATTGTATTCTCGGAGGGAGACTTACGAGACGTTCAGATGGCACAGAGGGAGTCCGATTTGGAGATGAGAAAGAAAAGAGGAAAATAAGACAAGTGCGAAGAGGGTGAAAGTCAGGTTGGGTTCGGGGGTTGGTTATGAAACGACAGGGAATAGTAGGTCGCGACGTGGACTGGTCCCACAATTAGAGATCTGGGAGAAGGGCGAAAACCTTCGTGGCGTGTTAACGTGGATATGAGGTAGAGAAACGCAAGACACTAAAGAGAGGAGAGGCGAAAAAGAAGGAAAAAAGAAAATGATTAAACTGACACACGAACTCGTTAAGTGTAACCTTAAACTCAAGAACGGAAGAAACGCATACACACAAACACGTGTGTGTGTGTGTGTGTGTGTGTGTGTGTGTGTGGCTGGAGAGAGAGAGAGAGAGAGAGAGAGAGAGAGAGAGAGAGAGAGAGAGAGAAAAGGATCAAGTGATCGTAGATCAGGCTAAAAGTTCACTTGGCGAACAATGTCAGCCATTTTGGCTGGAACAAGAATACTCTTCAGAATTAAACATGTTCATTTTCCCACACCAGATACAGTGATTTACCACTCGTTCTGGTACTTCTAGAAGATCATCCCCCAAGCATTACCTCCTCCTTCTATTTAAAGGGTTAGCTAAAGGTTCACTTAGCAAACAACGGCAGCCATTTTGTCTCGAGCAAGAAAATCTTTTTAGGATTAAACGTATTAATTTTATCACAGCAGATACAATAATTAACCACTTGTTCTATTACATCTAGGTCACCCCCCAACCATTATTCCTTTCAATAGAAGACCAACATTTGAGGCTCCCTTATTAGGAAATAACGACAGATCTAATCAGCAAAATTTCCACCTATCCGGCAGTATTCCTTATTTTTGGAGAATTACCAACTTAGAAATTGAAAAAAAAGTATATAACAAATAACTTTTACCAAACGCAAGAAATTTAAGTTTACACCTATAGTATGCATAAATAGACTTATTTTATCTTGCGAATCAATGTCCTTATATATATATATTTTTTTTTTTAAAGAGAGAGAGAGAGGGGGGGATAGAAGTGCATCTCGCATCTCTAAATACCGACCTAAAAGTGTGCAACCTGACTGTAAAATGTATCATTGTTACTTTCACTTGAATAAACACGAGTAAAGCAAAGATGATAATCGATTTTTGGAGATGATCGCTAATTCCAGGAGTAAAAAATAGTAATAAATGGTTACTTACTATTAACCCTAAGTCAGAGATATGCTAGCAAGATCGAAGGTTAGTGGCAAGTATTTTTTATTACGTTTTTAAGGAAAAAAATACGAATAACATTTGTATCGGCCATATTGGATTTTTACTGTATTGGCAAGACAGATACGGATGAAAACTTATATTAAAATAATAAAAAAAGACAACTTTGAAACAATTTCAGAACTTTAAAACTTTTCAGGTTGGTAAAATATTTTTGTTTGTTAAAACCGTTTATTATATATTTTGTATTCGATTACTTGGATGTTAGCTATAATATATGAACATACAACTTATTGTTATGTTTTTAGGAATATTTTTTGGTAAATAAATGAAATAAATAAAAACAACTGATTAAAATGTCATAGATTAACTAAATATACTGGAGTTTGAAGCAAAACATAAAACAAATCTGATATTTTCCTGAGTTGGTCTAAATTTCGTGCTGCAGTAAAGGGACAACACAATTTAAACAACTAATGTATGCATAATACATGAACGTCTTACGATACGATCCCATCATTTTATACAACAATCCGGAAGTTCTAAATGCGCCGGTGCACCCATTTAGAATAAAAGGTTGCAATCGAAAAGATTCCGGTTCAAAAATCCCATGAAATTAAACTTTTTTTTTCAGGATTCACACGAGAAAGGTACAGAAACAGATTTTCAAATCAAACACTGAAAACTTCGAGAAATTAACCAGTGAAAACTGTTTAAAAATATAACGAAACAAGCCTAGGGTGTAGTTTCTTTCAAGATATATTTTTTTATCCGTTCTTATTTAAACCGATTTTAGAACCAAAACTACAGAATGATTTGGAATTTTTGCCACAAGTTTAAGAAGGTAACTCATGTAAATCGTTTCACTTCACGCGGGAAATTTATTAGCAAGAAAAACTAAAAATCTACCACGCAATTAGATGTTTTTTATAAGCGAATATATTTTGTAACAAAGGATCTAATCAAATAAAAAAAAATCGCGCAGAACATATAAAACTGGTTGACGAATATAAAAACAACGCAAAAATAATGAATTTGGAAGGACATTTTCTGAGTTTCGGTATATTTTATACTTCCTAAAGGTATAAATAAAAAAAACTATCAGGTCTCGTGTCGGAAGTTTTATTTAAGACTATTAGGCCGCCCGGCGTTGCCCGGTCATAAAACACACATAAATATTATATTTTAATTCATACAGAAACAGTGTGTGTGTGTGTGTGTGTTGTAAGTTTTGAAAATATATGTGACAATTAAGCTACACAATATTTACTGCATCTCGTCCTCGTGAGAATTCGTCAGGCTATTGCATATATTTAATATTAGCAGATGTACGCGGCGTTGCCCGGTATCAAACATAACGTTAAATTCCTTTAATAGAAAATGAAGTTAAAAAAATAAAAGCTGAAAGAAATTGAGACATCTGCACGCGAATATTGTTTTTTTTTAAACAGTTCACTTCTTGTAAGTAAAAAAGATAATACTCGAGCTAGCGTGAAACGTCTTTCAAAGGTGTTTTCAAACCTACGTATTCTTAACATAAGGAATCTGTCATTGGAACCATTCATGTATTCACATTCGTGAAACATTTGACAAATCGAAACACCCGATGATCCCCCCACATACACATTTTTTTTTCATTTTTACCCTTTAGCAGCCCGTTTTTTTAAAAAAAGTTTTCCACATATCTGGATATCCTATATACCAAATTTCAAATCTGTAGATAAAACATTCGTTGAGTATATAGGTTGAGAAATGTCCTAATGCCAACATACTCACTTTTATAAATATATTTATAAGAAAATATAATTAACAAGCGAAAACCAAAATAGAGAAAAGGAAGAAAACAGCGTGAAATCGATTTGATGATGTGGGTTTATGTAGTTCTCTACAGTTTTAAATCGGTTGGTAAAATTTACATATTGGATTATATCAGACCATTAGTTTGGTATTGCTTCATTTACTGATGACGTATCCACTGAGCGATTATGTAAATATCTTATATAAATATATTGTCCTTTAAC
The DNA here is from genome assembly GCF_053919585.1 of Euprymna scolopes. Lineage (NCBI taxonomy): Eukaryota > Metazoa > Mollusca > Cephalopoda > Sepiida > Sepiolidae > Euprymna > Euprymna scolopes. The sequence continues at coordinate 20,637,064 of NC_136488.1, forward strand.
TTGATAATTGAGCACTGTAGCCAATTTTTCCTCCCAATATCCTGTATAAAATCTATTATATAAAGACCAGTTATCTATGTGTTTGCTTTTACGTTTAACTAAAACTTCGAAATACGTAATAAACACCTACAAAGTTGGTGTTTTTTTTATCAACGTAACACCGGAAAAAATATCTAAAATTTAGAAAAAAGAAAATATACATTTTTTGGGGGGAGGGGGCGGGGTGGATCAAATGGCTGCTTGTATCATTGACTGTTATGAAGAATTAAACACGATTTTTAATGTTATCATATATTAATACGGGCCGAGAAATGTGTCAGCATTTTTTTTTTTTTTTTTTGAAAGATGCAAATCTCGGATTGAATTCATCATTTCTTAACTATGAATATTCTATACAAGAACAGAAGAGAACTTAGTTATAGTAGCGCCCTGGAGGCATCTTTAATTTTATTATTATTATTAGTAGTGCTATGAAACCCTTTATTTTTATTTTCATCCTTCACATAAAAAGAACTTAAGCATTATTTCAACACTTTTATTTAGTTTTTTTATGTCCTCGAGCTACGCCGAGTAGCCTTAGTAGTTATATTATCTCTTTCTTACCTTTCTTTCTCTCTCTCTCTCTCTCTCTTTATATATATATATATATATATATATATATATATATATATACGAGGTGCTTTAAATAAGTTTCCAGACATTTTTTGTACAGACATTTAAATTTGTCGTAAACACTTGAAAATTCAGTATGTCATTGTTATATATCTTATGAGATGAGTGACCAATTTTTACTCTTCAGGCTCAAATGAACAACTACACAACTACAGCAGGAATACACCCTACCACAACCTGATTGCCACAGCTGGTCAATTTCAAAAATGAAATATGGACATAAGAAGACGGATATGTAATGAAATTCTGTTTTAAACTTGCCAGAGAACCGCACGAAATACTTCAAACTGCGTTTGGATCACCTTGCATGAATTGATTATCATTTTTTGAGTTGCATGAGAGATTCAAGGAACGCAGGGGGTTTTGAGGAATAATGAAAGGTGTGGGAAGAGTAAGGAAGTCAGAACATCAGAGTTGATTGGCCAAATAAAGATTTTCATGACTAAGGATCGTCGCGTGTCTATAGAGAAATAAATCCACAGTTTGATATCAGTGTGGGAACTGTACACACAATTATTCACAAGAAAAAGGAGATGCGGAAGATTCGTGCGAATCCACCAGTCCACATCTCCATCCTTGTCACAGACTATTTGATCAAGATGGGCATCAACACAGTTCATCACCCCCCCTATAGTCCAAACTTTGCTCCCTGTGACTTTTGGTTATTCCCTAAGCTCAAGGAAAATCTTAGAGGCTATCGTTATGTGACATTTGAGGAAATGAACAGATGCGTGCGTTCTATCCCAACCATCATCAATGGCATCAGCATCAGACAAGGCCAAACTATTTGCCAAGAACTTTGCAGCTAACTCTACCCTCTGCGACGAAGAGCATTAACTCCCCGTATTTCCTTCTACAACAGACAACACACTATCCAACATACAAATATCTGTGAACGAGGTCGCCAAACTAAGCAAAAACCTTGATTCCAGTAAAGCAACTGGCCCAGACGGCATTCCAATTATAGTGTTGAAAAAGCTTCGACCAGAACTTGCCCCCATAATTACAAAACTGTTTAAGCGTTGTCTTAAGGAGAACTGCTCTCCAACACCCTGGAAAACCTCGTTAGTATGTCCTGTATTTATAAACTCAGGTGATAAGTCATCTCAATACAGACCAAAACTATTTTGTATCGCTATCCTAGAGTAAATTTTATCTTGTGAACACAGTTGTTCGCTATTTCTCTTTTACAGTTTAATAGATGTTTACTCTAGGATAGCGATACAAAATAGTTTTAAAACTAACAAAAACACTAGAAAATAAACAAGTAAATAAATTAAATAAACATGAATATACAGAAACGATCGCACATATATGTATACATATATATATATATATGTATATATATATATATATATATATATATGTGTGTGCATATATGTATGCACATATATATATTTATATATAAACTAACATAAAACCTCTAACCTAGATTTAAAACAGGTCAAGAAACTAGATATCCAGGCTAAATAGAGCACACACAAAGGAACAGGTCAACCAGCGGTCAAATAGGCCTTTGTCCGATAAGTGCATATTCATTGGCTGATAGGAAGGGCGCGGTGGATACTAGAAAGCTGATTGGCTAACTAAAATCTCAATATAAGGTGCGTATATAAAAACGACAGACAGCCACAAAATTCGCGCATAAGCCTGAAAAGTCATAGAGTGGATGAAACGCGGAATATTCAGTGTAGTTTAATCGCCATATATATTTTATAACTTACTAACTAGCTCTACCTACGTATTGAGCACTTTTGAAGTAAATACTTAAAGTTTACGCATAAATTTATACTTTCGTATATTAATTTTATGTGAGTAAGTGAAGTAGCTCTCTCTCTCTCTCTCTCTCTCTCTCTCTCTCTATATATATATATATATATATATATATATATATATATATATATATATATATGAAACTAAATGAAATGATTGGTAAAAGTAAATGATACCTATAAAGGCATAATCAAGTTTAGACACAGAATTATGAGTGGTCGAGTCATAACTAATATGAAAATTCGACAGTATAGAAGGAAGATACGATACTATGATTGGTCAAGGGAGATCATGAGGGCTGCAATGACGTAACGTAGCTAAAGACTGGAATATTGTCAGAAATAAATTACATCAGCAATTCCTAAAGATGCCAGAGTTGGTGCTTCGGTGTCCCTCGTGAGCGGATAGATAAAGAGGATGCTAATTAAAAGTTGAAGGCAATTACTAAGTTACCCAGAGCACAGTACGAAATTATGAAGTCGTGCTTCATAAATAAATGTACTAAAAATACGTTTTAATTATCACTGTATACGGTCTCGTCAGCAGAAATAAATCTAAGACGATGACGCCGGCAGCACAATAAAATGAACATTAACAAATGACCAACAATGGCTTATAGTAGCGTAATAATTGCCAATGTTTACTACCGTAATCGGCAAGCAGATTTCGAATCTTGTCTACTTTCCTGTCAATATCTCTAAAGACAGACAGGAAACGCAAAGTAATCATCAGCCACGTATGAAACAACAATGTAACAGAGTGCGTAGGAGTGCGAGGGAAAATATCAGCAGACACTGTAAGACAGCTGGCTAAGATATGAGCAGCAGTAGCCCGCCCCTCCCCCCCAAAAAACAAAAAAATACGGATATGCAAATTAGGAAGTGTGAGAGATCTGGCGGTCAAGAAAAAAGAAAAAAGGACACCACGTGGCTGGGAGAAGCAAAGTCCCCGTCGAATAAAATGGACGTGTAAAGTCAAGAACAAGAAATGGCTGGCTACGGCTGGTGTGTGGTCGGAGAATTAAAGTGTACCCCGAGTGCGAGATGGACGATGGCGAGAAACTTTTAAGCTGGTGTCGAGGCGGGGATAAAGAAAAACGTTAATAAACGATTTGTGTTTAAAAAAGAAAAAGAAAAATCGGATTTATTTTTGTTTGTTTATTCCTTTTCGGAGGTCTGAACTGTAACGAACACGCTCAAGCGTAACTGCCACATTACAACAAGTTGTCTTCAATTCATTGTTTCAAAGAAATAGTCTGATTTGGTATCTAATAACTAGGGCTATGACAATAGAATATTCTATTCATTGTTTTGACTCTCGAGTATATATCCGACACAGTTAGACACAGTTGATCAACCGAGAACCACATCACCCTATATGGAAGCATATAAGATATCAACAGATATACACTCGAGAGTAAAAACAATAAAAAAAATATGCTGTTGTCCTAGCCCTAGTAATAACATCATATGTGGATCAGAAGTACAGGTGACTCGCATCATCAGCAAACGATATTAGATAAAAAGAATTCGCATTGATAGAAAAGTGCCCGTTTACTAAATCGAACTTCTTGTTTTAATTTTTTTGTGTTAAAATACATTATTTTTTCTAACAGACATAATATACGCGGAATTTATATAATTTTTTTTTTTTTACACAGTAATCACCACTTACCAAGGCCCGGAAGCCACTCAGGGATAAGGGTTATTTTAAGTACATTACGTTAGTGTGGAGATTTGATGAAGTGTTTACTTAAGGGGGCGGTTCATTAGGAATTTGTTAACATTGGACTTGAAGACATCCAAGTTGTAGTCCGGTGGGAAGCAGGCAGACGGAATCGAATTAAATTATTTAACTCTGTGACATCAGAGTAACTCCTGCAGGCAACTTCTCAAATATGTACAAAACATTTATTTTAACAACAACAGGGGAGGGGAGGTGGTGGTGGTCTAGTAATTAACAATGCGGTATGATGACGGCTCGAAACATTTTTCAAACTTTGGTCAGTGTCGCTTTTTTTTTTTTTTTTTGTTTATTTTTTGTTTTGTTTTTTCAGAAGAAGGAAATGTAGAAAGCCGATATATTTATGTTTATCTACGTACGTACGTCGATAACGCCTTGATGTTATAAATAACTTCATACGCACTTCTTCAAAGATAATCTTTCTATAAATGTCACTGAAAAGAAAGTGGGCGTCAACATGTCCTTTAAGGAAAAAATAAAGCGAGAAAGAATGCATATAATGCTTCAAGATTTGGAGACGCATCCTCGCAGGTCTGCAAGGTGATCAGTCGGTATTTCACATTAAAATTGACACTAGAAAAAATGTGATACATTTTATCACACATAGAGCTCGGTTTAATGCTTTTAAATAGGGTTAGGGTTAAATACTAAGTTTGAAAAACCAGTTAATTATAAAAAATAAAAAAGAATTCGGTCAGAACGTTGAAAACATTTTATAAAGTTAACATGAAAATATTAGAACACCAAAAATGTTATTAAATATTTTATTAAATATTTTCCCTGCAACCTCTTTTCCACAGAAGAGACGCTGCAAGCCTTTCACTGCTCTATCGCTATTTTCATGGCAAGTGCTCGACTGAACTCCAATATATGGCCCTTCCTTGACATTTGCGACTCGCTACAACCACTATATACGGTTTACCCCAGTTTTTATCCGTGTCTAAATCTAAACGCAGATTCCATGAACAAAGCTTCTTTCCCAGAACTGCCCACCGTTGGAATACTGTTCCGCTTGCTTGCTTCCCGGTTGAATACAACATGGTAATCTTCAAATCCAATGTAAACAAGTTCATGTTAATCCGTCTCTATAAATAATCAAATTGTTCCAAGTTCAAATCCAGTTAATGTCACAAAAATCACTTTCACTTAGGATGTTGACAACCTTCTCGTGGTCCTTCCAGTAAGTACCCGATGTCTTTCTAGAAAGAATTCTGACTAGAAAAATATCGGGGAAACCAATGTTAACAATAGAAATTTTGATTCATGCGATACTGATGATGAACTGAAACAAGAAGTTGCCTATTCTGAACCACCAAAATAATACGTGGGTATGATGAAAAACATGGCGAACTATATTATTATACGCACGTGCAGAAACACAAAGCGTTTTAATGAGTACAACAGCAACATCATGTTGGGGATTGTCTTTGTTTACAAGGAAATTCTTTTCATTAATTTTTAACTTCATCCACCCACAGAAATCTATGTGCATTATTTATATCCAAGTTTTATGAAAGGAAAAGCCCAGACGATTAAGACTACAAAGCAGGGGAGGTGTTAAAAAAAAATAAAATTCCAATTCCTGGAATATGTTTTGTATGCAATAAAAGTCATCAACAATCCAATGAAAACCGAATAATTCACACCGAAGAAAAACACAATGAAGTGGAAAGAGAAACGAATCGAAATTCGGAATGCGCATGCGCAAAACTTAGTTTTTTTTTAAAATTTTGACTGAAAGCCACTGATTTGTTTTTGTAAGATATTTTGCGTTATATTATTCCTCCCGCCTAACGTAGAGACAATAGTTTTTTATTCTAGAGAAAAAATAAGTATACTCATTACGAAGAGTTTTTCTCTGTGCCAAATAAAAACCATTACTTATCGATATGAATTACAGAGAAGGTTGTACTAAAATGATTTGTGGAGTATTTTAGAACATTAAATAGTTTTATTATCTTACTGTTGTTATGAATAGGCGTGTTGGCATATCAGAACAACTAATGCCTTTCAGAAAATTATGCCCGAAGACGAATATGTCTGAGTCGCAAATAAATGACTGAAAGTAGTGGGGAAAATGAAGATATTCAGTTAAATTTTAGTTAAAAATCGGAAACACACAGATTGATACAACTGCATCAATCTTATTCGATACTTTAGTTTGTGTGTCACAACTATCACGGACAGAAGTAAAAAAAATCTCCGTCTTCATTTACTAAAGTCATTCTTTTGTTGGCGGCTGCTAGCGTCTGTCTCGTCCTGTTCTCGTGTATCCACACAAGAACTCACAAAGAAGAGGTAAAATGGAGGAGGTAACTCTGTAGTAAACAGAAAAGAGGTTAGCTCCCCTTGTTCATAGTTCTATCGTCCTAATCTATATATATAAAAGCGAAAATGTATGTATGTATGTGTGTATGATTGTGTGTCTGCTAAAAACTGTCGACAGACACAACAAAAATTCACAAACTCAGTATCATATTGAAGCTCCACCCTTCGCTAAAAAAATATCGAAACATTGGCCCAAAACGCTCATTTTTTCCCCCCGAAATCAACAATTTTATACAGGGGGGGTCAACAAAAACGGCCCTCTCAACCGGTTCTACGCTTGCGTCAGATGACTTCATGACCTGATTTACTTTAAATAGTTGAAAAACTGAACACATTTCATGTAAGTCCCCTTAGGTCAGTTGATTAGCGCGTTGGTTCATTATCAGAACGTTTTGGGTTCGAATCGTGGTGTGAGATGTCCTTTTTTTTCGATTTTTTAAATTTAAATATTGAACCAGTGTTATTTAAGCCATTTTTCACGTAACGTTCGTTTTTCTGTTTTATTTTTACTTCACTTATCCACCCCCGACCACACATCCAAAAACACACGGGTACCCACCGATTTTTAAAATTTTAATATCGAAACAGGCTTATTTAAGCCATTTTTCACGTGTTCGTTTTCTGTTTTCATCGTTCGTTTGCCTTACGTTAGTTTTTTTGTGTTTTTCCCGCTTAAGTGTTAACGTTATTTTGTTTTTTTTTACTTCGCTTATAACAAACAAACCTACGTCGTCGTCGTCGTCGTCACGCTCGACGACTTCCGGGCGCGCACCTGTCAATTTCGTTCTTACTTAAATAAATTCAAACATCTTTCACTAACTCATTCTGGTTGGCCGACTTACTTTTCAAACTTCACCTCAGGACTTTGGGTTCGATCCTACCCCCGGTTTCTTTTTTATTTAAAACCATACACACCTCCAAACACCCAGGCAACGCCGGGTACCCCCGCTAGTAACTTTATAAAAGTAAATTACATTTTAGTCTATGTGTTTGACACCTTCATTACAAACGCTATCAACATAATCATCACCGTCGGCACAATTCCAACAAACATCATATTTATTGTAGTTTAAGACTAAACAGACAAATAAACACGGGATTTATTGGTTTTAGATTTTAGTTTATAAATCTTGTACTACGCCATCTTGTTTTAGATTTACCGCCATTTTGTTGTACAAAAACATAAAGGCTTGTTCTGAAGGAAACCACAAACAATTGATTAATTATTTGCTTTTTGCGTTAAGTCCGCAATGATGGATTTTGGTTTTCGTCTGACACGATAACAGGCTTAGTTCAGGTGAGGGCCGATTTTACAGAGATCTTTGTGCAAGGTGTTTTCCAATCTCATCACCAGACTACTTCATCGGTTACTTTCTCGCGGCTTTTAGTTCCAAACTTAGTTTCATCGCGGTGACGTTGTTGGCTCTAAGAACATGTCTAAACTATTTAAACCGACTCTAGCATGTTAACTTCATTGCAGACATGACAAGCAGTATAAGTACAGTGAAAAACTATTAATCAATAGAAGTTATCTATTGAATAAATATCTTCGAGGATATTTTCTAAAAGTTTGGAATATATGATTCAGTCATTTATAAGCCGTTTGCAGAAATGTGTGTGGTAAGTATCAGACATTAGGCTGAATGACATTCATTTTTGATATAGTTATTATTCATTGTGTATAAGTTTTATGTTTGTCAAAATTACAGTTTTGCTTTTATTAAAAGATTAAAAGTAGATGACCTTTTGAAGACTACAAATTTTTTTTTCTAATGTAATGTCCCATCGGTCTAAGTTAAACATAAAATAGTCACTTTTGTTAACTAGCGACATCTATTAACCTCGTCCTATGCAGGTAGAATCGTAAATTGCATCCACTAATCCACAACCCCCTTCACTACTAATCAATATATGCACACGAATCACGTCCATTCAGAAATCACACGCAATTTTTCTCACGGTTGAGACGTATATATATATATAAAAAAAAAGCTCGTTTCGTTGACAATAGCTGATAAAATAATCGTAAGAGCGATAAGGTTTTTGTTAGAAAGACACTGACCAAAATAACAGAGAGAGAGAGAGAGAGAGAGAGAGAGAGAGAGAGAGAGAGAGAGAGAGAGAGTGAAAGAAGATAGCGGTTCAGATAGCTTCTTCTTCTATGGGTCACAAGTGAAGATTGTTTTCAGCGGTTTGAACTCGCCTCCCCGGAAAAAGGAAGCGGCAAGAGAACACAAGCAGTTCCCAGTCGTATAAATCCTGGGTTACGCTGGGTACAGAACAGCTAGTTATAAATATTTTGACAGTGAAAGTCACTTTTGCATATGGACGAATATCAATTCAACAAAACGAACAAAGGATGCGTAGGGTGGGGGAATAAACGCATTTAATGAAATGATATGACAAATATCACCCCACACCAAAGAGCACGTTCTTCAAACTTGTCGGCTTAACATTCACAGGCAACATGAATTGAAACAAATACATTGAAGACATTGCCAAGGCTGTTGCAAGGAAGGTAGACTCTCTTTACTGTACTGCACTAGAAAAATTACTCACACCAAAGAATATGCTATATTTTTATAAAACCACCATTCGATCGTGCATGGAGTATTGTGGCCACATCTAAGATAGTACATCTACTAATAGTCTATCACTTATGGACATAGTCTAAAATGGAGGCTCAAATTTAATAAGTTCCGCACTATCGGACAAGCTCCTACCTCTATCCCATCGTCATAATGTTGCATCCTCACATCTGTTTTATAAGTACTTTAAGTGAATGTACTCTGATGAACTCCCATCACTGGTGTCCCTTCCTCGATGTACATAATCCATAATAACCCGACAGGCAGCAAAGTAACATCCCTTCAATTACGGTCTGTAGATACCGGAAAGGCCTTTACTCTAATAGTTTCTACTCTGGAACTGCTACACTTTGGAATTCTTTATATGTTCCCTGACTACTAAACTGCAGAAGTTTAAATGCAATGTGAATGGACAACTCGCTGCTCAACTCCCCACAGTCTCTCGTTAGACACGATCACAGATAGTAGCCCCTTACGTTCAAGTTGATATATGCGTTGGTTTGGGTGAGATTGCTTTTAATATATGGACGAACTGTTTTTACCTATAAAGAAAATACGATTAAGATTTGAAAACAGACGACGTATTTTTACCTTAAACAAGAATTCTGCATTTGGTTTGCCGTTTAACAAAAAAGTTATTTTAAACAACAATTACCCTTAAAGTCAATAAGCAATATGTCATACGCTTTTTTTTAATAAGTTACCGTATACTTCCAACTGAAAAAATACAAATGACATTATTATTATGTAGTTGTTCTTTTGGAAGTGTCAATTCTATTCACTAATCTCCGTGTGCTACCAGATAAGGTTGTCTGCAAATACTGTCTTCCTGACCTAAAATGTACCACACATTAATGTTATTGTTTTTTCTTTCCCTTTGCAAAACTTAACCATGTTCTATAAAGTGAAGAAAAATGAATTTCTTCTACAAAACTATCAAACCAGACACAACGAATAAATATTTGAAAATATAAACAGCTTGAAACGTAAAAGCATTTTCAAAAAATTACTGGGTTGGCATTAAACAACCCGAAAAGGGTTGATAGTCAGTAAAACAAAATAATTAAAGAAAAAAATCATAAATAAATATTTAAAAAAAATATAATTTGAAGCATAAAACTTTGTTTCACAAATTACTGCATTCGGCATTAAATAGCCCTAAAAGGGTTGATATGCCGTAAAAAAAAAACTACCAAACCAAACCAAACCAAACCGTCCTCTAATTTACTCTCCTTCGGGGCTAATCGATATTTACAGGGAATCGCGTCCATTCGAAAATCACCACGCATCTATTTCATTGTTGATACATCCATAAAGGAAACAGATTTAGTTGACAATAATAAAATTATCATAGGAACTATAAAACTATAAAGCTTATTTTTGGCATGACACTGACCAAAATAACACAGATAGACAAAGACAGAGAGTGATGTCTTTTTTTTTTTTTTTTTTTTTTTTTAGGTTGGACCGGGCAGAAAAAGAAAAAAATGCGTAGGCGTGCTTCTGTATGAAAATACACATTGTGTTTTTGTTAGCGTCCCAATCGTTTGCGCGTTCATGCAGGTTTCGTTTGTTTCAAATCCCATTTAACGGAACCATCTAACCGCGAAAAAAAGAAGAGGATAAATCACCCATTTCTCTTCCAAAATCAAACCATTCGTTTACATTCCAGAGGAATCGTACAATTCGGCCTTTGTTTCCGGTGAAAAAGTCCAGAAATATGCGATCAATCCTAACCCAAAATACAAGGGCAAAAGAGAGTGGCGGCATATTTTAAGATACATAGCAATGTACGGCGAAGATGCGTCCACTGGATATAGACGTTTATCGTTAGAAATACTATTTTCAAACGGAAGTTTTACAGATTAAAAAAAAAAAACATGGAACAAGCCATGAAGCCACTTGATGTAAACAGCTGAAAGTTAAAAGAAAAATCTACTTCAAGATAAAATAATAGCCAATGATAAGATTTCGACCCAGAAAACTGTAATTCTTCCCCCTATGTCAGAAATATCGCGTATGGACTGTGAGAACTAAAGGACACAAATGAAGAAAGCTTAAATTATAAGGAATGACGGACCGGCAGAATTTCATGTGCATATTGTGAGGTGAAACGTTATTCTGTTTTATTATTAGAGTCATCACTTATCAAGACCAAAAGTCACTCATGGATAAGATTTCATGAAACGGGAATGATTGCCAGACCAAAGATGAAGAGCATTATGGGAATGCTAACATTGATAAATTATGCATATGAACTTCGTTTGATTACTTATAGGACGGTCTATGGCGGGAATTTGTATACTAACAATTATATACTAAACTCATTCCACTGTAACCAAAGAAATCTCATGTATTTATTACCATAGACAACAAACGAAAAGATGGCCAAGAAATAAATATAAAAAACAAATGTTACCAAAGGTAAGATAACTTACTCCTCTACCTACCCGGATAAGTTTTTTTGTGTGTGTTTTAACTTATTTTGAAGCGTTTACCTCATTTGAAACACAAGTAGTTTCGAGTTGCCAAGTTAGAACGATAACAAAATGGCGGACATAAAGCTATCATTTTTCAATCTTGATAATCGCTCCAAAATCGAACATTTTACAAAATACTAATAAAAATTAACCCACTAAATGTAACAGTGACAGTGTATCGGTATATTTCTATAAGTATTCTGTTTTATTTTTTAGTTTTGAGCGATTATCGAGACTCAAAAGATGACATCCTCATGTCCGCCAGCACTACTTGCGTTTCAAATGAAATAAACGCTTTAAAATAAGTTAAAACACCAAAAACATTAGTCAGATAGGCAGAAAAATAACTTATCTTGCCTTTGGTAACATTATCATATATTTGTTTGTTCTCTATAGTAATAAACGCTCGAAATCACTTTAAGCAAAATTCATTATAGTAATCTATAATGGGTTATTTTTACTATCACCCAAAACAATGCTCTCAAGTGACGAGCTTTGATAGAAAGTAATGTGTAGATTTAGTTCTCTTTCTTGTTTCAAACTATTGCTTTGTCGGGAAGTAGGTTGGGGACACTATAAAAAGCAACGTTGTCGGCTTAATAGTCCGGCATGAAGCGGAACGATTGACCCTAGTCTGGCTACATATACTCATAGGTGATTTAAGTACTACCTTGTTATTGACTTCATTACGCTCTGGTTACTTTAAAGAATTGGATTCCCACTAGGTGAGAGGGATTTAGGAGTCAGGGACTCAAAAAGGTCAGCGTAGGTCAAAATAGTTTCTAGTTAAAATCAACTAAACCGTGACCGACACGAATTAACATTTAATAAAGTGACCAATGCTGTGCCCATAGGCAAAGAAGTAATATGATGTTAATTAAACTGTTTTCCTTGTCATCCTGTTTTGACTTCTTGTCGACGCAAAAACTGCAAATAGAATTCAAATCACATGCCCACCAGATAAGTTTAATGTAGTGAATATCCAGCGGCTCTCAAAAGGGACACTCTAAATGAGACAAAAATAAAAACGACCTTAATAGAGATTGTTTTTTCTTTACTAAAGACATAACACAGGGTTCGTACAGATTTTTAATGTCTATTTTCAAGCATTTTTCAAGACTTTTCAAAGTTTTTCAAGGCCATCTCAAGAAAATATTCTCAATACAAAATTTTGGGTGTTTTACAATCGACAGTGATTCGAAAAAAAATATAAAAAATCAAATATACAACAAATAAACGTTACCATATCCAATAAAACTTACTTTGCAACCTCCCTGCATCATTTTTGGTGTGTGTATGTTTTTAGAAAGTAGTTTTAAATATTTTTTTCATCTCAAATATTAACTCTTCTTATGGCTTTTAAATATCCACACAAGATCGTTACTACCTTGTCCATTTTATTCGGTTCGTCCAGCCTCATTTTAGGTTAGCATAATTTTTTTTTTTTTTGGGGGGGGGGGGGTCGAAATTCGTCATTGGAGAGTCCTGTCCGCAGAAGGAACGTTTTTTTTTTATATAGGGGTGGGAACGGCCAGTTTTATTTATGACGGCCGTACTATACCCCTATCTCCCAATTATAAATGAAAGCAAAAATAGTGGGAGATTTATTTCGATTTTATTTGTAATATTTCGACACAAATTTTTACTGGACATTAAAAATACAATTTTCAAGACGTTTTCAATACATTTTCCTTATTTTCAAGTTTTTTTCAATGTTATAATAGAAATAAAGCAATTTTAAGACAACAGTAAAAATTCAAGGACTTTCCAAGTCTGCGCGAACTCTGTAACAGATACTACGTTTAGATCCCATTCATTCCGTCTGCTCAGTAGATCAACCGAACTTATTACTTTCTCTCATATCCTTATGTCGTTGTAAAATGTATGGCGTCCTCTACTTATCCCGAGCTCTGAAAAAAAAACAGTTTATATTTAATAAATGGTGTATAAAAATAATGTCTATTTCCGCATTGGCGGTGACAGCGATGAAATGAATACGAGTTCGAACTTTACGAGTCGTATTTCAGATCCGTCGCTTCCATGAACGAAAAGTGTTATTAACTTTAACGCTGTCTCTTCTGTGAGTACCAGATTAAGTATCAGGAACAAAGCATTACGAATAAAATACAACAGAACCAAATTATCGTGATTTGCTGATTTATACGAGTTTATTTTTCAACATCTTATATACTATTTAATAATGTTAATAGATTATATATGTTTCGTTTTATTTTCTCTACACGTATTTTTTATCAAATGCAATAACAACTGTCGTAACATATGAATTAGAGATATAAAATACAAAGAAATCGATAATGCCAGACAATTCAGGGCTTTACGTTGCGAGTGAAACAGTCGCATTTGCGAGTGATTTTCCAAAGTGGCGACTAGAAATGATTAAACGCTTATCTTTTGGGTATTGTGCTTTTTTAATCTTTCAAAACACAATACTGAGTGAAAAATGTTTTTAGCCTTTATTTTTGGAAATAAAACTAGCAAAGTTAAATAAATTGTTTAAACAATAAAAGTTTAATAGAACAATATACTTTTTTTTAACCAAAAATTGTTTAAAAACACTTGTAGACATTCGAATGTTTTCTACCTTCAGTTCAATATCAAATTCAGCGCATATTTAGAATTATGCTTATTAAATAAAACAGAAAATATTTATGATGTACATATGGGTCACGGAACGAAGATGTCATATCCCAAAAATCATATGAGTTTGACTAGTAACTTTTCTAATTGGCCAGTAAACGGAAGTATTTAGTTGGCAAAGGTCAAGAGAAAATTGTTCGTAGAACTCTGTAATTATTTATTAAATTCAATTCATTAAAAAAAAAAAAAGAGTATGAATAATAAAAGGATTTTTAAAAATCCTAGAATATAATTTAAAAATTGATGACGAAAATCTAGGTACTTGACGTTTCGGCCATCTTGTATGGGCTTATCTAAGCGTGAAACAGATGAAAATTGTCGTTTTTTTGCTGTTTCATGGGCGAAACCTCAAGCATTAAGATTTTCCTCCTAATAACGACTCTGTAGACTAGACATTTTGATACTTCTGCATTTACCGACCCGCTATTTTCATGAAATTGTGCTCGGGCTCGCTCGGCAGCTTACGAAAATAACCGGAAAAAGTCGGTCGTGTGTTCCTCAATTTTTTGAACGCACTGTCTGTTTTTAGCTAACACGAATCTATGAAAAGTACACTTTTACAAATTGGAAGAAATAAAAAATAGTTTTACACATACGGGTTAGTGTTGGTGTTAAGGGTTAGAGTTTAGGGTTGGGGTTTAAGGTTAGGATTGGGTTATATACATGTTTGTAGTTTTATTTATTGTATTTGCATATTTTTCCTATTTATCATTATAATTTTCTTGTAGCGGTTTAATCTTTTGCGATTGGCCTCTTCCGGTTATTCCCTCCAGCAGCCGAGCACACTCGGGAAAAACCGTGGAAACCGCAGGTCGATAAATGCAGAAGTACCGACTCCGGCAGAAGTACAAACTCCGTATCCTCATTGGAGGAAGACCTAAAATCCATACTAATTATGAAAACTAAAACTGTGGAGGTTGTTTATTATAGTGATAGATGTTAAATCTACTTAACAGACCCTGACTTTAGGATTCATCAAGATAAAAGAAAGATAATTATTTTAATTAAGAGAAATTCGTTTATTGATTTCTTTATTTGACAAATACTTTATTTTTTCATGTTAATATATAGTAACCTTGATTTTTATCATTTCTTAAATTTTTAATTAAAAAAACCTTCATTATCGACGAAGTTTTTTTTTTTTTTCACGGCATATCAACACTTATTTAATGTCGAATATTTTAAAAATAGTTTGTTTGAAGTTCTTTATATCTTAAAATATTCATTCATGGTATCTGGTTTGGTTTGGTTGCTTTATAGAGAAAATTGCTTTTAGCTTTGCAGAACATTATTGAGTTTTTTTTCGATCTTATAGCAAAAGTTCATTTCGATAAATATTATTGATGCGTAATTTTTAATAGTTTTTGTTTTGCTACAACAAAATTTACGAAGTTGTTCTGTTACAATTTAAAGCAAAATCATTTTATTCCGGTTAAGTAAGACATTAGTCAGATATTGAGAAATCATGGGTAAACAAATGCATCAGCTTGTATTATTATATTAATGCATGTCAAAGATAGCAGGAATGTATTTAAGATATAATAAGGAAATGGACAATAATGTCAACAAATACAGACTTTGTTGTAGCGAATGTAATTATAAAGATAAAAGACGCTTGAAGACAGTGACACGCGGTCAAGCATAAATTAATCATTACAACAAGATTGAAAATATAATCTTTTCTTTCATTTCCAAAGCTTCATTAGAAATCCGATTCTATCTTTGTTTGTTCCCATCTTTCTATAAAGCTGGTATTTTTCAGAAAAAAATACAGACATAAAAGGAAGCACTCGAACGAATATTCTATTCAATTTGGTCGGCGGTCACAGGTGTGACGTCACTCGTGTGTTTGACCAATCACGAGCGAAAGAAAAATAAGAGGAGAGGATAGTGTGCAAAAGAGGGAGTAATGAATCAATCAATCTGCAGAACAAGTGCAGTTGTACAGTATAGCATCGAAGACCACATAGAACTCAGTCGTAGTGTTGCGAATTAGTGAATGGGGACATGGATGGAAGGAGCATTAAGAAACGCGGAGATGAAGTGAAAGAAGGAACTGATGGGAGAAAGATGAAGAAGCAATTAGATCGCTAATCTTGTAAGCCGTTACTGCACATGAACGATTCATCATTCTTTCTAAAATCCAAAAATGCACATTCATGTCAGCCCGTTCTGCTACCGCCATTGCAGAGCGTATCGCTGATGGTTGCATACTTATCTCGTCTCGTATTTTTGATAAGATTTGTGTGTTGAAGTTTACTCACGTGTGCTTCACAGTCATATGTACGAGGGTTTCAGTCAAAAATGGAGTTGACAATATCTTTATATGATTTACCAAGTTTACTTTATTCCAGAACATGACTTTAATGGACTTGGAGTTGTATAAGTTCTGCATAGTCTTCAACCATTCAAAGAGTTATAAATTTTATTTTTTTAAAATCTTCAATACAGTCATCGTAGGTGTATTCTCTAATGTGAAGTAATGTTTTACTAAACTTCTTGGAAATCTTCACATATCATTTTTACGGATATGTATGTGTGTGAATTTATTCACTAGAAACTTTCTGACTTCGGAGACAAACAGTTCAATGCGGCCAGCGTAAATACTTCCCTAAAAAGGAATATATATATATATATATATATATATATATATATATATATATATATATATATATATATATATATTTATGAAAGTATGATAGGTTATGAAAAGGAAGGGTTGTAAAGAGATAGCTTCGAATTTGGGGGTATCAAAACCAAAGAAAAATATGATGAAAGTAAAAATAAAATAGATAAACCCCATAATTTATTATACCATACCTTTTCACACTGAAACACTTATCACAATATTCTGTTCATCTATATTAAAAAACCTTGTTAAACTTTGTGACATATTTCCATTCTATGGAGGTCAGGCGCGAACGAACACCTCATAATTATATTATACCATATTTCTTCAAACTGAAACATAATTATCAAAGTATGCTTATGCAGATAGATATGAAAAGTCTTTATTAAAGTCTGTGCCTATTTCCATTCTATAGAGGCCAGGCGCGAACGAAGACACCACAATTTTATTATACCGTCCCTATTTAAGTTAAAACATAATTATCAAAGTATTCTTATGTACATCTATATCAAAAACACTTGTAACCGTTTTTTTTTCATTTTTAAATGTTTATTTCCATACTTTGTGGACCAGGCGCGAACGCAGACCCCACAATTTTAATGAACCACTGTTCTGCCAGATCAAACATACCCATTCTTGTGTCTCGATACATCTTCTATTATTATATGTAATCAGTTTTTTTAAAATAGTCAACCATATAGGAGCCTATTCGTGACCTGACACACACACACACATACACACACAGACATTCAGCTTCATATTATAATATATATATATATATATATATATTTTTTTTTTTTTTTTTTTACAAAGGCATCACCACATTATCAAGGCCCAGAGGCCACTCAAGGATAAGGGTTAAAGAGTGTACAGTAGAAATTGGTCAATATAGTAATCATTAGTAATGAAAATTTGGTAAATTTAATAACTTATATGGAACGGCTCATCAAGAACTTATTTACTTTAGACTTGAACACAACCATATTGTAGTCAGCCGGAAAGCAGGAAAACGGAAGACAATTCC
The DNA here is from genome assembly GCF_053919585.1 of Euprymna scolopes. Lineage (NCBI taxonomy): Eukaryota > Metazoa > Mollusca > Cephalopoda > Sepiida > Sepiolidae > Euprymna > Euprymna scolopes. The sequence continues at coordinate 20,654,959 of NC_136488.1, forward strand.
ACAGGCGTGCAGTTCTAAGAAAGAAGCTTTGTTCATGGAATCTACGTTTAGGTTTAGCCACAGATAAAGAGTGGGGGAAATTATTGATAGTGTTTACAGCTAGACGAGTGTTTCTTGTGAAAGTTTGGCGAGGGGGGACCAAAGATTGAAGCTCAGTTGAACACTTTCCATGAAAATAACGATACATCAGAGACAAACTCGCAACATCTCTTCTGTGAGATAGAGGTTGCAAGGAGGAGAAAAGGACATCTCCTACGAGGCTACGAAGTCTATTTTGAACTCTATCAAGGCAGGACAAGTCCTTTCTAGCAGCTCCTGCTATATATATATATATATAAATGTGTGGGTGTGTGTTTAAATTTAAATCAATTTTAAAACTCTTTGAGTTTATTACAAAGATCTATCAACAGTTTTCAAAAACTATGACAGCTCTATATTCATCATAGAGCAAGATAAAGCTGAAAATAATGTATACGTATGCATATATATATATATACAGGGTGACAAAAAAACAAAAGCTAAGTGGAAGCCATCTAGAACATATGCTGTAGAACGGAGGAAAAACGGCCAAAGACTCTAGTGTTTTGATGTGATGTTTTGAATATAATAAACTAGTTATGACCAAAGATTCATTTCATTCGGACAAAACACTAAGAAACGGGGCGTAATTAGAGTTGGGCCCGTTTTTTTGGGTCACCCTGGATATATACACACACACACACACACATATATATATATATATATATATATATATATATATATATATATATATATATATATAATTTACTAGCAGAGCGCCTAGCGTTGCTAGGTAGTAAAATACGCTTAAATATAATATTTTATATTTTTGCAGATTTCGTATTTATTATTATATAACAATATTCCTATTGTTTATTGTAATTATATTGTACTCAATATAAATCATACTGACGTTAAAAGTTATAAAAGTTTGACTTTTGCGCCATCAGCTACAATTGAAATCAAAACTTTTAGCGCTCCAGCCTTAGTCCTTTCCATTTAAGCTACCATCAGATGAATAAGGAATAGCTACAAAGAAACGTATATATCTATATACATTTGCGCATACGTACAAGAACACTTTAAGTCGAATTACACTTTCCAAGCTTCAAAATATTTTCAATTTTGACTCCTTAACAATTATTTATCCCAGCTAAAGACCCATAAAAAACGGGTTCCAAAATATCTAATCATTTGACCCATCCCGTACCGCTCTGCGATCTGGCGTCTCGGAGAGGATGCAGTTTGAAATATATATATATATATATATATATATATATATATATATATATATATATATATATATATATATATATATATATATACACACACAGATATGGCGAGTTTTATATATTAGATTATAAGTCAAGAGTTTATGTAATGGTTTCAAAATTGATTACACCTGTTTCCAGAAGATGTTTATTTTCAGTTATATAAAATATACTAGGTTTGAAATATGAAAAATAGTGTAGAATGATTGTGACATATTCGCGTTACTAATCTCCTATTTTTGCAAAAGTGGTTCTTTAATTACTAATTACACACGTGTGTGTGTGTGTTTGTGTTTGTGTAAGAAATAGTTTCACCCATGACAAATTAATTGTAATTTAAATACGACCGACATCGAATCCATGTATATAAAAACATACATACGAGATATGCATTGACATAAAATAGATGGTGGAAGACACAAACCAATCAAAACTTATAGGTGCGAAATCACAAGACAAAATTTTTTAACTATAACATTATAACATTATAAAAGAAGTTAGATAGATTTGCCTAACTCCAGTTTTGTTCATTAACGAAAATTAATATGCCCCAAAGTCTTTTTCAACTGGTCTGCAAAAATATACAATTGAATTAGTAGAGCTGCAGGTTTTTAGTAATTGCTATAAAAGATCCATTGATTGAGTGTTGCCAATGAAAACAACACCATTGTTAACAAGTGATTTCAACTTGATGAAAAACAAAAGTCTGTTACCATGAAGTGCAAGAAAAAAGCGTTGACGTTGGCACATAGATGACGATCGATCACCTAAATCGATCATCTAAATCAATCATAACCTAATGAAGCCCAAAAGATAGATTTGAGTCCGCAAGATGACAGGGTAAGACACGGTGATAAAATATTTGTGCAAAATTCAATTGTTACAAATGAGACAATTATGCACTTTTTAATAAAATAAAAGGGATATGTGGTTTTCCGCTGCACCCCCACAAGTTTAAAAATACTTTAATGGCATGTGCTATAATGAACTTCTAACACTTGTACCTTCTCGACGTACATACTCCCAACTAAACAGACAAGCAGAAAAATCTCACCTCTTCACCGTTGAGATACCGGAAAGCGTTCTATTCTAATAGTTTCTTTTCTGGGAGTGCTAGATTTTGGAATTTCTTCCCTGCTTCCTTTACTGACTCGATAACTAATAGTAGCCCCTTACGTTCTAAGCTGAAATATGCCCCAATGTGAAAAAATATCAAAAATGCAAAAAAAAAAAAAAAACTCCCACACAACTATCAAAACTTGTCCACACTTTCAGCAATCATCATCATACTAAATTTATTTAAGAACTTAAAAAATTTCCAATACTTTTGAATGAATTATTATATTTACATACGTTTCAAGAGGATAGACATAAGATCAAGTTTGAGTTTGATGAGACGAATTAGATTCAAATTTGACACTCAGGCGTTCTCTCCTTGTTGTGAATTACTTAGTCACCGAACTGAAGAGTTAGACAACAACAACAACCCCACCCCCTAAGTCGAAACACAATAAAATCTCTGACGATTAATAAGACCCTTCCGTCTCTTTCAATTAGAGAACATCCACTGGTCCGGTTTAGGTCCGAAAACAAATAGTTCGGTCTAAGTGGGAGCGAGGCTTAAGTTGATTGTACCTCATTATGATTATGCTTATAAATAATTCAGTAGTTCATGTTAGAGTGTACATGCGAGTCTATACATTGTCAACTGGAAACTGGCAAGGATTCAGATTTTTTACTATTGTTCCAGATGATTTTCTTCCCAGGCACTACATTCGAAAGAAAGGCGAATCTATTTGGTGTTACAAGACACTTGTAGGAACATATAGAGATGAACTTGTGCTAATTTTAAAACTGGTCTTTACTACAGTTTTAGACGTTGGCCTCATCTTGTGCCACAGTTAAGATCTGTGCAAAGTTTGATAAACAAAATAGCGTCCAAAGACGATTATCAAGAATTTAACGATATGCAATGTACGAATTTTCAAAAATAATAAAATTGTCACAGGGATTATTTAAAAAAAAAAAATATTTTTACCGTGCAGATCATGAATACAGTTTCACAAACGTTTAAATATTTCTCCCATCTTCTAGAATATATTTTTCAAGACTCATTTAAATTTTCATCTTATTTTTATATCTTTAATACGAACATGCCAGTATGTATACAAACGACTAGAGATCGCTTGTGAATTTTATATTCCCCGACTTCCTCTCTAGGAGGAAGCCGGTTCAGCTTTCCTAAGATGAATGCCACTGACATTCAATATATAAATACACCTTGGATCCATAGCAAGATTTCTTTCTCGCTTTAACAGTTCATTGCGTGGGATCATTAGACACGTCTGTGACACTTCAGAAACATGAAAAAGACACAAAAATAAAAGACAAAAATAACAGATAGTTTCGAGAAATGTTCATTCAATCTTCATTGTTTAGCAAGTAAAATAATATTTCAACAAAGTTTTTACAAGAGGGGTCACCACTTCTGAAGGCCACTACACCACTCGTGAATTAGAGTTAAAGAGTGTTAATACCGTGATGATCGTTAATGATAAAAATTGGTAGGATTTGATTATTTAATAATAATTTGTTTATATTAGACTTGGAAACGATCAGATTATATTCAGCTGTGGCAAAGACATGCAGTTCTAGCCAAGAAAATTTGTTCATAGAATTTCCGTTTAGCTACAAATAGATAGTAAGAGAAATTATTGGCAATGGTTGTAGAAGAAGAGTGTTTGTTGAGAATGTTTTACTGGGGAAAAGGGGATAAATATCGAAGTTCAGTCGAGCACCTGCCAATGAAAATAACGATCGAAATTGGGCAAAAGAACAAACAGAGACTCATTTATAGATGCTTAGGCGCACCTAAAAGTCTATAATTTAAATTCACATCGTGATTCTAATCTTATCAGGAGAGCGTCGTAACATATAAAACTTTTTTGAAATCAAATTTTAGTGTTATAGATTTGAATTCCAAACTTTATATTAAGAGATTCTGTGCGAATTTACGAATGGTCAAATAGCTGTTTAATCTGTTGATTGCTTTTTCGCCTCGATAGAAAATTTGTGGAGTGTTCAATGGAACTAACGATCATGTTCAAGGCGCAATAACTGATATTTTATCTGAATTAAGTTTTGTTGCCTGAATATATTTTATTAAAATATATAAAGAGTTTGTAGGAAAGTGTAGATGTGAACGAACGTGAACAAGTTTCTGATGAGCCGTTCCACTTAAGTTAACAAATTTACCGAACTTCCATTACTATCGATTACTATATTGTCCTTTTGACTACTCTACACTCTTTAAACCTTATCCTTGAGTGGCCTATCGGCCTTGATAAGTGGTGAGGCCTATGTAAAAAAAAGTCACTAACTTGTATAAGATACTCTCTTTTCTTCTCCGTTCATTTACCTTACACTTTTATTCTCATTCCTGTATCGAATTAAAATTAGAGACAATCTAGTCAAAGTTTCGCGCTTCGTCAACTGGTGTGAAGTAAAGATAAAAAAGATGATTTCACATAAAAATTCAACTAATGAAAATGACCCTGCTCGTTTGATGCGATTCCTCTAACAAACCGACGTAACATTCTAATAAAAATAGTAAACTCGACAACCAGAATCACGGAGAATATAGAAGACTTTGTCTAGGTAATTGTAGTCCGGATTATGGAGGTGCGGCGGTCACAGGTCTTGCGACCAGTGTTGAAGAACATTGTTAAGCAACCAGGCGTGGGCTGTGTTGGCTTTGCATGCAAGAACGAAGTCTTGTAGGTCAGTAATTTCCAACCAAATGGTGTCGCGACATCAATGTCATGGGGTCAGTATTAGAATCATGAATTTACGGAATGTATAGTTACTTCACAAATGAATAATCTATCATTCAATAATCGCTATATATGGCAACGTGTTGTAGAAAAAAAATTATATATATATATATATATATATATATATATATATATATATATATATATATATATATATATATATATACAAGATATTTTAGGGATTGAGGTAGCTTCCTGATTGCTTATTCTAAAATAGATCGCTATATTTAAAAGTTGGGAACCACTTCTGTACGTTAACTTAACGACGTTTGGCGGCGGTCTCGTTTAATTGGGGTTTCTCCGCACCCTTCAGCACCTCCTGGTATTTCGTTTACTTGTTTCCAAGTGTTGGGTTTTCCTGCAACACCTTGTATAGATGCTTCCGTCCAATTTTGAGAGATAATAGATACACCCTATAAGAGTAGCTGTGCGTGTAATTATGAGGCAAGAGTTTCGCAAGTCACCAACCGGCACTTCTTGAGTCCCTTGGCAAGAAGAAGTCCAGAACGACTGGAAACAATGCCGAGATAAGCGGAGAGCACATACATCACCTGAAATTCCCAAATGGTTACTCATTTAATACTCACCAGGTTAAACGTTGCTTAATTTCGATAATTCAACGGGAACCTACGTCAATATAGATCTGTGTTAGTTAATAGATATCTTGTGTATAGGGCATTTGCTCAGTTGGTATAGTGCTCGCCTCGCACGCAAGAGGCTCGACTTTCGAATCACGCGTTCGGGTGTTTCGAACTAATGATCCCAAATGAGGGCGAAACTCGAGTTTTGGACTTCCGGTTTGTTGGCTGCCATGGCTCTTGTGAGCTGCGGCGTTGTCTGGCTGTGAAATAATTATATATATATATATATATATATATATATATATATATATATATATATATATATATCTTTAATGAAATGAAACATAGTTAAAAAAAATAAAAGCAAAAGACAAAGAATACTTTAGAAGCGTCCTCAGGTCAAAACGCACGTTTTACTTTGTAAAAATGTCCGCCCATTTAATTGTAGTCTTCCCTTCAAGAAGCGAAACTAAAGAGGAGAACAAGGGAAGCCGAAAAGAGTACGAGCGACAAAAAGGAGGCGATCAGTTTTCACACTCTTGCAGCTCGCACCCCCAACCGACATCAAAACATCTTCAATAACTTAAGCAAACATTTGCTATATCATCTTTTTATCCAGTAACTAGACAATATGAATTGAGCATTATATGGAGCAGCAAAGGAAAGTTTATTTTTTAATTAGTACGAGACAACACATGACTAGTTTGGTGCATTGTACATAACTGTAAACATCTACACAACTACCTGATGTTGCTAGTCTTTTTTATTTGTAACATTCTCTAGTGCTATTAAATCAGGCTTTTTGAAGATACCGGCTTCCTGACTTTAAATGAACCAAACATTGGTATTATTGCTTTTTTTTTTTTTTTTTTTTTTTTTTTTTTTTTTTACTTTTTCTTTTGCAAAACACGACCATGTTCTGCAAAGCCCAAACAAAAACAATTTTTCGTTATAAAACAACTAAATACTATGAACTATTGTTGCCACATCTGGTCTGGTGCATCTACCACTAGCTGCCCCTCTTGGATAGAGTCCAAAAAAGAGTTTCCTATTTTAATCGGTCCCATTTTGTCAACTAAGCTCTAACCTCTGTAATCATTGATTTTAATTAATTCCCTATTAATTTGTTCGGTTTTCTTATGAGATGATCATCTTTAGTTAACTTCTACGTGTAATTATATTCATGCAGATATTCTGCATGATTTATACTTGCGTAATCCATCCATCCATAGCCTTGAGCCTCTGGAGGAGCATAGGTCATCCACAACTTTGTAGATACTTTTGTAACGATTTCTTTTTTTTCGGAGTCAAGGTGCGGGACTCACGCCCAAATACTCGCGTAAATTTGCGTAAAAAGGTTTACTATAACCTCTTTCTATATATATTTATGTATGCGTTTATATATGTGTTTAAAATTTTGGTCACTCATCTGATACTGGACAGAATTTACGTCGCTTAACTTTGGTTAACAAATGAACTTCGGTGTGTCAAATTATGCCGAGTATATTTTGCATGAATTCTATTTTGCGCGTCATTAACAAAACGTTTAATTTTGAAAGTTTTGGTAAATAGTTGGATAGAAGTAATTAAGTGTAAAACAAATTATTTTGGAAACAGCGTTAGGATAAGATCTGAAAGAAAGTGAATTTAGGTTAAACTATTGAGTAAAACAAAAAGTTTGCATTTTTTTATGCTTATTTAAACTTTGGTGTTTGACGGGTGCAACGGGTACAGAAAGCGAGCCAAGAAAAACAAATCAAATGCGAATTTTGTAATTAATTCCTGTCTTTCATTTTAAATTTAAAAGCAAGAAAAGAACAGAACAAAAACGTGCCAGATATTAATTTCCTTTCGATTTATTAAAAATAAGAAACATTTTTGATGAGAGTATTGATAAATATTTGATATTGATAAATATTCGACTAAATATATAACAAACAGGAAAATACTTTCAGAAAAAACCCGCATTTGCTGCGTCCTCGTATTTTAGAGGAGGCTCTGTCCGTGAATATGTTATGCTAACATTTGCAATAACATCTGTTATACGCACAGATCAAATGTACGCAGCTTGGATGTGTTCATGAATATCTATAACAAGTTCTGTCCGTCGTGTTTCAATTTACAACAATACTTCGTACTTCTGCATTTTAGACTGTCAGGACAAATTATTTGTTTTCATTTTTGAAGAGTTTCACTCGGAAAAAGGAAGACAATCACGAAATTTATTGAACTTTAGTGAAACTGTTTGGTGAATCAAAACAAATACATATTAAAGTGACGAAGTAACGCAAGAGAAAACATTAATTACTGGAAAATTTATTAAATTCAATTAATAGACATATTGTTTCATTAAGATTTTGCGATTGTCTTCTGTCTTTCCGAATGGATCTTTAAATTGTCATGATAATATGAAATGCAGAAGTCCCAATACTTATATCGATGAACCTGAACATTTCAGAGAAATCACCTTTAAAAATAGAACATTGTTTGGACCTTAGATACTCATAAAAATTTAATTATAAAGTATGCATTAAAATCTATATCTCATTTGCCGTATAGAATCTCGTACAATGATACTAGTTTTCTGTAAATTATGATTTCAATTTGTATTTGCTTTATTTTACTTCAAACAGCAATTTTAATTACGCATTTTGCCATAGGCAACAACATCGTTAATGAGCAAAATATAGTATCTGTTTTATAATACCTTTTATCTTTCTGTTCTCAGTCAGTAGAGAAGAAATCCTTTTAGGCCTAGTTAATTTTCATTCTTTCGCGATCTAGATAACCTGTTTTTGGGGAATTGGGTTTTCCTAAGCAAAAATCCACCTTGTGTAAAACTCTACCCTCATAGGTAGACAAGTATTGGCGTACTCCCCTCCCGATTTACCCGACAAGCAGCAAAATTCCACCCATACACTGTAGAAATCCATAGATGCCAGCAATATTTCTACTCAAATAATTTCTTCGTTCGAACTGCTAGACTTTGGAACCGCCTCCCGGGTACCTGCTTCCATTACTGTACTGACATTCAGAAGTTCAAGTGTAACGTGAACAAACATCTTGCTGCTCAACTCCCTGCATATTATCACTGCCAATTTGGCCACAAATAGTAATCCCGTACATCCAAGTTACACTGTGCATTGTTTGGGGTAAAAAAGCACCCCAAAAGATATATAACCTCATTTTTGTTAAATTGATATTTATGCTCTTTTAAAATTAAAAAAATTAAATCATGGTAAGATAATTAGTATCAGCGGATCCAAATTTCGGATTCACACTCATATAAAATGCATATTTTGTCAGGTAACGCTTTATAAGCCATTGATTAAAATATGTGTTTTTTTATAATCAGTCATGGCCATTGGTTTCAAGCCATGAGCGATTCACCAGGTGTCTAACACGTTTTAAGATGTCCCGAATAGTGCACTTCCGAATGTTGTTCAATATATATATATATATATATATATATATATATATATATATATATGTATATAAATATATATATATATATGTATATAAATATATATATATGTATATATATATGCATATAAATATATATATATGTATATATATATGTATATAAATATATATATATATATATATATATATATATATATATATATATATATATAGTAGCAGAGTAAAATACGTTTAAATATGATATTTTAATTTGTCCAGATTTAGTATATATTATTAAAGAATTGTGATTTCAAAAGTAAAAAAGAAGTATTTGTGTGCCATCAGCTAGGATCGAAGCCAAAACTGCAGCATCCAAAGGAGATATCGTACTACTGCACAAAGTGACACGCATCTGAACCGATGAAAATTAAAAATTAAAAATAAACTAAGATGAATGTACAAAATGTACAAAGATTTTTTTCAATTTTGACTCATTTTTGACCCCTTAAATTTATTTTAACCAGCTAAAGACCCATAAAAAACGGCCCGTAAAAAATCCAATCATTTGAGGCCCCTAGCGCCACTCTGCGACTTTTAGTTTCGGAGGAGATAGAGTTTGAAAATATGGAGGGTAACATGCAGACACACATATAGCTTTTTATATATTAGATATAATACGAAGGCGTTCCAATAGTGATGCCTTAAATATTTTTTATTTCGCCTGAATTGATAAGATGTCATTGCAAATTGCATTCTTATTATAACTGAACTTAGGAATTTCTGACATGAAAGTTTCATCTCTCTGTTGCAGATATCAACAAAGTGAGACTCTAAGCAAGCAACCACTGTGATGGACGTGCGTCAGAGGTAGAGATGCGCCATTGAATTCCTGGCAAAAGTGCATTGAGAATGGTGATGGCTATTTAGAAGAATTAATTCCGGACCACAATTAGTCGTTTGTTTTAATAGTACCATCCACGGTTTTGTATTTTTGTAGCTCTTCAACTTTTTGAGGAAAAAATAGGAAGCTTTTCCTTTGGAGCAACACTAGTATCATGTATGCACCTATAATATCATAAGCTGATAAAACAAATATTGTGTATATCTTCAGTATTTACTGCAATAGTGATCAATAACAAGTGTGAAAGATTTATGCCAATTAAAAAGTACAGTTACCTGAGGTTCATATTCCTTTCAGAAATAAAACGTATACCCCTCGGTGTAGTTTAATTGTAATATATTTTAAAATTGTAATACATTTTTAAAGTTTAAATTCTCTTATCTACTCGTGTTAATTACTGGTAGTATGTGGGTTGAATAACAGGTGGTAGAGTTAAAGGTGACTTTGAATCTGGGTTCGAATCCTTCAATCGACAGTAATTAAGTGCTTATCTCTGTAGTTGATAATAAATTTTTATATAAAACATATATAGAATTAACATCGCATATTTATGTAGGCAGCCATATTTGTTTTTCAACAAACAAAGACGGCTGCCTAAATAAATATGCGATGTTAATTCTTTCTATAGATTGTTTTTCCAACAGTACATGGTCATGCCTAATTCTTTCTAGTTAAAATATCTGGATTTTCTGATGAGTATACGCACGAAAACTTGTTTTCATTGCGTTCAAACTATTTATAATTAACGTTAATTAGTAAAAAATACTTGCATAGAAAAATAAGAGGGACTAAAACTACCCAAGTATTATGAAGCATTCAATATAAGTGTTATATTTTGGACTCCCGCGCATCGTCGAGTACCCTAGTGAGGGACTTCGATTGTCAATTGTTATTAAATATAAATATTTAATAGAGAAGATATTGTGAGAATGTTGGAAAAATAAAGTCGCAATAGATTATTACCAAGTCAAACGATAAACAACTTTGGAATTTAAGATACCATAACAATAACAAATAGAATTCAGTATTAAAACAACGACCTGTGATATGCTTAGTGACCTGTGTAATGACGTAAAAGAATCAAACATAGCAAGAGTTTGATTTATACACGTAGACCAGTTTAAAGTTAGAGTTTCAGTCACAGACATTCAATCACAGATTAAGAAATCGAGTTGGACGGTCTTTGGGCTTCCTAGGGAAGATATCTGGCGCAAGATATAACAAAATATATATACTTCAACAAGCGTTGCAGAACTCGGAAATGAAAGGCTCATATGAAACAAGGTGTCTCAAAATAATTTATTCTTTTGAATCGTTGTAACTGATTCAATTTGCAAGATAAATAGGAGAGTAAAAGAGTAAGAATACATATTTAAACATAAAATTATCAAAAGCATAGAAAATTAACTTTTAATAAAGTTTACTTGAAGCAATTTCTAGAATGTTAAGAAAATGACGCCCCCCAACTCTTTTTGCTCAACGTACTTTTAATATCGTAGGAAATGAACCTACGGGCGTACTAAAGCACAGTCTTCATCAATTGTTACTTTAATTCTTTCGCAATTGTTTCATTTTTCCTCTTTAAGCATTGTAGCTTTTACGTTTATTAAAATGTCATTTTCCCTGGTGGTTTTTTTTACAAGATGGTCACCACTTATCAAGGCCCGGAAGCCACTCGTGGATAAGGGTTATTGCGCGTACAGTACGTTAGTGTTGATGTTTGATAAAGTGTCTTACTTAAGGGGGCGGTTCATCAGGAATTTGTTTATGTTGGACTTGAAGACATCCAAGTTGTAGTCAGGTGGAAAACAGGCAGACGAAACAGAGTTCAACAGGCGTGCACTTCTGAGAAAGAAGCTTTGTTCATGGAATCTACGTTTTGGTTTTGGCGCAGATAAAGAGTGGGGAAAATTTTTGACAGTGGTTTCAGCTAGACGGCTGCTCCTTGTCAAAGATTGGCGAGGAGGGACCAGAGATTGGAGCTCAGACGAGCACTTGCCATGGAAGTAACGATAAAACAAAGACAGGTTCGCAACGTCTCTCCTGTGGGAGAGACGTTGCAGGGAAGAGAAAAGGTCATCCCTCACTGGTGTTGTTAATTTTACTGCCAGTGTGTTTATTTTAACTCTTTTTATAGATCAAATATAGTGAGAATAAATACTTTTTATATATTTCAAAATTGCAGAGGATTTTTCAAAAATCTTTTCTCTAGTTGCTTTCTATAATAGTACGTATGTTACTTGCTTACATTCAAAGATAATCTTTGAACATGTTTATGCCCGGGCAATACTTAGTCTATATGCTATAGTTTCATAAAATAACTTAGCTTCATTAATTCCGACCGATTCTAAAGATTTGTTTAAGAGTACAGGACATAATCGTGGACAGTAAAGCAGATTTCTCTTATATAACAAACGGATGATTTACGAATTTGGCAAAATTTTCAGCAAGAAAAAAAATGGCGGCAATCATCTCCGTTTGAAGATTTTCTTTTGTTCACCTAACCCCATGTCCGTTTTTTTTAAGTTACAGAACAAAACAGAAAAGTATCATCCACCTTAATCTTTTAGCGTCGATTTTTTTTATCTGGTATAATCAATAAAGAGAGAACAGCGGAAGACAAGCGAAGTAAGATATTTACAAAGAAAATTGCTGTCTGGAAGAAGTCTTGCTTGAATTAAAAGCTCAAACAAACATATCCGGCGATTAGTTTGCGCTTTCTACTGGAGATGGGAAGGGTGAAAATATAGGGTTTTATAAACGGCCAGTAATAAAATATACCGCTACAATTTCTTAGTTTTTTTTGTTAGGGCTTTCAGAAGAGTACTAGCTGTAACGTTGAAGAGTTTAAGAAGAGTACTAGCTGTAACGTTGTAGACTTTAAGAAGAGTACTAGATGTAACGTTGTAGACTTTAAGAAGAGTATTAGCTGTAACGTTGTAGATTTAAGAAGAGTACTAGCTGTAACGTTGTACACTTTAAGAAGAGTACTAGCTGTAACGTTGTACACTTTAAGAAGAGTACTAGCTGTAACGTTGTACACTTTAAGAAGAGTACTAGATGTAACGTTGTACACTTATACACACGTTGTGGCCTCAATCGAAAAGTGGACAAAAAAAAAAAAAAACCCAGGAAATAACTCTGACTCGTTTTTCGTTTGTACAACATTTACTTCTTCGTCATTACAACTGTGACGTCACCCACATGAGCTAAAACGTTCTTCATATCTACCCCGAGATTTCGACCGTTATCTTATATCTCTCGAGATCTTTGTCTTTATTTTTTATAATACACTCCGGTGACGTCACTGCTCATGCATTTACATACGGGCATCCGCGTTATGTTGCATAACGGGAGCTGTGAAAATTTCATTGTAGTATCTATTCTCTGTTGTGCATTGCTGCTATGCTTATGGGACTCTATATCCAAAACAATTACATGTAACATATAATCTACAAACACCGAGCGCGAACGCAGACCCCATACTATTATTGTAACATTATTGTTCAACTTGAAAAATATTCATCTAAGTACTCTAGTTAATGTAGTTTCATAATATATATCAGGTTATGGGGATATATCCCCAAAACCCTTGTAGTAGTGTGGGGCATATTTCATTATATGAATATCAGACTCGAACGCAGGCTCCATGATATTATTTTCAAATTTATGGTGAGGCAGGGCTTACGCAATTTCCCACCATCCTTCTCTCAAATTGATATTACTTAATTCTATTATCAAGAATATGACTGAAAATACTGGTGATATAAATGGAGAATAACTGATGTGATTTTGGAGTTTTACTTGGCACGTTGTACAAACAAGGCTGCCTTGGTTTTACTCAGAACAGCAAATAAATTCATATCTTTTCTAAAATATCCATTGAAGTGATTCAGAGTTCGTACACTGCACTCAAATTCGCTATCCACACCCATTTCCTAGGCATTTTGAATACGTCATAAGATTCGGACCTAACAGAAGCTTAAAAGCTGACGTGAAAAAGATAATAAGTTCTTGAGTTTTATTAAATTTTGCGAGATATAAAAAGGATTGAATGTTTTTAATAATTTGAGAATCTACGAAATTTGATTCGATTAAGTTGAATCCCATTAGAATTAAAAGTCCAAACATTTTCATTTAAAGGCTTACGTTTCTCTTGGGATCTCCTGAAACTAAACTAAAACTGGGTTAATGGTTCGAGGTTATTTTGTAGGTATACTTATATAAAGAAATGCGCAAAAATTGAAAATGACCGCAGAGAATTTAAGAATTATCTGATACTAAACTATCTTTCAAGGAAAACTGACACAACCAAAAGGCTATTTAGTAATTTTAAAGAAAACAATGCCATCAAGTCGAAGGCAAATGAACACGTATTGCAATATATAATAAGCTCTAAGTGACATGGTTCTTGAAATTACAGTTTCAATTCTCACTTTTGGCGATTTTAACTAAAAATAATATAATGGTTGACTAATAATTCTACTTGTTAGTGGTTAATGATGCGAGAATAATTTATAACCGTAGATTAAATAAAGGTTGAAGTTCGAAATTCCGTATACGATACAGAATTGGACGTAAAGATTACCAAGTTCGAAAAAATTGCAACTAAAGATAGTCGGAGATAGCATCGACCGAAACTCTGTGAAAATGTGAAAATAACAACTATAATAAGGATAGTAGTCTGAAAAATCCAAGTTATACAAATTAATATAAGTGGCTGAAATCGATCACTTTGACTAAACTTATATATTTTAAGTTGTGTTTGAAGGCTGTGGCCATGCGATCTTATAGGGGAACATCGTGAACACGGGTCAATAAAGTAAACGAATAATGAAAGTATTGAATGGTTTCAATAATCGTTCAATATTGCCATTATTCTTTGTTCAACTGTGTCTCCTACAAGGCCGCATTGCCATAGCCTTCAAATACAACTCTTTTCACACTGCATACAATGCTTCAATCAAGCTACAACATCCTCCTCATTATATATTTTATTTGAGTTACACTATCTGTGTGCCATTATCACACCCATAAATCAAGACTGAACTGAAATAAAAGCGCAAATTGACCTCACACGTCATGCCTTCTGCGTACTCAATTCCTGGCTTTGGTCCAGATCTGAGATAACGGTCAGCACCAGTGTAAATATATACAAAGCGCAGACACAAACGACGCTCCTTTATGGCAGTGAGTCCTGGTCAGTGGAAGAAGTTAGGTGATTAGAAACTTCGATAACCACTGCCCGCGCCACACCCTCCACATCTCATGACAACACTTTCCTTCAAAAACAATAGGTTTGCTCTGCTCAATCCAACAAATCATGCTCACGAGATCTTACTTTGAGTACGTCATCAACCAGGACATTTATCCACGAAGCTATTTCCATAACCTCCCTACGAAGTTATAAAAGCGATCATCATCATCATCATCATCATCATCATCATCATCATCATCATATGAATCCGAAGAATCCATTGTTGGCATTGTTTTCCCCGATATTTTGTTAGTTAGAGTTCTTTCTAGAAAGACGTCGGGAATTACGGGAGAAACCACCTGAAGGTTGCCAACATTCTAAGTGAATGTGATTTTGTGGAACGAACTAGATTCGAACTTGGGACACACAGATCGTCAGTTTGTGTCGTTAATCACTTGACCACGTCACTTCACAGAAAAAACAATATGGTGGAAAACTCCCTTTGATGACGGTTAAAAAGTGACTTGCTGATCAACCTAGATCCTTTGTATCTACAGCGTTTGTCGTTTGCACTAGAGATTAACCAATCATTGTCGTTTGCACTAGAGATCAACCAATCATTGTCGTTTGCACTAGAGATCAACCAATCATTGTCGTTTGCACTAGAGATCAACCAATCATTGTCGTTTACACTAGAGATCAACCAATCATTGACTTCAAATCGTCAGACTTGATCGGCCGTCGTGAGGGCCAGAGTGGCGAAAATGTATGGGACCAGATCAACTCACTCTGAGTGAATACTCTTTCAGGTTTCTATTATCTATAGCTTATAATTCTTTCTGGTAATCTGCTGAGGAGTAAAGCAATCGTTATTATCCAACCATTCTTTATATGACGCTAAGCATCGAACCC
Organism: Euprymna scolopes; assembly: GCF_053919585.1. Classification (NCBI taxonomy): domain Eukaryota; kingdom Metazoa; phylum Mollusca; class Cephalopoda; order Sepiida; family Sepiolidae; genus Euprymna; species Euprymna scolopes. The sequence continues at coordinate 20,671,074 of NC_136488.1, forward strand.
TTTAACAATTTCCACTGATTCTATAGCAGTAAACAAATCTATCTGTTTAACATGATTATATAAACTATCCACTATCTACGAATTAAAATCGAGATGCGCTGACCTTGAAGTCACACTTTGTCCAACAGACCCGTTAATCTAAACTATTATGCTAATCTAATTTTGAGAAACTATAGCGTGCCGGACCACTACAGCTAGAACTATCAAAATAGTTTATCTAGAAAATTATTGCAAAATAGAAAACCGACGAATACATTGAAATTAACGGACAAAGCGACACCATAGACAACACCATTAATAACTGTGGTAAGAATTAAATTCGAAAAGATAAGAAAGTAGACGGATATATTTATTGCCCAGTGAAATTAACCTAATAAAATCGGACATATTTTATTTCTAGTAGAGAGTAGATATATTCGAGAAACGCTGGCTGTCGGGAGGAGAACGGTCTTGAATGAGTCAAAGAAGGCCGTCGCCGAGTCCGAAAAGGAAAAGAAACAAACAAAAAAAACAGACGATTATCAGCAGATAGCATTTAGAATCTACGTACACACACACAGACACACACACACACACACACGCACACGCGCGCACACGCGCGCACACACACGCACACGCGCGCACACACACACAAGTGACAATGGCCAAGTGATTAATGACATGGATTGACAACCTAGGTGTCAGATCCGATGGCAGTTCGTTCCATAGAAACACTGTAAGTACCCGATGTCTTTCTAGTAATAATTCTAATTAGAAAGATACTGAGGAAAGGAACGTCAACAATAATCTGCTGATCCATATGAAATTAATGATGATCTATATCATCAAGGAGAACAAAAATACGCACACACAGTATATTATCCTTGCTACTTGTGTTGTTTTTTTTACCATCGTAGCATGACCACAATGTTATAAACACAATCCTTTTTTTTTTTAAATAAATTCTGCCATTTTTTTTAAAACGATATCGACATTATACTTCTATTTCATGTTTCTTTCAATAACGTTTTCACTTGTCAAATCTGAAATTCTAAAGGACAGATTTGAATAAAATGAACAACGCAAATGTCCAACTCGCCCACAGATGGTCACAGCATGAAAAAAATATTTTCTTGTCATCCCGAGAGGACTGTCCGTAACATGAACTCAACCCAAGAGACTATGAATTCAACAAGATCATGTTAGCCAATAAGGACATCAACGTCGAAATCCGTTTGCGTCAAATTCAAAGAAACAAAGTTTTCAGTATAACATTTCAACGGCATATTCTGGTGAGACATCCATTTTGTTTTGTTATAGAAATGATATCAAAACTAAAAAAGGAAAACAATTCGTTTGTTCTTTATTTTGTTTTTGTTGTTTTTACATTTCTATAAAACAAAAAATATTGACAACGTAAACAAAAACATTTTTAGGGTGGATAGTTTTCAAAGCAGCATTATTTTCTTATACTTGAAACGATGTTTTCGTTAATAACATTAATTAAACCCTTCGGGCTAAGATCATAGTGTAATATCTGTTCTGATGCTACACTTAACCTTTTCTGTCCTCGGTCAGTGGAGGAGAACTCCTTCATGACTGAGACAATGTTTATTTTTTTTACTATCAAGAGTGCCCCCTTTTAGGAAGCTGGATTCCCCCCACGTTAAAACCCGATCTTATGTCTAACTCTGCCCTCGTTGGGAGGCAAGTAAATAGGAACATTAATAAAAATACGCAATCGAATTTAATCGTGTCGATTCTCACAATAACCATTAAAAGGGCATAACAGTTGGATGAGAAAGATTACTAATTATATACGTAATACATTGAAATCTAAAACGAGCACAAAACAAAACAAAAAACATTTTCATCGTAAAACACGCAGACTAAATGGTCGCACCTCACAAGTGAATATCTATTGAATCACCATTGTTGGAGTTCAGTGGCAAAAAAATGTCTTACATAACTGAAAACAATATCACGATAAACAGTCTGAAGTTCTCATTTCAACCACATAACTAACGAAGGCTTGATAGTATGATTTACTTATTATAAAATCATAGCTGGTTGCGGGGATAACTGGGCTAAAAGTAATGTAGTTTCATATATATATATATATATATATATATATATATATATATATATATATATAGTAAGTTATAAAATATATATGGGGATTAAGCTACACTGAATATTCTGCGTTTCATCCACTCTAGGACTCTTCAAGCTTATGCGCGAATTTTGTGGTTGTCTGTCGTTTTTATATACGCACCTTCTATTGAGATTTTAGTTAGCTAATCAGCTTTCTAGTATCCACCGCGCCCTTCCTATCAGCCAATGGGCATGCATTTATCGGACAAAGGCCTATTTGATCTCTGGTTGACCTGCTCCTTTGTGTGTGCTCTATTTAGCCTGGACATGTAGTTTCTTGACCTGTTTTAAATCTAGGTTAGGGTTTTTTATGTTAGTTTATATATAAATATATATATATGTACATATATATATATATAAACATATATATACATATATATATATACATACACATATGTGTGATCGTTTATGTATATTCATGTTTATTTAATTTATTTATTTGTTTATTTTCTATTGTTTTTGTTAGTTTTAAAACTATTTTGTATCGCTATCCTAGAGTAAATTTTATCTTGTGAACACAGTTGTTCGCTATTTCTCTTCTACAGTTTAATAGATGTTGGAGTTCTTTAAAGTATAGGATAGCACATTTTTCATGAAGACATAATCTACATGGGTCGTCTAGGTCTCTACACGTGGTAGCTTGTCTTATTATTTTCCATTCGACTACCGGCGAATGTCCGCTTTCCTTGAGTTTCCAGTATTTATTTGCTAGCGTTGTTTTCATACGGTGTTTTTTTATTGTTGAATGTACCTTTGTGCTCATAATATCGTACACGCAAGTTACTCTCCGCTTAACCTGTTGAAGTTTTGATACCGTACTCGCAGAACGCTAGCGGCATAAAATCTATTAAGATGCGTGGCGCCCTTTTGTACAGACTGACAAGTAACCATTTCTATTCCTTTTCAACACAGCCCAGAATCTTAAGTATTTCTAGTGACCTTGATTGTCGTACATAGTCGTTTACGTTATTAATTTGCAAAGTCCTATGGACGTTTTATCGCAGAATACTTTAATTATAATGGAGAACAGATATCCTTTTCCTTGCCGTTATAATCTTGATTTTAGAGTCAGATTAAAACCTTATCCCCACCTCCGGAACTTTTAACTTTTCTTTTCCCCCAAATTCATGAGATATGAAGACATTGGTAAAGATTGGAGATGCTCATCTAAGTGAAATAGCAAACAAATGTTATTCAACGTTTATGTACAACATTGTTGGTTTTCTAGAAAGTTTAGAGAAAATTGTGCGACCATGTGCGCGTCTTTCTTATGTTGGTCGTTAGAAATGTAAGTAAATATTTACACAGGCACGTGCATTCGGGTTTTGAATAGTTAAAGGCGACTGATCAAATGAGGGTTTTTTTTTTCCTGTAGTCGAGTGGCGCCACCGATAATTATTATACCAGAAACTATACAAAGGCGGTAATTTTGAGGTGTAAAAGTGAGGGTTTTGTATGCACTGAAGTGGAAAGTGTTCAGCGAAGAAGAAAGTAAAATATCGATGTGAAGGGTTGGCTGATTCTATAATGGCTCTTTCATTATTGCCATCGGATGCGGTGAACTACGTAATATGCATAAACTTATATATATATATATATATATATATATATATATATATATATATATATATATATATATATATATATATACAGGGTGACCCCCCCCCCAAAAAAAAAAAAAAACGCTGGAAAGAATAAAACACAATGTCTTTAAATGCTGTAGAACGGAGAAAAAAAGGCCAAAGACCCTAGTGTTTGATGTGATATTTTGAATATAATAAACTAGTTATGACCAAAGTTTCATTTCATTCAGACAAAACACTAAGAAACGAGGCCTAATTAGACTTGGGACCCGTTTTTTTTTCATCACCCTGTATATATATATATATACACACACACACACATATATATATATATATATATATATATATATATATATATATATATATATAGATATAGATATAGCTAATTTGCATATTATTTTAAACAAAATTTTATGGAAGGATCATCTTTAGTTAACTATTACGTGTAATTATATTTATGCAGATATTCCACATGATTAATACTTGCGTAATATTTGCGTGAAAAGATTATAGTAAACACACGCCTCTTTCTATATATATATATATATATATTTGTATGCGTATATATATATATATATATATATATATTAAAAAATGTTGCTTAAAAACTTCTCTGTCAGTTTTTGGTCTACAAACATGAAAATCAATATATAGGATATTCGAATTCTGCGGAAGTTTTATATTTGAGAAAATCAGTGCAAAAGTGTGAGAATAAAAAAATGGAAACTTTCAGGTGAAGGTTGAACTACGGCATTACGAATATGAATGCGTAACGTAATAGCTATTGGTTCATGTTTTAACTTTTAGCAAACACGTCTTCATAGCTCACGCATTAACCTCAAGAAAAAATAAATCGTAAGCTAAACATTTTGGGTTCGATCCTCGGTGGTGGCGCACGAGTCGTGTTTTCTTTAAAAAATTTCAATCATTACTATATATTGGGTTCAATATAATATAACAATAAATACGAAATCTGCATTAATCAAAATATCATATTTAAGCGTATTTTACCAACGGGCAATGCCATGCGACCTGCTAGTATATATATATATATATATATATATATATATATATATATATATATATATATATATATATATATATATATATATATATATATTCTGTATTTAGGCAGCATGTTTCATTCAGACCAGCATTGTTAAATAACACGGAGTGTTCTTGTTTAATGAGCTCATTAAGCAAAAACACTCCGTGCTATTTAACAATACATGTCTGAATGATGGTTTCCTTCAGTCTTGACAGACTATGGATACCCATTGTAAAGGTGCCTGCGCGTGTAATTTTTGTGGCAAGAGTTGCGCAATCTCAAACCACACCTCTCCTGAATCGACATTGTTGAATACCAGTGGCAAGTGAAGGTTCAGGACGACTGGAAACAATGCCGAAATAAGCGGAAAGCACATACAGCGCCTAGAATTCCCAAATGGTCACCCATCTAGCACTAGCCAGGCTCAACGCTGCTTAACTTCGGTCATCTGACGAGAACCGGTGTGTCAGTGTATTCAGTATGAAAGGTATCAAAATGAATAATAATTATCAAAAAGGAATCTATATAAGGTGTCTTCGAAGGCAAAACATTATTGGCAAAGTTTTCAAATTGAAAATCAAGGGCAGATAATTAAATAATTATTATTTATGACTTTGTTAAGATTAAATAACATTTTATAAAACTCAGATTTTAAACTAGAAAAATTTAAACTTTTTTGCAAAAATGAATTATAAAATTAAATTGAATTTTTGTAAAATTTTAATTGATTGCTATTTAGAATTATTATGTTAATATTTTTTAATGGCTTCATATTATTTCGTTTGAATAGTATGTGATGAAACACTATATTTTCATATTTATTATCTTTTTTATACGAGGGTTAGTGTGATAAGTTAGTTGAACTCACACTGATCTCTTGAGATTTTCTTTTTACTTCATTTTTTTTTTAACTTTCTTTAATCTTAACAGACACGTTCCAAAAGTTTCACAATTGAATCCACTTTCGAAATAAAATATATTTGCAAACATATATACACACATATATATACACATATTCACATACATATATACACATACATGTATACACACACATATATATACATACATTAACACACATACACACGTATGCATGCATACACACATATACGCACATACATATACATACACGCACATATATACGCATACATATACATACACACATGCATATACATATACACACATCACTGCAGCCGATAGCGTGAATGTTACAGACATTAGACAATCACAAGACACTACTTCCCGATATTTTACTTTTTTCTTCACTGAAAGAAAAATAATTCTTCCCTTCAGCGTATACAAAACATTCACTATTACATCTAATTTTTTTTCATTTCTGGAATAATAATTATCTGTGGCGCCAGTTGACTGCAGGGAAAGAAATTATCTGATCGCTTGTCTTTAACTGTTCAAAACCAGATGGGTGGGTTTCTGGGGTCGTGGTTGCTTTTAGGGCTCAGCGATGACTTTCATTTGTCGAACGTTGGAATAGCAGACAGACGAATTAAAAGACGATGACGATAAATACTATAATTTTTATCTTAAGTTCTAAGATTTTATATCTCAATCCTCAGGAATACACGAGTGGTCATAATGCTCTATCTAATGAAACCTTAAATACATAGAATAGAACGTAAATTTGAGGTTTACTTTCGTCAGCCTCGTAACTTTCGCTTCCTTTATTTTGTCCTTTAGTCCTCGCATTCCATGAAAAATATTTCTGACAGAGAACTAAATTTTATTGCTATTGCTAACATGCAGAAACTTAGATGTAATATTAATAAACGCCATGCCGCATAACTTGTCAATTAGGATATCCCCAATAAATCTGTGTCCAATCCAAGAAATTCCTTACATTTTGCCAATATCTTATTTGTGCGTGAATAAATGGGAAGAACAAGAATTTTCAATTCCGAGAGGAGTGATATGTTTGTCAGACAGATAAATAAATTACTTAAACATCTGTACATGATCTCTTTTGCCAAGAAACATTTTGAAACACGATTGATCTGACCTTTGTGAGAAAGGTTGAGGCAGGATTATCTGCCCCTGCATGGATTAGAATATCATAAGAAAGAGTATTAAAAATGGAGCGTATACCGAAGTTGACTTAGCGACAATCAGTTAATCCCTTAAAAATAGCAATTCGTAAAATTAAATAAATTATACTGTTTGCATAGAATTGTTTTCATCCATTTATTTTCTCATATTTGATCTAACGACTTACGCACTTTTCTAACTGTTTCCGTTAGCATGCCTTAAAATATTACTGCGCATAGAAAAAGTTAATCTACGCTATAAAAGCCGTCTGTATCCGAGGATGGAATTGGAAACAAAGTCCTATATCGTGAGCAAATATTTAAAGTAAACATTTACGAAGAATCCAATGATGTCCTAATTGTTTTATTAAAGAGTCCAAATAATATTCGTTATCTAACATTTTAACTTTTAATAATAATAGTCGAGCTTCCTGAATCGACTATCAGCAAGGTAACACAGTGTCGCCCGGGCATAATTTAACACACGTATTAGCGCCCTTTTACAGCTGATAAAATGGAAGACGTGATTAATTCTAGACTTTTTTTTAGACAGCACGTGGCGTGGAGGTCGACCAGGCATGCTTGTCAATCAAACTAATAAAACTCACTAATTGGCTCAAACCCCGGTCGCATGTTTTCATCACTTTTATTGCTTACGGGCCTTACCATGGCAACGCAACGGCATTTTTACATATTACTTGGCTTTGCCCCACGCAAGAACGCGACAATATATATATATATGTATATATATATATATATATATATATATATATATATATATATATATATATATATATATATATATATATATAAGTCACAGATAAGAGATCAAGTGAATTATCCTGTCAGATATTACATTGAGGTAATACTTTTAGGATGACCTAGTAAAAAGGTAAAGCTCAATATTTAAAAAAAATAGAGCAATATAAGTTTAATGATTAAAGTTAAATTCTGTAAATCAAAATATATACACATATATTTAAGTTAAAAATTCATTGTTTGAAACAAGGAATATATAGAGAAAAATTATGTTTATTTCCTTAATCCATGTATTTTCAATAATGGCTCATATCATCAGAGGATATTTGCTAATTGCATTTTTGCATTTGTTAATTGCATTTCATTTCCACTGATGATGTGAGCCATTATTGAAAATCCCTGGATTAAGGAAATAAACATAATTTTTCCCTATATATTCATTGTTTCAAACAATAAATTCTTAACTTAAATATATGTGTATATATTTGGATTTACAGATTTTAACTTCATCCATTAAACTTTAATGGTGCGTATTTAAGTTGCTTTATATAGACATTTTCCATACGTTTGCTTTGTTTTGTATCGGAAACTTTTTCTCCGAAAAAGAACAATGAGTTTAAAATATAAATATATAATTTGAAAGATATGTTTTAAAAATCAATTAACAATTTATTTACGTCAGTTTTTAAAAGTATTTTTGCATTGCAATAAAACTAATGAGAAAACTTGTGGTTTGTCAGTGGAAGCAAGGTGAACTGAACTGCCAAGCGTTTTCAATGATATTAATAACGAAGAACCATTTTAATTATTAGCATGTCATATTACTCTAGCTTCTAATAGTTATATAATTTATATTTTATCTATTTATATTCATATATTATATTATGCATATATTATTGTATTTATATATTTAGAACTTTTGAGACACTTAACAGATATGGCAACTCAAAATGAGAGAACTGACATCAAATTATGGTCTCACGTAAAACCGTGAAAATCTTTAAATTTACTGATTCATTACTACAAAGTCATCATCATATCTTATCGCAATAGAAATCAAACCATCGCATGGCGGTGCTGTTTGCCTCCTTAAGGTCTTGGTTTGAGCAATGAGGACCCAATCGGCAGTTTTCCCTAAGGTGGTGCATCGTTTGTACCTCTCCACGTGGACATAAAGGTGAGGTGTCTAGGTTCCACTTGTGGAGATTGTCTTTTGTTTTGCCTACTTTGGCTCTGGCGGCTCTATTTAGAGTCACCCAGTTTTTTCTACCAAGGTTTGAACCCTGGGAGAGTGTTTCTTTTGGGTCTGGTAGGGCTTCATTTTTATTCCTGCTGTTATAGTCTCGTCATCGTTCCATCCTATAGGAAGCAGCTTATACTTCAAAGTAACACTTTGAAAATGATTTTTCTTTTTGAATCTTTTCAGACATCCCTTTGTCAGTTTTCCTAATGCGGTAAGACTGGGAAAAGCCCACCAAATAAAAGCCCACGTCTTTTACGGAAGTAAATTAAATTTACATCGTATTTCTAATGTTATGGTGATTTACACAACAATACATTTCTACCATTAGTAGCAGCAGTGCAAATTTAAGGTAAATTCAAAACAAAATTTTGGAATCAGAAATTAGTTTAAAAAGTGTCCGTCGTTGTCGAAAAGTCGAAAGCACTCGTTATACATTCGAAACAAGATGATTATCCAAAAAATTGAAACAATTAAGGAGAAGACTTAAAGAGAAGACTTTTGGTGTTAAACAATGTCTGCTTAAATAAAGAATTGCTGCATAAGACACACACAGACACACACACACACAGACACACACACACATATACATATATGTATATATATATATATATATACATATGTATTTTTACTGAATGTTTACTTTTTACAAAATCACTCACAAGAAAATGTCGATATTCATTAAAACGGAAACAAAGATAAATCATGCGTACATAAATTTAGCAACACGAAAAATCCCAGGATGATTACTGCCATTTAAATGTTTTGTGAAATTGATATTAAAAACTGACCCATAATTACTATAAGACAAGGCTGTTGCTTCAAAGGAGGTTAAAACTTTCAGTAGATCCTTAATTAGTCAGAGCGTCAGATTCAATTCCAATCGTTTGTTGATTCGAATTGAGAAGTCAATAACTGATAATCCACATTCCGTGCTATAATGTCTTCATAACGTTTTCCAAAAACGGAAAGAAAAATCAGTGTTCGGATAAAAAAAATATTGTTAGATCGACAAATAGGGAGAAATATCTTTACAAAACCACCATTGATAGAATATTGTTACCACATCTGGGCTGATGTATCTACCACTAGTCTCTCACCTCCAGACAGAGCATAAAAAAGACTCTCAAACATAATAGGTCCAGCTCTCTCGGTCAAGCTCCAACATTAGTCTTCATTGCCGCATCCTTCTGCCTGTTTTCCGAGTACTTTAATAGAATGTGCTCTGATCAATTCATAGCACTTATGCTTTCTCAACGTATATACCCCTTCACTGTTGAGGTCCCTAAATGCCGAAAAATCTTCTACTCTAATAGTTTCTCTCCTTGTCACAGGGCACGGACGCGCGTATGCTAATACCAAACGGTGTACAAAATGATGTCACGGTAAGAAAAATAAAAAAAAGACTATAAAAAGCACGTTAGAGAGGGCAACCACGTTAGAGAGGTGACGCCATTTCCTTACCGAGAAGTCACGCATGACGGAAAAACGAGGAAATAAATGCCGTTGTTACTAAAAGAGATCGAGTTATTAGTTTTCATACGTTCATTGCGACGTACTCTGCTACAACGTGTTGGGTATTCGTGTTTAAACGTGTTTAACGTTACACTCTTAGACTGCTAGACTTTGGAATGCCTTTATAGTTTTCTGCTTCCTTGACTGTACTGAATTGCAGGTTTAAATGTAATGTGAACAGATACCTCGCTGTTCAATATCCTGACAGCCTCTATGATCTTTAATAATAGCCCCCGATAATCCATGTGGTAATATGTCTTCTCTTGGACGAAAAAGATGTTAAAAAAAGAAAACAAAAACAAGGTAAGGTAACATGCGGCCGCAGCCGAGATTGAACTTCAATATACGAATTTGTATGATTCAAATATTGTTGGTAGCTAAATACTTGACGCTTCGCCAGGGCTATCAAGAGTATTTTATATCGTGACACCATCACTAGATGGGTTGCCTATCACGGCTAAAGAAAGGCCCATCTGCCCTCGAGACAAGAATAGACCGCGCCAGTTTCCCAACCTGGTATTTTACTTTGCGGTACATACAGCGCCTCGCCTTCCCAAATAGTCACCCATTAGGTACTGGCCAAGCTTGACGTTGCTTAACTTCGGTACTCTGGCGAGAACCGGTGTGTCAACGTAATTGTGCCGTACAAACACAAGGGATCGACACTGAAAACGATTGCCGGTTATAAATTACGAGTTAGCGTGAGCGCAAGTTGCAGTGACAGAAATCAATGAGAAAAGATCCTAAATTGTCTGTTGTCACCAGACCCGATTCATAAGCATTACTCCAAATGGAAACACAGAAATGGTTTAACGCAAAAATAGCAGAAAAGATTAAATACGAACATATACAAATATTTCGACTACGCATTTAGAATAAGAATAAGTTTACGTCTTCTAAAACGCATACTAAAATTGCCCGCAAAAAGCCCGTAACGTAATGACTAAAAGTACTATGTTTAATCAGTTCAAAGTGATAGTTTTCTGGAGATTGAAAATTTTATCCGTCTTGTAGGTGATACTTAGAATACAAGTACTTAAGGTTCCTACCCAGTCATGGCTGACGGACTAAAAAAAGGGTTTCTTTCGAAATTACAGGTTCCCAAATTCGACAAGACGCACCTGGCAATTGTTGGAGATGACATCGACAAAAACGAGAACAACATCCAAGATGAGAACCCTATTCCACATCATCAGACTATTACAAGAAAACACGTCTTAAGATCGGATGGATGATGAATGAGTCCCTTAATCTTCCGGGGACGTGGAGGCGCTGCATATTTTATACAGCGTGTTTTGGCCAAGAATAGTCTGGCGGCGTCCATCTCTTTCCAGGCTCCAGAGCACATACAGCATCTGGTATTAGAGATTGGCCACCCATTTTACGACTGACCAAACTTGACATCGCTTAACATCGGTGATCTAAAAGAAACCTGTGTGTCAAGGTAATTATGCTATATACCTTAACATACAACCATAAAATCTGCGCGGTTCAAACTGAACCGTGACAGACTGACAATTTCCTTAGTATTGTGAGGACGCAACTCGCGCGAAACAAGGGCCCAATTCCATTCTACTAATGAAATGCATTTTAAGCGGACAGGAAACGAAATAGACCGATTAAAAAATAAATAAAACAAACGACCCTTTTATTTTTCTATTATGTTTTATCATCATGTGTCATTGTCATGAACATGAATTAAAAATGGTAACGAGCTACTCGTGTCCGAACACGTACAACATTGGGGCTTAACGACAAAATGTTTGCAGATGATGAGAGTGATGGCGAAAACAAAGATGAACCTCACAATAACCTTTGTCTAAAACAACCCCGTTTGTATAAAACAGACACGCCATTCAGACATTTTTATTGTCAATAGAAACTCCCAATAAGAAAGGCAACCTAAACAGACGAATTATCCACGAACTAATCATCTGTAATCAAGGAAATTGAATTGGTCGCCATTTTTATTTTATCTTTACTCTTAATTTTTAGTTAGTTAATTATTAGTCTCAATTAATGTGGAAAGAAAGATATTGCTACAGAGAGAAGTGTACTTCTATTTAATACTTAATATTTAGTTTATATTATTAGTTTTGTGGAGCTCTTACGTTTTCAGTAGAATTAATCTTGAAAACAAACGATTTACATTATATGGCATTTTTTTTTAAAATATTAAATCAAACCCACTGCTTAAACGTTTAACTTTGAATCAGATGATATAAAAAGATATTCAAGGAAAAACTAAAATAATAACTAACAACAAATCTGGCAAATATCTATATTATTTAACTTAAAAACAAGCATATTCGGTAAAGTTTCTATTTTCGATCAAATTATCCTTTTTTTTTAAAGAAATACACATTTTCTCTGCAAACTTACGTTAACATGAACTTTTTATATATATATATATATATATATATATATATATATATATATATATATATATATATATATATATATATATATATATATATATATATATATATATATATATATATATATATATATATATATATATATATATATATATATATATATATATATATATATATATATATATATATATATTTATTAGTGAGGTGGACGAGGGGTAAGGGTTTAGGCTTCTTACCATGGGGTCCCGATTTCGAATCTCGCTTGTTAGTGGATAATTATATTTTAAGAATAATATATATATATATATATATACCGCTCCCCAGGTGGGGGTACCAAATTGGTTAAAGGGAAAATTATTCCCAACTCGCATTTAGGTAAAAATGCACTTTCGTAAATAATTGAATTCATTCAAGACGTATCACAAAAACAAATAACATAAAATGTGCCTGTGTGAAGACAACTCTCAACCTATATACTATATATACAACGGCATTTTAATCTACAGATTTGAAATTTGGTATATAAGGTATTCAGACACGTTGAAAACTTTTTAATTGATTTTTATCCGGCAAAAAGAACTGCTAAAAGGGCCAAAAATGCAAAATTGGTACTTGAGGGGGGTGGTCATCGGATTTTTATCTGTTTGTCAACTGTTTTACGACTACGCATCCATGAATCTTTTACATGACAGCTTCCTTATTTTAAGAATAAGTTGGTTTGTAAACACGTTTTAAAGAACGTGGCAAGCTGGCATGATGGTTATCGTACTTGACTCACTGTCTTTTGGTTTGTGTTTCGATCTCAGCTTCAGTATTATGTTTTTATTTACAAGAAGTAAAAGAAAACCATAATACATGCCCATGTGTCAGTTTCTTTCCGTTTTTTTTTACTTCATTTTTTTTTTTAAAGTAATTTTATATTACGCTTAATGCCTAGCGACGCCGGGTACATCTACTAGTATTTATATAAAAAAGATCATAAAATTGTGTCAGTATTTCTATTTTTTTCATTTTTGTTGAACTGAAGATATAATTGAATTTTGATTTTGAATTAAAAATGTTCCTTCCGAATTTATTTCAGGTGGCGGGAATCATCCGACTTTTTCTATTTGCTTTCCTGTTTCCTCTCACCATTTAAAATCGTTTCGTCATAAGAAAAACAAAGGCTTTTATACGCTAACTTTTGCGTGAAGGGATTTATGTACAAACACCTTGATCTTTATTATAAAATGGACAATTAAAAACAATTGCGAAAATACTTTTATATTATAGTTTTTATTTCCATTTAATTGGTACATGATAAGAGTTCATGTAAGCTATTAAAACTTGAGGAGGATTGAATAATTTTAATGCGACAGACAATTTTATAGCCTGGCTATTTAACTGAAATTTATAGTTTGGCTTTTTAATTGAATTTGCAGCATTTTTTTCATTTTAATCAGCCCAATTTCAAATAGATACGATATAGTCTGTTCAACTTTTATTGAATTGATTCAAGGCCGAATTAAAGATCTTTATCAAGAGCCGATATTGTTGACAGTAACCCCAAACGTAGAGATAGTGTTGGATTAATGAAGGGTATGTTTTTAAGTGATTAACGGTAAGTTTATTTTTGTCCGGGTAAGTTTATGTTCGTTCAGATCATAAACATTTTATTAACCCAAGAGTGTAAAAATGTCGCGTTTGCATCACGTAGATATTTTTAGAGGTCATATTCGAAAATATAAGAATCATACACTCTTTGTCTGCTTTCCTTTTTTTAAAGTATTTTTCAAGAAATTAGCTCCAGACAAAGCACGAGACTATTTAATATAAAATGTTCAAAAGAACGAAAAATGATTAACATAAAGGCAAAAGATGCTGATTGATCTTATCCTTGAAAAGACTAAACCTATAAAGTAGGAGGAAAACAGTCAGGACAAGCCTGTAGTGCTTGTAAAATATTAAAGTAAACATGCACCAATTTTTCACAACGTCCCTTCCCCATTCAAAAACAAAACAAAAAAAAACAACAAAAACAAACAAACAAAATGGACAATTCTTCAATGTAGAACGAATAAAATTCAGTAACATAATCTTTCTAAATATGTTGTGTTATCCCCTCCTCCAATGAATGGTGTTCAGATTTAAAAATCTGAAAACTGATTTAGTGGAATCCAAAAAGCATCAGTAAATGCGAAATTGAAAATGGGTGGAACCAAAGTTTTAGATTTCCAGGAAGTTGAAAACCTCACTTGTTTCATGTTGATGAATTCAAACACAAATCATATGTTTGAAGGGTGAGAGTTCCAGATTTACCTACTTTGCCCGTCAGAAAGATAACCCTGCCCTCCTCTCACCCGTTTAGACGTGTAAGAGGGTAAGAGTGTGTATAACGGATAACATTGGAACATTTAATTTTTGCAAGATTAGTATTGGTTCTATTTCTTTACTTATCAGTGACCATTTTGTTTTATCTAATTTATTACCAAAACTCTTTTGTGAATACAGTATTATATTTGACTTCGGTATAACTACGTTGACACACCGGTTCTCATTAGATCATCAAAATTAAGCAACGCTGAGCCTAGAAAATACAAGGTGGGTGATCGTTTGGGAATACTAGGCACTTTATTTAGGTAAGCAAGTATACATAATACCCTAGGAAGATGAGCACCCTTGTCTTAAACAGTTCCAGGGCATCATTAGCCTCTCTCTGATACTCTAGAAGGTTACCATACAGGGAGTAGAGGGGATTCCATAGTCGTAGTGAATGCCATACTTTTAGGGATAGGGGAGTTCTGTTGAAAAAAAAACACACCGTGTAAAGAGGATCGATTGCTATTGTACATCAATCTTCCAGTGGTGCTATCACAAATAAAACATCAATTTCCGATTTCTCATGACTCAGTACAGAAGTAGTAAGGCTCGGAAAACTGCCAGGAGAATGCTCATATCAATACGCAAACTGGCCTGACTGGAGATAGCGACATCTATATATTCGCATCTGAATTAATCAGCCTGCTTTCAAATAGACACAATTTAGTATGTTCGACTCTTATCGAATTAAGTGTCAATGCGTAATTAAAGATCTCCACCAGAGACCGGTATTGTTGACCGTCACCTCGAACTTAAGGGATAAGGTTGAGTTAATGAAGTGTATATTTTTAAGTGGGTCATTGTAAGGATTTTCGTCAAGGTTAGGTCGTGGCTCATGTTCGTTCAAGCTCATTTATACTACATATAATACTACTATTATAGTATTACGTATTACGTATAAATTGAAACTAATAGCATTCTTCCATTCTAGATTTTTACAGTATAACAAAAAACTGTGACATCGTCTTAACAATATACATCAGTCAGTAAGTGTAATTGAAAGACACGTCAATATTTATGACATACTATAGATAATTCACCAAAAATACAGATGTTGCTAAAATATATTTAATTATCGTTCTGATCCTAAAAAAGACCATAGGTGCTAATGGATTAAGGCGTAGTCTCTTTATCTGCATAACATCTTGCTTGCTCCTTCTTTAGTTATGTTTAGAAATGGCGAAATACAATTTTTGAAAACACAACTACTCCAAAAACGGCCAAATACGCGAAATTTTGACCTTTAAAAAGCCTGGATAAAAATATGAGATTGCGCCCCTTTTATGAAGCCTCGTTTTCGAATATAAAATATATGATCATTGTGGCAATGGCGTGAGAAGGATGTGCTTAGGAATGTCGACATGCAATGGTTCTTTTCCGAAGAAAGAAGTCAGCGAAACGTTACGGAATAAAAAGGAACATTTGAAAGAAACAAGGCAAAACGAAAAACACAAAAAAAACAAAAAAACAAAAAACAAAAAACAACAACACATTGTCTACCACGAAGTTTGGGATTGAAGGAGTAAATTAAAGATTGTTTTTTAAAATATCATTTTATTATTTTTATTGAACTATGTAGCACAATATTACTTTCTGAGTATTTATGAGTACTTATTAATTTATTTCATATGGGTCAGTTCTAGTTTTAAAGGTTTATTTGATTTTATAGCATATAGTTAAAGCATTCATTTATATTTTCTATAAAAATGTGGATTGGTTATAAAGACTAGTTACCAAATGTTTTTTTTTATTGAATAATAGATTAATCTTATTGTATTCTCCCGCAGATGTTGCTTAAATAATTATTTTTCTGGTTTTCAATTAAATTTTGTAAATATTTGAACAATTAAATTTTGTTAATATTTGAACGTTTTTAAAAAATACAAAATGAAAGCACAAGAGAGATGCACTTGTTTGCATTTTTGTTAACTACTTTTAGGTTATTAGACCAATATTCTTGGAAAGTCGATAGAAAGAATCAGAGACATAAGATTTAAAAAGGGAGACGATCATAATTTTTCACTCATGAAAAAGATCCAAGAGTAAAACAAACTACATT
Source organism: Euprymna scolopes (assembly GCF_053919585.1). Taxonomy (NCBI): domain Eukaryota; kingdom Metazoa; phylum Mollusca; class Cephalopoda; order Sepiida; family Sepiolidae; genus Euprymna; species Euprymna scolopes. The sequence goes on from NC_136488.1 coordinate 20,688,183, forward strand.
TTTATTACGATTGATTTTAATGAATTTCAAAACGTAAAAGACATTTACATCGATTCTAAAAAATAACATTCTATGACAACCCCTTGGGAGTGTTTTTCTTTTGTATACTTTAGAGGTCACTGTTTATCAAGATCCAAAAGGCGAAGGGATAATGAGTGTCAGGTAAGACAACACCGTAATGATCAGTAATGGCGGAACTTGAGTAGAATTTAATTTTTTAAAAGGATGCCCCAACAAAAAGTTATTGAGATTAGGCTTGAAAATGATCATGCTATAATCAGTTGGTAAGCAGCACCACTGTATTGTGTTTAAGTACTAGGAAAGAAACTCTGTTCGTTTAGTTGAAGAAACAGATAAAGAGCAAGAGAAATTGTAACTAGACAAGTATTTGTTGCGAAAGTTTTATGTTGTGGTGGCACCCACTCATTTACATATGTGGATAATATTACACATAAATAGCAAGACTCAGTTAGTCTGAGTGTGTGTTAACCAGAAGCCACCGAAGTCCGAGCCGAGAGCAGATATGTTCTCCAGCTAAGACTCTCTTACCTGATAACCGTTATTTACATATACTGTGAATATACTTTTTCTAATACACTTCTTATTGATCTACCTTTGTTTGTTGAGACTTCATTTGTATTGCCTTATACGTTATTTGGTTCAACCTGCAAACATAACAGTTTGCGACGAAGATGAACGTCAAACATAACATTTTACAGGTGGACATAGATAGAAGCGTAGTTGAGCACTTGCCATGAAAATATTGAGTGAGAAAAATGGACTAGAAATGTCTAGAAAGAGGAAGTAGGGAGGCGAAAATGTCCTCACCCACTGGATTTTAAAGACGGTTTTGTAACCTGTCATGGCAAAAATTGGAACTCTCTCTCAAGATCGCACATTAAAGGAATCATCAATCACCCAGAGCCTAATTTTTTACAGCCATAAAATATTTCAATCATAGTCAATTGTTTTCCTAGTTTTGCATATGAATTACAAAGTATCTGATATTTCGCCCAAACCTTTGGCCTTGATGGAGGGGAGACTAAAACCTACTGCTGTGTTTTCAAATCATCTTGAATAACAACACGAGGAGACTTGATTCTAAATACTTCTCATATGTTATATCTCCCCTCACAGTGTATAAAAATTAATTGATACCGGAGATCTTCATGATCGTACCCTATTTCCAAAAGAGAGGAGATATAATATATGAGAAATATTTGAAATCAAGTCCCCCACCCATTTCTGTTATTTCAGATTATTTGAAACCATAGCAGTAAGTTTAAGTCCCCCTCTCCATCAAAGGCAGAGGTTTTGGGTATATATATATATATATATATATATATATATATATATATATATATATATATATATATATATGGTAAAACTGGTAATTAGTAAAAACTTGAAGAGAGTGCTCAATACTATTGTGTTTTATTTTTTTTATTACCGTTTTATCTGTTTGGCTACATATGTTTCAGGTGTTGGACAATGTTTACGATCCAACAGCCTCGTCATGCCTCGCAGAAGTGGTTGTTAGTTATTGGAAAAAACTATATAACTATATAACTAACAACCACTTCTGCGAGGCCTGACGAGAAATGGCTATCCAGAGAATTAAAGTGTTTACGCTGACGTCTCGAGAATCGACAAAGAATTAAAAGTCAGCCGGGGAAATGGTTGAAAGTTGCCAAAAGAACAAAAATCTGTAAAAAGGCAGACGATATTAAGTATACGAATTTGGTAGTAAAATGCTTTATCATCTGGAAAATAAAAAAAGAGGCTTTCAAATCACAACTACTTCCGTAAGTAATGAAAACTCTATGCATACCCATTTCTTACAAGTAGTAAAATCTTAGGTAGAATCCATTGAAACTGTTCACAAATACTAAGTTCATGCTAATCGTTACGTTTTTGTTGATCGACAGCTGTCAATCTGTTTCATATTTGACTCATTCGCCCCTCAAATCCCCAATACTTCAATGATGTAAAATAGCAGATCAAATGATTATATATACAGCAATGAATATAATGTGGTCACACGAAGAGTGAATAAATAGATAAATAAATAAACTTGGCTTACCTGAACAGCTCCGGCCAAACTGAGCCAGAAAAGTACCCATTTGGCACATCGAAAGCGTTGACAGATCTTTGGTTGGATAGACCCCCACCCACACAATTCCCCGGCATCTTCTTCTTCTTCTCCGCCATCGGGGACACTAGTGTGAATTGTGGGTATCTTTCCATTCTTTTCCGGCGGGGACATAACGCCATTTTCATTCATAGCCGTGTAAGAAATAGGTCCCGTCATTGTGTACTATTGTCGTGCGAATAGCGGTGACGATTCTACTGAAGTTCCTTTTAAATAAAGATCCAAGAGAAATGGTGGAGATTCCTTCGTAAGAATTTATTAGTTGTTAATTCCGCATGTGGTCATCCGGTGCAAATCTATGTTGTTTTAATGTGGAGGGATTGATTTTTTGTTTTTAGATATTTTATGGTTTTGGCAACTTTTAAAAAATTTTATTTTATATATTTCTTTTAAAATAAATGTATAAAGAATTCGAACTTTCTTAAATGAAAGGTGTATTAAAATTATGATCCAAAAATAGAATGAAATTAGACACACACAAATACAGCGCACGAATAAACACTAAATAATTTGCATAAAAAATACGGGTAAAAATAATGTTTAATTATGTGCATTCTTAGTCACTCATTTGATTATGGTTAATAGAATGATAATAAATTTGAAGAAATGTTCATAAAATTGCTGATAATAATAACAACAGTATTATTCCTTTTATGTTTTTTGTTCCCATTGGTCTTCCGTACTTTTCAGCTATTTGATTCATCAGTGTTATTCTGTAATTGTGTGGAATGACTCAAGAGGGAAAAATTGAACCAATATTAAAAGAAATGAACGCTTTTTAAATAAATATATATATATATCCATTCATATTAGCAACACGTGTGTATAAGGATCATGTTGGATTTATTGCTATATTATTTCGCGGGTAATCTTTGTTTTAATTTTGTAAAATGTGTTTTTGAATCACTGTAAGCAGAACAGTTTGGTAATCGTGCTAGCAACATGTGTTTCTTTCTTTTCAACAGTTTATCATGATATATATATATATATATATATATATATATATATATATATATATATATATAGATATATAGATATAGATATAGATATAAATATATATATATATTTATTTGTTTTAGTTAGGGATACTCTTTGAACGAACTCAATTATTTATACGAAAGTGCATTTTAGCTAAATACAAGTTGGGAATAATTCTCCCTTTGACCAATTTGGTACCCCCTAAATGGGGAACGGAATATATATATTATTTTAAAAATATAATTATCCACTGACACATGTTTCGTCGTCTACGACTCATCAGAGTAGCTGAATATATATATATTTACATATATATATATATATATATATCCTAAAGAACCTTTTCAGCCCGAAACGCCCAATTTTCGAAATTAGTGCGTTTATTAATTGGCAAGTATTTCAACCGGGTAAGACAATTACGAGTAAAGGAAAAACGACAAAAATATATGGAAAATAGGAAATATTCTAGAATGATTTTTCTTTTAATTTAATATTATGACTTTGTCGAAATTCTCTTCTTTTTTAACAATGACTGATATGAAATAGACGATTCTTTGATATGTATTTTTTTTTTACTTTTATAAACGTAAACATATGTACGTGTATTTTATTATTATGGACGTATTATAAACGTATTATTGGTACCTATTATAAACGTACATTTTATGATAATGAATGCATAATAAACGTATTATTGGTACGTATTATAAACATATATTTTATGATAATGAACGTATTATAAATGTATTATTCGTATGTATTATAAACGTATTATTGGTGCGTATTATTAATACGTATTATAAACGTATTATCGGTTTGTATTATAAACGTATTATTGTTTTGTATTATAAACGTATTATTGGTACGTACTATAATCATATATTTTACGATAAATTAAACTTAAAACGGTATTTTATAATCTGGAATATTTAAAGGTTTTTACTAATATAGATCAATATCGTTTGTGCTGTATTTTCTATAGAACTGTTACCGAAACGTTGATGCATATATGATAGCAACTTTTTTGTGTTTTCTAAATCTCTTATGAATGTATATATGACTTTCCGTATATTTACGTTTTATTTATGTGTATAAGCAGTGTATTCGTGTGCGTTAACAGGACGGGGAGGTAAGTCTTAAACCAAGGAAAAAAAAATTAATTGTAAGATCTTTCACGTGAAATATGTGCTTATATCGGAGGAAACCGATTAAAATCAGCCCATGCACTCTGATACAGAAAGGAAAAGTTTAATAATAAGAATAAATAGAAAGAGTAAAAAATAAACGTATAAAGAATGAATCTAACGATAAAATAACAAGAAAAAGGATCTTTTGTAACTAATGACTCGATGTGTTAATAAAAAAAATACGATTAATTAAAATGGCGGAAATGTTAAATTGCTTTTTAGGAATATTATTTATAAATCATACAAAAAATAAGTAAAAAAATATTTACTGAGTTAATATTTTTCATATAAAAAAGGTTTGTTGATTTTAACTTGAATATATTTTATTATGTGTTGTTAGAAATAGTTTAGTGGATTTGTTTTGCTCGACTTTAAAGAAACCTAAAAACCAGACGATTTTTGTTTGATTTATAATTCCGTTGTCGTCACAAAATTGTCACCGGGGGAGGGAGCAACTCTTCACTTCACTTTGTAAACAAGATCCAAATCTGAAATAGAAGAAATAAAACACAAATTAGAAAGATTAAAATGAACAGAAGCAACTTTCATACATTTAATTAATAACGAAAATGTCCCCCTGTAATTATAAGTATTACCATATTTTTCTTCATGTTATTTAAACTCTTCAGGTTTCTGAAAAATTCGATATTCGTTTGATACCGGAAGTTGACGGATCTACTTCTGGACCGTCTGTTGGCGAATGAGCTGAGAAGACTGAACACATTTGCAAATTGTGCAAGATAAAGGAGCCAGCAACAGTCATTCTCTTGAGGTTAACTGGAGGGGCCTATGCAGTGTACCAGCAACTCGGGAATGAACCTGACTGGGAAGAAATTAATCAAGGCTTATATACAACCTTTGGCACGGATCCTTTTGTTGTATGGCAACGGGTCACTACCCGGCGACTACATCCCAATGAAACGGTGGACGTTTACTTAGCTGATTTACGGAAGTTACCAGCACCGTTTATTGGTGTCAACGACAAAATATGAAGTTGTGCCTTTTTGGTGGGCTTAACTGAGGATGTTAGTAGACCTTTGCGAGCTTCATCACATATTTACAAAGGACGAGTTATTGGCCCGAACGCGAAACATCCTTAAGGAACCAGAACCAATTACAGCAGTAGCCGGCATTAGTTGTACAGCATCTAAACCTTATGGAATTGAGTTTTTTGTTGGACAGCTTAGAACGGTGGAAGATAATATCGAATACACGAGGATTTATTGCAAGTTGAGGAAAGAAAGGAAAAAAGACTTTCGTGCGTTGTATTGACAAGAGGACGATTTGACATTGCCAGTTTTTTGTTTTCATTTGTTTGTTTTGTTCCCTTTCCATTTTATAAACTGATTGCTCTAATATCTAATCTTTGATTGATTGGTTGTTATTGTTGTTGTTGAGCATCGTTCATTCGTTTTATATAAATCAGATTATCGTTTGTATTAGTTTCCCCGATATTTTCCTAGTTGGAATTCTGTCTAGAAATACATCGGGTACTTATGGGATCAACTACATGATAGTTGTCAATACCACCAAGTGAAAATATTTTGGTAGAAGAACTTGATTCGAACTTGCAACGCCCAGGTTGTAGGTCGTGTTGTTGATCATATATTCACTGTAACTTGTCTGTTGCTGTTGCTGTTGTTATTGTTACTGCTGTTGTTATTGTTGTTGTTGTTAGTGGTAGGGTGGTCATGGCTGTTGTCGCCGTCGAACTAAAGAAGACCGATACACCTACGGAGGTGTCAGTGCGCCGTAACGAGAGACAAAAAAGCAGATGCTTCCAGCAGTGACATCAACTAAAGGCACGTATTTGTTTTGTAATTAACGTGAAAAACCTGTTTCTATTTAAGCTGTAACTTACGTAATCCAATAAAATAATTACGTAAAACGAAACGAACGACACATTTTCATTTTATTTTCAACAAATCAAATCATTTAGTTATCAGTAAAAAAATATTTTCCTCTATCTCTCTCTTTCCTTCTCCCCCTTTCTCTCCCCCTTTCTCTCTCTCTCTGTTCTTTATTATATATATATATATATATATATATATATATATATATATATATATATATATATATATATATATATATATATATATATATACGGGGACGCATAAATACTTGGCCAAGAAACCAAGCACATTGTTACCTCTCACGGTGTGATGAACGCGTAGATCTTGTCTTCATTCATTTAAGAGAAAAAAACAACTCTGATATAAAATTGAGAGAGGGAGGCCTCATAAATCATGATAGACAACCTTCCTAGAGCTAGAGACTGGAACAAATTCCCGGTTTTCAAACCTACATTGCTTAAGGAGTAGTGTAGACTTTGCCCATCGCCGGCTTTCACACTCCTTCTTTGTCTATTAGCCAGGTGCGGAGGTACAATACCAGGGACTCACCAGAGCCACCCTGTGCTTGGCCTTGTTTTCTGACTAGGACATTGAACGCCGTTCCCATATTTCCTAATCTTAATTTCTCGCTTTCTCTCAGAAACTGAGCAAATTGGGTTTTCTTGCATGCCATTTGTGCTCACCCAGCTGGTTTGGGCCGGTCTTGTCTGAGAGGTTGAGGATACCTGATTGAAAATTTGTCCAACTGACAGTATAGGAGTCCTAACTCATCAATTGTATTATATCGGGAATGCCATGTCGCGCATAGAAAGGCATCTTGCTGTTATCTCTGGTGGGTTTCCACGAGACTACAACTTTCTAGACAGAACTTGACTAATAGACCACTGTGTGCATACTTGGCGTCAAAACTGGCTCGCTTTGCTCAACACTCTTCCCCTAATCTGAAATTAAACAAAAACATAATGAAATGACAACCCAAACAAATATCACAATAAAACAAGACAACGACGCAAACAAAACAATCGCCCCCACCCTTGAGGCTCACTTTCAAAAATATCTCTGGACTTAGTAAACTCCTCGGATATCTTAGCATTAAGTGAAACTAACGTACACTTCTCAATCCCCTCTAACTACTTAACATAACAGGATACCTCCCTCTCTGCCGTAAGGATTCGGATAAATATATGCCTGGGATTGGAGTCTATATTCATATTCCTTTTAGAGAGATACGTATTGAATTGGATGACCAGACTTTTATGTGCCTTCGACTAGCCTGTCATCACTGCATTAGTTATATTTTTTGCCTACCGCTCTCCCTCAAGTCAGGACTGTACCCTAATCGATCATGTCTCTGATAGTATATATGCAGCACTCTTCTTAGATAGTAACGCCGAAATACATGTGCTTAATGACTTTAATATCCACCATAAAAATTGGCTTGGTCTCTCAGGTTACATGGATGCAGCAGGACGCTTTATTCATAGCTTCTCTATAGCCCATTCCTTCACACAGACAGTAATGTTCAACACTCGGCTACCAGACCGTGAACCCCAGCAAGCTTCACTTCTAGATCTATTCCTTACCGCAGTACCGGAGGATTGTATGGCTAATGCTCACAGTCCATTTGAAAACGCAGACCACCTAGTGGTATCAGTTGACATCACACTTAAATCCCAATCCAACGGCGAGGAGCCATTGCTCAAAACAACAAGGTACTACAAAAGGGCTGACTGGGAAGCCCTTAGAGAAAACACATGCCCCATGGACCGATATCATCTTTCTTCCTGCTAAACAGTGTGCCAACGAGACAGCTGAATGGTACAGAACGGACATTGAAGCACATGTTCTCACACGGAAGTATTATAGCAAGCCCCATTAACCCTCATGGTTCACCACAAATTGTGCAACTGCTATTGGACACAGACAGCATGCATTCCGCCGACTTGTACGTCATAAGTCAAATACAAATACGCAAAAATTCATAGATGCTAGAAATCATTGTAGGAGAAAAATAGCGACAGCCAAAAGAAAGCATGCTGAAATAATCAAGCAACGCATAGAATCGCAAAAAATAGGAACTCGTGAAGTGAATAAAGGGCGAATATTAATTCCTCTACTATCCAAGAAACAGAAGGTCACATTTACGTCAAACAAGAAGGCGGAACTGCTTGCCCGGCGATTCGCCTCAAACACCACTTTAGAGTCAACAAACAATTCCCTCTCAAATTTTCCTATACGAACTGAAACCACACTAGATAATGTAAAAATCACCCCATCTCATGTCCGCAATATCATAAAAAAACTTAGACACCTCCAAAGCGTGTGGGCCTGATCTCATCTCTGCTATACTAATTATGAAATGCTCATCTTAGCTAGCCGCCGTACTTTCCAAGCTTTACGATAAATTCTTTACTGGATTTTGCTTCCCTAATAGCTGATAAAATTCCTCTGTGGTACCAGTGTACAAGAATTCTGGTTAAAGAACCGACTCTCAATTATTGCTCTATTAGTCTTCTCTTCGCTAAAATTTTTGAGACCTTAATTAATCAAGCATCACAAAAGCACATCTCTCTAACATACAGTATGGCTTTAGGCAATGTCATTCTACTGCAGATATTTTAACAGTCATCTCTGAGCGCATATATCATGTACTGGATAAGGACAGCGAAGCCAGGTCTGTAGCCCTTGATGTATCCAAAGACTTTGACAAAGTCTGGCATGAAAGGGTTGCTAATTAAAATAAAATCGTACGGTATAACTGGACGTATACTAAATATAAGTAGATCCTTCTTAGACAGTAGAAGCATACAGATTGTCATTGATGGACGCACATCCAAACAGCATAACATTAATGCGGGAGTGCTTCAAGACTCGATCCTTGGACCAATATTTTTTCTGATATTCATAAACGACCTGTTTGATAATATTGTGTCTGAGATGGATATATTTACTGATAATACAACACTCTATAACATGCACGAGGGAAGTACGGATGTACTTAAATCTAATATTTTCATTTAATTACTGCTAATATCGGCAAAACTAATATATACATAGGGAAATAGGACAACAAAAGTACAAATGAATAACATTAATTTATTATGAACTGCTTAAAAATAGAATACTAGTGAGCAGTTTCATAGTATTTAAATGTTGATTATCCAATAGAGCTACTCGTATTAGTAAATACATAAATATTACATTTTTTCTGGTTCTTTATGAAAATAGTCCCAAGGAGCTGTTTTTAAATACCATTTCGAGGTAAAACAAAACTAATCAAAATGTTATATGAATAGATTACAACACAGAAAACAGCAATTCATCCCTTTTTGTCTGAAACATCGCACATGGAATGGAAGGACAAAAGGTAAAAATAATTTAATATATATGAATTAATGCCAGTTTCAGAACAAAATAACATATTACATATGATTTCGGAAGAGTATAAGTTAATCACAGGTAACACGATTGACATAAAAATCTTTCAGCGGATTTTTACACCCGGCCAACGCAGGTTCCACCTACTAGACTAATAATATTTTTATATGTTTGAATTTTTTTTTATGGGAATCGCCCTTGACAAGGTATGAAGTCACTTGATGTAAGAAGCTAAAAACACTCTACTTTAAAGTAAAAAATTATCCCGCATAGTCTATTAAACTTTAACTCCAAAAGACAATGAGAAAGAAGAAATGAGTGCCGGTTCATAAGAGGTTTGAAACAATCTAATGAAACGTTCTTATCAATTGATCAAAACCGCCTG